>NC_092139.1:108728446-109340946 GCF_043159975.1 Macaca nemestrina | reverse complement strand
ACCTCGTGATCCACCCGCCTCGGCATCCCAAAGTGCTGTGATTGCAGGGCGTGAGCCACCACGTCTGGCCTGTATCATAATTTTATTGTATCTTTTCTACACCTTTAGATATATTTAGATACACAAATACCACTGCCTACAGTAAACAGTATAGTAATATGCTGTACAGGTTTGTGGCCTAAGAGCAATAGGCTAACCACATAGCCCAGGTATGTAGTAGGCTGTATTCTCTGGGTGTGTGAAATACCCTCTATGTTTGCACAATGACAAAACAGCCTAATGATGCAATTCCATCACTAATTAACACATGACTGTGCTAGTCAGTACAGCTGAGGATACTCTTAGACCATAACTGTTTACCCCCAGGAAATGGAGGGCTGTGTTATTTTAGAGAAATATCATGCCAGCTCTTGCCAGAGATAAAGCAGCAAATTGCTTCTGGTATCCTGAAATAAAGCAAGTGTTTTAGAGGAATACAATGAGGCAGTGGCACAGTCGAGTTAAGTAGCCAGGCAGGTCAAAGCAATGTGCTGCTTCTGGTTTGTTAAGAAATGTGTAGCAGTGCATTGCTTCTGATTTTTTTTTTTTTTTTTCAGGTAGAAAGAGGGGGCCGGGCGCGGTGGCTCAAGCCTGTAATCCCAGCACTTTGGGAGGCCGAGACGGGCGGATCACTAGGTCAGGAGATCGAGACCATCCTGGCTAACACGGTGAAACCCCGTCTCTACTAAAAAATACAAAAAACTAGCCGGGCGAGGTGGCGGGCGCCTGTAGTCCCAGCTACTCAGGAGGCTGAGACAGGAGAATGGCCCAAACCCGGGAGGCGGAGCTTGCAGTGAGCTGAGATCCGGCCACTGCACTCCAGCCGGGCCACAGAGCGAGACTCCGTCTCAAAAAAACAAAAAAAAAAAAAAAAAAAAAAGGAAAAAAGAAAGAGGGTCTTGCCACGTTGCCCAAGCTGGTCTCAAACTCCTAGGCTCAAGCAATCCGCCCGCCTTGGCCTCCCAAAGTGTTGGAATTACAGGTGTGAGCCACCACGCCCAGCCTGCTTCTGACATAAGGGCAGTGTAGGCAGCTGACCCGGGCTGAGTGCACACCTGCTGAGTGCTCGCTTCCTGGTCTCCTTGGCGCGAACCTTCCGCAACAGGTCTTCTAGCTTGCTGGATTCCTCAAAGTGAACCCTGAGGTCCTCATCCTCTGCTATGCTGATGATATCTCTGTAGAACAAGGATATGTCAAAGCCCCCAGGTTTCTTCAGGTGCATCAAGTCAAGGAAGATGCCTGTTGCAAGGGTAAACAAAAGGGAGGGAGGAAAAAACAATTTTCAGCAAGTGAGAAGTTCTTCCAGTTAAAACTGAAACATGCATTTAAAAGCTCCCTGAAAATTAGACTATTAACATTTTCAGGACTCAGAGAAAGTGGCTAAGGAAATCAACTGCTATAATGACTTCACACAACTTTTCAAATAATCACCATTCGTGGTAATATTAAAGTCAATACAACTGGCCAGGCGCAGTGGCTCACACCTGTAATCCCCAGCACTTTGGGAGAGTCAAGTGGTGGATCATCTGCAGTTCAGAGTTCGAGACCAGCCTGGTCAACGTGGTGAAACCCCATGTCTACTAAAAATACAAAAATTAGCTGGGCACAGTGGCTCATGCCTGTAATTCCAGCTAGTTGGGAGGCTGAGGTAGGTGAATCGCTTGAACCTGGAAGGCGGAGGTTGCAGTAAGCCAAGATTGTGCCACTGCACTCCAGCCTGGGTGACACAGTGAGACTCTGTCTCAAAAAAAAAAGGCAAGACAATCTTGTTCTGACAGAGTCCTTCAGATAGCTAATGGCATGGCCATCTGCAGTGTTAATGTTACACAGGAGTCTTCTCCTGGCTTCACTTTATTTTTTTCATTTTACTCTAACTGGTAAAAAGCAAATGCTTGAAGTCAGGTACACAGAAAGCAATAAAACTGCACTAGGCACAATGGCACATGCCTATAGTCCCAGCTACTTTGGAGGCTGAGGCTGAGCCAAGACTCCTGAACTCCTAAAACAACAACAACAAAAACAACAATTAAGTGCCAATTTAAGAGAACAGGGAAATATGCCCACCTGTATCTCGGAGATCACCTGCTTTGGTCCTGGCCCGGCTGGCTTTGGCACTGTCATTGCCATGGGGGTTGTCTTCATTGGTGAACAGCATGATCCTCTTATGACTCATCTTGAATTGGACATCACTGAAGAGGTTGGCACAGACCCACAGCACCTCACTGAGTGAGTAGTCAGATCCATGGCCCATTAGGTCTTGGAAACGTTTTTGTCCTTGCTGCCCCTTAAACTGGTCAAGCTCCAGAATTCGTTTTGCACCTGATCAGAGGTAGGGAGTCAAATGGAAGGAAAAATCAGAATAATGTCAGTGGTTGCCTTTACCACAAGGCTAACAGAAGGACCCTTTCTCACCCCAGAGCTGTTTAACCCATTTAACAAAGTCCACATCGAGCAAGGTCCCCTTATGCAAGAAAGCATACTCCTAGACAAGATGTAACTTGCTTCCTTCTCCACTCCTCTTTGTTCAGAGTACCGACATTCTCATATATAAGGGAAAAGCTGATCTTAGAATATTACTGACCCGGATTATCCAGCTCCTGTAAGACGTAAATATTTTTAAAGTTCACTGAATTTTTGTCTTTCTCGGTACCATAGAACACCACAGCCAGGAGATCTCGATCACTGCTTATGATCTTACTGATGTACACACTTTGGATACACTGAAAAAAATAAAAATTTAATTAATATTTACTTACCATTAAATGTAAGCTCCATAAGTGCTCAGTACCTATTAGTTGCTCAAAATATATTTGCTGAATTTGTACATGGCACTAAAATACGGCATGACCCCTACCTTCAAGAGTAATGAATCAGTGAGAGTAATGGACATAAATATCAAATTTTAACAAAAACCAGAATGCAGTAAGTATACATTAGAAGTATAAGCAGTCCCTGCCATAGAAATCAGAGAATTAATAATACGTATATTCAGGTCAGGCACAGTGGCTCACATCTGTAGTAATTCCAGCACTTTGGGAGGCTGAGGTGGGTCACTTGAGCCCAGGAATTTGAGACCAGCCTGGGCAACATAGTGAAACTCCATCTCCACAAAACAAAAAACAAAAAAATTAGCTGGGTATGGTGTCACAGGGTCCCAGTTACTTGGGAGGCAGAGGTGAAAGATCGCTTGACCCCTGGAGGTGAAGGCTGCAGTGAGCAGAGATCGCACCACTACAGTCCAGCCTGGGCAAGAGTGAGACCCTGTCTAAAGAAAAAAGAAAAGTATCAGAGGGAGGAAACTGTGCTATGGGAGTTGGGGGGAAGCCAAGCATTAGAATCAGAGCACCTGGAGTTGAGTCCTACTGATGGCACTTACTTAACTGGCTGAATTCGGAGAGGTCATGTGATCTTTCGAGTACCCTGGTATCAGGAAACTGAGTTTATATATACAGATGGCCCTCCATATCTGCTAGTTCTGCATCTATGTGTTCAACCAACCTCAAATCTCAAATATTCAGGAAAAACAAATTCCACAGTTTCAAAAGGCAAAACCTGAATTTGCCATGTGTCAAGTACTACAACAAACCCACGTGAATGAAGTGATGCACAGGCATTGTATTAGGTACTATGAGTAACCTAGAGATGACTTAAAGTATAGCGGAGGATGTGTGTAGGTTATATGCAAATACCATGCCATTTTATTTAAGGGACTTGGGCATCCTCAGATTTTGGAATCCACGGGGAGTCCTGGAACCAATTCCCTCAATAACAAGGGATGACTACATAAAATAATTACAATGCTTAAGTATATGTGACCTGAAAATAAGTCAGTAACTACCAGTAAGAGCATCCTTGAAATAAAATTGCTTAACCACACAGTTAAAGACATCAGTATTCCTGGCCAGGCGTGGTGGCTCAAGCCTGTAATCCCTGCACTTTGGGAGGCCGAGACGGGCGGATCACGAGGTCAGGAGATCGAGACCATCCTGGCTAACAAGGTGAAACCCTGTCTCTACTAAAAAATACAAAAAACTAGCCAGGCATGGTGGCGGGCGCCTGTAGTCCCAGCTGCTTGGGAGGCTGAGGCAGGAGAATGGCGTAAACCCGGGAGGCGGAGCTTGCAGTGAGCTGAGATCCGGCCACTGTACTCCAGCCTGGGCGACAGAGCGAGACTCTGTCTCAAAAAAAAAAAAAAAAAAGACATCAGTATTCCAGTTAACAGGAAAAGTCTATCCCTCATATAAACTAATGTCAGCATCAGGTCTTGTAAGAGTTTGTCAGTTCAGCCAGGTACGGCAGCTCATGCCCATAATCCCAGCACTTTGGGAGGCCAAGGCGAGTGGATGACGAGGTCAGGGGCTCGAGACCATTCTGACCAACATGGTGAAACCCCATCTCTACTAAAAACATAAAAATCAGTTGGGTATAGTGGCATGTGCCTGTAATCCTAGCTACTCAGGCAGTTGAGGCAGAAGAATCGCTTGAACTCAGGAGGTGGAGGTTGCAGTGCGCTGAGATTACACCACTGTACTTCAGCCTGGGCGACAGAGTCAGACTCTGTCTCAAAAGAAGGAAAAAGGAAAAAAAAAAAAAAAAAAAAAAAAGTTCATCAGTTCTAGGGGCCTATTTAATTCTGGAGCACTAACAAAATTATGTCTTGGGGCCAGGTACAGTGGCTCACGCCTGTAATCCCAGAACCTTGAGAGGTCAACACAGGCGGATTGCTACAGAAGTTTGAAACCAGCCTAGGCGACAGGGGAAAACAATGTCTCTACAGCCGGGCGCGGTGGCTCAAGCCTGTAATCCCAGCACTTTGGGAGGCCGAGACGGGTGGATCACGAGGTCAGGAGTTCGAGACCATCCTGGCTAACACGGTGAAACCCCGTCTCTACTAAAAAAAATACAAAAAGCTAGCCGGGTGAGGTGGCTGGCGCCTGTAGTCCCAGCTACTCGGGAGGCTGAGGCAGGAGAATGGCGTAAACCCGGGAAGCAGAGCTTGCAGTGAGCTGAGATCCGGCCACCGCACTCCAGCCCGGGCGACAGGCGAGACTCCATCTCAAAAATTAAAAAAAAAAAAAAAAAAAAAATGTCTCTACAAAAAACAAAAAAATTAGCTGGGCATGCACGTGCTTGTAGTCCCAACTACTCAGCTACTTAGGGATGCTGAGGCAGGAGGATCACCTGAGCACAGGAGGTCAAGGCTGCAGTGGGCAGAGACCATGCCACTGTACTCCAGCCTAGGTGACAGAGCAAGACCCTGTCTCAAAAAAAAAATTTAAGTTGTGGAACCTGCAAAGCTGAGGAATAAACCAACCATGGTGATCCCGTCCATGTCCTGCCTGAGCTCCAGCTGGCCTTCGTCCACAGCTATTCTCTTCTTAAATGCAGAATGTGTTCTACAGCTAGTCATTGACAACAATCCACATGGCAAGTAGTCACTTCCATAAATATTTTAATCTACTCCGAGGAGTCTACAAACTTTTAAAAGAATTTGGTAAGGGCTCCTTCTAGGTTCTAAAAAAATTAAAAACAAAAACTAAAACAGAATTTCAGAAAATGTTTTCTATTGCTTATCAAATACTGAATACTTATTATTGGTTATCAAATTGTGCTCATCCATGAATGTCTCATTTCCTTGCTACCTAACACTACATTTTCTTCTGAGGTCTTCAAGCATCAAGGGTTCCATTAACTCTCTGAAATTATAGGTAGAATTGTGAGTACCATGTTTTTGAGGGGAAGGTATGTAGCTGTCATCATATCCTCAAAGAGGTCCATGGTTGGCCGGGCGCAATGGCACATGCCTGTAATCCTAGCACTTTGGGAGGCCAAGGCGGGCAGATCACAAGGTCAGGAGATCAAGACCATCCCGGCTAACACAGTGAAACCCTGCCTCTACTAAAAAATTAAAAAAAAAAAATTAGCCAGGCGTGGTGGTGGGCACCTGTAGTCCCAGCTACCCGGGAGGCTGAGGCAGGAGAAGGGCGTGAACCCGGGAGGTGGAGTTTGCAGTGAGCCAAGTTCATGCCACTGCACTCGAGCCTGGGCAACACAGCGAGACTCCGTCTCAAAAAAAAAAAAAAAAAAAAAAAAAAAGAGGTTCACAGTCTAAAAAAGGTTAAAGCACTGCTCTTCAAAGTGATGGTCTCCAAATCAGTAACATCAGCATCACCTGACAACTTACTAGAAATGCAAATTCTTGGTCCCCATTCTAGATGTAGAGAATCAGAAATTCTGATTCTGGGGCAAGGTTCTGTAGTCTGTTTTAATGCCCTGCAAGTAACTCTGTTTGAGAACCATTTTAAATTAACGATTGTTTTCATTCATGGTTCTATTATTTTATTTCACAAACACACTTTTTTTTTTTTTTTTTGAGACAGAGTATGGCTCTGTCGCCCAGGTTGGAGTGCAATGGTGCCATCTCGGCTTACTGCAATCTCCGCCTCCCAGGTTCAAGTGATTCTCCTGCCTCAGCCTCCTGAGTAGCTGAGAGTACAGGCGCGCACCACCACACCCAGCTAGTTTTTGTATTTTTAGTAGAGACGGGGTTTCACCACTTTGGCCAGGATGATTTTGAACTCTTGACCTCGTGATTCGCCCACCTTGGTCTCCCAAAGTACTAGGATTACAGATATGAGCTACCGTGCCCGGCCTTTTTTTTTTTTTTTTTTTTTAAGGGACAGGGTCTTACTCTGTTGCCCAGGCTAGGGTTCACTGGCACAATCATAGCTCAGTGCAGCCTCAAACTCCTGGGTTCAAGCAATCCTCTCACATCAGCCTCCTGAGTAGTACAGGTGCACACCACCACACTGAGCTTTTTTTTTTTTTTTTTTTGGTGCAAGATACTCTGGTTTGCCAACTACAAGAACAATTCCTTTTTTTTTCTTGAGATGGAGTCTCTGTCACCCAGGCTGGAGTGCAGTGGCGCGATCCTGGCTCACTGCAACCTCCACCTCCAGAGTTCAAGCAATTCTCCTACCTCAGCCTCCCGAATAGCTGGGACTACAGGCCTGCACTACCATGCCCGGCTAATTTTTGATTTTGAGTAGAGTTTCACCATGTTGGCCAAGCTGGTCTCGAACTCCTGACCTCATGTGATTTGCTCACCTCAGCCTCCCAAAGTGCTGGGATTACAGGCGTGAGCCACCACACCCTGCCTACAAGAACTATTTGTACACAAATTAGAACATGAAAAGTTTCTGTTCAGTTCCAAATTCTAAAATTATGAGGCATGAGATATATAATAAATCTGTGAAAATTCCTCTCTATGAAGTACATAAAAGAAGCAGTAATCTTTTTAATTAAGCTGAAATTTAGATAAAAAAGAATCATTTCTAAGCAAACAATTAAAAGGTATTTAATACATTCACAATGTGCCAGGCATAGTGGCACACGTCTTAATCCCAGCCACTGAGGAGGCTGAGGTGGGTGGATTGCTTGAGCTCAGGAGTTCCAAACCAGCCTGAGCAATAGTGGGATACCATCTCGAAAAAAAAAGCAAGGCCAGGTGCAGTGCCTCACGCCTGCAATCCTACCACTTTGGAAGGCCGAGGCGAGCAGATCACAAGGTCAGCGGTCCGAGATCATCCTGGCCAATATGGTGAAACTCCGTTTCTACTAAAAATACAAAAATTAGCTGGGCATGGTGACGCATGCCTGTAATCTCAGCTACTCGAGCGGCTAAGGCAGGAGAATCGTCTGAACCAGGGAGTCGGAGGTTGCAGTGAGCCAAAATTGCACCACCGCACTCCAGCCTGGAGACCGAGCAAGACTCTATCTCAAAAATAAATAAATAAAAATTTTTAAAAAGCATAAATACACACACAAGGCTGGGCGCAGTGGCTCAAGCCTGTAATTCCAGCACTTTGGGAGGCCGAGGCGGGCAGATCACGAGTTCAGGAGATCGAGACTATCCTGGCTAACACGGTGAAACCCCGTCTCTACTAAAAATACAAAAAATTAGCCAGGCATGGTGGCAGGCGCCTGCAGTCCCAGCTACTCCAGAGGCTAAGGTAGGAGATTGGCGTGAACCCGGAAGGCAGAGTTTGCAGTGAGCAGAGATCGCGCCACTGCACTCCAGCCTAAGCGACAGAGTGAGACTCCATCTCAAAAAAATAATAAAAATAAAAATAAAAAAATACACACACAAACATTCACAATGTTGTGCAACTACCAACTCTAGTTCCAAAAAATTTTCATCACCCCAAAAGCAAACCCAGTACCCACTAAGCAGTTGCTCCCCGTTCATCTATTCCCTGTGCCTCAGGTAACCAACCACCACTCTGCATTAAGAACTTACCTATTCTGGATATTTCATGCAAATGAAATCATACAATATTTGACTTTTTGTATCTGGCTTCTGTCACTTAGCATAATGCTTTCAAGGTTCATCTACTTTGTAGTACGTATCAATTCTTCATTCTTTTTCATGGAATGTATATCCATACGCCACTGTTTAGCCATTTGAAATGTTTTGGAATAAGATAGAGGTGGTGTCTGCATAACATTGTGAATGTGTCATTGAATTGTAAACTTTCAAATGGTTAATTTTATGTTACATGAAACACAACCTCTAAAGAAACAAAAACAGGCCAGGCACAGTCAATCACACCCATTTCTCCACAACCTTGCCAACACTTCTTATTTTCTGCTGGTGTTTTTTAAATTTTAGTTTGTTTATATAGTGGGTATGAGTGATAGTTCATTATGATTTTCATTTGCCTTTCTCTAATGACTAAACATGCTGAGTATCTTTTCCTGTGCTTGTTGGACATCTGCGTATCTTTGGAAAAATGTCCTGTCTTTTTTTTTTTTCTTTGAGACAAGAGTCTCACTCTGTTGCCCAAGCTGGAGTACAGTGGTGCAATCTCAGCTCACTGCAACCTCCATCTCCCGGGTTTAAGAGATTCTCCTGCCTTAGCCTCCTGAGTACCTGGGACTACAGAAGCGCACCACCCTGTCTGGCTAATTATTTTTGCATTATTAGCAGAGACGAGGTTTCACCATGTTGGCCAACCTGGTCTCCAACTCCTGACCTCATGATCCGCCCGCCTCCGCCTCCCAAAGTGCTGGGATTACAGACACGAGCCACCACGCCCGGCAGGAGAAATGTCTTTTCAAGTCCTGTGCCTGTTTTAAAATTGAAGTTGCCTTTTTATTGTAGCCATCTTCCCCAACCACAGGTAGCAGTCAACTCCCAAGTATCACTCACTCTTTTCCACACTATAACTGCAGGAACTTCCCTTCCTCCTTTATACTCTCATCTCTGCAAGAAGAGGCGCCTACTTCTTTTTTGTGGTGTTTTTTTTTTTGTTTTTTGAGACAGTCTTGCTGTCTTACCTATGCTGGAGTACAATGAGCAGCACAATCCAAGCTCACTGCAGCCTTGATCTCCTGGGCTCAAGCAATCCTCTTGCCTCGGCCTCCCTAGCAGCTAGGACTACAGGAGTGCACCACTACATCTGGATGATCTGTGTATTTTCTGTAGAGACGGGGTTTCTCCATGTTACCAGGTTGGTCTCAAACTCCTAGGCTCAAGTGATCTCCCCGTCTCGGCATCCCAATGTACTGAGATTACAGGCATGAGCCACCATGCCCAGTCGATACTGTTTTTAAATTTGTCTTAAACTAAAAGGTAGTCTCTTACCTGGATGCTCATGTCAAAAGGTGTCAACTCATCTTCACTCTGAGATTCAAACATAGCCTTGGAGGCATCAACCAAAAAAATCAAACTATCTCTTCCTGAATATTTATAGTCTCCTATGGGGAAAAAAGTGGAAGAAAATGTTTATCCTTGTATTTGTATTTGTTTACCATATAAAACAAAGGCCATAAAGTATAACCTAATCAATTATTATAAAGTGAACAACCATAAAATCTCCACCTATGTCAGGAAATTGAGTCTTGCCAGACACCCCAGAAATCCCTCATAATTATATTCCTTCCCAATTACAACACCCATCTCCCCCAAAAAAGTCAATATCCTGGTTTTTTTTTTGTTTTTTTTTTTTTTTTTTGAGATACAGTCTCACTCCCATCACCCAGGCTGGAGTGCAGTGACACAATCACAGCTTACTGCAACCTTGAACTCCTGGGCTCAAGCTATCCTCCTGCCTCAGCCTCCCGAGTAACTGGGACTACAGGTGTATGCCACCATGACCAGCTAATTTTTTAAATTTACTGTAGAGATGGTATCGTGATGCACTGCCCAGGCTGTTCTCAAACTTCTGAGCTCAGGCAATCCTTCCGCCTAGGCCTCTATTTTTTTTTTTTGAGACGGAGTCTCGTTCTATTGCCAGGCTGGAGTACGGTGGCGTGATCCCAGCTCACTACCACCTCCGCCTCCCAGTGTCAAGCGATTCTCCTGCCTCAGCCTCCCGAGTAGCTGGGATTATAGCCGCCCGCTACCACGCTCAGCTAATTTTATATTTTTAGTAGAGACAGGGTTTCACCATGTTGGCCAGGTTGGTCTTGAACTCCTGACCTCAGGTGACCTACCCACCTCAGCCTCCCAAGTGCTGGGATTACAGGCGTGAGCCACTGCACCCAGGCCTGCCCTGGCCTAAGAGCTAGGATTATAGCCATGATCTACCACACACCCACCCGTTTCTTTATAATTTTATCACCCAAAACTACATTTCTAAACATTACCTTTGACTTACTGTTTCTGAAGCCTCTTCATCTACAGATACCCTCTCTTTTTTCCCTTGTAATTTATTTGCTGAAGAGCCAAGATGCTTTGTACTATACACTTATCCACATTCTGGATTTTGCTGATTGCCTTTTTAAAAAAATTAATTAGGTGGGGCACAGTGGCTCATGTCTGTAATCAACACTTTGGGAGAACAAGGCAGGCGGATCACTTGAGGTCAGGAGTTCGAGACCAGCCTGGTCAACATGGTGAAACCCCGCCTCTACTGAAAATACAAAATTAGGCCGGGCGTGGTGGGTCACGCCTGTAATCCCAGCACTTTGGGAGGCCGAGGCAGGCGGATCACGAGGTCAGGAGATCGAGACCATCCTGGCTAACACGGTGAAACCCCGTCTCTACTAAAAATACAAAAAATTAGCTGGTTATTGTGGCGGGCGCCTGTAGTCCCAGCTACTCGGGAGGCTAAGGCAGGAGAATGGCGTGAACCCGGGAGGCGGAGCTTGCAGTGAGCTGAGATCGCACCACTGCACTCTAGCCTGGGCAACAGAGCAAGACTCTGTCTCAAATAAAAAAAAAAAAAAAAATTAGCCGGGCGTGGTGGTGAGCACCTGCAGTCCCAGCTACTTGGGAGGCTAAGGCAGGGAAATGGCATGAACCCGGGAGGCGGAGCTTGCAGTGAGCCGAGATCACGCCACTGTACTCCAGCCTGGGCGACAGAGTGAGACTCCATCTCAAAACACAACAAAACAAAAAAAATTAGCCAGGCATGGTGGTGCCCACCTGTAATCCCAGCTAATTGGCAGGCTGAGGTAGGATAATCACTTGAACCCAGGAGGCAGAGGTTGCAGTGAGCAGAGATCACACCACTACTCTCCAGCCTGGGCCACAGAGCAAGACTACGTCTCAAAAATAAATAAATTATTATTTTGGCCAGGCACAGTGGCTCACGCCTATAATCCCAGCACTTTGGGAGGCCAAGGCGTGTGGATCATGAGGACAAAAGATTGAGACCATTCGGGACAACACAGTGAAACCCCATCTCTACTAAAAATACAAAAACTAGCTGTGTGTGGTGGCACATGCCTGTAACTAGAGAGGCTGAGGTAGGAGAATTGCTTGAACCTGGGATGCGGAGGCTGCAGTGAGCCAAGATTGTGCCACTGCACTCCAGTTTGGGTGACACAGTGAGACCCTGTTTCAAAAAAAATAAAAATAAATAAATGGCAGGGCATGGTGGCTCATGCCTATAATCCCAGCACCTTAGGAGGCCGAGGCATGTAGATCAAGAGGTCGAGATTGAAACCATCCTGGACAACATGGTGAAACCCCATCTCTACTAAAAATACAAAAACTAGCTGTGTGTGGTGGCGCATGCCTGTAATTCCAGCTACTAGGGAGGGTGAGGCAGGAGAATCGCTTGAACCCAGGAGGCAGAGGTTGCAGCGAGCCAAGACTACGCCACTGCCCTCCAGCCTGACGACAGAGACTCCATCTCAAATAAATAAATAAAATTAATGAATTAATCATTTTAGAAACAGAGTCTTGTTCTCTCACACAGGCTGGAACACAGTGGCGCAATCATAGCTTACTGCAGCCTTGAACTTCTGGGCTTGATCGATCCTCTGCCGCAGCCTCCCAAAGTATTGGGATTACAGGCATGAGCCACCTTGCCGGGCCTGCTGATTGACCTCTTTTGGTGCAGATTAACATAGTCCTCTGTCCTTCCTACTAAGGACCTAGAGAGGCTTAATCAGATTCAGGTTTTCTTTCTTCAGCATGACTCTATCGTAAGTAACGTGTTTTTTCCTAAAAAGGTATATAACGTCTGGTTATCTCCAAGTAACTGGGATTACAGGCATGTGCCACCATGCCCAGCTAATTTTCTACATTTAGTAGAGATGGGGTTTCACCATGTTGGTCAGGCTGGTCTCAAACTCCTGACTTCAGGTGATCCACCCGCCTTGGCCTCCCAAAGTGCCAGGATTACAGGCATAAGCCACCACGCCTGGTTTATTTTATTTTTATTTTTTTGAGACGGAATCATGCTGTCGCCCAGGCTGGAGTGCAGTCATGCGATCTCGGCTCACTGCAAGCTCCGCCTCCCGGGTTCAAGCCATTCTCCTGCCTCAGCCTCCAGAGTAGTTGGGACTACAGGCACCTGCCACCACACCTGGCTAATTTTTGGTATTTTTTTAGTAGAGACAGGGTTTCACCATGTTAGTCAGGATGGTCTCGATCTCCTGACCTCGTGATCCACCCACCTCAGCCTCCCAAAGTGCTGGGATTATAGACCTGAGCCACCACGAACGGCCCGTTTTACTTTTTTGAGACAGGGTTTCACTCTGTAGCCCAGGCTGGAATGCAGTGTTGCAATCTTGGTTCACTGTAGCCTCTGCCTCCCGGGTTCAAGCAATTTTTGTGCCTCAGTCTCCTAAGCAGCTGAGGCTACAGGTGCATGTCACCACAGACTCAACTAATTTTTGCATTTTTTAGTAGAGACGGCGTTTTGCCATGTTGGCCAGGCTGGTCTTTAACCCCTGACTTCAGGTGATCTGCTCCCAAAGTGTTGGGATTACAGACGTGAGCCACCACACCCGGCCAAATTGTGGTATATTTAAAATGAGCTATAGGCCAGGCACGGTTGCTTACACCTGTAATCCCAGCACTTTGGGAGGCCGAGGTGGGCGAATCACCTAAGGCCAGGAGTTCAAGACCAGCCTGGCCAACATGGCGAAACACTGTCTCTACCAAAAATACAAAAATTAGCCAGGTGTGGTGGTGCACATGCCTGTGTTCCCAGCTGCTCGGGAGGCTGAGATGGGAGAATAGCTTGAACCGGGGTGGTGGAGGTTGCAGTGAGCCGAGATTGAGCCACTGCACTCCAGCCTCGGCAACAGAGTGAGACTCTGTCTCAGTAAATAAATAAATAAATAAAAGGAGTTACAGAGATTAAATACATGTACTTGCAAGGAAAGATATATCCATGCTACAACAATAAGAAAAAAAGGTAGAACACAAAATTATGTACATTTGTTTAAAATTATATTTGGAAGACTGGTGTAAATTAAAATGGCAAAAATGTATATGCACCATCGTTACAACAATACAAGAAATCAGATACAGGCTGGACATAGAGGCTCATGACTATAAACCTAGAACTCTGGGAGGCCAAGGCTGGGGGGGAATCGCTTGAGGCCAGGAGTTTGAGAGCAGCCTGATCAACATAGCAAGACCCTGTCTCTACAAAAAATTAAAAAATTATTGGGAGTTGGTGGCACTTTAGTACCAGCTACTGAGATAGCTGAAGCAGGAGGATCACTTGAGCCTGGGAGTTTGAGGTTATAGGGAGCTATGATGATCTCACCACTGCACTCCAGCCTGTCTCTATCAAAAAATTAAAAAACAGGTATATAATTTATTAGGAAATAAAGATTGAAAGATACTTGAAGGAAAAATACAAAAATGTCAAAATGCTGGTAGCAGTTGTGTTAGGGTGGTAGATTATACAGATTATGGCAAATTTTTTAATTTTTTTTTTTTTTTTTTTTTTTTTTTTGAGACGGAGTCTCACACTGTTGCCCAGGCTGGAGTGCAGTGGCGCGATCTCGGCTCACTGCAAGCTCCGCCTCCCGGGTTCCCGCCATTCTCCTGCCTCAGCCTCCTGAGTAGCTGGGACTACAGGCGCCCGCCACCGCGCCCGGCTAATTTTTTGTATTTTTAGTAGAGACGGGGTTTCACTGTGGTCTCGATCTCCTGACCTTGTGATCCGCCCGCCTCGGCCTCCCAAAGTGCTGGGATTACATGCTTGAGCCACCGTGCCCGGCCAAATTTTTTAATTTTTTATATATTGCCCACGTTTCTTTTTTTTTTTTTTGAGACAGAGTCTCGCTAAGTCGCCCGGGCTGGAGTGCAGTGGCGCCATCTCGGCTCACTACAAGCTCCGCCTGCCGGGTTCGCACCATTCTCCTGCCTCAGCCTCGCAGTAGCTGGGACTACAGGTGCTTGCCACCATGCCCGGTTAATTATTTGTATTTTTTTTTAGTAGAGACAGGGTTTCATCGTGTTAGCCAGGATGGTCTCGATCTCCTGACCTCGTGATCCGCCCGCCTCGGCCTCCCAAAGTGCTGGAATTAGTCTTGAGACACCGCGCCTGGCGTTTCTCACTTTTAATAAAAACATTCAAAATTTTGGCCGGACGCGGTGGCTCACGCCTGTAATCCCAGCATTTTGGGAGGCCGAGGACGGTGGATCACAAGATCAGCCCGGCCAAGACGGTGAAACCCCGTCTCTACTAAAAGTACAAAAATTACAGCGCGCCTGTAATCCCAGCTACTTGGGAGGCTGAGGCAGGAGAATCGCTTGAACCTGGGGAGCGGAGGTTGCAGTGAGCCGAGATTGCGCCACTGCACTCCAGCCTGAATGACAGAGCAAGACTCCATCTCAAAAAAAAAAAAAAAATTCAAAAATCGTCCACCCAGGAGTTAAATTAACCAGTATGAAGATTACATGTACCCCTATTTCTCTTCCTTTGTTCTATTGTGTTACTGCGTTGCCTGAACATAACACTCCCAAACCTGGAGGCTACATTGAAAGCATCAATCACTTTCCTGTAACTGTGTTGCTTGCATTTATTCTTTGGTTGGGGTAGTTATTGTAGGGTGGGGGCATTTTTACACTGAGGTCCTGGAATGGTAAAACTACTTTCCTGGATGAGAAGGGTCTCACCTGAACCACTTAAGATTACAAAAAATACTCATGGTCATGGCCATTTATCAGGGCCCAAAAGATGTCAAACTACCAGTGTCCAGAAAAAACTTAGGGCAGACTAGAGTAGGATCTGAATATAAGAGCCTAGGGTAGCTCTGCAAAGTTCAAAGGAAAAAAAGAACTTCACAATTATCTGGGAGGAGAAGGGCATGCCATCAAACAGAAAAGTCCACCCAGCAGAGATGGGCAGGGAAGGTCTTTCTTCCACACACCGAATAGCACTACATGCTGAAGTCACTTACCACTTGCTTCAAGGTTCTCTTCTTGTTCTTCTTCTGCTTCTTCATCGCCCTCGGTTTTGTAATATGACTCCCACCCTGACATGTTGGCTACTGCTCACTAGGCGAAAGACGTGAAAGTCAGTAACAGGCAAATTTAAACCGAAAAAATACCGACCTCTAGCTTCTCGTGAGATCTGTTCTAAAGGCTTGGTTAGTAGTGAGGAACGTGGACGGTAAATCCTGCCGCCTCGAAAGCTCGGCAGTCGCACTGCATGTAAATGCGCATGGGGGCCATCCCAATAACAGCCTCATCTCAGCTATGCCTCACGTTTCAGGGCCCGCGGCGGCCCGCGGAAGCCAGATGCCGGAGGTCCCGCCCCCGGCGCCATTTAGACGATGAAGGATTCCCGCTTCGGAATTCTGTGCTCACTAACGGACCCCCTCGTCCTCAATACCGCCCAAAAACCTCCCCAAATTCCTCAATCACGCCCAATGAGGTCTCAAAGGCAGACAGGCCTCAAGTGCAGGCAGGCCGCAAGCGCAGGAGGGCCTCAAACGCAGGCGGGCCTCAAACGCGAGGTGCCGCCTCCTTCGGGAGGAAGGAGCGTGGTCTCGAGTCTGTCGCTACCCCTCGGATTCGCACACTTAAGGCTAACGGTAACCCTCTAGCAAGGCTATGGGGGCGCGCGACACCGAGCGGGCGAAGCGGGACGAGGCCAGGCCTCGCTGGCGAACAACACAAATGGGTAACGGCCCGCTTACCTTTGGCGCAGAGAAGCGACCAACTTGGACAGAAGACGAGAATCCACGCATGCGCGGGTCCTGTTCTTGGTCCCAATGAACGCCCCCTACGTCATCACGCATGTGCGCACTATTCGCGTCAGGCTGGCACGCACGCTCCCCAACCAGCTTCTACCTACGTCCCTGGCGAAATCAGAGAGCCCCGCCCACTTCTGCAAAGCCACGCCCCCGCCGTACGTCAGGACAATAAGCACATGCGCAAAAGTGCGTGCCTGCCCCCGCCCCCTCTTCCGTGTGGGCCCTCCCTGTCCGCTCTCTGTCACCTCACAGTAGTCGTTGCCGGTAGCGGGTGTGGGGGCGCGAGCAGCGCAGGGCGGCCTCTCCCCCACCCCTCAGCCCGGGCCCGGGCCCGGTCCCCCCCCCTCCCTCCGCTTCCCACCCCCGTCGGGTACGGGAAGGTCCAAGTCGCTGCCGGGTGCCCGAGGGCCGTCGTGGCCGCCGTCGCCACGGGTCCCAATGGAGCCGCCGAATCTCTATCCGGTGAAGCTCTACGTGTACGACCTGTCCAAGGGCCTGGCCCGGCGGCTCAGCCCCATCATGCTGGGTGAGGGGGAAGGGGCCAGGTGGGCAGGAGGGCGGGAGCCAGGCCAGAGGGTGGCGGCTGGCCGAGGTGGGGAGACTTGGGCCACGACTCACGGGGAGACACATGGCCCAGAGGATGGAAGAAAAGCCGAGTGGAGAAGAGAGTGGTCTGAGGTTTGGGCTCTCTGAGCCCCGCTTTAGCCTCGCAGATACCATCCTCACGTTTGAATTCAAGGGGAAGGGATGGAGGAGTCATTCCTCCACCTTTCAGGGGGCTCGGGCAGAAACCGAACCCTCGAGAGCCCCTTCGACGGGGGTGTGGAGTAAACCAGCGCTGGATCCCAGCGGGTTCCCTGCCTCGCTCGGGTAGGCTGGTGCACTCCTGCCTCCTTGGCGCGGTGTAGGAAAGGTGAGGATGCCTGCCGCGCGGTGCCCCTCGTGGTGACAGAGACACTGCGGAGGTCGGGTGGCCTTCGGAGAACCTTGCCTCAGTGCCAAAAGTAAGCTCCCTGTGCAGTCCGGCGGGTAGGTGGGATGGGGGAGATAGAGCTGCCTAGGGAACCCCCCCTAGGTAGGTCAAGTCAGGACAAGAGGAGCCCCGAACTCCAGAATTCACCAAGCAATCTTCTCCCCACAGTTTCTAAGTTAATTGCTTTTGCTCAAATGGCAAGAAAGCAGTTTTGGGGGAAGTTTGGATGAGGTTGTGTGAATAAGGATTAGTAAAGAAAGTATTTCGGTTGTGCTCCGTTAAACTACTTAACTGGCAGGAGAAAAACCAGCCCTCATTCAGTGACGATCACACCTCATTTCAACTTAAATACAGGAATGTCTTGTGTAACACAGGAATTGTCAAGTTTGTAACTTCGGGTAATCATGAGCAGGAAAGAATTCCAATAATTGAAAATTGAAGCTTTGACAGCATCAATTTGAATGGCTAATTTTTCCTGGCTTCTGTGGAGACATTGGCGAATTATTTAGTTCATCTCTGTAAGATGAGGGGGCAGAGGTCAAGTAAGCAAGGCTACTTCTGAGAGCATCCTTCAATGTCCTTGAGTTTCTAATATGTTGTAGTGAATTGAACTTAATCTCACAACCATGGGCCTGTGAGTTGTTTCTATATTTGGCTTCACATCAAAATCATCTAGGGTGCTTGTTTAAAATGCAGATACTTTCATTTCCAACATATATTGTTAAATGAGATTAGAAAAAACAAGAGTAGAACAGCTCTTTAAATATGTAAATCAGAGGATATATATGTGCTTGCATAGGCAAATAATTATCCGAAAGGATACACAAGAAATTGATAACAGCAGTAGCTTATGGAAAGGGGAACTTTATGCCAGGAAAACAGGAGTAGAAGAGAAGCTTTGCTATACACTGTTTCTAACCTCTAGGCCTGTGTATGACATACACACAATATCTATTTAAAATGAGAAAAGTTTTAATTATATCGATTCTAGAGCTTTACTTCACAAATACTAAATCAATCTCCTGGAGTTTTGGTCCAAAAATCTGTATTTTTAATGAGCTTATCGACTAATTCTTATGTAGCCAACCCATTATTTGACAGGGGTTTGGGCCTGGATAACCAGTTGTTAAAATGATAAGGCACATCTGAAAGCAAAACTTACAAAGTCATTGAGGAAGCTGTTACTCATTAATAGATTACATCAGTCAAGTTTTGTTTTGTTTTTTTTGAGAGGGAGTCTCGCTCTGTCGTCCAGGCTGGAGTGCAGTGGCGCAATCTCTGCTTGCTGCAAGCTCCGCCTCCCGGGTTCACACCATTCTCCTGCCTCAGCCTCCCGAGTAGATGGGACTGCAGGGGCCCGCCGCCACGCCTGGCTAATTTTTTGTATTTTTAGTAGAGATGGGGTTTCACCTTGTTAGCCAGGATGGTCTTGATCTCCTGACTTTGTGATCCGCCCGCCTCAGCCTTCCAAAGTGCTGGGATTACAGGTGTGAGCCACCATGCCCGGCCCACATCAGTCAAGTTTTAACTAAACTTCTTGGAATGGAGCTATTTAGTTGCTTGTTTTTTTATCATAGTGAAGAATCAAATATTTCTTATACCCCAAGTAAAAGCCTCCCCCTTTACACTGGGTATTTTTTATCCTATTACCTAATAATTATTGGGCAGCTGAAAGGGGCCTTAGGAGTCATTATTTCATTCATTCAGCAGATCAGCAGATGTTCATTGAGCGTCCGCTCTATGCTAGTCAACGTGTTAAGGTAAATGAGGTTGATATAATGAACAAAGATATTCTTTGCCATCATGGAGCTGTCTAATGGGGGAGACATTAAAAATAAATACATAAATAATTAGTTACAAATTGCATAAGTGCCTTCTGCACCAGAAGCACCCTGGGTGCTGTGATAGAAAATAACAAGAGAGACCTTTTTTTTTTTTTTTTGAGATGAGTCTTGCTCTGTTGCCCAGGCTGGAGTACAGTGGTGTGATCTCAGCTCACTGCAACCTCTGCCTCCCAGATTCAAGTGATTCTCCTGCCTCAGCCTCCAGAGTAGCTGGAATTACAGGTGCACGCCACCACACCCGGCTAATTTTTATATTTTTAGTAGAGACAGGGTTTCGCCATGTTTGCCAGGCTGGTCTTAAACTCCTGACCTCATGTGATCCTCCCACCTCAGCCTCCCAAAGTGCTAGGATTACAGGTGTGAGCCACTGCACCCAGCCAAGAGACGTATTTTAAATAAGGGTATCAAGTGTAGTAACTTTGATACTGGGAATTTAGGATGAGGAAGAATTAGCCACAGGAAGGTAATAAGGGAGTTACAGTGTTCCAGGTAGGAGACAGATCAACCTGCCAAAGCCCTGAGACAGTAAAGAGTCTGGCCTCATACTGGAACTGAAAGAAGGCCTTTGTGGAGTGTAGTGGGTGAAAGGGAAAGTGCCATAACTGAAGGTGGAGTAATAGACCTGCCTCCTCCCCACTCCCCACCCTTTTATAAAGATGCGAAGTCCTGGAAGACCTCAGCCAATCATGGGAACATCACCCATTTGGCACATCAGATTCTGATCGGAGGAAATCACCTTGTCTGCTAATCTACTTCTTTCTTTTCTACCTTTTTTTTCCATATTGCTTTTATACCTTTTGCAAAATTAATGAAGAAAGAGTTAGCAAAGCTAGTAGTCATTACTTTCTAGAGTTGAAAACTTAAGGAAAATAGGCATGGTCTTACTGGTTCATCCCATTCAGATATCACTAGTCTTGAAGTTGGGTATGTCCCAGTTCTATAAGTAGCCATATATTGATTTCCCATTCCTAAATATATTTGAACCTTTAAAAAATCAATTTGTTTCCTGATTTTTATGATGAATTCTAGAAGTATATTAATAGCCAGTATTTATTGAGAGCTTACCATGTGTCAGACCCTTTATTTCTGAGTACTTTGCATGCATTGTAATCTTCACCACAGCTTTGTGAGATAGGTCCTGTTATTGCCTCCATTTTCTCCATTGAGGAACCCAAGAAGTAGAGTATTAAGGAATTTGCCCCAGGTCACAGAGCTGCTAGGTGGTAGAGCTGGGTTATGAACACAGGCAGTCTGACTTCCAGAGCTCGCGTTCTCAGTCATTTTGAGATACCACCTCTAATGTGTAATATGTTCCTTTATAATTGAAGTAGATGCCTTCCTGAAGTTTGTAAAGGCATTCTTTGCCAAATGTTTCAAGTTTGGATGAGAAAAAAAGCTGGGTTCAATGTGTATGTGGCACTTACAATCTAGATTTATGATCATGCCTCTTAGCCTCCATTTTCCCAAATTAAATCCGTGTGATCTCATCCGCAGTACCCTCTCAGGCTTCAGTTATGTCAGTTCTCCATTGGGAGACCTAATCTAGCTCTACGCAGTTCAGGATTGCACTAGATAAAGCCCAAGGTAATTCCCCTTTCCTGAAGCAATGTAAATTTCATAGTTTTACCCTGTCCTGTTTTCAGCCTCCTGGAATTGCCTCACATGAAGGCATTACTGTTCTATAGTTCTTCATTCACCATGAAAAATGGTCCCAGAATTATCCTTATCGTTCTAATTGATCAGATAGCCTGATTGCACATTTTTTTCATAGTCACCCATTGCCTAAGATAATTAACTATTATAATTGTCCTTCAGTTCCTCCTCTTAATAATTTTGGCTGCTCTTTAAATTTCTTGACCTCTTTTTGTGCCAGAGTACATACAGAAGTGTGTGTGTGTGTGTGTGTGTGTTTTAATTGTGGTAAGAAGTACTTCGTATTCGTTGATTTTTTTCTGATCTCAAGTTTCGTGTGCATCCATCACGTTTATTTTTCTTTACAAGCCCATTTCAAAACTCTTTTCAGATTTAAAGATTTGGAGGCATAGAATATATACATTTCTTGGCAGAATGCATTCTAACGAATATTAGAGATTTTACTCTATACTCAATTCTTTACTTCATTTTGTAGTACAAATAGTAATGAAATAAAAGATGTGATGTGCGGCCGGGCGCGGTGGCTCAAGTCTGTAATCCCAGCACTTTGGGAGGCCGAGGCGGGTGGATCACGAGGTCAGGAGATCGAGACTATCCTGGCTAACATGGTGAAACCCCGTCTCTACAAAAAATACAAAAAACTAGCCGGGCGTGGTGGCGGGCGCCTGTAGTTCCAGCTACTTGGGAGGCTGAGGCGGGAGAATGGCGTGAACCCGGGAGGCGGAGCTTGCAGTGAGCCGAGATCACGCCACTGCACTCCAGCCTGGGAGACACAGCGAGACTCCGTCTCAAAAAAAAAAAAAAAAAGATGTGATGTGAACTCCAGGAGTTTTTCTTTCTTTTTTTTTTTTCCGAGATGGAGTCTTGCTTTGTTGCCCAGGCTGGAGTGCAGTGGAACAATCTCGGCTCACTGCAAGCTCCCCCTCCCGGTTCACGCCATTCTCCTGCCTCAGCCTCCGAGTAGCTGGGACTACAGGTGCGCACCACCACGCCTGGCTAATTTTTTGTATTTTTAGTAGAAATGGGATTTCACCGTGTTAGCCAGGATGATCTTGATCTCCTGACCTTGTGATCCACCCGCCTCGGCCTCCCAAAGTGCTGGGATTACAGGTGTGAGCCACTGTGCCCGGCCAGGAGTTTTTCTTTTTTGAGATAGAATGTCACTCTTGTTGCCCAGGCTGGAGTGCAATGGCATGATCTCGGCTCAGCAACCTCCGCCTCCTGGGTTCAAGCACTTCTCCTGCCTCAGCCTCCCAAGGAGCTGGGATTACAGACATGTGCCACCATGCCCAGCTAATTTTTGTATTTTTAATAGAGACTGGGTTTCACCATGTTGGTCCGACTGGTCTCGAACTCCTGACCTCAGGTGATCCACCCGCCTCAGCCTCCCAAAGTGCTGACAAACCCCACTCCCAAAGAACAGGCATGAACCACCATGCCCAGCCCAGGAGTTTTTCTTAAAATATTATTTTCCTTTAAATAATGAATATACACATATAACATTTGATAACAATATAAAACAGATTATGATTAGGTGCCAAAGTGAGTGAGTGGTGCAGCAACTGTGTTAGGCCTTGAAATAAGAGAGGCCATGGTGAGCTGGGAATGTCAGAAAGGCTTCGGCAAGAGCCTGAAGCTCCTGGAGGGCAAGGACTCTGTCCCCTTCCTTTATGTCCCCAGTGGCCTGTTGGAGCAGGTGTTCAGTAAGTATTGATTATAGAAATGATTGAGACTTGAACGTAAGCTTGAAGATTAAGTAAAATTTATTCAAATCTGAGAGAGGTTTTTTATGTTTTAATGCCATCTATTGTGCTTTGTTTTAGATTTTTATTATTCACTGTGTGAACTGTTTTATACTCATCTAATGAATTAATTTAATAATCATGCCATTTCTTTAAGGCAAAATGGAAAGGAATATGGCTTACAAGGCCCTGCGTGATTCTGCTTTTATAAATTTTCTTTTTTTTTTCTTTTGAGACAGAGTCTCGCTCTGTCGCCCAGGCTGGAGTGCAGTGGTACGATCTCAGCTCACTGCAAGCTCCGCCTCCCGGGTTCACGCCATTCTCCTGCCTCAGCCTCCCAAGTAGCTGGGACTACAGGCGCCCACCAGCACACCTGGCTAATTTTTTAATTTTTAGTAGAGACAGGGTTTCACTGTGTCAGCAGGATGGTCTTGATCTCCTGACCTTGTGATCCGCCTGCCTTGGCCTCCCAAAGTGCTGGCATTACAAGCGTGAACCACTGCACTGGGCCTAAATTTTCTTTCTTTCCTTCTTTTTCTTTCTTTCTTTCTTTCTTTCTTTTTTTCTTTTTTGGCACAATCATAGTTCACTATAACCTCGAATTCCTGGGATTCAAGCTATCCTCCCTGCTAAGCCTTCTGAGTAGCTGGGATGACAGGCATATGCCACCATGCCTGACTGATTTTTTTAGCTTCATTTAATAGAGATGAGGTCTTGCTATATTGCCCAGGCTGGTCTCAAACTCCTAGACTTAAGCTGTCCTCCTGCCGCAGCCTCCCAAAGTGCTGGGATTATAGGCACGAGCCACCATACTGAGCTTTTTTTTTTTTTTGGTAGGGACAGGATTCCATTATTTTGCCCAAGCTGGTCTTAAACTCCTGGCCTCAAGTGATTCTCTCACCTTGGCCTCCCAAAGTGTTGGGATTACAGGCATGAGCTGCTGCTGCTGCTTGTTTTTTTGGAGACAAGGTGGTGCTCTGTAACCCATGCTGGAGTGCACTGGCTCCATCAAGACTCACTGCAGCCTCCATCTCCTGCTACTTTCCAGGCTCAAGCGATCCTCCCATCTCAGCCTCCCAAGTAGCTGGGACTACAGGCACAGGCTACCATGCCTGGCTCAATTTTGTATTTTTTTGTAGAGATGGGGGTCTCACTATGTTCCCTAGGCTGGTCTTGAACTCATGGGCTCAAGCAATCCCACCCACCTCAGCCTCCCAAAGGGCTGAGATTACAGGCATGAGCCACCATGCCCAGCCTAAATTTACCTTTTTTGCAGATTAAAACACTCTTTTAGTTTTTAACAATGCATCACATTTGGATTTTGTGATAACCTTTCTCTGGCCAAAGGAGGAACAAACCCCCCTGCCAATAGGCATTTTTTACAGTATGGGCTATAAAGGCCCACTTATATTATACAAATGTTTTCTTTTACCTTTTCCCACATAGATTTAATGTTTATCCCGTGGTCCCAGAAAGAATAGCTGATTTTTTTTTTTTTTTTTTTTTAACTTTACACAGGCTGGGTGCATTGGCTCATGCCTGTAATCCCAGCACTTTGGGAGGCCGAGGCAAGCGGATCACCTGAGGCTGGGCATTCGAGACCAGCCTGACCAACATGAAAAAACCCCGTCTCTACTAAAAATACAAAATTGGCCGGGCATGGTGGCGCAAGCCTGTAATCCCAGATACTCGGGAGGCTGAGGCAGGAGAATTGCTTGAACCCAGGAGGCGGAGGTTGCAGTGAGCCAAGATTGTGCCATTGCACTCCAGCCTGGGCAACAATAGTGAAACTCGTCTCAAAAAAAAAAAAAACTTTATATTAAGCCTTTCATATTGCCGGTAAACTGCCAATTAGAAGCACTTTATCACCATGGGGAAGAATCGTGAGGTAAGCTGGGGCTACATTTGATTTATACCAATGAGCTAATGCATTTCTTTACCTGCCATCTGAGACAAAATGCTACCTGTATAGAGGCCCCTGAGCCTGGCACCCCATCACCATCATCCAGTTTATGCTTATTAATAGACATTTATTTAGCACTGGTAGTATAACAGATGCTGACCGCTTAAATCTATAACCAGCCTGTATGTCTGTTTGCACAACTCCATCCATCTTAATCAATGAGGAGGTGGATAGAGTGTTTTCTCCTTTACTTTTATGATCAGTAGAAGGCTGACTTATTCATGTTGAAAAACAGGGCTGGCCGGGCGCGGTGGCTCAAGCCTGTAATCCCAGCACTTTGGGAGGCCTAGACGGGTGGATCACGAGGTCAGGAGATCGAGACCATCCTGGCTAACACGGTGAAACCCCATCTCTACTAAAAAATACAAAAAACTAGCCGGGCGAGGTGGCGGGCACCTGTAGTCCCAGCTACTCAGGAGGCTGAGGCAGGAGAATGGCGTAAACCCGGGAGGTGGAGCTTGCAGTGAGCTGAGATCCGGCCACTGCACCTTGGCTTGGGCGACAGAGCAAGACTCCGTCTCAAAAAAAAACAAAAAACAGAAAACAGGGCTGATAGCCATGTCTTCCATTTGTTTTCCATGTTCATACTTCATAGGCCACAAAGTGAATGCATTAGATTTACCAACAAGCTTGGAGACATGAAGTATCTGACCCACCATGCTCCAGTTTGCTGAGGAAATCTTAGTGGGAAAATAATCTATTTCTACAGTATGCAAATATCCAGAGCCTAATTCATGTCCCAAAATGGCCTTGTATTCTAATTCAATCTCAAACTACCACTAAAAAACCATTAAAATCAATCCAGACCGGGTGTGGTGGTTCACACCTGTAATCCCAGCACTTCGGGAGGCCAAGGCGGGCAGATCACTTGAGGCCAGTTCGAGACCAGCCTGGCCAACATGGTGAAACCTCATCTCTACTAAAAATACAAAAATTAGCCAGGTGTGGTGGCATGCGCCTGTAATCCCAGCTACTCAGGAGGCTGAGGCACCAGAATTGTTTGACCCCAGGAGGCAGAGGTTGCAGTGAGCCGAGATCACGCCACTGCACTCCAGCCTGGGTGACAGAGCAAGACTCTGTCTCTAAAAAGAAAAGATACATGTATCAATCCAGTCTCACTTTCCAATGCCTGGCATTATGTCAGGACCATGGCCCTCATCCTTTTCCTTGCAATAGTAGGCTGCAAAGCAGCAAACCTTTCACTTCTACCCAAAATTCTCCAATAAGCTTATCTTCATATCTTGCTTTGTTCTGTTTTTCTGCTGGACAAACTGTGCATCTTTATTTACCTGTTTGTAAAATGCTGTTAATAAATGTTTGCTCTACTTTACCCCCTAAACATGTTATGAGAATAAGGATAATTGGCTGAGCCTAGCACTTTGGAGGCCAAGGCAAGAGGATCCTTGAGCCCAGGAGTTAAAAACCAGCCTAAGCAATACAGTGAGACCCTGACTCAAAAAAAAAAAAAAAAAAAAAAAAGCCGAGCAATGTGGCGGGCACCTGTAGTCCCAGCTATTCTTGAGGCTGAGGCAGGAGAATGTTGTAAACCCAGGAGGCGGAGCTTGCAGTGAGCTGAGATCTGGCCACTGCACTCCAGCCTGGGCGACGGAGGGAAACTCCGTCTCAAAAGAAAAAAATAAAAAGAGAGAGAGAGAGAGAAAACAAGTATAACTATGAAATACTTTAAGAAAGGATGTAGCTGGTCACAGTGGCTCACACCTGTAATCCCAACACTTTGGGAGCCCGAGGCAGGTGGATCATGAGGTCAGGAGTTCAAGACCAGCCTGGCCAACATGGTGAAACCCCATCTCTACTAAAAATACAAAAATTAACTGGGCGTGGTGACAGGTGCCTGTAATTCCAGCTACTTGGGAGGCTGAGGCAGGAGAATCACTTGAACTCAGAGGTTGGAGGTTGCAGTGACCCAAGACCACGCCACTGCACTTCAGCCTGGGTGACAGAGTGAGACTCCGTCTCAAAAGGGAAAAAAAAAAAAAGGATGTAGACTGGGTGCAGCAGTAGCTCACGCCTGTAATCCCAGCACTTTGGGAGGCCGAGGCAGGCAAATTACTTGAGGTCAGGAGTTCGAGATCAGCCTAGCCAACATAGTGAAACCCTGTCTATACTAAAAATACAAAAATTAGCCAGGCATGGTGGCGCACACCTGTAATCCCAGCTACTTGGGAGGCTGAGGCAGGAGAATTGCTTGAACTGGGAGGTGGAGGTTGCAGTGAGCCAAAATGGCACCATTGCACTCCAGCCTGGGAAACAGAGCAAGACTCTGTCTCAAAAGAAAAAAAGAAAGGATATAAATTCACTCAATTCATTTTTAATGTTATTGTTGGCACCAAGTGTTTGGTAGATGAATAAGTGAAAGAATGAATAGGTTGGGTGCAGTGGTTCACACCTGTAATCCCTGCACTTTGGAAGGCCGAGGCGGGTGGATCACAAGGTTGGGAGTTTGAGACCAGTTTGGCCAGCATGGAGAAACCCCGTCTCTACTAAGAATACAAAAAATTATCCAGGCATGGTGGTGCGTTCCTGTAATCCCAGCTACTCAGGAGGCTGAGGCAGGAGAATTGCTTGAACCCTGGAGGCAGGAGTTGTAGTGAGCCATGGTTGCACTGCAGCACCCCAGCCTGGACAACAGAGCGAGACTCCGTCTCAGAAAAAAAAAAAAAGAATGAATGAATAAATAAGGAAATCTTTTTTCTATAATCCCTATCTCCACTCTCTGAATGGATGAGATCCTAAGTGTACCTTGATGCAGTTGAATAGGAAGTGTGGTGTGTAGCTTACAGGCAAATTTAGTGATGATACAAAGGATATAAAGGAGAATAAAGTAGGGTTTGTATCATGCAACTTTTGAGTTGTTTTTCAGGTGTGAAATAACTGAAGCCCCTCTCCAAAACTCTGTTGAGCAGGAATGGGTTTGAGCTGATGATGCATCCCTACCTGCCAGCTGTACTCCTGGGTCAGTGAGCATGTGCATCTGAGAGGACAGCAGTAGACCGGGAGTGCAGTGTGCCAGGGTGGCTGAGTCATTTCAGTAACAAGCCAGGCAGCCCAGATTGGGGTTAGGAACTTTGTCCTCAATAGCACTGTGTGTCAACCAACAAAGCTAACTAAACAGAACAGCTCATCTCAACAGATGTTCATGTCACATCTCAGGTCCAGGTCCTTTGCTAGGTGCTGGAGTTACAAAGATGCATAAGAAAACTGTCCTGGTTATTGAGGCAACTGTGGTCTAACTGGGGAGAAGGACACATGAATAGTTTCAATACCAAGGTACTATGAGAACAGCTATAAAATTTTCAAGTTACAAACCCTAGAAGAAATGAGTTGGCCTTTATTGGGCATGTATTATGTCCCAGACCCTGTGCTAGGCATGTGTCATGTATCGTCTCTTTTAATCCTGGAAATGTTATGAGGCAGGCACTGTTGTTTTTTTACAGAATAGGAAACTATAGTTTAAACAGTGCATCCGATAGAACTTTCTGCAGTGATGGCAATGTTCTAGATCTGCACTGTCCAATAAGTAACCACTAGTCACATGTGGCTATTGAATACGTAAAATGTGGTTAGTGGAACCGAGGGACTGAATTTGTGCATTTATTTAATTTAAATAGCCACATGTGGTCAGTGGCTACCATATTGGACAACTCAGGCTTAGTGTTCTCAGCCTCTGCAGTGTTCTCTGTGATCTGGTCCTCCATTACCTCTGGTCATCTTCTACTTCCCCTCCTCACCCATTCTAGCTTCACTGGCATCCTTACAGGCCTTCAGATAAACCTGGCATGTCGTTGCCCCTGCATCCCTCTTTCTCTTGTCTCTTTTAAATCTTGGCTCAAAGCTGGGCGTGGTGGCTCACACCTGGAAGTGGGAGGATCTCTTGAGCCAAGGAGTTCAAGTCCAGGCTTGACAATGTAGGGAGACCCCGTCTCAAAAAAAAAAAAAAAAATTAGCTAGGCCTGGGTGGTACACATATAGTCTCAGCAACTGAGAAGCTAAAGTGGGAGGATCACTTGAGCCTGGGAGGTCAAGGCTGCAGTGAGCTCTGATCAGGCTACTGTACTCCAGCCTGAGTAACACAGCAAGACCCTGTCTCCAAAAAAAAAAAAAACTTCATTCAAATGTCGCGTTCTCAAAGAGGCCCACCCTGACCATCCCTGAAACTCCCTTAACCTACTCTTTTTTTTTTTTTTGAGACAGAGTTTCGCTCTTGTAGCCCAGGCTGGAGTGCAGTGGCGCAATCTCGGCTCACTGCAATCTCGGCTCACTGCAACCTCTGCCCTCTCGGTTTAGGCGATTCTCCTGCCTCAGCTTCCTGAGTAGCTGGGACTACAGGCATGCACTACCATGCCCGGCTAATTTTGTATTTTTCATAGAAACGGGTTTGTTGACCATGCTGGTCTCAAACTCATGACCTCAGGTGATCCGCCCTCCTCGGCCTCCCAAAGTACTGGGATTACAGGCGTGAGCCACCACAACGGACCTATTTTTTATTTTATGTGAGACAGGGTCTCACTCTGTTGCCCAGGCTGGAGTACAGTGGCGCAATCTCAGTTCACTGCAACCTCTGCCTCCCAAGTTCAAGCGATTCTCGTGCCTCAGCCTCCTGAGTATCTGGGACTACAGGTTCATGCCACCACACCCAGTGAGTTTTTTTTTTTTTTTTGGTAAAGACAGGGTTTCTCTGTTGGCCAGGCTGGTCTCAAACTCCTGGCTTCAAGTGATCCGCCTGCCTCGGCCTCCCAAAGTGCTGGGATTACAGGGGTGGGCCACCATGCCATGTCTGAAGTAGAACTTACTTTTATCTTGTGGAAGTCTTTACCCTTTTCCCCAAGGAGGTCATCGTACCTAATAAGAACCTCCATTTATCAAACATCTGTATATCATATACTGTGAAGCTTTCTATGCATTATTATTACCAGTCACAGCAACTCCGAATCGGAGAAACAGACTTAAACAGGCTAGGTAAACTTGCCCAAGATCCACCACTAGGAAGTGGAAAACCCAGGATCTGAATCCATATGGTCCCCTTAACTATCTCTGAGGATGGTATGCCAAGCATGTGGTGGCTCACGCCTGTAATCCTAGCACTTTGGGAGGCCGAGGCAGGTGGGTCACTTGAGGCGAGGAGTTCGAGACCAGCCTGGCCAACATGGCAAAATCCTGTCTCTACTAAAAATACAAAAATTAGCTGGGCTTAGTGGTTCATGCCTGTAATCCCAGCTACTTGGGAGGCTGAGGCATGAGAATCACTTGAATCCGGGAGGCAGAGGTTGCAGTGAGCCGAGATCACGTCACTTCACTCCAGCCTGAGCGACAGAGAGACTCTGTCTCTAAAAAAAAGAAAGTCACAGGGCAAACAGTGAAGGTAGCAGTTAGCAATCAGTAATCCGCCATGTCGCCACGTGAAGTGATAAGCAGGGGTGAGTGAGTCATGTTTGCTGGCGCTCCGCATCTTTCACTGCCCTTCCTCTGCCTCCTGAGCACTGCTGTAGAGTATCTCCCATGGACTCTTGCGATGACCTCCTTACCCTGGTTTGCTTACTCTGCTCTCTTCCCTCCAATTCATCTGCTATCCCACAACTACAGTTATCTTTTCTGAACATGGATCTGATCAAGGCACTCTCCAGCCTCACAGCCTCTTTGAGTCCAGGCCTGCCCACTTTGCTGGCCATCCTGTTGGCCGCTCCTCCCGCTAGCACCATCACTGCACCCTTTCTTCACTCTGCCCTGCAGGCTTTAGACTTCACAGCCATGCATGTTCACGTCTTGTTCTCTCCCACAGAAATGTCCATCCCTGCCCTTAGTTGTCATTGGTAATGGAAGCTCACAAAAGTAGTTTATTATATTTAACACCTTATTTTTACCACTATGATACAGCATATTAACATTGTGTTTTAGTTAATTGTGTATCTCAGTCCATTTGACTTTGAGCTTCTCAAAGGCAGGAAAGTGATATGTTCCTATTTGCATTTCCACACCTAACATTGTTTCTGGCACATAGAGGTAAATAACAGTGCCTTAACTATTTAAATGGATAGCATTTGCAAAGTTTTGTCCTATCAGTTTCTGAAGGATTTTGCGTCAATGAAGAAATGAGTAATAACATTCATTGTATTAATATAGTCTTACTGTACGTGAGACGGAGAAGTTAAAAAGGCATAGCTGAATTGACCCCAAAGAGGAAAGAATAGCAGACATAAAACTGGGGTACCTTTATACCAGTGTTTTTAATCTTGCATTCTGATAAAAGACTCTCGTACTTTTCAGCTTACTTAACAGAGCATACTCTGTCACAACCTAAAGACCTTACTGGAGGGGAGTTGCATTCCTAGAAAGTCCTTCAAGAGGTTTATGACAGGTTACCCTGGGTTTGAGTGACACAGTGAATTTACCGAGGCTGAGGGGCCACTTAGTCTAGTCCCAAGTGGCTAAATCTCTTCTTCTCTCCACAGGGAAACAACTGGAAGGCATCTGGTAAGTTGGGTGGGTCTCCTTACTTTGACTAGTTTTGAAATAAGGCAGCACTCTATGCATTTCAGGTTTTAGTCTGTGGCTTCCAGCATGAAACCTAGTTCTCCATGCTATAAATCTTCAACCCTAAAGCAGTGCTTCTCCATCACGAGTTCTTTTGCTCTCTCACCCTGGGACATTTGGCCATGTCCAGAGATATTTTTGGTTGTCACACAGGGAGGAGGATGCTACTGGCATCTTGTGGATAGAGGCAGGGATGCTGAACAGCCTAGAATGCACAGGACAACCCTGCACAACAAAGAACTATCCAGCCTCAAATGTCAATAGTGCCAAGATGGAGAACCCCTGATCTGTGGTATTTATCATATTCATACCTTTGGTTTGTTGGTTTTATAAGACTGGTTTTATAAGACTGGTCCCCACAGTCCTATCCTTGGGTAGAAATTATTCTCATTGCATTATGGTGTTTGCTTTTTCTCAAAGTTTAAGTTTTCTGGCTCACTGTGTCTCTCTCTATGTGACAGGCACACATCCATAGTTGTGCACAAGGATGAGTTCTTCTTCGGCAGTGGTGGTATCTCCAGCTGCCCCCCGGTAAGTGTCTTCCCCTACATTCTGTCCTGCAGTCTCAGGTTCCTGGGGGCGCCTGTAGACCAGGAGCTTTGCTTCTACTGTGGACCTCTGGCATTGTTCCTTGAAGCCACCTGAAGACTCAGCTCAAGAAAACCTTTCCCAGACACCCCAGCCAATTCCCCTCCTCTCTGTTCCCATGGCACGTGTGGGTCCTTCTGTCTCACAGAGAGCGTGTTATGGTGAAATGAGCCGTTTCTGGTTCTCTGCAGGGAACTGTGGAAGTGAGCTGAGGCCTTCCATCTCCATCCCCTGCACAGTGCCCGGCTCATCCTAGGAGCACAACTGATGTTAAGCTGAATGATGAGGGCTCTGAGAAGCATCAAGAGTTGCCCAAACTTACAGCCAATAAGTGACACCAGTCCTAGAACCTAGGATTATGACACTAAAGCCCACACCCTTTTCCAAACATTTCTTTTTTTTTTTTGAGACGGAGTCTCGCTCTGTCGCCCAAACTGGAGTGCATGGCGCCATCTCGGCTCACTGCAAGCTCCGCCTCCTGGGTTCACGCCATTCTCCTGCCTCAGCCTCCCAAGTAGCTGGGATTACAGGCGCCCTTCACTACACCCAGCTAATTTTTTGTATATTTTAGTAGATACGGTGTTTCAGCATGTTCGCTGGGCTGATCTCAAACTCCTGACCTCGTGATTCACCCGCCTCGGCCTCCCAAAGTGCTGGGATTACAGGTGTGAGCCACAGCACCTGGCCTTTTCCAAAAATTTCTTTCAGTTATCCAAGTGTTGTCACAGTAGGTGCTGAAGCAGTGGCCAAGCAGCCATTCATTTTGGTTGTGTGTTTGTTTGTGTGGTGGTGGTGGTGGTTGTTTGTTTTTGCTATATCCTGCAGGAAGGATTTTTTTTTTTTTTTGAAACAGGATCTTGCTCTGTCATCCAGGCTGGAAATGCAGTGGCGCAATCTTGCTTCCTGCAGCTTCCACCTCCCAGGCTCAATGAATCCTCCCACCTCAGCCTCCCAAGTAGCTAGGACTCAGCACCACCACGCCCTGCTATTTTTTTCTATTTTTTGTAGAGATAGGATCTTCCTATGTTGCCCAGACTGATCTCAAACTCCTGGACTCAAGCAATCCCCTGCATAAGCCAGAATTCTCCCATTGCTTTTGGAATAAAAGCCAGAAAGCTCAGCGTGGCCTCCCAGGACCTACCTGATCTGGTCTCTGACTCTGTCTCTGGCAGCCTCTTTCAGGTTGTTCCCTCCCAACCTTCACTCTTTTCTCATTCTTTGAACACACCTTAGACATTGAAACCTGCACTCTGACATCAGTACACCTTCTTAATCCTTCACCTGGTTACACCTCTCCATCCTTCAGATTTGAGTTGTGTCACTTTCTCAGGCAAGTTTTCCCTGACCCCTCAGGCCAGGAAGGTCTCCTGTCATATGTACCGCTGGCATTCTGTACTTTTCCAGCATGCTCTTAATTGCAGCTCATAATTATATACTGGTTATGGGATTTTTCAATCTCCCTTCCCTGCTAGACTAAGCTTCTTAAGGGCAAGAATCTCATCTATGTTGTCCACACCACAGCCCCAGTGCCCAGCATGAGGCCTGACTCACAATAAGTTCTCAATTCATATTTGTTATATGAGTGAATAAGAGGGTCAGAGTGACCTTTTAGTCTCTTACAACTCTGAGAGAATTATTCTCTGCCTACCATAGTTATCTTCCTCACCATGCTTTCCTCAGTGCCCAGAACAATGTCAGCTATGTAGGAGGTGCTCAGTAGCTATGAATGAAAGATCTTTTCAGGGAGCTCTATTCTGGAGTGTTATCCCTTCCCAGATTTCTTCTCCCTGCTGATCCCGTTGCTTCCACAGTGGCTGGTTTCCCCACTCAACCTCACTCTCTCCTTCAGTCTTCTCTGGCAGACTGTTAGCCACATGGCTGAGGGTTCTCTGTAGGCCTTTCAGGAGCCATTAACTCTCTTGCCCCATCACCATCATTGGATTAGGCTCACAGATCCAAAAAGAATTGAATTATGGAAATATCTGCCAGCCTGCCAGATTTCTCACTGTCCTTCTCATCTTTCCAGTGTTACATGAGATATCAAGTATGTCATAAGAAAAACTGGCTGCATACTTTATGCAAATAGGCATGGAAAGGTGGCCTATGAAGTGTGAGCCATTTCTATTGTCCTGTTCTGTCCTCATGATGAGACATACTGGGAACAAAAGTAGACTTCACATTCTGGGTTTCTCTCTTTTTCTCAGCTAAATAAGTGGACAGCATCAGGAGTCAGAGCTGCAAGAGAATCAGCTTCCCAGGGCCCCCCCAGAAACAAGAAGTCTGACTTCTTCCATGCTGCTAGCACATAGCAATGAAAAGTCACCAGAAAGCTCTAAGCCAGGCTTGTCCAACTTGTAGCCTGCGGGTCACATGTGGCCCAGGACAGCTTTGAATGTGGCCCGACATGAATTTGTAAAGTTTCTTAAAACATGAGGGTTTTTTCTTTGTTTTTTGTTTTGGTTTTGTTTTTGTTTTGAGGCGGAGTTTTGCTCTGTTGTCCAGGCTGGAGTGCAGTGGCACGATCTCGGCTCACTGCTACCTCCATCTCCCGGCTTCACACCATTCTCCTGCCTCAGCCTCCCGAGTAGCTGGGACTACAGGCGCCCACCACCATGCCTGGCTAATCTTTTATGCTTTTAGTAGAGACGGGGTTTCACTGTGTCAACCAGGATGGTCTCAATCTCCTGACCTCATGATCTGCCTGCCTCAGCCTCCCAAAGTGCTGGGATTACAGGCATGAGCCACCACGCCCAGCCTTTTTTTTTTTTTTTTTTTTTTTAAGCTCATCAGCTGTCATTAGTGTTAGTGTATTTTGTGTGTGGCCCAAGATAATTCTTCTTCCAGTATACCTCAGGGAAGCCAAAAGATTGGACACCCATGCTTCTAAGCCATTGCATCCCTGATACAAATAGCTAATAGCATTCTTCATCTGCCCAGGGTGCTCTGCAAGTTAAATATGAAGTCAGGCCAGGGGCGGTAGCTCACACCTGTAATCTCAGCACTTTGAGAGGCCTAGGTGGGTGGATCACTTAAGGTCAGGAGTTCAAGACCAGCCTGACCAACATGGTGAAACCCCATCTCTACTAAGAATACTAAAAATTAGCTGGGCATGTTGGCAGGCACCTGTAATCTCAGCTACTTGGGAGGCTGAGGCAGGAGAATCACTTGAACCCAGGAGGCGGGGGTTGCAGTGAGCTGAGATTGCACTCCAGCCTGGGTGACCGGAGAAACTCTGTCTCAAAAAAAAAAAAAAAGTGAAGTCAGAACAGTGTTCGTGGTCTACTGTGGGAAGCCACATTAAAACATTCAGTGGAGATGGTAATTTAATGACTTTCTTTGGGTTGGCTTTTTTAGGGGGGGACATTGCTTGGGCCCCCAGACTCTGTGGTTGACGTGGGGAGTACAGAAGTCACAGAAGAAATCTTTCTGGAGTACCTGTCCTCCCTGGGGGAGTCCCTGTTCCGGTGAGTGAACACAGGGGTGGTGGTTAGTTGTGTCTGTCTCCCCAGCTAAATAACCCCTGGAAGCAGCTGTCATGTCATATCATCCTTATCACTCAGCACAAGGCCTGGGCCAGTTTTTTGCTGAATTAACATGAAGAAAAGGCAGTTATGCTACAAAAAGCTCTAAGTTGTTCTGATACAGATATTCCTTCAAGCATACTTTCTGCTGAAATTTTTAGAGGAAATAAGGGCTTTTCATTCCTTCTGATTAAAATCAGCAAGCGCTATTCTCAACCTGTATTGGCCAAGTTTGCAGAAGGAAAAACAGGGTTTGCAGAAGGGTTGGGATGAGATACAAACAGGCAGATTTTCTCTTAAAGAGGCTTTAGTCAATTTGAGTAAGGGGGTAAACTCTAACACCAGAGCTCTGCTTTTGTGAATGTAAAGATTCTCCTGAAACTGTGGAGGAGCCATGTCTTTTCAGTTTCTCCTTCCCTTAACAATCAGTTATTAATGGCCAGAATGGCATATAAGCAGTGCTTCTGGCAGATGAGAGGGGGGAAATCGCAGTCCTCACATTGAACTGTGCTCACCATTCCACTGCCTAGCTTGAGTTATTCCACATAGACGCTTGCTGGTTTCTCATATATGTTCTGCAAACCTTTCAATGTACAGAGGTGAGGCCTACAACCTCTTTGAACACAACTGTAACACCTTCAGCAACGAAGTGGCACAGTTCCTGACTGGGCGGAAGATCCCTTCTTACATCACAGACCTGCCCTCTGAAGTTCTCTCCACGTAAGTGTGGCCTCTGTCCCTGCCCCTGCTTTGGCCAACCTTGAAAATCCCCATTCACGGTCAGTGCCCTTCCTCTGGTCCCCATCTGCCCTCCCAACCAGATGGGCCTTCCCTGATGGCAGGTTCTAACACAGAAAGCTGCCATTCTCTCCACCCACTGATGCGCACCTGTATTACCTCCACCCTCAGAGCTAGATCAGCTCTGCCCTGGCCTAAGTGCAACCACAGAACTTAGAAACCCACTTGACACTGGCTTCAGTATTTGCACAAAATTCTGGCGTCTGTCCTTCCCATTCTGCTCGAGGCATACCACTCCCCAGAAGCACCCAGTTAAAATGCAATGTTAGACAAGCAGAGAGGGGGTCAGAAAAATAGTAGGGGAGCTTGTTTTATAGCTGTTGATTTGCCTGTCTTCCACTACACCATGAGCTCTTTGACTCCCTCAACGACTATGTTCTACTTGCCCTCATGCATTACAGCACAGTCAGTCCTCAACAGATGTTTTCTTCAGAACACTCTGCAGCCCCTTCTGTCCTTATGTGGCCCAAGCCTTGGAAGAGCCTTGCAGGCCATCATCCAGGCAGTATACCCCGAAAGGACACAACACCCCCATAGCCATCTCACCTCCTCCATCTGCTTGCCATTGATTGCATTCAGGCAGCCTCTGCTCATTCCAGGACCATGTCTATTTGCTTATTCTGACTCAGTTTCTCCTGAACTATGGCCTTACTCAACAGAGATCCTGGCAGGTTTCGCAGGCCCAGCAAAGTGGGCTGTTTTTCATACCTGAGGAAGACCCTCCCAGGAAGAGCTTGCATAGGAAACAAGGCTGCTGTGGCAGGCTGGTGAGGAGCCCCAGTCCGCCAGCCCTGGCCCTGCCTTCCTATCATTCGATGAGTTTGCAGTCCCACAGCTCTGCTGAGGGATCTAGGTTATGGGGCCGTGAGCAAACTGGAGTAACCAGAATGTTCTTGCTGTTATTATTTGATGGGTGGAGTTCCTGGAATTGTCTGAAATAGGGTTGATATTTCTAGGTTTCATCTGTCTATACTTTGGAGTACTTCATTCCTTTGAACTTGGAGATGGTTTTCAAAAATAGCAGTATCCACTGAAGAAAAAGCCAGTGACTTAAAAGTGTTTGGGCAACCTTATTTATGGTTGTCGTAATCATGGAAAATCTCCAAACTCCAGTATTTGCAGTGTTTTTTTCCATCTGTTACTGTGAGAGCAAGCTAAAAGCCCTTTAGAAAGGCATTAATGGCTGGGCGCGGTGGCTCAGACCTTAATTCCTAGCATTTTGGGAGGCCGAGGCAGGCAGATCACTAGGTCAGGAGTTCGAGACCAGCCTGGCCAACATGGTGAAACCCCATCTCTACTAAAAATAAAAAAATTAGCCAGTTGTGGTGGCACACACCTGTAATCCCAGCTACTTAGGAGGCTGAGGCAGGAGAATTGCTTGAACCCAGGAGGCAGAGGTTGCAGTGAGCCGAGATCACACTATTGCACTCCAGCTCTGGGCTACAGAGCAAGACTCTGTCTCAGGGTGAAAGAAAGGCATCAATACTGGTAACCTTGCATTTGTCCTTTTTTCTGAATATTCCCTGTACTCCCTGGCAGACCTCTGTTCCTGAAAAAATCCAACTGTGTGCTGTCCTCACCCCTAACTTTTGTCTTCTTTTTCATATCCTTCTTCTTTTGCCTCAGTTTCCTTGCTTCAATTTGATATTTTCCTTGCTCACGAGAATTAAAGACACAAGCACATAAAGCAAAATTCTAGTTCCCTGTATGTAGCCAGCCTGTTCAAACCACAGCTAACCAGGCTCTAGAGGTGAGACCCTGAGGAGGGAATCCCAGGGATAAAAACACAGAGCAGGCTATTTCGGAGATGTCCTCCAAGAACACTTGAGTGTGAGGCAGGTGGGAAACTTAAGTAAGGTGACGAGGTGCTCCTTCCTTCTCTGGCGGTGCTGCTGCTGCCACCAGCGCCCACTCCTCCTCCCTACCCGTAGGCAGCACAGGGTGTGTGACAGCAGGCCACATCCCAAAGCCCACCCTTCTCGTGTCTCTGTTTCCTTGCAGGCCCTTTGGACAGGCACTTCGGCCCCTCCTGGACTCCATTCAGATCCAGCCTCCGGGAGGGAGCTCTGTGGGCAGACCCAACGGCCAGAGCTAACAGGACTGCCTGGGACCGCCCTGCCTCACCAGGGTTTTTCCTTTTTAAACAAAACAAACCCTACCAGATTTCTATTTTATAATTTTACATCAGAGCTAACAACCAAGGGACGGCTTTTTAAATTTCCCAGGGAAGGAGACTGTCAGGCCGCATGTAGACAATGCTGCTAAGAAACAGAACAAAATGCCACCCCTTCTAATAGTATTATACTAATTTATTAAGGCTGTCTTGTCTGTGAGTTCACTTCGGATGCTGTTTCCTAAGCGTCCACCACACTGGAGAAAGGGAGGGGCTTTGTTTAAACAGAAAGCAAGAGTCACAGTTTGCGGGAGCCCCAACCTAGAACTCTTTCCAGAGAACACTCACGCTCTACCCAAGTTGCCACCACCTGTGGGACCCAGGTGAGTTTTAGAACATCCGTGACCCGGAAACAGTTACTCTAGTGTTAAATGAACCAAAGGATTTGGTGCACATGGGACCAGTTTCAGGATGACTAACCCAACCTAAGTGAACTCTTCAGCCACAACCCTCCTCACCTTCCCTCCCTTACCACAAGCAAGGCCAGTGCTGGAGCAGCCATTGCCTCAGGATCAAGGGAGTAACAGCAAGTATCAGGCTGGAGAAAACAGGATAAAGCCATTCCTCCTTCCACCTAGATGGATTGCCAATCCTCTGCCATCAATTTTGGGAAACCTGCCTTGGTGCCTCCGAGGCTGCTTTTCCTCATCATAGCTGATGTGTCATAGTTGATGAGGTCTGGGCTGGAGCAGCAGAGACCCAGGCCTTTTTTCTACAAGTAATGATGTAGGTTATTTGCAGTCTCTGTAACCACCATCCAGACCAGTATGCAGTATTCAGCTGGGGACCAAGGGACGGGATTCCCTGCTCTAAGAAAATACCTTTTTTTAATTATTATTATTTTTTGAGAGCTCTGTCACCCAGGCTGGAGTGCAGTGGCGTGATCTCGGCTCACTGCAACCTCCACCTCCCGGGTTTAAGCGGTTCTCCTGCCTCGGCCTCCCGAGTAGCTGGGATTATAGGTGCGTGCCACCACGCCAGGCTAATTTTTGTATTTTCAGTAGAGACAGCTTTCGCCATGTTGGCCAGGCTGGTCTGGAACTCCTGACCTCAGGTAATCCACTTCCCTCAGCCTCCCAAAGTGCTGGGATTACAGGGGTGAGCCACAGCACCTGGCTGGAAAATACCTTTGATATGGAAAGAATAATGATCTGAGGCCGGGCACAGTGGCTCATGCCTGTAATCCCAGCACTTTGGGAGGCCGAGGCAGGCAGATCACTTGAGGTCAGGAGTTCAAGACCAGCCTGGCCAACATGGTGAAACCCTGTCTCTACTAAAAATACAAAAATTAGCTGGGCGCCGTGGCACATACCTGTAGACCCAGCTACTCGGGAGGCTGAGGCAGGAGAATCCCTTGAACCCAGGAGGCGGAGATTGCAGTGAGCCGAGATTGTACCAGTGCACTCCAGCCTGGGTGACAGAGTGGGACTCCATCTCAAAAAAATAAAATGATGTGGAATCAAGGTGGCAAGAAAATTTAGAATCATTTCTGATAGGGACTTTCCCTTATCCTAAATGTGTTTTGAAGGCACAGATTATTTCCGTTGTCATTCTGACTTTAGGGAAAGCAGGTTGGGGCATGAGTGGGCATTTTCCTAATGACTTGCTGCTAGCAGTTTATAGGCAGGAAACAGTCTGGGAGTCTCTAATCCAGAGAGACTTTCAGATTCCCTCTCTTCATGTGAACCTCCATTAGTTAGATTTTGGGAAAGTGAGTGTGAAGAAGGGACTCAGAGCTGCCAGGTACCCAAGTCTCAGCTCTGACATCCTTGGGCCCCTTCTGCCACAACTTCCTGCCACCTCGCGGACTTGAATTATGTTGCTTCTTCCTGGAAGTCTGGCCTGCAGCAGGGGCCTTTCCTCTCCAAAAAGCTGCTACTCACTTCTGGCCCCATCTGCTGCTATCTGCCATTAGCCATAGCAGTTGGCATCATCAGAGTCTCAGCTAGAGGAGATGTCATTCTGCCTTAGTGTTTGCCTGCGACCTGACCAGGGGCATGACCAGCTGGGAATGTCAAGTGACATTTGGAAACTTGAAGATTACAGGCCAAATGAGTGAAAGTTTAATTCTTCTCAAGACCCACTGATTTGCCAATGTGCATGGAAATAATAAATTAGAGCAGAAACCAGCAGGGACTATTGTATAATGGTGATCTACTGGCAGAACTGGGCCCAAAGAGAAAGAATTTCTCAGGCTGGGTTTCTTCTGGGAGGGTAGCAGGTTGGTCTTGGCCAGTGCTCTGTTTCCCACCAGTGTTGTCCCCTTTTCCAGCTTGCCTTGCCCGGCTCTGCCTTGCAGGCTCCTGCTTCAGACCCCTCTGCCTGGGGTCTCCCCTCCATGCAGGGGGTTCTGGGCATCACAGCTCCTTTTTTTCTTTCTCCTCTCCCAGATCCAGTTTCAGCTGGTTTGCTTCTCCCAGCAGGTACCCTTAGGCCCAGGGGCAGCTCCCCTGAGAGAATTTGAGGCACTCATTTCCTTGAACAGCACCCCCTTTTATACTAGCAGCCATTTGTGCCATTGCCTGTGCCCTAGGGTTTGTGGGGAGAGATCGAGGGATCAGTGAGCAGTTTTCCCAGAGCTCCATGTCAAGGCAAGCTCTCCCTCCCCTGATGGGAGCCCCAGTGTCACTAACTGTGTAAACTCAGGCTCAGGCTTCAACTGCCCACCCCCATCCTCACATTTCTGTCTGTCCCAGCACCTCAGGAGCATTCTCATTGTGGCCAGCTAACTCCACCTGGATGTGAACAGGCAAGCAGAGTGGGAAATGAGTCACGTACTTGTATCGCACAGTGTATCGGACACCTCCCTAGAGGTCCATTGGTTTAAAGAGATAGGGAAGGAGGAGGGATGAGACCATCACCCCCTCCCAGAAGTAAATCTAGTATCTGGGTTTTCTTTATGCCCTTGAGTCAAACTAATAACTGTGTCTAGGACGGAGATGTTTGCTGGTTTTCTTTGGTGTTTTTTCTAATGCAATAAATTCATTTCTGCCTGCTGCATTTGTGTGGTGCCTGAATCAGGTCTGCACATGCGTCCAACATGAAGTGACCCCAGACTTTTGGGTCCCTTGGAGCTTAACTCTGCGGGGTCTGGATGTGTTTCCTTTGCATGGTTGTGAGCCCGTGGATGAGAAGTGATAACAGGGAAGGATGTCTGAATTTCACCACTGTTTTATAAAGATGAGAGAAGGGCCCAGAGAGAATATCACTTGCCCAAGTTCACCTTGCATCTGGTGCACCTCAAGGCTTTGTCTGATAACTTCAAATTCTGTAGTCTTCCTCTAGCCATCAGGAGTGTCTGATCTCATCAAAAAGTGTTCACTTCTAGTTTCAACTTGGCTTTAGGCTGGGTCTGTGACTCCTCACGCCCAGACAGGCTGTAGCTGAGAGGTCAGGCAAGGAGCCTAGCGGGGGCCTGGCACACCACTGAATGTGAGCCCTTGACCACAGAGCCTGGCTGCTCTTGAAGAAGGCAGAGAGTGTCTGGGACGAGGCTGCCCCACTGGTTCCCAGGTTGGAGAGCCAGGCAAGGTTACGCTGCAGTGAGAGTGATGGACACCAGGTGGCGCTGTGGCCCTGCACACCAGGCCCAGCCCACTGCCCAACGCCCAACACCAGGCTGGTCTTGGGTACCCTTGGCCACCTCAGTAAGCTTGTCCAGCTCCCCTCAGCCCCTGCGTGGCCCCCTACAAGCCCATGGGGTAAGAGCCAAGCTCCTTGTCCTCATTTATCAAGGCCCTTCTCAATCTTGTCCTTGAACACCCTGGTCCTACCCCACACCCTGGCGCAAGTGCCAGTCCCAGTCCCTGTCACTTCTGGTGGTTTCACACCTCCGGGCCTTGGTTCACCCTTTACTCCACCTGGATCTCCTTTCCCCACCCCTTGTTCAGTGCTAAAGTCCAGTGCCAGCATGTCCTCTGACCTGTCCCCTCCCAGAGCTCACTTTTTGCTCCCATGGGTGCCTCCAGCATACTCCCACCAGCCAGCCCAGTACCTCCCAGGGGAGGGCCTGTCATGGGGTGAGCCCCAGACTTTGAGACCATAACAAAGGCCTTCCCCTCTCTGGGCCTCAGTTTCTTCATCTGGAGAATGCAAATTATGTGTTGGATCCTTTCTGAGTCCCTCCCAGTGTGACTCCGCTCTCCACCCCTGGCTTGCGAGGTCATAACAGAGACTTGCCCAAGTTCTTACAGTCCTGGGCTGAGCTCTGACCTGCAGAGACCACTGACCCCAGCTGCCAGGCTGCAGCTCCTGTTCCCCACCCCTAGGTGGAACAGTGCTGTGGCCTGGGCCCTATCTGTTCCCATTGACTTTGGCTGAGAGAGCTCCAGAGGGCCTGAGCCAACCCAGCAACAGCCTCCACCTCCCACAAAGCCATCTGAGCATGCACCCTTCAGCTTGTTTAGATTCTATGGACTTGTTTATTGTGAAGACGATGTAAACACTGCAGGCATTGTGAAAGTTAAAAAAAAAAAAAAAAAAAAAAAAAAAAAAAAAACGGCTAGGCGAGGTGGCTCACGCCTGTAATCCCGGCACTTTGGGAGGCCGAGGCAGGCGGATCACCTGAGGTGAAGAGTTCAAGACCAGCCTGGCCAACATGGTAAAACCCCATCTCTACTAAAAATACAAAAATCAGCTGGGTGTGGTGGTATGCACCTGTAACCTGAGCTACTCGGGAGCAGGAGAATCGCTTGAACCCAGGAGGCAGAGGTTGGATTGAGCGGAGATCGTGAGATGCTGCCACTGCACTGCAGTCTGGGCAACAGATCTAAAACAAACAAAATCCACAGTCTCCCCCAACCTCAGCACACAGCACACCTCCCCTGCTGCCCCTAGGCTTCTTAACTACACAGCGTTAGGAGGGTGTTGACCCCATTTGTAAATGAACGACAACCTCAGGGAGTGGGACGGACCTGCCCAAAGTCACTAGTGGGAGGAGAGCTCCAGGAATTGTCAGCCTGCCTGTAAACCCCACTACACAGAGGCTGCCCCTTGGGCCTGGAGCACCCATATACAACAAGTCACATACCAGGTACAGAAAAAGAGCATGGACAGCTCCAGTACTCAGACATGTTGACACATGGCCTCCTACCAATAGCCAGGAGCCAGGGAAAAGCCTGGGTTTTGGCAAGACGGGACTGAGGAGGAATCTTGACGGTGCTGTGTGACCCTAGGGAAGCCACTGCACCTCTCTGATGTCAGTACCTATCTCTGGAAATTGAGTATAAGGGTACTCTCTTCAGAGATGTGTTGGGAAAAGTAAGTGAAACACCCAAACCAAACATGAAAGTCACTAACCTCCAAACTTCAGCCACACATCTGGCCCAGAAGAGCCCAGGGTCTTACCTTCATAGCAGACTCTTGCCAGGCTCAGGTCTCAGGCCCTCCACTTTCAGTCCTGGCTTCCTCTGGGTCCCTTCAAGTCACCCTTCTGGCCAGTCTTCCCTTGCACCAGTCCTGCTCTTCTCTCCCCAAGGCCTCCCCTGGTCCCCATCTGAGCACCAGTTGCCAGGGATGAGCCTTCCTCTTAAAGGGACACAGTGGTAGCCACAGGTACCCCCCACCTGGTCCTCCTGGGTCTGTACCTCAGGGCAAATAACTCTCCCTCTCTGAGTTTCAGTGGCCTCATCATGTGGAAAGGGTTGTGATGAGAATTTAGGGAGAGACTGTAGGAAAGGGATTTGTAAGAAGCAGCCCATTTGTTAAGGGGCCAAGGGTGCTTATCTTTGTTTTTAGAAAGGTGGATCCAGTCCATAGGAGACAAAAACTCCTCCTGCCCAGTGGGCCACATTCCAGACATTCTGGATCCAAGCACCAGGGGTGGGGCCCAGGAATTTGCACTTAACCTGTTTCTAGGAATTCTTCAGTCATGGAACAGGAAAGTGAAGATAACCTGGTCAAGTGTCCTGTATAGTGGTCAGCCCATAGTAGAGGATTAATAAGCATCAGTTCTTTTTTTTTTTTTTTTTTTTTTTGACACAGAGTCTCACTCTGTTGCCCAGGCTGGAGTGTGCAGTGGTGTGATCTTGGCTCACTGCAACCTCTGGGTTCAAGTGATTCTCCTGCCTCAGCCACCTGAGTAGCTGGGATTACAGGCATGCACCACCACGCCTGGCTAATTTTTGTATTTTTAGTAGAGACGGGGTTTCACCATGTTGGTTAGGCTGGTCTCGAACTCCTGACCTCGTGGTCCGCCGCCTTGGCCTGCCAAAGTGCTGGGATTACAGACATGAGCCACCGCGCCTGGCCAGCATCAGTTCTTACTATCTCACCTTTCATAGTTCTATCAGGTGGGGTTTATATCCTCATTAGATATAAAGAAACTGAAGCCCAGTGAGGAAAGGTGACCTGTCCAAGTCCTTATACTTAGCCAGGACCAAACTGCAGTTCTCCTGATTCCAACTCCAGTGATCTCTCCAGGACACCATAGCTACCCAGTCAGAAAAACAAGAATCGTGTATGGGGGCCTGGTGCGGTGGGTCACGCCGGTAATCCCAACACTTTGGGAGGCTGAGTCGTGAGGACCATTTGAGGCCAGGAGTTTGAGAGTAGCCTGGATAAGATAGACCCTATTCTCACACACACACACGCACGCACACACGCACACAAACAATGCAGATTTTCATGGCTTCATAGCATTTCATCCTCTAGATGGGTCTTAGTTCATTTAAACAATTCCATGTATTTTTCCTTTTTCTATTTTCTTGCCTTTTTTTTTTTTTTTTTTTTTTTTTTTTTGAGATGGAGTCTTGCTCTGTCGCCCATGCTGGAGTGCAGTAGCCGGATCTCGGCCCACTGCAAGCTCTGCCTCCTGGGTTCACGCCATTCTCCTGCCTCAGCCTCCCAAGGAGCTGGGACTACCGGCGCCCGCCACCACGCCTGGCTAATTTTTTGTATTTTTAGTAGAGACGGGATTTCACCATGTTAGCCAGATGGTCTCGATCTCCTGACCTCGTGATCTGCCCATCTCAGCCTCCCAAAGTGCTGGGATTACAGGCGTGAGCCACTGCGCTTGGCCTTCTTTTCCTGTTTTCTAGAAGTTGAATTGCCGGCTCATATGATCCGCACCTTTTTTTTTTTCTTGAGACAGGGTCTCACTCCTGTCACCAAGGCTGGAGTGCAGTGGGAATATCTGGTTCCTTGCAGCCTCAACTTCCTGGGCTCAGGTGATTCTCCTACCTCAGCCTCTTGCGTAGCTGGGACCACAGGTGCCCACCACCACGCCCGGCTAATTTTTTGTATTTTTAGTAGAGACAGGGTTTTGCCATGTTGCCCACGCTGATCTTGACTGCCTGGGCTCAAACAATCCACCCACCTTGGCCTCCCAAAGTACTAGAATTACAGGTGTGAGCCACCGCATCCAACTCTACAGTTATTATTTAGTTTGTTTGTTTGTTTGAGGTGGAGTCTCGCTCTGTCTCCCAGGCTGGAGTGCAGTGGCATGATCTCGGCTTACTGCAACCACCGCCTTCCACATTCAAGCAATTCTCCCGCCTCAGCCTCCCAAGTAGCTGGGATTGCAGGCGCCTGCCACCATGCCCGGCTAATTTTTGTATTTTTAGTACAGGTGGGGTTTCCCCATGTTGGCCAGGCTGGTCTCAAACTCCTGACTGCAGGTGATCCGCCCATCCCAGCCTCCCAAAGTGTTGGGATTACAGGCGTGAGCCACTGCACCCGGCCTGTTATTTATTTTCATGTGAAAAACAACCCTACAAAGTAGGTGGTGTTCATCCCATTTTATAGGTGAAGACACAAAGCCTCTGAGAGGTGAAGTGACTTGTCCAAGGTCCCATAGTGGTGGAGCCGGGAAGACAACCTGGAACTGACCCCAAAGTCAATGCAATGGTTAAATACTTGTGAATATAATCTGGGAAGGTTGGTTGGCCACAGTAACTCACGCTTGCATTCCCAGCACTTTGGGAGGCTGAGGCAGGCAGATCACCTGAGGTCAGGAGTTGGAGACCAGCCTGGCTAACATGATGAAACCCCATCTCTACTAAAAATACAAAATTAGCCGGGCGTGGTAGTGCATGCCTGTAATCCCAGCTACTCGGGAGGCAGAGGTTGTGGTAAGCTGAAATCGCACCATTGCACTCCAACCTGGGCAACAAGAGCGAAACTCCATCTCAGGAAGAAAAAAAAAAAATTAGCCGGGTGTGGTGGCACATCTATAGTTTCAGCTACTCGGGGGGCTGAGGCAGGAGAATCGCTTGAACCCGGGAGGCAGAGGTTGCAGTGAGCCGAGATCGCGCCACTGCACTCCAGCCTGGGTAACAGAGTGAGACCCAGTCTCAAAAATAAATAAATAAATAAATAAATAAATAAAGCCCTGTCTCAAAAATAAAAATAAAATAAAAATAAGTAAAAATACAAAAATTAGCTGGGCATGGTGGCACACGCCTGTAGTCCCAGCTACTCGGGAGGCTGAGGCATGAGAATCGCTTGAACCTGGGAGGTGGAAGTTGCAGTGAGCAGAGATCCCACCACTGCACTCCAGCCTGGGCAGAGCGAGACTCTGTCTCAAAAAAAAAAAAAAAAAAAAAGGAAGACTCTGGGAAGGTCTCCAAGGAGGTGGACCCTGAGATCTGGGTCTTGGGGAAGGAAATTTGGCAAAGTCCAAAGCCTGAAGAAAGGCCTTCAGGAGATTTCTTTTTCTTTTCTTTTCTTTTCTTTCTTTTTTTTGAGGCAGAGTTTCACTGTTGTTGCCCAGGCTGGAGTGCAATGGCGCGATCTTGGCTCACAGCAACCTCTGCTTCCCGCTCAAAGCGACCTCTGGCTTCTTTGGAATCAAGCGATTCTCCTGCCTCAGCCTCCTGAGTAGCTGGGATTACAGGCATGCACCACCACGCCCGGCTAATTTTGTATATTTAGTAGAGACGGGGTTTCTCCATGTTGGTCAGGTTGGTCTCGAACTCCCGACCTCAGGTGATCCGCCCGCCTCTACCTCCCAAACTGCTGAGATTACAGGCGTGAGCCACAGCGCCTGGCTCAGGAGATTTCCTACAGCTCAAAATTTGTAAGGCAAAGAGATGACCACAGGTCTTGTGAGAGTGGAGAGCGACCTCGGCTCTCTTAGTCCCGCCTGGCCCACCAGGCACTGCACAGTACGGTAGAGGCCCCGCCCGACCCAGCCCTTTAATCGGCCTGTTGCAATCACTATCAACCCGCCAATTCGGGCCCCTCCCCTGTCTTCCGGGTTCACTCTCTCACTTCCTGCCGGGCCCAGGCTCAGGCCCCGCCTCCGTCTTGTTTGGAGGAATCCAATCGAACCTGGAGGGCTGCGCTCCGCCCTATGCCTCGCCCGCCTCTTCCAGGAGCAATCAGAATCAACTCAGGCCCCGCCCCCGCTTCGGTCCGCCGAGGTCACGCCCCTTCGGCGCAATCAGGCCGTCTGCTGGCCCCGCCCCCTAAAGCCCCGCCCTGTCGAATCTTATCCCTGCGCTGCTTCTGCGGCTGCATCTTCCAGACTCCGCCCCGCGCGCGGAGCTGCAGCCATGGCAGTCACCGCCCAGGGATCCCGCAGGAAGGAGCGGGTCCTCTGCCTGTTTGACGTGGACGGGACCCTCACGCCGGCTCGCCAGGTAGGACCCTGAAGTTTGGAAGCTCCCGCCGGGAGTGTCACGCGGACACCCCCGAGGCTGAGTGTGGGATCTGCAGCAGAGTGACCGTGGACACGCCGGGACCGAGTGTAGCATGCGGCAGTACCCTGCCCCCTGACATCCGGGGCCACCCACTGGGAGTGAGGGGACCTGGCCCTCCACGTCACTGCCCCAGCAGCGTCCCTGCCTGTGTTCTGCTTGGGAGTGTTGGGGTAGGATCCAGTACTGGAGGGAAGAGGCTGCGATCAGGGGCCTAGCTCCCTCTGTCCCCAGATGCTTTCACATGCCCCTAGGGCCTGGCTCCCGGAGGCCCCAGCCTCCTGAGCTGGGGATCCCACCCTAGTTCAGCCCTACAACGCACCAGTGGTCAGAGCTGGCTTCTGAACAGGGGTTCCAGGCACACAAGCACGCAGCCAAGTGTCAGTCACCATCTGGTAGGAGACAGGGGGTCTCAGAGTCTTCCCACCCCGACCTTTGCAGGCCTGGGCCTGAGTCTAGTTTCTGAAGCCCTATCATCCACCTTACCTTCCACCCCCAGTCGTGGAGCAGAGAGGGCTTCTTTTCAAATTCGTTTATGGGCTCTACCCACCCGTAGGTGAGAGGCTTCAGGCCTAGTCTGTTTGCTGTGAGGACACTGAGGCATAGTGAGGGTAAGAGTGTGGTTTTCTTCTAAAGACTCACTGTGTTGAGCCTCTTACCTCTGCTCAGTTTTTCTCCCACTGGGTCTCATTGTGAGTGAGTCCCCAAAAGCCCCCTCACCAGCTGGATGCATCAGTAAGCAGGTTTCATTCGTGCCCTCCCTGTGGGTAACCCACCCTCCAGTCTGGGGGCCTCAAGGACCAACCGACAGGTCTCCTAGCGTGGGGGAACAGTGGGATGGGCTTTACTGGGCAGTGGCTGATGGGAACCCAGGTCTTAGCCTCCTCTCTTAGGTCCCAAATGCCCCTCCCCATCCTCTGTGGTGAAATTACCCTGGCTTGGGCCCTGAGGACTCAAGGAAGAATCAGCCCGCTCTGCCTTCCTGCAGGGGTGGGTCCGGGAGGAAGATGACAGGACTGGAGGAAGATGACAGGACTGGAGCGAAGGTGGGCTGGGTGCAGTGGCTCATGCCTGTAATCCCAGCACTTTGGGAGGCCGAGGTGGGTGGATCACCTGAGGTCAGGAATTCGAAACCAGCCTGGCTAACATGGTGAAACTCTGTCTCTACTAAAAATACAAAAATGAGGTTGGGTTCAGTGACTCATGCCTGTAATCCCAGCACTTTGGGAGGCCGAGGTGGACAGATCACAATGTCAGGAGTTCAAGACCAGCCTGACCAATATGGTGAAACCCCGTCTGTACTAAAAATACAAAAAATTAGCTAGGCATGGTGGCATGCACCTGTAATCCCAGCTGCTCGGGAGGCTGAGGCAGGAGAATCGCTTGAACCAGAGAGACAGAGGTTGCAGTGAACCGAGAATGTGCCATTGCACTCCAGTCTGGGCGACAGAGCGAGACTCTGTCTCCAAAAAAAAAAAAAAAATAGCTGGGTGTGGTGGCATGTGCCTGCCCATAGTCCCAGCTACTCAGGAGGCAGAGGCAGGAGAATCGATTGAACCCAGGAGGTAGAGGTTGCAGTGAGCCAAGATTGTGCCATCGCACTCCAGCCTGGGCAACAAGAGTGAAACTCCATCTCAAACAAACAAATAAATAAACAAAAGAACTGGAACAAAGGTGGCAGGGCCTAGGCGCAGTTCTGACGCCTCCCTCTGACCTTCTGTTCCACAAACATAACAACCTGAATAAGAACAGCCTATTAATTTGTCTACGGGCCAGCCTCTGTGCTTAGTGCCTTTTGAAAGTTAATTTTTAATTGTACACATATTCATGATCACACTCTCCTGGTAAAGAATGAAAACCTAACAGAGAAGGGTAAAGTCCCCTCTGACTACACCAGGATCCCAGGCCTGGCCCCCCTCCCCAAGGTAATGTGGTTACTGTGGTGTGGCTTTCCTCCAGGCCTTTATCTGGATCTGTTTGCCCAGAGCAAATATTAAACATTGTTTTGTGGGGCTATTTTTGTTGTTGTTGTTCTTTGGCTCCTCAAGAATCAACTTGATTGTGATGCTATTTTGTTGTTGTTGTTAGAGACAGGGTCTCGCTTTGTCAGCCAGTCTGGAGTGCAGTGGCGCCATCACAGCTCACTGCAGCCTCGAACTCCTGAGCTCAAGTGATTGTCCCGCCTCAGCTTCTGGAGTAGCTGGGACTACAGGCGAGTGCCACCATGCCTGGCTAATTTTTTTTTTTTTTTTGGAGACAAAGTCTTGTTCTTGTCCCCCAGGCTAGAATGTGATGGCGTGATCTGGGCTCACTGCAACCTCAACCTCCTGGGTTCAAGCGATTCTCCTGCCTCAGCCTCCTGAGTAGCTGGGATTACAAGCGCCTACCACCACGCCCAGCTAATTTTTTAACTTTTGTAGAGACAGGGTTTTGCCAGGTTGGCCGGGCTGATCTCGAACTCCTGACTTCAGGTGATCCACCCGCCTGGGCTTCCCAAAGTGCTGGGATTACAGGCATGAGCCACCGCGCCCGACCGAAAATTTTTAAAAATTAGCCAGGCATGGACTGGGCGCAGTGGTTCATGCCTGTAATCCCAGCACTTTGGGAGGCCCAGGTGGGTGGATCACCTGATGTCAGGAGTTCAAGACCAACCTGGCCAACCTGGCAAAACCCTGTCTCCACTAAAAATTAAAAAAAAAAAAAAAATTAGCTGCGCATGGTGGCAGGCACCTGTAATCCCAGCTACTCAGGAGGCTGAGGCAGGAGAATCGCTTGAACCCGGGAGGCAGAAGTTGCAGTGAGCTGAGATTGCGCCATTGTATTCCAGCCTGGGCAGAGGTTTCAGTGAGCCGAGTTCACACCACTGTACTTCAGCCTGGGTGACAGAGCCAGACTCCACCACAGAAAAAAAAAAAAAAAAAGACCAGGCGCACTGGCTCATGCCTGTAATCCCAGCACTTTGGGAGGCCGAGGGGGGCAGATCACTTGAGGTCAGGAGTTCGAGACCACCCTGGCCAACATGGTGAAACCCCGTCTTTACTAAAAATACAAAAATTAGCTGGGTGTGGTGTTGGGCAACTGTAGTCTTGGCTACTCAGGAGGCTGGGGCAGAAGAATCACTTGAACATGGGAGATGGAGGTTGCAGTGAGCCAGGATCACACCACTGCACTCCAGCCTGGGCGACAGAGCAAAAGTTCGTCTCCAAAAAAAAAAAAATTTTTTTTTTTTTTTTCATAGAGACGATGTCTTCCTTTGCTGCCTAGGCTCTAAACTCCTGGGTCAAGCAATCTTTCTGCCATGGCCTCACAAAGTGTTGGGATTACAGACCTGAGCCATGGTGCCCAACCTGTCTAATTTTTGGTGTCTAAGCTTCGTACTGCTTCAGATCCAGTTAGAACGTGGGCTCCCTGGGTTCTGAGCACTAAGTGAGGGCTACGTGGAGGTCCCAGACATGCTGAAAGCCAGAATGCTATGCTTCCCCTCTCCCCCCATAGAAAATTGACCCTGAGGTGGCCGCCTTCCTGCAGAAGCTGCGAAGTAGAGTGCAGATCGGTGTGGTGGGCGGCTCTGACTACTCTAAGATCGCTGAGCAGCTGGGTGACGGGGATGAAGGTAAGAGTGAGACTGGGGGTAGAGGGAGTGGGGAGTTTGAGAGATTCCTGGGCATCTTCAAAGAGCCGGTCCTGCTTCTGTGGGGCAGAAGTAGAGAGAAAGCAGCCAGATAGTTCCCTCACTGATGTGACAAACACTTGAGCACCTCCTATTGCCAGGGATTGTGCCAGGCCCTAGAGAAATAGCTGGGACAAAGCAAGCAAAACCTGCCCTTATGCAGTTTACATTCTCATTTCTGCCTGCTGAGTCTTGATTTCCTCATCTTTAAAATGGGCTGAACTGGCTGGCATGGTGGCTTACGCCTGTAATCCCAGCACTTTGGGAGGCCAAGGCAGGTGGATTACTTGAGATCAGGAGTTCAAGACCAGCGTGCCCAACATGGTGAAACCCCGTCTCTACTAAAAATACAAAAAATTAGCTGGGTATGGTGGCACGTGCCTGCAATCCCAGCTACTCGGGAGGTTGAGGCAGGAGAATCGCTTGAACCTGAGTGGTGGAGGTTGCAGTGAGCCAAGATCAGGCCACTGCACTCCAGCCTGGGTGACAGAATGAGGCTCTGCTTCCAAAAAAAAAAAAGGGCAGAACCAATGATGGCTACCATTTGTCAAAAATGATCATGTGTTAATGTTATTCCATTGCATTTAATCCCCACAATCACACTTTAGAGTAGGCGTGATCATCCCATTTAACAGAGGACGACTCTGAAGTTATCCAGAAAATTGATTGGACCTCAGAGCTCCTGGTCTCAGACCAGTCAAAGTGGGTGCCTCCAGTTCCTCAAGCCAGAAACTTCCTCGAATTTTTCCTTTTCCCCACCTCTTGTTTATTCCATCAGCAAACCCCAGAATATCTCCCTGTCCCCTCTGTCTCCATCTCCACCATGCCTTCATAGTCTAGGTAACCACGTGCCACCCAGACGCCGCAACAGCCTCTGAGCTGTGCTCCCTGCGCCTCCCACCTCCCACCCACTCCAGCTGCTTCTCCTGGCAGCCAGAGCTGAGACCTCCAACTCTCCCATGCAGCCAGCCTTGAGAACCCAGTGCGGTGGCAGCTGTAGAGCAGAAGGAAGCTCGTCTGCAGAGGGGCAGGGGAGCACAGAGTGTAAATGATGCCCTCTGCCAGAGAGTGCTGCATGGCTTCCAGAGGAGGACGCTGGATCTTGGAGGATGAGTGGCAGGGAAGCCAGGGGAGGGCGGTCCTGACAGAAGGACCTGCATGGATGCCTGTGTGCAGAGGCCCACAGGTGTGACTGGCTTCTTTGGAAGAAAACCAAACTGCAGAAGGAGAAAGGCTGGAGAAGCAGGTTGCAGCCTCAGATTGAACACATGTCCTTTGAATACGAAACCGAGGGTGTGGGCTTCCTGTCTCTTTACTTGCCTATGGGATCACAGACCTGGTGTCACAGCCTTTCTTCCTCCTGTCCTCTATGTGACCCCGAAGTCATTGAGAAGTTTGATTATGTGTTTGCTGAGAACGGGACAGTGCAATATAAGCACGGACGACTGCTCTCCAAGCAGGTCAGTGTCCCCCAGGGCTTAGCCAGGGGCACCCCGCTTTTCCATAGTGGAGCAGTCCAAGGGTGCCTTCCGTCCGGGGCTGGGGGAGAGACACTGTGCCTGTCTCCGGGTCAGGCAGCCTAGGCCACGCTCAGAGCCCTGTGTTCCTTGGCCAGACCATCCAGAACCACCTGGGGGAGGAGCTGCTGCAGGACTTGATCAACTTCTGCCTCAGCTACATGGCCCTGCTCAGGCTGCCCAAGAAGCGGTGAGGTCCCACCAGCCTGGTCTCCAGAACCTGGGGCCTGAGGGAGGAGAAGTGTGGGTCCCTCAGAGGGAGCCTGGAGATACCTGGGCCCCTGATTTTTTACTGGGAGTGTGGATTATTTTCCCCTTTGGAGTCCTAGGAGGCTGGGGTCCCAGGTGGGGCTAGATTTGAATTCAGGGCCGTTCTGGTTCTCTCTGGCTCCCGCTCTCCCTCACCACCAGTGGAACCTTCATTGAGTTCCGGAATGGCATGCTGAACATCTCGCCCATCGGCCGGAGCTGCACCCTGGAGGAACGGATCGAGTTCTCCGAACTGGACAAGGTACCACTAGCTATGCAACCTTAGGCCTGTAAGGCCTCAGTCACTCAATTTATCTGAGCCTTTATTTTCTCATCGGTAAAATAGACTGGGGGGATGTGTTCTGATTTAACTGATACCCTTTCAGGCACCTACCGTGTGCCATTGTTGTAGACACACGTGCATCTTTCCAACGCTGCTGGTCCCCCTTCCTAGGTGACCAGCACCAGCAGCCACCCACTGAGCCAGGCCAACAAACACCTGGGAACATCATTTCCACCTTCCCACCCACATCGGGTCCAACAGCTCCTATTTCATCAGCCTCTCGAGTCAGTGTCAAATCTGTTCATCTGCAGAACTGAGACCCCACTCTAGATTACCGCTTTCCCCCGCCCCAGGTTGCCCCAACTTTCCTCTCTGTCCCTCTCTACCCACTGCATAACCCTGCCAGCCTGCTCTCCGGAAATGCCACTGAGAACCTTTCTTTCTTTCTTTTTTTGGGGGGGCGGGGAGGGAGATAAGAGTCTCATTCTGTCACCCAGGCTGGAGTACAGTGGCATGATCTCAGCTCACTGCAACTCCCACCTCCCGTGTTCAAGCGATTCTCCTGCCTCAGCCTCCCAAGTAGCTGGGATTACAGGTGTGCACCACCACACCTAGCTAAGTTTTGTACTTTTTTAGTAGAGACAGGGTTTTACCACGTTGGCCAGGCTGGTCTTGAACTCCTGACCTAAGGTGATCCACCTGCCTGGGCCTCCAAAAGTGCTGAGATTACAGGCGTGAGCAACCGCGCCCGGCCCATTAGAACCTTTCAAACGTGTCAGCCGCATTCACCTCCCAGCCCTGCCCCCTCACTTACAATCCTTCCTTGCCTCCTCATTTCCAGCTGGATGATGTTCTAGCCCCCTGCTATGGTGCCCCAAGCCCTGAGGGCTCTGCCTGGCTCCGGCTCTCCGCGTCTCCTCTCTGTGCCCTTCAAGTTCCACTTTCTATTCCTGGAACACACCAAGGTCCTCTCACCTCTGCCTGTGCTGCCCCTGCTGAACCTTGATGTGCATTTTGCTTTTCTCCCCACGCCTCCCTCCCTCTCGGCAATGGAGTGATCCACCCTTCCAAACCTTTCCACGCTGGTCCGTCCACGTCGTTCCATCATTCTCTGACCTGTTCGGTGGCTCTCCCTGCCCTCTGCTCCAGCTATGGCCTCTTGGCTGATTCTAGAGTGCTGTGCCTCTGCCAGAGCACACTTCTCTCAGGCCCAGCTCGTCCCTCCTCCTCTCCTTCAAATCACCTTTCCTGTCCTTTTCCCAGTGTGGCCTCCCAGAGTATCACATCCACTGCTGCACTTCCTGCTCCTTCCCCTACCTTATTTCTCCCCAAGCAGCCTTGGACAACTTCCACCATCTACTTTCAAAACCCGAATTACTGTCTGTCCCTGTCCCAGAACTGTAAGCTCCATCAGGGCAGGGATTTCTGCGGCTTGTTCTCCTCTGGATCTCCTATGCCTGGCACACGGCATACTTTTTGTCGTTATTGTTGTTTTTGAGATAGGGTCTTAACTCTGTTGCCCAGCCTGGAGTGCAGTGCAGTGATCCAGTCCTAGCTCACTGCAGCCTTGATCTCTCAGGCTCAAGCGATCCTCACACCTCAGCCTCCTGAGTAGCTGGGACCACAGGTGCATTCCTCCATGCCAGGCTGATTTTTAAAATTTAAAATTTTTTGTAGGGATGGGATCTCACTGTGTCTCCCAGGCCAGTTTTGAACTCCTAGCCTCAAGTGGGCCTTCTGCCTCAGCCTCCCAAAGCACCAGGATTATAGGTGTGAACCACTGCGCCTTGCAAAGAAATACCCTTTTTTTTTTTTTTTTTTTTTTTTTTTTGGAGACAGAGTCTTGCTCTGTCACCCAGTGCTGTGGGACAATCTCGGCTCACTGCAACCTCTGCCTCCTGGGTTCAAGCAATTCTTCTGCCTCAGCCTCCCGAGTGGCTGGGACTACAGGTGTGAGCCACCACACCCAGCTAATTTTTGTACTTTTAGTAGAGACAGGGTTTCGCCACGCTAGCCAGGATGGTCTTGATCTCTTAACCTTGTGATCGGCCCTCCTCACCCTCCCAAAGTGCTGGGATTACAGGCGTGAGCCACCGCACTGGCCTAATTTTTGTATTTTTTAGTAAGGACAGGGTTTTGCCATGTTCAGGCTGGTCTCAAACTCCGGCCTCAAGTGATCTGCCCACCTTGGCCTCCCAAAGTGCTGGGACTACAGACGTGAGCCACTGCGCACAGCCCCGGGGACTTTTTTTGTTGGAGTAGTTGCAACTGGTCATTGGCAAACAACCACTCTCCCACACACACGTGCTGAGAGGTGATCCCTTCCTGGCCACCCAGGTTCCCAGTCCCAGCTCTACCCATTTGCCTCGTAACCTGGAAAAACAGCTTTATTACCGTGTGCCTCAGTTTGCTTATGTGTAAGGTGGGGGTAATAACAGTTCCCATCCCATGGCCTGTCATGAGGACTGGATGAGGTGGCGCATGGACCATGCCTGGCATGGGGTTGGGGAGCCACACGCTAACTCCCCACCTTCTCAAGTATTTTTGGCTCTTGTTTGCCCCCTTCTGGCACTGGAGGGGCATAAACCTTCCTGATCCACGTGCCCTGCCCTGGCCCAGAGCTGGTGTAAATGCTTGACCCAGCTTGTCTTCCAGAACGCTGAAGTGGGGATGAGTACTTCCCTTCCTTAGATGAGGACACTGAGGCCAGAGAGTGAGTAACCAGCTCGAGGTCACAGTGCCAGTCCCTGCCGAGGCTGGCCTTGCACGTGGGGCTGTCCAGTGACCAGCCTTATTCTCCAGAGACGGGAGGTGCAGCCAGCCTCGGCCATGTGGAAACATTTCTTCACAGCTTGGGACACTCTCAGCCCACCTAGAAGGCTCAGCACGCTCACGTGGACTGTGTGCCCAGCCAGGGCCTGGCACACAGCAGGTTCTCTGAGCTGCCATCCGCCCCCTCCCCTCTGCAGAAAGAGAAGATCCGGGAGAAGTTCGTGGAAGCCCTGAAAACAGAGTTTGCCGGCAAAGGGCTGAGGTTCTCCCGAGGTACGTCCACCCTGCAGAGGGCTTGGGAGGCCTGGTACAGGGCCCCTCCTCGAACCTTCCGCCCCTTGCCAGACCAGGCTATGGCCCCCTTTAGCTTTAGGAGCCCCTCCCCCACTCAGGGCAGAGGGGGTGGCTGAGCCTGATGCAGAAAGGGGCTCAGCGTTTACTGGCCCCCAGTTTTCCCCACTTCACACCTCAGTGGTAAATGCCCTATGCCCATCCAGTTTCTCAGGCCAAAAACCGGAGCCTCTCCCTTGAATGCTCTCCCCCGCCCCTTCCCAAGTCCAAACTCCTAGAAGTCCCAGGGGCCTGCATCTGGAATCCCACTGGTGCTCACACCTCCACTGCCAGCAGCTTATCCCAGACTCCAACTGACCTGACGCAGCCGGGCTCCTCTCTGCCACCTCACCCGTTCCCCAGTGGCCGGAGAGGCTGGAGCTGGAGTCATGGTGTGCCTCTGCCCAAAGCCCTCCCTAGGCTCTTCCTCCCTCTCCACGTGATGCCCAGGGCCTGCCCGTCCTCGCCCTGCCTCTCCCAGCCTCCTCCCTTGCTGGGACACTCATCTTCTTCCCTGCCTCAGGGGCTGTACTTTGTTCTGTGCCTCAGGTCCCAGCTCATTGCCACCTCGTCAGAGGTCTCCCCTGACCACCCTGGCTGGATGAGCTTCCCCCACCCACTTTGTAGTCTTGTAGTCTTGTTTGTTCTCCAACCTGTGTCATAACTTCCTTGAGGATCCTAAGTCTGTCCCGTGTCCTGTTCCTGCCCCGTGTCCCAATCCCCAAGGGTTGTTGAATGAATGAATGAACAAGCAGCCCTTCTGTTAGCCTTGTCTGCCCCTCCCAGCAGGGAATAACAGTCCCCACCCCTGCCCACAGGAGGCATGATCAGCTTTGACGTCTTCCCCGAGGGCTGGGACAAGCGCTACTGCCTGGATAGCCTGGACCAGGACAGCTTCGACACCATCCACTTCTTTGGGAACGAGACCAGCCCTGTGAGTGTGGCCCACCCCAGGTTTCCCCCAACACAGTGGACAGCCAGAAGCCAGGTCTGGTGGCTTCTCCAACACAAATCGCCCAGGTCAAGGCCAGAACACGGGGCAACACAGCAGACCTCTTGCGGGGGCTCCTGGAGAACAGCCATTGCTCACCAGCCCCGTTACACAGATCAGAAGGCTGGGGCCCCGAGAGGGCTGGGCACTTGTTCTACATCACACAGCAAGTCAGGGCGGGTCTGACAGGAGTGAGAAGGTGGGCTTCCTGCCAGTTCTGAAGGGGCAGGAGGAGGGGCAGGTCCTTAGCAGCCAACGTGGAGAGGGACTCCGCCTAAATATGCCTCCTCTGCCCATCCTCTGTGTGCAGGGTGGGAACGACTTTGAGATCTTTGCTGACCCCCGGACTGTTGGCCACAGCGTGGTGTCTCCTCAGGACACAGTGCAGCGATGCCGGGAGATTTTCTTCCCAGAGACAGCCCATGAGGCGTGACCGGGGCCCACATCTGTGCGTTGTGACTTCTGAAGAGTTTGGCCTAGGCCTAAAGAGAGGTCCTGGTGTTGGATAGATGCCAGGGCCCCTCCTCTGGCCCAGGACGCCTGCTGCAAGGCCCACCCGAATGGGGCCAGAGTCTGTGTGGACAACCGACCCTAGCCAGTCAGCTCCTAGTGGCACTGGCTCCGTCCTCGCAGAGCCCAGAGTGTTCCCCATGCTCCACCTGGTGGCTGAGGCCACAGCTGCTGCTTATATTCCAGTACAGAACAGGTTTCTGCGCCAGGAGGAGGCGTGCACAAGTGTCGGTACGAGATCTAGCCTGCCCTGCTTGCCTGTCCTGGACAGTGGGGTATGGTGGCGTAGGTGCCTATTCCCTGGACAGTGGGGTGTGGCGACGTAGGTGCCTATTCCCTGGACGGTGGGGTATGGTGGTGCAGGCGCCTGTTCCCCGGATGGTGGGGTGCGGTGACGTAGGTGCCTATTCCCTGGATGGTGGGGTATGGTGACATAGGCGCCTGTTCCCTGGACGGTGGGGTATGGTGACATAGGCGCCTGTTCCTGGACGGTGGGGTATGGTGGTGCAGGTGCCTATTCCCTGGACAGTGGGGTATGGTGGCGCAGGTGCCTATTCCCTGGACGGTGAGGTATGGTGACATAGGCGCCTGTTCCTGGACGGTGGGGTATGGTGGTGCAGGTGCCTATTCCCTGGACGGTGGGGTATGGTGGCGCAGGCGCCTATTTTAGAGAACTTTGTCACAGTATTAAATTTCCCAGAACAAAGTAGGTGTCAGTTGCGTCTAAATGGATAATTGGCCTTAGTCACATGCCGTCACAGCCACTACTTTGCCGATGAGTAAACAGCACAGAGAGGGCAGGGACTTGGCCCAGGTCACAAAGGAAGTCCCTGATCCAGTCGAGGAGGGGGCCATTGAAGTCCCAGAGAAGAGCTGGTTTGGTGTGTCCACCCCCAGCCCCTTCCTTGGGGACCCTGACACAGAGGCAGCTTTAGGGCACGGTGGGTCACAGTTGAGGGTTTATTGCCAGTATTAGGAAGAATGGGGGGTTTGGGTGGCCAGGGGTCTTGGGAGGAATTCCAAATGGGCACTGCAAGGCCTGTGAGTGGGAAGGAGAGCTGCTGCCCCCCTGCCACCCAGGCGGCCCCAGGGCTGATGCCACCACATCCTGACTGATAGTGGTACCTTAAAAGGTGGCCTCCCTACAGGAGGAGTCATCCCTCACTAACAAACCCTCTCTCAAGGGGCCAGGGGCCTTTGTTCCTCATGGGACAGGCTGGGCCGTGCCCATTTTAGGGGAGCTGACCAGCATACCTCAGCAGCTCTGGGCTCCCAGATTTTATGTGATGGGCCCTGGGGGCAAGGTTGGGATGCAGGCATCCCGGCTGATCTCTACCCTGGGGTCTTGGGGCACCTACAAGGCCAGGGATCCTCCTAGACAGTCACTGATCCCCTCATCCTGGGCATTTGAGCCCCCCATTTTACTCACAGACTGGGTTTCATAAGGGTCCCACCCCTGGCCGGCCCTCCCTTGAACCATGGCCCCACTTCTGCCCAGTCAGGCGATGTGCTGTCTAGAAGGGAGGGTGGTAGGCAGGGGGTGCGCCCAGAGGTGGAGGCAGACAGGCCCCTCCTTCCTGGCCTCCCGGGCCAGGCCACTCTCACCCCTGTATGGGAGTGAATGGCCACGACCCCAAGTGCATACACATCTTGGCCCCAAAAGGACTCCAGGTGACAGCGACAGTCACACATCTTCAGGGATGGACACGGTAAAAGCAAGAGCCACACCTCAGCCGCTGGTCTGTCAGGGCTTTGGGAAGAGGGTTTGACGCGGGGGCCGCAGGGCCAGTCTCCCAGGCTGAGGGCCCTCCTTGTGGGTGCCCCGGCCCGGCCCTGCCTGATGGACGTGTGTCCATCCATCGCGGCATCCTCAGCAGCTGTCAGCCGGGCGTGGCGCAGAGCATCAGTAGTGCTTGTGAGTCAGGGTAAAGGAGGGCTGCAGCCAAGCTGGAGAGATGGACCCCCACCCTCTGCAAAGCCCTGGGCTTGGCTCAGTACAGCCCAGGGGAAGGAGCCCAGAGCCACTGCCAGGCTGAGGAGGAGGGACTGGCCGGCGAAGTGGGAGCCCCGAACCCCTTCCGCCCTCAGACCCCTCTTCCTGCCTCTCTAGTGCACTGAGAGCAGAGCAGGAAGGAAGGCTGGCCTCAGCAGTGAGGGGCCTGTGTGCCTCTGTATTTGTCCTCCTCCCCTGCCAGTGGCTGGGAAGCTCCCCAAAAGCACCCACCGGCCAGGCTTCTGAGGGAAGGGTCTAGATGGTGGTGGGGGACCTCAGCCAAGGGAGGGAGATGTAAGTAGCACAGAGAACTGTGGACTGACATGGGACAGCTCAGGGGCGGAGGCCGGGGAGTGAGCCCAGCACAGGCTCTCGAGGCTCAGTCACCATGGGGATGGGTGGGTAGGAGGGCGAGCGGGTCCTGCGTGTCTGCGGCAGGGAGGGGAGGAGGAAGGCAGTGGACAGCGAGAAGCCAGGTCTGGTGGCCTCGCCCTCCACCCACCTCCTTTCCAGCTCGCACAGTAGTCACGGGTCATGGGGTGGGTGGAGGCACACGCTCACAGCCACAAGCACAGACGGACAGACAGACAGACGTGCACACTGAGGCCACCGAAGGACTGATCAGCCAGGGCAGTGGGGCATGGAGCTGGCTGCTGCCCGTTCACCCTGTGTGGCTCCCCACCCCCCCGGCCAGCTGGCCTGTGAGCCACCCAGCCTAGGAGCCCACGACCTGGCCAGACCACGTCTCGTGGGGAGTGTGGGGGGCCAGCTGAGTGAGCACCACCTCCACGGCCTGGAACTTCTGGTTCTTGGGCGGGATAGGGCACATCTTGTAGGTCACCTCATCGCCCTCCACTGGCACGTACTCCCCCTCGATGCTGGCGGGCAGGAAGAGGGGTATTATTAGCCCAGTGGCAGGCCCTATGCCCTGGACAGTCCTGCGGCCTGGCCTCGGGGGCAGCCTGGCCCTAGGCCTCCCTAGGTCAGGAGGCCTGGCCAGGCCTTGCTTCTCAGAACCTCAGCTCTCGAATCTGTAAAGTGGGACTCATGGTCAGGCACAGTGGCTCACGCCTGTAATCCCAACACTTTGGGAGCCCGAGGCGAGCGGATCACCTGAGTCAGGAGTTTGACACCAGCCTGGCCAACATGGCGAAACCCTGTCTCTACTAAAAATAAAAAAGTTAGCTGGGCGTGGTGGCTGACACCTGTAATTCCAGCTACTTGGGAAGCTGAGGGGCAGAATCACTTGAACCCAGGAAGTGGAGGTTGCACTGAGCCAAGATTGTGCCACTGCACTCCAGCCTGGGCAACAGAGCGAGACTCCGTCTCAAAAAATAAATAAATAAATAAAACGGGATTCATAAACTGTACCTCCCTTTCTGGGTCCCTTGAGGACTGAGATGTGAAAGGGCACAGGGAGATCCCTAAAGCTGAGAAGCTCAGTGACCTCGCCCCAGTCCTCCGGGCATTAGGAGGGGGTGGGGCCAGGCCTAGGCATGACATCCATCTCTACCTCCTGGCCCATCCACCTGAAGGCCCTTTCCAGGCCAAGAGGCTCAGGAGCTGGCCTAGCCCTCTCAGACCCCCATGATGCTGGAATGGGATCCAGGGCCCAGCTGCTGGCTCCCAGGCTTCTGGGGTCTGCATGCCCACTCCCCACCTGGCCACAGCCCTCCTCCCCCAACACACCTTCAGTCCCTACTCAGAGGACAGAAAAGGTGCCATGAATACAGACCTCAGCCAGGGAGGGGAGAGGTCTGGAGAGAGATTTTTGAGGCACCGTTAGGGACACTAGGGCAGGGGCCAAGAACGGAGGTGGAGGGGACTCACTCAGACACATGTACGAAGATGTCCTCGGACCCGTTCTCGGGGGTGATGAAGCCATGGCCCTGTGAGCGTGAGAACTGCTTACAGACGCCCTTGAACACGGGGCCAGCTGAGGCCCGGGCTGTCCTGGAGATAGGGTAGTGGGATTGCAACTGTGGCCTGAGGAACTCCTCCCCGGACCCCTACAGCTGTTCTGGGCCCTTTCTGCTGAGCCTGCCTCGGGGCTGCGAGGAACTTGCCCCAGGCCAGGAACCTCGTAGTCATCCCCATTCGATGATAATGAGGCCTGGCACAGTGGCTCACACCTGTCATCCCAGCACTTTGGGAGGCTGAGGCGGGAGGATCACTTGGGCCTAGGAGTTTGAGACCAGCCTGGGCAACATAGGGAGACTTCCATCTCTACAAAAAAAAATTTTTTTTTTTTTTTTTTGAGACAGTCTCGCTCTGTCACCCAGGCTGGAGTGCAGGGGCACAATCTTAGCACACTGCAACCTCCACCTCCCGGGTTCAAGTGATTCTCATGCCTCAGCCTCCTGAATAGCTAGGATTACAGGCACCCACCACCACGCCCAGCTAAGTTTGACATTTTTAGTAGAGACGGGGTTTTGCAGTGTTTGGCCATGTTGGCCAGACTGCCTTGATCTCCTGGCCTCAACTGATCCACCTGCCTCGACCTCCAAAAATGCTGGGATTACAGGCATGAGCCACCATATCTGGCCCAAAATATTTTTTTTTTTTTTTTTGAGACGGAGTCTCGCTCTGCCGCCCAGGCTGGAGTGCAGTGGCCGGATCTCAGCTCACTGCAAGCTCCGCCTCCCGGGTTCACGCCATTCTCCTGCCTCAGCCTCCCGAGTAGTTGGGACTACAGGCGCCCGCCACCGCGCCCGGCTAGTTTTTTGTATTTTTTAGTAGAGACGGGGTTTCACCGTGTTAGCCAGGATGGTCTCGATCTCCTGACCTCATGATCCGCCCGTCTCGGCCTCCCAAAGTGCTGGGATTACAGGCTTGAGCCACCGCGCCCGGCCCAAAATATTTTTTAAAAAATTAACTGGGGGTGGTGACATGTGCCAGTAGTCCCAGCTACTCAGGAGGCTGAGGTGGGAGGATCGCTTAAGCCCAGGAAGTTGAGGCTGCAGTGAGTCATGACTGCACCACTGCACTCCAGCCTGGGTGACAGAGCAAGACCCTGTCCTTCCCAAAAGAGCCTTTGGCCTCCCCCATATGGACCCTTATTACTCCCCCATGCCACCTCATTGGTGACCTACCCCAAAGGCCCAGGGCTACTCTTTGTCCCCCTGCCCACCCCTCTCCAAAGGTTAACTCTGTGTCTTGGGTTTTGCCCACACTGTGCCATCTGCCCAGAATCGCCAGCTCCCTTCTTCACCTGATACATCTTCCAAACCCAACCAGGACATCGTCTCCTCTGGTACCCCGTGCTGGGTCCTCACTCCTAATCCTGCTGGGTGGTAATGGATGGTGAACAAGTTCCCTCTAGATTGTAAGCAGCTTATGGGCTGGGGCTCTGTCTTATCCCTGGATCCCCCTGGTCAGGAGCTCAGTAAATCTTTGTGGGATGGATGGATGGATGGATGGATGGATGGATGGATGGATGGACGGACGGACGGGCGGGCAGATGGATGGGTGGATGGGTGGATGGATGGATAGACGGACAGGTGGGTGGGTGGGTGGATGGATGGATGGATGGATGGATGGATGGATGGATGGATGGATGGATGGACGGACGGACGAACGGACGGGCAGATGGATGGGTGGATGGGTGGATGGATGGATGGACGTACAGGTGGGTGGGTGGGTGGGTGGATGGATGGATGGACGGACAGGTGGGTGGGTGGGTGGGTGGATGGATGGATGGATGGGTGGATGGATGCATGGATGGATGAATGGATGGAGGGGACAAACATCTATCCAGTTACTGGAAGGTCCACACACAGTTCCCCTATCCCAGGTGAGGACAACAGGAGTTGGAAAAGGATGGGGATGGTCAGCCTGTGTCCTGGCAAGGGTCAAGGGCCTGGGCAAGGGGCAGGTACTCACGCCGAATAGGTCCTGGTCCGCTTGGTGGGCAGAGGGCTGGGTAGGTCCCGAGGTGGGACACCACCCCGCTCCCAGACCCTGCTGCCCTCCCTGTGGAAGGGGAAGGTGGGCCAGACTGGGGACTTGGGGGAGTGGAGCGGGGGCACAACTTGGGGTGACGTGGACTCCGAAGTCATGGTGGGGCCGGCGGGAGAGCCTGGTGGGCTCTGGGGCCCAGGGGCCGATGAGGGGTTTGGGCGTCCTTGCGGGCAGGGCCCGGCCTGGCCCTGCTCTGCGGCCTCACCAGCCACGGGCTCCGTCTGGAAGAGGAAGAAAGAGGCACAGGTGAGCCCAGTCCAGGGGAGCAGCTCCTGGACCTTGGCCACAGTCAGGTGGGCTAGTCCCACCTGCTATCCTCACGGCGTGACTTCAAGTCACAAACGACCCCATCGTGGGTCAGAGTCCTCACCAGAAAACAAAACTAGGGGTCTTATGACCCCTAAGTCCTTCCAGTTTGCAGTTCAATTCTCTAACTCCAGGAGCCTGGGAGGTGGCTGGGTAGGGTGGCCAATGATGGTCTGGAATATGGTTTGGCATAAGGGTCAGTTGTTTCAGAGTCACACACGGGTTCAAATCTTAGCTTTGTCACCTACAACTTGGTGACCTCAAGCAAGCCAAGCTACACATCAGCTCCAACATGGCAGGTGGGAGTGTGGGCTCCACACCCAGGCCTGGGTTTGAATCCTGCATCCTCCACCTTCTGGCTACATGGCCTAGGCCCTGGTCAACTTTTTTTTTTTTTTTTTTAGACAGAGTCTCACTCTTGTTGCTCAGGCTGGAGTGCAATGGCACGATCTCGGCTCACTGCAGTCTCCGCCTCCTGGGTATAAGCGATTCTCCTGCCTCAGCCTGCTGAATAGCTGGGACTACAGGTGCCCACCACCACGCCTGGCTAATTTTTTGTAGTTTTAGTACAGATGGGGTTTCACCTTGTTGGCCAGGCAGGTCTCGAAATCCTGACCTCAGGTGATCCGCTCCTTGTGGCCTCCCAAAGTGCTGGGATTACAGGCATGGGCCAAGTCGTCCGGCCCATTGATCAACACTCTTAACTTCTGACTATTTTCTGTTCTGTAAAATGGGGCTAGCATTGATCCTTTTTTTTTTTTTTTTTTTCTGAGTCATGGTCTTATCCGGACTGGGGAACACTGACATCATACTCACTGCAGCCTCCATCTCCTGGGCTCAAGCAATCCTCCCACCTCAGCCTCCCACGTAGCTGGAACTTACAAGCATGCACCCTCATGCCCAGCTAATTTTTTTTTTTTTTTTTTTTTTTAAGACAGAGTCTCACTCTGTCACCCAGGCTGGAGTACAGTGGTGTGATCTCGGCTCACTGCAACTTCCACCTCCCAGGTTCAAGTGATTCTCCTGCCTCAGCCTCCCAACTAGCTGGGATTACAGGCACCTGCCACAACGCCCAACTAATTTTTGTATTTTTAGTAGAGACGTGGTTTCACCGTGTTGGCCAGGCTGATCTCGAACTCCTGACCTCAGTTGATCTACCTGCCTCACCTTTCCAAAGTGCTAAGATTACAGGCCTGTGACCTCTATTTTATACCCCTCTCACCCCAGAGCTTGGAGTTTCCAGGGAAGGAAAATCACCCACAAGGTTCCTGTAAGTTTCCTTAGGAGTCCAGAGCTCAGAAAGCCTGAACACACTGCATGGCAGGCCTGGATGAGTCCAGGAGTCCACTGGAGCAGGTCTTTTGGCCTCTGTTCAAGATAATACAGCAAGAGGAATTTTTCTTTTTTTTTTTTTTTTTTTGAGGCGGAGTCTCGCTCTGTCACCCAGGCTGGAGTGCAGTGGCGCGATCTCGGCTCACTGCAAGCTCCGCCTCCCGGGTTCCCGCCATTCTCCTGCCTCAGCCTCCCGAGTAGCTGGGACTACAGGCGCCGCCACCACGCCCGGCTAATTTTTTTGTATTTTTAGTGGAGACGGGGTTTCATTGTGTTAGCCAGGATGGTCTCAATCTCCTGACCTCGTGATCCGCCCGTCTCGGCCTCCCAAAGTGCTGGGATTACAGGCTTGAGCCACCGCGCCCAGCCAGCAAGAGGAATTTTTCTAAGCCAAGATGCTGAGTTGGCTCTGCCATGCCTGGGGGTGGAGGTGTAGTAGTATCCTCCCTCCTCCCAAAACCCTCCCCCTCCGGTCAGGAAGGCGGTAGAGCCCCAGGCTTGGCTCACCTCACAGACCCTCAACCCTGAAAAGGCTGATGTGGGGCTTTTCTGTCTGAGCTCACTCCAGGAGGCAGGGCAAACCAGGTTTGGCCTTTTCACCCATTATTCTCATTTTGGGGAGAAGAAAACGGAAGCTTCAAGAAACAACCACACAAACAGCCGGGTGTGGTGGCGCACACCTGTAATCTCAGCATTTTGCGAGGCCGAGGTGGGCAGATCACTTGAGGTCAGGAGTTCAAGACCAGCCTGGCCAACATGGTGAAACCCCGTCTCTCCCAAAAATACAAAAATTAATTGGGTGTGGTGGCGCATGCCTGTAGTCCCAGCTACTCAGAAGGCTGAGGCACGAGAATCACACCATTGCACTCCAGGCTGGGTGACTGAGCGAGACTCTGTCTCCAAAAAAAAAAGCAACCACACAGTTGGACATAAGTGTTCATGAATGGTCACACCAGCGCTCATTCACAACAGCCAACAAGTGAAAACAGCCCAAGCCCATCAGCAGGTGAATGGATAATAAAGTATGGTTGGCCGGGCGCAGTGGCTCACACCTGTAATCCCAGCACTTTGGGAGGCCGAGGTGGGCGGATCACAAGGTCAGGAGATCGAGACCATCCTGGCTAACATGGTGAAACCCCGTCTCTACTAAAAATACAAAAAAATAGCCGTGTGTGGTGGTGGGTGCCTGTAGTCCCAGCTACTCAGGAGGCTGAGGCAGGAGAATGGTGTGAACCCGGGAGGCGGAGCTTGCAGTGAGCTGAGATTGCACCGCTGCACTCCAACCTGGGCAACAGAGCGAGACTCCTTCTCAAAAAGAAATAATAAAAATAAAAAATAAAGTATGGTCTAGCCACATGGTAGACTAGCACTTGGCCATAAGAAAAAGAAAAGAAGAAATACTGATTCATGCTATACCCTAGATGAACCCTGCACACATTATGCTAGAATGTTTGCAAGGTCACAGAGAAGAAGCCAGTCCCGAAAAAACACAGAGGGCATGATTCCGTCCCTGAGACAAATCCTCATAGACAGGGAGTCGACTGGTGGTCACCAGGGCTGGGGAGGAGGGAGAGGGGAGGGCTGCCGATGGGTAGAACGTTTCTTTTTGGGAAATGAAAATGTTCTATAATTGGCTGTGGTGATGGCTGCACAATTCTGTGAATGTACTAAAAACAACTGAACTGAACGCCTTAAGCAGGTGAATTTTATGGTATGTGAACGACATCTCAGTAAAGCCGTTACCAAGAAAAGAAGACGAGGCAGCAAAGTTACCCAAGATGACACAGCTGGGAAGCACCAGACGCCCTGCAGTGAACTCCTAGAGTGCCACCTGCCCCACCTGGGCGAGGGGTGGCAGGCGATGGGAACAGAGGCCCTGCCTCCCTCCCTCTAGGGAGCAGGGCGGGCCTGGCCTCCCGATTGCAGTTTTCCCAGGCCTGGTATTGTTCTTGGCAGTGACAGCCAGTGCTGGAAGGCCATGGAGGGGCAGGGAGGGAAGAGGAGGATAGAGAGGGGGAGATACAGCTCATGACGGTTACCAGGGAGACACAGCTGAGCTGGGGCCTGCTCTGGCCAGCCAGGCCTCCCACCCAAGTGACCACGCGGCTCCAGGGCCTCATGCTAAGCGGGCAACAGGGATGGGGGAGGGACCCACTGATGATTCTGGGCCAGGGTCGAGGGCAGCCTCCCCACGATGGGCTCTCAGGTGGCAGAGAGACCAGAGAGCAGAAGGGAGGCAGAGGAGCCACAGCAAAGACAGGACCAAGAGAGGCAGCGAGTCGGCCTCAGGGCAGGAGCTCAGGCAGGGGCAGGAGACAGGCAGCTTCCACAAGGCAGAGAGAACAGGCTTCTCCCCTGTCCCCCATTGCAGCCTCAGTTTCCTTATCTGGGAAATGGGGATCACACGAATCCCTCCTCCAACCAGCAAGGTGGCGCACGCAAATAATCCCAGCACTTTCGGAGGCCAAGGCGGGAGGATCGTTTAAGCCCAGGAGCTTAAAACCAGCTGGGGCAACATGGTGAAAGCTCGTGTCTACAAAAAATACAAAAATTAGCTGGGCATGGTGGTGGCACACCTGTAGTTCCAGCTACTTGGGCATCTGAGGCAGCAGGATCACTTGAACCCGGGAGGTCAAGGCTGCAGTGAGCCGAAATCGCGCCTCTGCAGTGCAGCCTGAGGGACAAAGTGAGACACTGTCTTAAAAAAAAAAATTAGTTGGGTGTAGTGGTGCATGCCTGTTGTCCCGGCTACTCGGGATGCTAAGGTGGGAGGACTGCTTGAGCCCAGGAGGTCGAGGCTGCAGTGAGTGGTAATCAAGCTACTCCACTACAGCCTGGGCGACAAAGCAAGACCCTGTCTCAAAAAAAAAAAAAAAAAAAGAGGAAGAGAGAAAAGACTGTCCTCCAAGGGTTCTTTTGAGGATGAAATGAGAATTGAGGTGGGATGTGGAAAGCACTGAGTAGGCGCTGGGCGAGAGCCTGCCCCTCCCAGACAGGGCTGCGGAATTGGGTGTTGAGGGAAGAGGGAGTCAGGGAAGGAGAGACCCAGCCGAGCTGGGCCAAGCCCACCATTCATTTTCATCCTCTCTTCTTCCCTAAGGATCGCCCACCCCTCACAGCTCCACAGTCTCTTGTTTTATTTAATTCCTGCAACAGCTCTTAAAGGCTGGTGCTATTATTACCCTACTTTGCAGACAAGAAAACCGAGGCTCAAAGAGGTTAAATCACTCACTCAAGGACACACACCAATCAAAGTCTGAGCCAGAATTTGAATTAGCATCATCTGGGGCCTTCGAGTGGGAAGGCAGGAGTCCTGTGTCCAGGCCCTGCATTGCTATTGACCTACTGTGTGACGTGGTACAGGGCCTGGGCTTGGGGGAGCTGTACAACACCCAGCAGCCCCAGAGACCAGAGAGAAGGGAACAGGGAGATATGGAGCAACCCTCCAGTTCAGACCCCTCTCCAGAGCATTGCTGCCAAAGAGGGCAAGTGAAAATGAGGCTTTCATTGGCTGAATGCCATGTACTGTGCAAAAGTCTTTACAGAAATTATTTTCTACGTTTCAACCTCCCAGTTACCCTATAGAGCTGAAATGACAATTTTTCCATTTTACAGATGAGCTAGCTGAGGCTCAGAGAGGTTGAGTGACTTGCCCAAAGTCACACAGCAGGTGACAGAGTCCCAGATCTGTCTAACAGTAAACCAGTGCTCTTCCTGTGAATATAAATTCTGTTCCTGGTTCAGCCAAGATGAGGCTGGAGTTTTTCCAAAAGAACTTTCCCTGAGAAACTAAATGGGAAAATAAACTCGCCCAAGAGCAGAGAAACTGATATATTTCTGGAACATTTGTTTCCACTCAAACAGAGCTAAGGGCCAGCTCCGGGGGGGTTTCGTGTGTCCTTCTGGGGCCATCTCCTGCCAGGAATAATGCCCTTCAGAACCTGCAGTCAGGTAAGAGGGCAGCCTGAGACCCAGACTGCCTGAGTTGAAATCCTGGCTCCACTGCAACCCAGTTTTGTGACCCTCCCTTTTTTTTTTTTTTTTTGATACAGAGTCTCGCTTTGTCCCTCAGGCTGGAGTGCAGTGGCACAATCTCGGCTCACTGCAACCTCTGCCTCCCGGGTTCAAGGGATTCTCCTGCCTCAGCCTCCCAAGTAGCTGACTGGGATTACAGGCACCCACCACCCCACCCAGCTAATTTTTGTGTGTTTTTTTTTTTTTTTAGACGGAGTCTTGCTCTGTCGACAGGCTGGAGTGCAGTGCCGTGATCTTGGCTCACTGCAACCTCTGCCTGCGGGGTTCAAGAGATTCCTCTGCCTCAGCCTCCTGAGTAGGACTATAGGCGCACACCACCATGCCCAGCTAATTTTTTGTATTTTAGTACAGATAGGGTTTCACCATGTTGGCCAGGAGGGTCTCAATTTCCCAACCTCGTGATCCACCCACCTCAGCTTCCCAAAGTGCTGGGATTACAGGTGTGAGCCACTGTGCCCGGCCTCTTTTTTTTTTTTTTTTTTTTTAATCAGAGATGGGGTTTCACCATGTTGGCCAAGCTGGTCTCGAACTCCTGACTGCAGGTGATCCACCCACCTTGGCCTCCTGAAGTGCTGGGATTTCAGGCATGAGCCACTGTGCCTGGCCAACTCTCCCTTTTCGTGCCTCAGTTCCCTCTTTTGTCAAATGGGGCTCATCGTAACATCCTACCCAGGTTGTCGGGAGGAGCCACAGAGCTGTGTCAAAGGCCCCCCCGGCAAGTGGGCATCCCCGTGTCCCCCGGCCCTGTGTTTGGGCTCTGAGCAAAGCTCATCTTCATTTCCCTGCAGAAGGCCAGACCCCAAATGACTGACTGCAGACAAAGGGGCCTAGAAGTAAACACAAATGTCAGGCTGTTTGGAGATAACCTGAGGCTGGATGCAGTGTCATGGGGCACTCTGGGTGGCGACTCAGCCTTCTTGGCAGATGAACCACAACCCATGCTGGGGCTCTGCTCCAATTCTCAGCTCCCCCAAAAGGATGGAGAATGGGGCAGGAAATGGCTATCATGGTCCCCTCTTATTTTTTTATTTTTTGAGACAGGCTATCACTTTGTCACCCAGGCTGGAGTGCAGTGGCATGATCATGGCTCACTGCAGCCTCAGTCTCCCTAAGTGCTAGGATTACAGCGTGAGTCACTGTGCCTGGCCATGGCCCTTTTTTTTTTTTTTTTTTTTTTTTTGAGATGGAGTCTTACTCCGTCACCCAGGCTGGAGTGCAGTGGCATGATCTCAGCTCACTGCAGCGTCCACCTCCCGGGTTCAAGCAATTCTCCTTCCTTAGCCTCCTGAGTAGCTGGGATTACAGGCGTGTACCACCACACCTGCCTAATTTTTGTATTTTTAGTAGAGATGGGGTTTCACCATGTTGGCCAGGCTGGTCTCGAACTCCTGACCTTGTGATCCACCCGCCTCAGCCTCCCAAAGTGCTGGGATTAAAGGTGTTAGCCACCGCACCCATCCTTTTTTTTTTTTTTTTTTTTTTTTGAGACCGAGTATCACTCTGTCACCCAGGCTGGAGTACAGTGGTGCGATCTTAGCTCACTGAAACCTCCACCTTCCAGGTTCCAGTGATTCTCGATCCTCCTGCCTCAGCCTCCCGAGTAGCTGGGATCATAGGCACTCGCCATCACGCCCAGCTAATTATTGTATTTTTAGTAGAGACAGAGTTTCACCATATTGGCCAGGCTGGTCTCAAACTCTGACATCAGGTGATCCACCCCCTTGGCCTCCCGAAGTGCTGGGATTACAAGCGTGAGCTACCATATGAGAAGACTGTATGGTCTTCTCTTGACCGTGAGTCCTCTCAGTCTGGGCAGATCAGGGAAAGGCAGCCTGCTCAGCCACTCAGTGCTGTGTGACCTGGGGCAGGCACCTGCTCCTCTCTGGACCTCACTTTTGTCTTCAGCTACGTGAATCATCGCTGGTCCAGATGACTAATGAAGGTCAGGCCAACTCTCCTCCGAGGTTTTCAAAAACACATATGTAAATGAAATCAAACTGACTGCAGGCACCAGAACAACAAACATGAGGGTGACAACTGTCCTTAAAGCGCCCCAGTCCAGTTGGGGGAACAGACACAGATTATTAAAATGCAGCATGGGGGCCAGGAGTGGTGGCTCACACATGTATTCCCAGCACTTTGGGAGGCTGAGACGGGCAGATCACGAGGTCAGGAGACCGAGACCATCCTGGCTAACATGGGCCTGTAGTCCCAGCTACTCGGGAGGCTGAGGCAGGAGAATGGCGTGAACCTGGGAGGCGGAGTTTGCAGTGAGCTGAGATCGCGCCACTGTACTCCAGCCTGGGCGACAGAGCGAGACTCTGTCTCAAAAATAATAATAATTTCAAAAAAGCAGCATGGGAAGTCCTGATGTGAGCCTCAGACACCATCTAGTCATCTACTGATACTGACCATGTGCCAAGCCCTTTGCCCCATTTTTTCATTTCGTCTTCATAAGAACCCTTTGCAGTAACTACCATTAGTATACCCATTCTTCTGAAGAGTAAACTGAGGCTCAAATAGGTGAAGAGGCTCGCTGAGCTCACACAACAGGTCAGATGCAGCATGCCTGCCCTCTGGAGATGTCTGGGGAGGTGAAGACCAGCCATTCCTTGAGGGCGGCACCCACCCTCCCCTGGAGTAGGAGTGGGGTGTGGAATTCCTGGGGAGCCAGGACTCGAGCTTTTATTTCTGGCTTTGCGCTGACTCAGACCATGACCTTGGGTGAGTCACTCACCAACTCTGCTAAGCTTAAAAACAACTCCCCCAATAAAAATGTCCCAGCCCCAAGTCCCCATCACAGGGGAGCAGATGGGAGGAATGGGTACAGTTGCTTAAAAATAGAAAGGACGGGGAACACAAGGATGACGCTGGAAGGGCTTCCCGAACATTGGGGGCTTGTGCATGGTGGGCCCTGGGAGGGTGAGAAAACAAACTCAGGACCCCCGGGCAGGAGCTGACACTTCCCTGGCTCCTCCCCCTCCCCCAGCCTCCCAGATGCTCCTTAAAATACATCCGTGCTTGAGCTGCTCTTGCAGCCTGAGGTGACCTGATTAAACCTGGTTCCTTCCCCCACACAGCCTGTGTGCCTGCGTCTGTGCATGGGGGCTGCCCCAGCCAATACTTGAGCTTAATTATTTAAGAGACCCTGTAGTCCTCCTCATCACATGCCCAGGCTGCCCTGGGAAACTGCTGTGGTTAAGGTCTTTGGGCTTCTTTGACTTGGGTGGTGGTGGGAAAACCAGGACAGCACTGGGAGAACCAAGTTCGCACCCCAGTCCCACCTGTGCTTGGCTGTGCGACCCTAGCAAGTCACTTTCCCATTTTGAGACCCCCTAGAGAGAGGAATAGACTGGCCAAAGTCATACATACAGCGTCTGAACTTGAACTCAAATCAGTGTGACCCTAAAGCTTTCTGGTGTGCCATGCCAGGCTCCCAGCCCAAGAGTGTCATTTTGCTGGCTGTGGGGCAGAAGAGCTCCTTACTACTTTTAGCCTCCCAATTTGCTGCTCAGCATGGACAAAGGTCTGAACCGCCCCAAGCCCCATTCCTACAAGGCTCTGGGTCCCAGCTGCCCCAGTTGTGACTGTGGACAAGACCGGCTCAGCCAGGTCCTGAGCGCCCTCTGCTGGGCGCCACCCTGGGGGCACTACTCCAGACTGGCTGGCAGGTGTCCCCTCCCCACCAGCCATCCAAGAGTGTCCCCAGGTCCCCCTCAGGGAATCCCTCTGTGCATCCACGAACATTGCCTAGCCATGTCTCTCCAAGCCTGGGAGAGCCATCTGCGGCCAAAACTGTCCTCTGGCCTTTCCCAGGCCACCAGGCAGGCAGTTCCTGTCTATACCTGTCTTTTTTTTTTTTTCTGGAGGGAGTGAGGATGGGTCAACATGGGCAGACACGGAAAACAGACATTTTTGGAGAATACTTCAAGGAAATGGGGGGGCGGGGCAAAACTAGGAGGAGGAAACATTCAGAATTTGGAGGGCCCAGAGGACTCTGGGATGGAGTGAGGTTTGGGAAACCAGTTCCACATCTCCCAGAAAGCTGGAGACCCCCTTTCCCAGGGAGAGGCCCCTGCCAGGTCACAGCCAGGTGGCATGATGCCAGGCTCTCAGAGAGGTTGCCCACCCCCCGCCGGGCACACTTCCTCCTCCCCTCCCCCAGCCCCAGTGGATGCAGCAGTTCACACTCTGTATTTATTATTGTTCTCACTCTGTGTCCCCCCCCCTCTCCCTGGGAAGAGCCTGCAGGCTGGCAGCTTGGCAGGAACCTGCTGTCTCCTTGTGGGTGCCAGTGTCACCCCTCTCCACCTGGACTCCTTGTGCCAGGGTCAGGCCATTCAGGGGCTTGGCACCAGCCAAGGCCACCCTAAGTCCCTGTATCCCATGACAGGGGTGGCCTAGCAGGCCCTGGCTTATCACCCCTGCCCTCCGGAGGCTGTGCCCTGGCAAGGGTGGAGGTCAGAGCAGACCAGCAGGCAGGCAAGAAGCAAGGGCTCGGGGTGGGGTGGTACCCGGGGGGGAAGAGAATAACCACATGGAGCCACCTCTCCAAGCTAACACACACAATTATCCCCATCACACTGGGGAATAAATAGAGTCAGGATAAGACAACTGCTCCAGGTCCAACTGTCTGCCTGTCCCAGCCCGTCCCTTCCCAGCCCCAGCCCCACATTCCAGGGGAAAGACCAGCGAGAGTCCCTACTGCATTCTGCTTTCAGCATCTGGAAGCGGCGCTGGGATTTCTCCGGTCAAGGCGGTCCTCTCTCCTGCTGCTTCCCAGACAGGAGGCTGCGGCTTGGCAGGTATCTGCTGCTCTCTGCCTCCTGAGCCAGACGCAGGTCCCAGACACAGACACAGACACAGACATGCTCCCACGGGAGCCACACAGCCTCACCTCACTTGGGGGTCACGGGGAGAGAAGGAGGGAGGGAGAGACAGGTGGGATCCTCTATACCCCCAACACACTATCTGTAAGCTGAACTGGGCTGATTCAGCCCCCACCTTCACATTGTACCTCTCTCCTTCGGCCTGACCAAAGCCACAGTTTCCAGCACAGTGTCCTCAGGCCCCATCTAGCCCCTCACCTCTCCTGGGCAGCTGGGGTCCAGGCACTGCCTCCTGCGGCGTTCGCGCTCTGCTTCTCTCTGGATCGTGGAGCTGGCGGGCAGGGGATGGGTCTGGAAGATGTGCGTGAGTGTGTGTGTGTGTGTGTGTGTGTGCTCGCGCGGGCGGTACCTTGGCCCCTCACTCACTCACACGCCTTCCAGCTGACGTCAGGGAGAGCAGGAGGGAGGGATGAGAATTTGTACTCCCTGCTTAAAGGGACACCAGGCTCTGTCGCTCATGGCCCAGACATCACCTCCTGAGTCAGGCACTGCCAGGTGAGAGGTTCAGCTGCGTCTCTCAGGGGCCCTAAAGCTTCTTTTTTTGGAAAGTGGCTTTTATGGCTGGGCCACGGTATAATTTGCCCTGCCCAGTGAAGGCAGCTGCTGAGGAATGCTGGGGAGGAAGAACCTGAGACAGCACCACGATCCTGGTAATTAGAGAGCAAGTGGGGTGCTGAGTTTGAGTGTGAGTGTGTGAGTGCACACTGGGGGCCCCTCGGGGTGGGTGGGCATGAGTAGGGGTAAGACTGGGAGAATGGAGGTCAGAGCCAAGAGGAGCCCCCCAGAGGGGTCAAGACAAGCCAGGTTCCCAGGGACACCCAGACGCTCATCTCCCCTCCGGACGCTCAGTGGTCCTGCCCTCTGCTAGTACGGACACTGACATGGCTCATCTCTGTCTACCCCTTGTAATATTTCCACGGAGTTGAATTGAGGAGGACCCCAAGGAAGTGATCAGATTGAAGATGCACAGGTGCATACCCCACAGCCTGGGAGGCTCTGAGTAGAGAAGAAAAGAGGGCTGATTGAATCCAGGTGCCCAGCCTGTTCTACACCACACGCCCTGACTTTGAAGTGCTCTGCACTGTCAAGCTGTGTGACCTTGGGCCAGCCCCTGAGGGCCTTTGGAGGTTGAGTGTGTAATGTTCCTAAACCCAGGGCTGGCTGGAGGAGGCCTCCACAAAGGGGCTTCTCTTCCTTCTTCCCGTTCCTTCTCAGCCTCGGCTTGGAAAGAAGGAAGCCTTTCCCTGGTGTCTCCTGGTACTACTGAGGCAGGCTGGCATTTTCAAAAGGAGTCTTTTTAAAATAAAAAGGAGGTGGGAGTTAAAAGGGAAACCACAGAGAAAAATACAAGCAACTATTACAAATAGCTAAGACGCCACAAGGGCTTGCTCTGCGTCAGGCAGCAAGCTTTGCCGTCATTGAAACCTCACCACGATTTAATAATTTATTTTTGTCATCCCTACTTTACTGATGAGGAATTAGGGGTTCAGGGAGGAGGAAGGACTTGACTTGCCTATGTTCTTCCAACTGGCTAGAGGGGCCCCGGAACCCAGGACCACCCAATGTCACCACACGCCCCTGCCCTTCCAGAACCTCTCAGGACAATCAGGTTCAGGCAGTCTGGGTTTCTGGTTCTGCAAGAGAGACTGTTGAGAAATGCTACCTAGGGAGGGTCTGATTTTTTTTTTTTTTTTTTGAGACGGAGTCTCACTCTGTTGCCCAGGCTGGAGTACAGTGGCCGGATCTTGGCTCACTGCAAGCTCTGCCTCCCGGGTTTACGCCATTCTCCTGACTTAGCCTCCTGAGTAGCTGGGACTACAGGCGCCCGCCACCTCGCCCGGCTAGTTTTTTTGTCTTTTTTTAGTAGAGACGGGGTTTCACCGGGTTAGCCAGGATGGTCTCGATCTCCTGACCTCGTGATCCGCCCGTCTCAGCCTCCCAAAGTGCTGGGATTACAGGCTGGAGCCACCACGCCCGGCCTTTTTTCTTTTTAAAAGAGAGTTTTGCTCTGTCGCCCAGACTCGGGGGCAGTGGCTTGATCTCAGCTCACTGCAACCTCCGCTTCCCGGGCTCAAGTGATTCTCCTGCCTCAGCCTCCTGAGTAGCTGGGATTACAGGCACACGCCACCACACCCGGCTAATTTTTTTGTATTTTTAGTAGAGACAGGGTTTCACCATGTTGGCCAGAATGTCTCCATCTCCTGACCTCATGATCCACCCACCTCAGCCTCCCAAAGTGCTGGGATTACAGACGTGAGCCACCACACCTGGCCAGGGTTCTGATTTTATTTCACACCCCCATCTGAGAACTACCCAGAGGAGCCTCCCTTCCTCTTTAAATTCTCCCTTTCCTCCTTTTTATTTATTTATTTTGTTCTCTTTTGAAACAGGTCTTGCTTTGTTACCCAGGCTGGAAGGCAGTGGTGCAATCACAGCTCACTGCAGCTTCCGACTCCTGGGCTCAAATGATCCTCCCACCTCAGCCTCATGAGTAGCTGAGACTACATGGGTGCACCACCATACCTGGCTAATTTTTCTTTTTTTTTTTTTTTTTTTTTTTTTTTGAGACAGAGTCTCGCTCTGTCACCCAGGCTGGAGTGCAGTGGCGCAATCTCGGCTCACTGCAAGCTCCGCCTCCCGGGTTCACGCCATTCTCCGGCCTCAGCCTCCCGAGTAGCTGGGACTACAGGCGCCCGCCACTGCGCCCGGCTAATTTTTTTCTATTTTTAGTAGAGACGGGGTTTCACCATGGTCTCGATCTCCTGACCTTGTGATCCGCCCACCTCGGCCTTCCAAAGTGCTGGGATTACAGGCGTGAGCCACCGCGCCCGGCCGTCCTGGCTAATTTTTCAAAAAATTTTTATAGAGATGGGGTCTCACTATGTTGCCCAGGCTAGTCTCAAACTGCTGGCCTCAAGCAATCCTCCTGCCTTGGCCTCCGAAAGTGCTGGGATAACATCTTCTCTTCTTTCTTCTTTGCCTTCCTCTCCTCCAGCAATAATATCTTTCAAAGGGCCCTCACAGGTAACCCCTTGTCTCCTTCTCCCTCTCCTTCTCCCTCTCCTTCTCCCTCTCCTTCTCCCTCTCCTTCTCCCTCTCCTTCTCCCTCTCCTTCTCCCTCTCCTTCTCCCTCTCCTTCTCCCTCTCCTTCTCCCTCTCCTTCTCCCTCTCCTTCTCCTTCTCCTTCTCCTTCTCGCTCTGTCACCCAGGCTGGAGTGCAGTGGTCTACTCTCAGCTCACTGCAACCTCCGCCTCCTGGGTTCAAGCAATTCCCCTGCTTCAGCCTCCTGAGTAGCTGGGATTACAGGCACCTGCTATCATGTCCAGCTAATTTTTTGTTTTGTTTGTTTGTTTGTTTTTGAGATGGAGCCTTGCTCTGTCACCCAGGCTTGAGTGCAGTGGCTCGTTCTCAGCTCACTGCAAGCTCCGCCTCCAGAGTTCACGCCATTCTCTGCCTCAGCCTCCTGAGTAGCTGGGACTACAGGTGCCCGCCACCACGCCCTGCTGATTTTTTTTTCTTTTTCTTTTTAGTAGAGACGGGGTTTCACCGTGTTAGCCAGGATGATCTCGATCTCCTGACCTTGTGATCCGCCCGCCTCAGCCTCCCAAAGTGCCGGGATTACAGGCTTGAGCCACTGCGCCCAGCCTTTTCTTTTCTTTTCTTTTCTTTTCTTTTCTTTTCTTTTCTTTTTAATGAGACAGAGTTTCGCTCTTGTTACCCAGGCTGGAGTGCAATGGTGTGGTCTCAGCTCACTGCAACCTTCGCCTCCCGGGTTCAGGCTACTCCCCTGCCACAGCCTCCTGAGTAGCTGGGACTACAGGCGTGTGCCACCACACCTGGCTAATTTTTGTATTTTTAGTAGAGACGAGGTTTTGCCATGTGGGCCAGGCTGGTCTTGTACTCCTGACCTCAGGTGATCCACCTGCCTCAGCCTCTCAAAGTGCTGGAATTACAGGCATTAGCCACTGCGCCCAGCCCCTCGCCTGTTTCTTCTGACAGCTCTGTCGGGTTCAGTGGGATGAGGAAACAGCTCAGAGAGCTCATGGGGCTCCACTGAGTCGCGCGGCTCAGAAGTGGAGGAGTGATGGAGCAGAAGCCCCAGGCCGGATCTCCGGACCCATGTTTTTCTTTTTTTTTTTTTAGATGGATTCTCGCTCTGTTGCCCAGGCTGGAGTGCAGTGGTGCGATCTCGGCTTGCCCCCTGGTTCAAGCAATTCCCCTGCTTCAGCCTCCTGAGTAGCTGAGATCATGCCACCACATCTGGCTACTTTTTTTGTATTTTTAGTAGAGATGGGGTTTCACCATGTTGGCCAGACTGGTCTGGAACTCCTGACCTCAGGCAATCCACCCACCTCGGCCTCCCAAAGTGCTGGGATTACAGGCATGAGCCACCGCACACAGCGGAGCCATGTTTTTCAAACGCACCAACCTGCTCTCGGCCTAATGTTTGTATTTTTAATAGAGATAGGGTTTCACTGTGTTAGCCAGGATGGTCTCTATCTCCTGACCTCGTGATCTGCCCGCCTCTGCCTCCCAAAGTGCTGGGATTACAGGCGTGAACCACCGCACCCGGCCTAATGTTTGTATTTTCAGTAGAGACGGGGTTTCACCATGTTGACCAGGCTGGTCTCGAACTCCTGACCTCAAGTGATCCGCCTGCCTTGTTCTCCCAAAGTGTTGGGATTACAGACATGAGCCACCGTGCCCCACCTAATTAATTTTTTTAAAAAGGCAATCAGCAAAATCCAGAATGTGGATAAGTGTATAGTACAAAGCATCTTGGCTCTTCAACAAATAAATTACAAAGGAAAAAAGAGAGGGTATCTGTAGATGAAGAGGCTTCAGAAACAGTAAGTCAAAGGTAATGTTTAGAAATGTAGTTTTGGGTGATAAAATTATAAAGAAACCGGTGGGTGTGTGGTAGATCATGCCTATAATCCTAGCTCTTAGGCCAGGGCGGGCCTGGGTGCAGTGGCTCACGCCTGTAATCCCAGCACTTGGGAGGCTGAGGTGGGTAGGTCACCTGAGGTCAGGAGTTCAAGACCAACCTGGCCAACATGGTGAAACCCTGTCTCTACTAAAAATATAAAATTAGCTGGGCGTGGTGGCGGGCGGCTATAATCCCAGCACTCGGGAGGCTGAGGCAGGAGAATCACTTGACCCTGGGAGGCGGAGGTGGTAGTGAGCTGAGATCACGCCACTGTACTCCAGCCTGGCAACAGAGGGAGACTCCGTCTCAAAAAAAAAAATTAGAGGCCTAGGCAGAAGGATTGCCCGAGCTCAGAAGTTTGAGAACAGCCTGGGCAGTGTATCACGATACCATCTCTACAGTAAATTTAAAAAATTAGCTGGTCATGGTGGCATATACCTGTAGTCCCAGTTACTCGGGAGGCTGAGGCAGGAGGATAGCTTGAGCCCAGGAGTTCAAGGTTGCAGTAAGCTGTGATTGTGTCACTGCACTCCAGCCTGGGTGATGGGAGTGAGACTGTATCTCAAAAAAAAAAAAAAAAACAAAAAAAAAACCAGGATATTGACTTTTTTGGGGGAGATGGGTGTTGTAATTGGGAAGGAATATAATTATGAGGGATTTCTGGGGTGTCTGGCAAGACTCAATTTCCTGACATAGGTGGAGATTTTATGGTTGTTCACTTTATAATAATTGATTAGGTTATACTTTCCTTTATGGCCTTTACTTGTTTTATAGGACCTCTGGCCCAGGCTTGGCCAACCAAAACTGGTGTCAGGACTTAAGCTGGAATGTGGATGCCCAGGCTGGCCCTTCTCCCAGGGGCCTCCAACTTGTTTGAGTGATGGGTTATAAGCTGATTGGCCAGCAGAGGGGGAGTGGACGGGCGGACTTTTCTGCACTCCAGGTGACCACAGGACCCAGTTTGTCAGGACCTAGAGAGAAGACATCAAGAGGGAAGAGTCTCTGGAGGTTGGAAGGCCCTTGGTTGCATATGAGCTTGGGGTGGTGGAGGAACAGAAAGGAGGTAGTGTCAGGGGACAGGGTGAGGGAAGGGAATGACGGACATGAGGCAGGGCCCTAGAGGCCAGCTGTGGCCAAGGCCCTCACCCCTCCCTTCATGTCCAGTCTCCTTTCTCTTAGCCCCTCCGATGGGCTGTTGAACATGTGCCTAGGGCTGCCAGGCAGCCAGAGAGCAGTGAATGAAGGAGGCTGGGCCGAGCGTTGAAGCAGTGCTATGATTATTCCTGAGCCGGCGATGAGAGGGCACAGCTGTTCATTCAGGAAAAGAGCAGCCGCAGCCCCACCCACCCACCCACCCACCAGCAGCTGAGTAACAAAGAAATCGTCTGCTTGAAACCAGGGGCTCCGCCGTGGAGGCTATTTTTGTGAAAAGCTGAGAATTCAAAAGCTCATCTCCTCGAAAGCCTTCCTTGCCTTGGAGAAGCTGAAGAGGTGGGTTAGAGCCGAATAGCCCCTGCGACTACTGATTCCACCCGAATTACAATTCTCACTCCTGTCATTGGCGGTCAGCCCACCTGTGGCGGCCAGGCCTGAACCTATGTGGCATCGAATCCACATCCCTTTGAGATACATACACCTCTAAGGTGTTGGTGCCATGTGACAAGATGATGAGATGCTCACGCAGAGCATCACAGCTGGTGATGGAGCTGGTATTAAAACACAGAGGTTCGGCTGTCTCTACTAAAAGCACAAAAATTAGCTGGGCATGGTGGCACATGCCTGTAGTCTTAGCCACTCGGGAGGCTGAGGCAGGAGGATTGCTTGAACCCGGGAGGCGGAGGTTGCAGCGAACCAAGATCGCGGCACTGCACTCCAGCCTGGCGACAGAGCAAGACTCTGTTTCAAACACACACACGCACACGCACACACACACACACACAGGTTCTGGCTTCATTACACTCCTATTATTTCTGCCATGCCACACTGTCTTCAAAATGTCTTTTCAATCCCCTGGATGCCATCTCCCCTACGGTGGGACTCATCTCCAGCCTGGACTCAGTAAATCAGAGTGGTCCTTCCTTCCCCTCTGCTTGTCTCCCAGTTGTCTCCTCCAATCCGACTACCACCCTTCTGCCAGGGAAGATCTTTTCCTGCAGATCTGACCACATCATTTGCACATTCATTCATACGTTCAGCAAATATTTATTGCCTGCCTACCATGTACCAGACGGCCAAGGCTCCGGGAAGACAGCGGTAGACAAAGCAGGTGAGCTCCTTGAGTTCATGGAGCTCGCATCTCATCTAGAGATGATACAGATGGTACAAAATCCACAGACAAATGTGGAATCTCAAGTTACAAAAAAAAATAAAAATAAAAAACAAGGGAGTTGGGCGTGGTGGCTCACTCCTGTAATCTCAGCACTTTGGGAGGCTGAGGAGGGTGGATCATGAGGTCAAGAGATCAAGACTAGGCTGGGCGCGGTGGCTCAAGCCTGTAATCCCAGCAGTTTGGGAGGCCGAGACGGGCGGATCACAAGGTCAGGAGATCGAGACCATCCTGGCTAACACAGTGAAACCCCGTCTCTACTAAAAATACAAAAAAACTAGCCGGGCGAGGTGGCGGGCGCCTGTAGTCCCAGCTACTTGGGAGGCTGAGGCAGGAGAATGGCGTAAACCCGGGAGGCGGAGCTTGCAGTGAGCTGAGATCCGGCCACTGCACTCCAGCCTGGGCGACAGAGCGAGACTCCGTCTCAAAAAAAAAAAAAAAAAAAAAAAAAAGAGAGATCAAGACTATCCTGGCCTACATAGTGAAACCTTGTCTCTACTAAAAGTACAAAAATTAGCTGGGCGTGGCAGTGTGCACCTGTAGTCCCAGCTACTCAGGAGGCTGAGGCAGGAGAATCGCTTGAACCCAGGAGGCAGAGGCTGCAGGGAGCCAAGATCACTCCACTGCACTCCAGCCTGGAGACAGAGTCAGACTCCATCTGAAAAAAAAAAAAAAAAAGGCAGGAAAGGGAACTCCCAGAGGCAAGAAAGAACTCTGCACATTCAAGCAACTTAAGATTGCAAATGTGGCTGGAACAGCAAGTAGGAGAAGGGCAGGAGCCACACTGTGTGGGATTTGGGGGACCTGGTAAGAGGCCTGCTCCTCATCTGAAATGAGAGGGGAAGGAATGACAGTGCAATCTCAGCTCACTGCAATCTCTACCTCCTAGGTTCAAGCTATTCTCCTGCCTCAGCCTCCTGAGCAGCTGGGATTACAGGCGCCTGCCACCACACCTGGCTAATTTTTGTATTTTTAGTAGAGACAGAGCTTCACCATATTAGCCAGGCTGGTTTGAAACTCCTGACCTAAAGTCATCTGCCAGCCTCAGCCTCCCAAAGTGCTGGGATTACGGGTTTGAGCCACTGCACCTGGCCCAGGATGTCTAGTGTTTAGGCCTTTTCTAGAATCTCCTTTCCCAGTGGCACTTCTGCCTGTATCTTGGCCTCCATGGAGGGACTTTTTTTTTTTTTTTTGAGATGGAGTCTCGCTCTGTCACCCAGGCTGGAGTGCAGTGGTGTGATCTTGGCTCACTACAAGCTCTGCCTCCTGGGTTCACGCCATTCTCCTGTCTCAGCCTCCCGAGTAGCTGGGACTACAGGCACCCGCCACCACGCCTGGCTAATTTTTGTATTTTTTAGTAGAGACGGGGTTTCACTGTGTTAGCCAGGATAGTCTTGATCTCCTGAGCTCGTAATCTGCTAGCCTTGGCCTCCCAAAGTGCTGGGATTACAGGCGTGTGAGGGACTTTTAAAGTACCCAAATAAATAAGGCTGGGCGCGGTGGCTCATGCCTATAATCCCAGCACTTTGGGAGGCTGAGGCAAGTGGATAACCTGAGGTCAAGAGTTCAAGACCAGCCTGGCCAACATGGCGAAAACCTGTCTCTACTAAAAATGCAAAAATTAGCTGGGCATGGTGGCATGTGCCTATAGTCCCAGCTACTCAGGAGGCTGAGGCAGGAGAATCGCTTTAACCCAGGAGGCGGAGGTTGCAGTGAGCCGAGATTGTGCCACTGCACTCCAGCCTGGGTGACAGAGAGACACTCCACCTCAAAAAAAAAAAAAAAAAAAAAAAGTACCCAAATAAAAATCATTCCTGGCCAGGCGCGGTGGCCAACACCTCTAATCCCAGCACTTTGGGAGGCCAAGGTGGGCGGATCACGAAGTCAGGAGATCAAGACCATCCTGGCCAACATGGTGAAACTGTTTCTACTAAAAATACAAAAATTAGCCAGGTGTAGAGGCACGTGCCCGTAATCCCAGCTACTCAGGAGGCTAAGGCAGGAGAATCGCTTGAACCAGGGAGTTGGAGGTTGCAGTGAGCCAAGATCACACCACAGCATTCCAGCCTAGTGACAGAGCAAGACTCCATCTCAAAAAAAAAGAAAAAAATCATTCCTGGGTCTATTCAGACAGACTGCCAAGGGCACCATTCAGTTCCTCAGAGCCTCCATTTTTTGAGAACCTATAAAGTCCTCTGAGGGTTCAGAATCAAGAAAATCCAAACCTAATTTGTACACCTGGCAAGTTGTAACTGAAAATGTTTTTCTCTTTGCTTTGGCTGCTAGGAAGCTCAGAGCCAATACTTTTTTTTTTTTTTTAATTGAGATGGAATCTTGCTCTGTCACCCAGGCTGAAGTGCAGTGACCCGATCTCAGCTCACTGCAAGCTCCACCTCCTGGATTCATGCCATTCTCCTGCCTCAACCTCCCCAGTAGCTGGGACTACCGGTGCCCACCACCACATCCGGCTAATTTTTTTGTATTTTTAGTAGAGATGGGGTTTCACTGTGTTAGCCAGGATGGTCTCCATCTCCTGAACTCGTGATCCGCCCACCTCGGCCTCCCAAAATGCTGGGATTACAGGCATGAGCCACCGTGCCCAGCCTAGACCCAGATTCTTTTACCACCAGCAGGTGTACAGGATCACATCTATCTTTGGGCTAATCTTTTCATCATTCACTCACTCAATCATCCAACAAATATTTGTCTTGGACTTATTGTGTGTCTGGCACCTTTCTAGGTACTGAAGAAGTAACAGTGAACAAACGAGACCAAATATCTGTCTTCATGGACCTTACAGTCAAGTAGGGGAAGGGAAGCAATCAACTTAATAAAGGTTGGGCACAGTGGTTCATGCCTGTAATCCCAGCACTTCAGGAGGCCAAAGTGGGAGGACTGCTTGAGGCTAGGAGTTCAAGACCAGCCTGGGCAACAAAGTGAGCTCCCACCTCTGCAAAAAATGTTTAAAAATTAGTTGCAGGTAGGGCATACTGGCTCATGCCTGTAATCCCAGCACTTTGGGAGGCCAAGGTGGGTGGATCATTTGAGGGGAGGAATTTGAGACTAGCCTTGCCAACATAGTGAAACCTCGTCTCTACTAAAAATACAAAAAAATTGCTGGGTGTGGTGGTGCATGCCTGTAAACCCAGCTACTCAGGTGACTGGGGCACAAGAATTGCTTGAACCGCAGAGATGACGCTGCTGCACTCCAGCCTGGGCGACAGGGCGAGACTCTGTCTCAAAAATAAATAATAAAAAATAGTTGGGCATGGTGACAAGTACCTATAGTTACATCTACTGGGGAGGTTGAGACAGGAGGATTCCTTGAGTCCAGTAATTCAAGGCCACAGTGAGCTATGATCGTGCCACTGCACTCCTGCTGGGCAACAGAGCAAGACCTGTCGGAAAAAAAGCCTAACAAATAAAAATAGCTTAATAAATAAATAATGTCATGTTGGAAGACTAGGAATGTTAGCCTAGGCAATGCTAGTGAAAATTAAACAGGGAAGTACGGGGATGGTGGTGGGTGGTTAAAATAGGGGGTCAGGGCTAGGCTTGGTGGCTCATGCTTGTAATCCTGGCACTTTGGGAGGCTGAGGCAGAAGGATCACTTGAACTCAGGAGTTTAAGACCAGCCTGGGCAACATGAGACTTTGTCTCTGCAAAATAAATAAACAAAAATAAAACCAGGGGCCAGGGCAAGCCTCACCAAGGTGACATTACAGCAAGGATCTGGAGGAGGTAACTGGAAGGGTGTTCAGGGAGAGGAAACAGCACAGGCGGAGGACCTGAGTGGGGGTGTATCTGGGGTGTCTGAAAAACAGCCTCCAGGCAGAGGAGTGGGGCATGAGGTTGGAGGAGTCCTGGGGCAGGGGGACCCCGAGGGCTGTGAAGGCTATCCTAAGGCCCGGGCTTTTTCCTCTAGGGAGATAGGGTGTTGCACAGTCTGCAGGGGAAGAGAGAAAATTCCTGACTGACACTGAAACAGCTATTCTGTGGCTTCTGTGTTGCCTGCAGATGGCAGGGTGCAAGGACAGGAGCCTGGAAACCTGTACCGGGGTTGCTGCGAAGGCCCGGGGAGGATTGAGGGTGGCTGGGACCCAAAAATGGCAGCGGAGCTGATGGAGAAAGGTCGGATTCTGGATGCATTTTGGAGACAGCAGCAACAGGATTTGCTCAAGGGATTCACATGGAGTGTGAGAGACGAAGAGTGGAGAATGATTCTGAGGCTTGGACCTGAGCAATGAAGAGTGAAGTCATTTTCTAAGACAGGGAAGAGGCTGGGTGCAGTGGGTCACACCGATAATCCCAACACTTTGGGAGGCTGAGGCAGGAGGATTGCTTGAGCTCAGGAGTTCAAGACCAGCTTGGGCAACACAGCGAGACCTCATTTCTAAAAAAAAAAAAAATACAAAAATTAGGCTGGGTGCAGTGGCTCATGCCTATAATCCCAGCACTTTGGGAAGTTGAGGCGGGCGGATCATCTGAGGTCAGGGGTTCGAGACAAGCCTGAGCAACATCGCGAAACCCTGTCTCTACTAAAAAAATTAGCCGGGCGTGATGGCACATGCCTGTAATCCCAGCTACTTGGGAGGCTGAGCCAGGAGAATCACTTGAACCCTTGAGGCGGAGGTTGCAGTGAGCCGAGATCACACTATTATACTCAAGGCTGGGCAACAAGAGCGAAACTCTGTCTCAAAAATAAATAAATAAATAAATAAATAAATAAATAATAAAATTTAAAAATACAAAAATTAGCTGAGCATGGGAGCATGGTGGCGTGCACCTGTAGTCTCAGCTACTGGAGAGGCTGAAGTGGGAGGATCACTTGAGCCTGGGAGGTACAGGCTGCAGTGAGCTGTGGTTTCAATACTATACTCCAGCCCGGGTGACAGACCTTGTTGCAAAAAAAAAAAAAAAAAGAGGGAAGATGAATAGGAGCAGGTTTGTGGGGAGCGCCAGCCCGGAGTCCCATTGTGACCACGTTAAACTTGAGTGACCAGATGCAGCTGTGAAGTCCGTGCTCGGGGAGAGAGGCTAGGCTGGCAGGACGGGGTGGAGCCATGAACGGCAGGTGCTGTGTGGAGGCACGGTACCCACAGGAGTGTACCCAGAGCAGAAAGTGAGCCCAAAGTCTGCCAGCATTGTGAGGCCGAGAAAGGAGTCTGTGAAGTGGGTGGAGAATGTGGCTGGGCCACAGGGGAAAGGGTGTCTGAAGGAGGAGGGAGTGACCTTCTGGGACAAAAACTGCCACTGAGGACAGAATTACCACTGATTTGGCAACACGGAGTCCATTAATGACCTTGAGGAAGCGTCTTCCCTGGAGCAACAGGGGCAGAACCCTGGCTGGAGCAGGTTGGAGAGAGGAGAAGAGAGGTTTGGATGGGACGCAGCAAACACAGTTTTACTAGTAAAGGGGGCAGAAAAATGGAGCATTCACTGGAGGAAAAGGGGGCCAAGAAAGGGGGTCAAGAGAAGCTTTTCTTTTTTTTAGATGTGAAAAAAAATCTTAATTGCTTTTTAAATTTTATTGTATTCATTTTGAACAGGTAATATATTCCCATGATCCCACACAAAGAAGATTCCCGGCCGGGCACAACGGCTCGCACCTCTAATGCCAGCACTTTGGGAGGCTGAGGAGGGAAGATCACTTGAGCTCAGGAGTTCGAGACCAACGTGGGCAACATAGTGAGACCCCGTTTCTACAAAAATAAAAAATAAAAAAAATTAGCCGGGTGGGATGGTACATGCCTATAGTACACAGCTACAGGCACACAGGAAGCTAAGACTGGAGGATTGTTTGAGCCCAGGAGTTGGAGGCTGCAGTGAGCTATGATCGCACTGCTGCACTCCAGCCTGCATGACAGAGTGAGACCTTGTCTCTCTCTCTCTGTCTCTGTTTTTTGGTTTGTTTGTTTTGTTTTTTGAGACAGAGTTTCGCTCTTGTTGCCCAGGCTGGAGTGCAATGGCATGATCTCGGCTTGTTGCAACCTTTGCCTCCTGGGTTCAAACAATTCTCCTGCCTCAGCTTCCCGAGTAGCTGGGATTACAGGCGCCCGCCACCATGCCCAGCTTATTTTTTGTAATTTTAATAGAGATGGGGTTTCTCGGCCGGGCGCGGTGGCTCAAGCCTGTAATCCCAGCACTTTGGGAGGCCGAGACGGGCGGATCACGAGGTCAGGAGATCGAGACCATCCTGGCTAACACGGTGAAACCCCGTCTCTACTAAAAAATACAAAAAACTAGCCGGGCGAGGTGGCGGGCGCCTGTAGTCCCAGCTACTCGGGAGGCTGAGGCCGGAGAATGGCGTGAACCCGGGAGGCGGAGCTTGCAGTGAGCTGAGATCCGGCCACTGCACTCCAGCCTGGGTGACAGAGCGAGACTCCGTCTCAAAAAAAAAAAAAAAAAAAGAGATGGGGTTTCTCCATGTTGGCCAGGCTGGTCTCGAAGTCCTGACATCAGGTGATCCAGCCGCCTCAGCCTCCCAAAGTGCTGGGATTACAAGTGTGAGTCACTGTGCCAGGCCTAGACCTTGTCTCTTTTTTTTTTTTTTTTTTTTGAGACGGAGTCTCGCTCTGTCACCCAGGCTGGAGTGCAGTGGCCGGATCTCAGCTCACTGCAAGCTCCGCCTCCCGGGTTCACGCCATTCTCCTGCCTCAGCCTCCCGAGTAGCTGGGACTACAGGCGCCCGCCACCTCGCCCGGCTAGTTTTTTGCATTTTTAGTAGAGACGGGGTTTCACTGTGTTAGCCAGGATAGTCTCGATCTCCTGACCTCGTGATCCGCCCGTCTCGGCCTCCCAAAGTGCTGGGATTACAGGCTTGAGCCACCGCGCCCGGCCTAGACCTTGTCTCTTAAAAAAAAAAAAAAAAAGGCTGGGCGCAGTGGCTCACGCCTGTAATCTCAGCACTTTGGGAGGCCGAGGCGGGAGGATCACAAGGTCAGGAGATTGAGACCATGGTGAAACACCGTCTCTACTAAAAATACAAAAAATTAGCCACGCATGGTGGCGGGTGCCTGTAGTCCCAGCTACTCGGGAGACTGAGGCAGGAGAATGGTGTGAACCCAGAAGGCGGAGCTTGCAGTGAGCCGAGATAGCACCACTGTACTCCAGCCTGGGTGACAGAGGGAGACTCTGTCTCAAAAAAAAAAAAAAAGATTCCAAAGTGCATTTGGGAAAAAATTATCTCCCCTCCCACTGCCCCTCACCCTGCCTCAGCTGTTCATTCCTTACTCTGGAGACAGCCAGTGTAATCCACTTCTTATGAACCCCCCAGAGCTATTTTCTGCATAAAAGAACATTAGATAATTATTTTTCTCCCTGTTTTACACAAATGGCAACATCCTATTACACCATTACACAATGCTCTTAACCTTGTACTTTTGGATTTAACAATATATCCTAAATATCATTCTATAGCAATACACAAAGGACATTCTCATTCTTTTTTATGACTACATATTTTTCTGGTATGTGATGCACCATTTTTTTTTTTTCAGCCAGCACTCTGCTAATGGACAATTATTTGAGATAGGTTCTATTTCCTTTTACAGAGAGGCCGTGGGGCACTGAGAGAGTCATGGGCATCCCTGCAGGTGCCCAGCTTGTGTGCTGTGGCGTGGAAATGCTACACTCCTAGTCATCCCGAGTGACTCTTTCTCCTGCCTTGATGAGTTTCCAGCCCTATTTCTCCCTCACTTCTATACCTTCAGCAATTTTTTTTTTTTTTTTTTTAAATTTTTGAGACGGAGTCTCGCTGTGTCGCCCAGGCTGGAGTGCAGTGGCCGGATCTCAGCTCACTGCAAGCTCCGCCTCCCAGGTTTACGCCATTCTCCTGCCTCAGCCTCCCGAGTAGCTGGGACTACAGGCGCCCACCACCTCGCCTGGCTAGTTTTTTTGTATTTTTTAGTAGAGACGGGGTTTCACCGGGTTAGCCAGGATGGTCTCAATCTCCTGACCTTGTAATCCACCCGTCTCAGCCTCCCAAAGTGCTGGGATTACAGGCTTGAGCCACCGCGCCCGGCCAATTTTTTTTTTTTTTTTTTTTTTTTTACAGAGTCTCACTCTGTCGCCCAGGCTGGAGTACAGTGGCCCGATCTCGGCTCACTGCAACCTCCACCCTCCGAGTTCAAGCGACTCTCCTGCCTCAGCATCCCGAGTAACTGAGATTACAGGCGCCTGCCACCGTGCCCGGCTAATTTTTTGTATTTTTAGTAGAGACGGGGTTTCACCGTGTTGACCAGGATGGCCTCGATCTCCTGACCTCGTGATCCTCCCACCTCGGCCTCCCACAGTGCTGGGATTACAGGCGTGAGCCACAGCGCCCGGCCAATTTTGTATTTTTAGTAGAGACAGGGTTTCACCATGTTGGCCAGGCTGGTCTTGAACTCCTGACTTCAAGTGATCTGCCGGTCTCGGCCTCCCAAAGTGCTGGGATTACAGGTGTAAGCCACCACGCCTGGACTGTCCTAGCCTTCCAAGGCCTCCCTTCGCTGTCCTCAGGCTAATGTCATGGTGGGGCACAGCCTGGTGATCATGATTATGGACTCTGGGGCCTGGGTCCCAGGTTTGCCACTTACTGGCTCTATGACCTTGAATGACCGACTTAACCTCTATTTGCCTTAGATGAGGCAAAATGAGACAATGAGGTAAGTGAGATAACGATAATACCTCCTACCGTATACAGCTGTTCTGAGGATAAAACTTAATGCATGTAAAGCACCTAAGTAGTACTTGACATATAGTAAGTGCTCATGAATGTTAGCTGTTAATATAATCATAAGGCCCTCTGATCTGGATGCTGCTTAGGTCTCTAACCTCTTAGTTTACCAGTTCTCATTTCCCATGTAAATCAGCCCAAATATTATTATTTATTTTAGAGACAGAGTCTTGCTGTGTCACCCAGGCTGGAGGGCGGTGGCATGATCAAAGCTCACTGAAGCCTTGAATTCTTGGGCTCAAGCAATCCTCCTATCTCAGCCTCCCAAGTAGCTAGGACTACAGGCAAGTGCCATCACACCCAGCTAATTATTTTATTTTTTTTTTAGTACAGACAGTATCCCACTTTGTTGCCCAGGCTGGTCTCAAACTGACCTTAAGCAATCCTCCTGCCTCGGCCTCCCAAAATGTTGGGATTATAGGCATGAGCCACTGTGCCTGGCTCCAAATACTTTTAATTACCTGAGAGTACAAGCGCTCTCTTTCTCTCAATGCCCGCCCCACTGCCCCCCAACTCCAGTACCAAGTGCTCTGAGCTGAAGCTGGGTTTGAGGCCCAGTTTTCTTCTCCATTGCATCTCCAACAACTGGGCACAACAGTATGTTGAATGAATGCATGAATGAATGAGAACAGCATCACATGTGGGTTGTTTTAGGCCGTTCTCACATTGCTATAAAGAAATACCTGGGCCAGGCGCGGTGGCTCATGCCTGTAATCCTAGCACTTTGGGAGGTCGAGGCAGGAGGATCAACTGAAGTCAGGAGTTCGAGACCAGCCTGGTCAACATGGTGAAACCCCGTTTCTACTAAAACTACAAAAATTAGCTAGGAGTGGTGGCATGTGCCTGTACTCTCAGCTACTCAGGAGGCTGAGGCAGGAGAATCGCTTGAACTCAGGAGGCCGAGGTTGCAGTGAGCTGAGATGGCACCTCTGCACTCCAACCTGGGTGACAGAGAGACTCCGTCTCAAAAAAAAAAAAAAAAAAAAAGAAAAGAAAAAGAAATACCTGGCTTGGCGCGGTGGCTCACGCCTGTAATCCTAGCACTTTGGGAGGCCCAGGCGGGTGGATCACTTGATGTCAAGACTTTGAGACTAGCCTGGCCAACATGGCAAAACCTTGTCTCTACTAAAAATACAAAAACTATCCGGGTGTGGTGGCGCACGCTTGTAGTCCCAGCCAGCTACTCTGGAGGCTGAGACAGAAGAATCACTTGAATCGGGAAGGTGGAGGTTGCAGTGAGCCCTGATGGCGCCACTGCATTCCAGCCTGGGCGACAGAGCTGGTTAATTTATAAAGAAAATAGGTTGGCCAGTTGCAGTGGCTCCTGCCTGTAATCCCAGCACGTTGGGAGGCCAAGGAGGGCGGATCACGAGGTCAGGAGATCGAGGCCATCCTGGCTAACACGGTGAAACCCCGTCTCTACTAAAAAATACAAAAAACTAGCCGGGTGTGGTAGTGGGCGCCTGTAGTCCCAGTTACTTGGGAGGCTGAGGCAGGAGAATGGCGTGAACCCGGGAAGTGGAGTTTTTCAGTGAGCTGAGATCGCACCACCGCACTCCAGCCTGGGCGACAGAGCGAGACTCCGTCTCAAAAAAAAAATTAAGAAAATAGGTTTAGTTAGCTCGTGGTTCCACAAGCTTTACAGCAAGCACGGTGCTGGCATAGGCTCAGCTTCCAGGGATGCCTCAGGAAGCTTCCCATCATGGCGGAAATCAAAGGGGGAGCAGGCACGTCACATGGGGAAAAGAGGAGCGAGAGAGGGTGGGGGGAGGGAGGTGCCACACACTTTTTTTTTTCAAGATGGAGTTTCGCTATTGTTGCCCAGGCTGGAGTGCAATGGCGCGATCTCCGCTCACCGGAACCTCCGCCTCCCAGGTTCAAGCAATTCTCCTGCCTCAGCCTTCCCGAGTAGCTGGGATTACAGGAATGCGCCACCACGCCCGGGTAATTTTGTATTTTTAGTAGAGATGGGGTTTCTCCATGTTGGTCAGGCTGGTCGTGAACTCCGACCTCAGGTGATCCTCCCACCTTGGCCTCCCAAAGTGCTGGGATTACAGGCGTGAGCCACACGCCTGGCCACGACACACTCTTTTTTTTTTTTTTGAAACGGAGTCTCACTTTGTTGCCAGGCTGGAGTGCAGTGGCGCAATCTCGGTTCACTGCAAACTCTGCCTCCAGGGTTCAAATGATTCTCCTGCCTCAGTCTCCCAAGTAGCTGGGACTACAGGCGTGTGCCACCATGCCCAGCTACTTTTTTTTTTTTCGGTATTTTTAGTAGAGACATGGTTTCACCGTGTTAGCCAGGATAGTCTCAATCTCCTGACCTCGTGATCCGCCTGCCTCGGCCTCCCAAAGTGGCAGGATTACAGGCGTTAGCCACCTCGCCTGGCCCCACCACATACTTTTAAATGACCAGATATTGGCTAGGCACGGTGGCTCATGCCTGTAATCTCAGCACTTTGAGAGGCCGAGGTGGGAGGATCCTCTGAGGTCAGGAGTTGGAGACCAGCCTGGCCAACATGGTGAAACCCTTTTTTTTTTTTTTTTGAGGCGGAGTCTTCACTCTGTCGCCCAGTCTGGAGTGCAGTGGCACCATCTCGGCTCACTGCAAGCTCCGCCTCCCAGGTTCGCGCCATTCTCCTGCCTCAGCCTCCCGAGTAGCTGGGACTATAGGCGCCCGCCACCGCGCCCGGCTAATTTTTTGTATTTTAGTAGAGACGGGGTTTCACCGTGTTAGCCAGGATGGTCTCGATCTCCTGACCTCGTGATCCGCCCGCCTCGGCCTCCCAAAGTGCAGGGATTACAGGCGTGAGCCACCGCGCCCGGCCGGTGAAACCTTATATCTACTAAAAATACCAGGTGTGGTGGTGGGCGCCTGTAATCCCAGCTACTTGGGAGGCTGAGGCAGGAGAATCGCTTGAACCCAGTAAGTGGAGGTTGCATTGAGCTAAGATCACGCCACTGAACTCCAGTCTGGGAGGCAGAGCAAGATTCCATCTCAAAAGAAAAAAAAAAAAAAAAAAAAAAAAAGGCCTGAACCAAAGCAATAGTAGTGGGAGTGGAATAAAGAGGAAGCATTTGAGAGGAAGAATTAATGTTAATCTCCTAAACACCTTACTCAATGCTTCCTAGGAATGTGTTAGGGGATTGTGGGAATAAAGAGCTGAAGTAGCATTTGCTCCTGTCCTCAAGTACCTCAAATCCTATAGAAGCAGACCTAAAAATAAAAACATACATGCAGGGAAGGCCACATTTAGCATCACTGCAGCCAGTGTCACTGAGAGATCACTATGCTTGTGAAATCAGCAAATTAAGGCACCGTACATTTCCAAGTGCCTCTGTCATTTACCCCAAGGATCTTTTTTAAGTACCTAAATTGTTATTTTGGTTAAAACACACTACAGTATACATCTACACCTCACCAGTTTTTAAAGGCAGGGTAGTGAGGTTCAGACTGGGCCCATCTCTACCACTTGTCAACACATGATCTTGGGCAAGTTACCAAATTCTTTTAGCCCATGCTAACTATCACGTGAAGACGAATGAGACTGGAATGTTGGGGAGAGAGAGCATGATGGGGCTATAGGAGGGGGTATGATCAGATCCTGCAAGGCCATGTGAACTACCATAAAGGTTTTGGACTTTTCTTCTTTCTTTCTGCTTTTCTCTTTCTTCTTTCTCTTCTTTTCCTTCTTCTCCTTCTCCTTCTTCTCTTTCGTTTAGAGATGGGGTGTCACTGTCACCCATGCCAGAGTGCAGTGGCATGATTGTAGATCACTGGACTACAGGTGTGCACCGCCACCCCTGGCTTGGATTTAGTATTCTAAGTTCAATGGGTTGTACTTTTTGTTCCAATTTATTATCACTTTTCAATTGGGATGTAATGTCTACAAATAAATGCAAAAATCTTGCCCTGAGTTCAATTAGTTTGGACACTTGTATACATCAATGTTATACCACCGAAAAGAAGATAGAGAACATTTCCATCATCGCAGAAAAGTCCCAACTGTTGCTTTCCTGTCAATTCTCCTTGTCTCCGGAACACTTAAGGGTGCTAAGCATATTATGTTTGCGGTGGTTTTTTTTTTTTTTTTAACTTAGAAGATGTGGTAATATATGTTTGCGTTCCCAAAGGATCACTCTGCTGCTGTGCGGAGGACAGCAAGGCGGGTAAAGCACGGGCCTGGCGAGGGATAATCAGGCAGTAGTGCACGGAGGTCGCCTAGCAACCAGAAAGCGCCGTCGGGAGCTGGGAAAACGCTCTGCTCCTGTGAAAGGAGGAGGCCCCGCCCCCTCCCCGCCCTCTCTCCGCCCCACGCAGTGCGCGGGTACACGCTCTGTGCGACTCGGACGGACAGAGGCTTCTTATTGGTAGGTTTTCCGGAAGCGATGGATTCGGAATCTCGCCCGCAGCCACGCAAAACCGAGCGGCTGTGTGCGGTGCGTGGTGCGCGGTACGTGCGGCGGCACGTGGCGCGGGTGCGGGGCGGGGCGTGGCGTGGCGGGGTCGCGCGGCGCGGGCGCGCACCCGGAGCTCTGAACAGAGAGCGCCTCCTTCTGGCCTCGGTTTCCTCCCGTTGTAGTAGCGGAGCATGGCCCCGACCGGGCACCCGAGACCGCCCCGTGCAGCCTCACTGCCAGCCTGGGGGCCTCAGCGACCGCGACGGGACCAAGGGGCTCGGGGATCCTCCCCGCCCCCGGCCCTGGTGCTTGACTGACCCTCCCGTTCCCAGAGCCCCCAGCGCAGACCGGGATGTTTGTCCTGGTGGAGATGGTGGACACGGTGCGGATCCCCCCTTGGCAGTTTGAGAGGAAGCTCAACGACTCCATTGCCGAGGAGCTGAACAAGAAGTTGGCCAACAAGGTACTGGGCCCACGGCTCGCGGGCAGGCCTTGGCGCGGGAGAGCCAGCGCCGCCCACCGGCCGCAGGCCTGGCCTCCGTCATGCCAAGCCCTGGCCATGGGCAAGCGGCTTAATGTCTCAGAACTTCTGTTCACCGTGAAACAGGATGTTGAAGGGGATCAAAAGAAAATGGGCTTAAAAAAGGGAGTTGTAACTGGAAGTGTCAGACTCTACAATTCTAAATTACTTTGCAATTGCAAGCAAGTTAACCCCTCTGGGCCTCAGTTTCCATTTGTAAAATGGGGATAAAATGTTGCTGTCCTTCCAGCCATGCATTGGTTTTTTGTTGTTTTTGTTTTGTTTCGTTTCGTTTTTTTTTTTTTTTTTCTTTCCCCGAGACGGAGTCTTGCTCTGTCGCCCAGGCTGGAGTGCAGTGGCGCAATCTCGGCTCACTGCAAACCTCCGCCTCCTGGGTTCAAGCAATTCTCCTGCCTCAGCCTCCCGAGTAGCTAGGACGACTACAGGCACGCGCCTCCATGCCCAGCTAATTTTTGTATTTGTATTTGTATTTAGTTTTATTTTTATTATTTACTTATTTATTTGAGATGGAGTCTCGCTCTGTCGCCCAGGCTGGAGTGCAGTGGCGCGATCTCGGCTCACTGCAAGCTCTGCCTCATGGATTCACGCCATTCTCCTGCCTCAGCCTCCCAAGTAGCTGGGGCTACAGGGGCCCGCCACCACGCCCGGCTAATTTTTTTTGGATTTTTAGTAGAGACGGGGTTTCACCATGTTAGCCTGGTTGGTCTCGATCTCCTGACCTCGTGATCCGCCGCCTCTGCCTCCCAGAGTGCTGGGATTACAGGCGTGAGCCACCGTGCCCGGCCAATTTTTGTATTTTTAGTAGAGACGGGGTTTCTCCATGTGGCCAGGATGGTCTCGATCTCTTGATCTCCCCACCTTGGCCTCCCAAAGTGCTGGGATTACAAGCGTGAGCCACCGCTCTGGGCCAGTGCATTGTTTTTGTGAAGATGAACAGTTCTAGTAGTACAGAGTTAACGAACTGTCAGGAGGTTCATCCCTTCATTCTAGCAGCCAATATTTGTGCGCCATCTCTGCGCCGTGCCTATGTGCCTTAGTGCCAGCTGAGAGGTCCTCCCACTGCCATTTCTCTGGCAGTCCTCCCTTTCCAGGTATTCTGTGTCGCATCAGTCTTTCCATCTTAGACTTTTTCCTTTCCCTCTCTTTGAGAGCAGGGACTTACCTGTCTTCTTCCCTGAAGTATCCCCTCACTTAGCCAGAGCCTGGCACCAGTAGATGTTCCATAATTTTATGTTTTTTTGTTTGTTTGTTTGTTTGTTTGTTTGTTTTTTGAGACAGAGTCTTGCTCTGTCGCCCAGGCTGGGGTGCAGTGGCCGGATCTCAGCTCACTGCAAGCTCCGCCTCCCGGGTTTAGACCATTCTCCTGCCTCAGCCTCCCGAGTAGCTGGGACTACAGGCGCCCGCCACCTCGCCCGGCTAGTTTTTTGTATTTTTTAGTAGAGACGGGGTTTCACCATGTTAGCCAGGATGGTCTCGATCTCCTGACCTCGTGATCCGCCCGTCTCGGCCTCCCAAAGTGCTGGGATTACAGGCTTGAGCCACCGCGCCTGGCCTGTTTGTTTGTTTTTTAAACAGAGTCCCGCTCTTGTCGCCCAGGCTGGGGTGCAGTGGTGCAATCTTGGCTCACTGCAACCTCCACCTCCTGGGTTCAAGCTATTCTTCTGCCTCAGCCTCTTGAGTAGCTGGGATTACAGGTGCCTTCCACCACGCCCGGCTAATTTTTGTACTTTTAGTAGAGACAGGGTTTCGCCATGTTGGCCAGGCTGGTCTCAAACTCCTGACCTCGGGTGATCTGCCTGCCTCAGCCTCCCATAGTGCTGGGATTACAGGCGTGAGCCACTGCGCCCAGCCATTTGTCTGTTGAATGAAACAGAGGCAAGGCTCTGAGCTATAGTGTGCTGGGAAAAGCAGATATGAATGAGAGGGGTCCATAGTTGAGGGTGTGGTGACAAATTGAGGTAAATGCTATGAGGGACAGATGTTCACACACCTGTGGGAACAAAGGACCATCCCCTGGAATGAGGGAACCTGCGGCTTTGGTGAGGAGGTGGGGTTGGAACTGAGATCTGATGGTGATGTAGAGCCAACCACAGGATTCCTTTCTGGGGTGGGAGGGGACTGGGTGGAGAGAAGAGCCCTGAAGGCAGGAACTGGCATGTGCACAGGCCCTGTGAAGAAGGAATACAGACAGGGCGTGGTGGCTCACACCTGTAATCCCAGCACTTTGAGAGGTTGAGGCTGGTGGATCACCCGAGGTCAGGAGTTCGAGACCAGCTTGTCCAACATGGTGAAACCCCATCTCTACTAAAAATACAAAAAGTAGCTGTAGCTGGGCATGGTGGCGGGCACCTGTAATCCCAGCTACTTGAGAGGCAGAGGGAGGAGAATCACTTGAACCCAGGAGGCGGAGGTTGCAGTGAACTGAAATCGTGCCATTGCCCTCCAGCCTGAGTGACAAGAGTGAAACTTTGCCTCAAAAAAAAAAAATAAAAAAGAAGAAGAAGGGGTACAACACCCACCATGGTGTGGAAGAGGCTGGTGTGGCTTGGGCATAGGGAAGGGTAGGCTGGAAAGGTGGGTGGGGGCCAGGCCACACAGCCCTGTAGGATGAGGTACTGGTCTTTATCCGTGGAGCATCAGGAGGTGATGGACTGAGAAGGAGCCAGAAAGAGGAAGCTCAGCTTCCTGAGGCAGTCCCTTCAGAAGAGGTGAGGTTGATTTGAAGGTTGTTAGGTGGTGAAGGGAACTCATGGAGTCTTTAAGTGGATGGCTGCTAGTTACTTTGTGAGGTTGAAGGTGAGGGTCTGTTGGGGGATGAGGTACGGACCTTGTGGAGAGAGAAGGGGTAGAAAGTCCAAGAAGGGAATGGAGTCCCTTTGGAGTACAGGTCCTGTTGGGACAAGTCTTATAGTAGTCAATTAGATGAATCATTTGAGAGGAGGCCCAAACAGAAATCCATGGTCTGACAAAGGGCATGGATCTTGTGGCCTTATCTTGGTGAGGTTTGGCCACAACTCTGAGTTCTCTGAGCTTCTTGCTAATTCTTGGACAGTTCCTGCAAGGGTTCTAAGTGGGGGTGATGACATGGTGGCAGATAAGCAGACACTGAGTAGCCAGTTGTTTGAACCACCATGGTGTGGGGTGGGGGCATGGGATTTCTGCACATTCTTGGGGCCTAGGTCATGTGTCCCTCTGCCAGCTGCAGTCCCTGTGGCTGCATCTGTGTGTCTAAGATGTTGTGAGCACAATGGTTCTGTCGCTTACCAAACTGTGAGCTCTGGCATTGGCTTTGGGATGTCGGAGACTGCACGTTTAGCTAGCATTCCTGTCATTGGTCCTCACTAGTAATAACAAAGATCCTCAATGATGATTGTTTTCAGCGCACGAGCCAGGCACTAGGCTAGGGGCTTCACATCTGTTATCTCTCTTTATTTTATAATCCTGCCGCCTGGTATTTCCCATTCTCTGATGGGGAGACTGAGGCTCAGAGAGGTGAAGTGACCCTCTTGGCAGTCACACAGTGGGTGGTAGAGCTGGCCTTGGAACCTGGACCTGTTTTGTCACGTGAGGCCCTGCTCCTTCCAGATCTCTGCATCGTTCTGAGGTTCCTTACCCTGGTTTCCTCCACAAACTCATTTTCACCTTAAAAAGGAGATAATCATGGCTTGCTTGCGGTTGTGAGGGGTTCAGACTGCCTGGGAGCTGGGCCTGTGGTCACTCTGTGTCCATGTGTACTTGTGTGTCTATGTTTGTATGCATGCAGGTCGTGTACAACGTGGGACTCTGCATATGTCTGTTTGATATCACCAAACTGGAGGATGCCTATGTATTCCCTGGGGATGGCGCATCACACACCAAAGGTGGGTATCTTCTGTCCCTGGGGCATTGGGTTTCTTGGGGCTCAGTTTTCTGTAGCAAAAGTTCAAGCCAAAGCCAGGTTCAGTGGTGTGTGCCTGTAAGGCTGAGGGCGGAAGGATCTCTTGAGCCACAGAGTTCAAGGCCAGTCTGGGCAACATAGTAAGACCCTGTCTTTAAATAAATAAATAAATAAATAAATAAAATATTTAAAAATTTTAAAAGGTTAAAGCCAAAGAGATGGCCAGAGGGTGCTGGGAGTCCTGGAGGTTGAGAGACCTGGGGCCTCATCCTGAATTGGCCAGGAATTGACCCGGTGACAGTGGCAGACTTATCTTCTCTGGGCCTGTGTTTCCTCATCTGTTCGGCCTGGGATGTGGACTAGGTGGTTCTCAAGGCCTCTTCAGCTCTGACATCATAGCTCTATGTCTGTGCCCTTTTGGTCTCATTGCTACTGAGCCCTGCACCTTGTCCGTTCCTCGGACTGCCCACTGCCTGTGGAGAGCAGACGGAAGGGGGATCAGCAGGCTGGCTGTGGGAGGGGACTTCGATAGTAGGACACAGTAAGTAAGAGTGTGGTCTCGAGATTCAAAGCTGAACTCTGCCTCTTAATAGCTGTGTGTCCTGGCAGAATATGTCATGGCTCTGCGCCTCTGCTTCCTCATCTGTCAGGTGCAGTTCAGGATAGATTTTATATTCCAAGACTGTTGTGAGGATTAAGGAGTTAATACATGAAAGCTCTTAGGACCGAGCCTTAGCACCTAGCGAGCACTCAGTGACTTATCAGCTTGGATTGTTTCTCCCTATTCTGTGGGTCAGTTGGGTGGTTTTCCTCTGGGCTGGCTGGCCTGGGGCTGGACGATCTAGGATGGTCTCACATTCTGAAGGTTGGCAGATTGGTTGGTTACTGGGAGCCTGGGCCGGGCTGGCCCATCTCTGCCCCACATGGTCTCATCTTTCAGTAGGCCAGGCTAGGCTTGGCGGTTTTAAGGTTCCAAAGTTCAGTGCATAAGTACTTCTCAAGCCTCTGCTTCCATCCCATTGGCTAGGGTGAGGGTATGGAGAAATCGACTTCACCTCTGGGTGGGAGAAAGTGCAGTTACATTGCAAAGGGGTGTGCATCCAAGGATGGGAGGGTGATTACCAGATCCTGGAAAGAGGGAGGAGTAGAGAGAGGACCACGCCGAGAGGAGTGGGGACCAGCAGTCAAGGGAGGTGCTGAGCCCCGGGAGAGGGGCATTCTTCATTCTCATGTCTGGACCAAGCCAGTGTAGAAGACAGTGAGAGGCCCATTGAGAGGGTTCAGGCTCCCAGAGCGCAGGCACCGAGCCTGCCATCCCTTGGACACTCAGAAGCACAGTTCTCAGCCTGCCCCAAGCCTCCTGAGTCAGAATCTTGGGGGATGGGCCCAAATACTTTTTTTCTGAGACGGAGTGTTGCACTGTTGCCCAGGCTGGAGTGCAGTGGTGCGATCTCGGCTCGCTGCAAGCTCTGCCTCCTGGGTTCACGCCGTTCTCCTGACTCAGCCTCTTGAGTAGCTGGGATTACAGGCACCCACCACCACGCCTGGCTAAGTTTTTGTAATTTTAGTAGAGATGGGGTTTCACCGTGTTAGCCAGGATGGTCTTGATCTCCTGACCTTGTGATCCACCCGCCTTGGCCTCCTTAAGTGCTGGGATTACAGGCGTGAGCCACCGCACCCAGCCAATTTTTTTTTTTTTTTTTTTTTTAAGACGGAGTCTCACTCTGTCACCCAGGCTGGAGTGCAGTGGCGCGATCTTGACTTACTGCAACCTCCACCTCCTGGCATCAAGTGATTCTCCTGCCTCAGCCTCCTGAGTAGCTGGGATTGCAGGCATGCACCATCATACCTGGCTAATTTTTGTATTTTTAGTGGAGACGGGGTTTCACAATGTTGATCAGGCTGGTCTCGAACTCCTGACCTCGTGATCCGCCCACCTCGGCCTCCCAGAGTGCTGGGATTATAGGCATGAGCCACTGCCCCTGGCCCCAAAGGCTGTTTTACAACAAGGTGCCAGGTGGTTGTCACATGAGCCTGTGATGGATAAGCCCTGTGGTAGTCCATACTGGTCAGCCTCTCAGCACAGAGATGCCAGAACATTCCAGAGTATGCTGTGAGACTGCCTGGTGTCTGCGTCCAGGCATTCAGCGAATTAATTAGTTCACATAGATGTTACCATGCTACGCTGAGAGGCCAAAGAGACGGGCTGTCTTTATATGGACTAGGAGCATTTTCATTAGCAGAGAAATAAGACTGTGATGTGAAAACAACCACGAGGGCCTCTGTTTACAGAGAAGGAGGCCAAGCTGAGCCCAGTCTCCGCATTTGGACAGGGGCCTTGGTTGTCCAGGAGACAAGTGGTAATAGGTACTAGAAATTGCAGAAAAACTTGGAGAAAAAAGTCACACTGGGGCCGGGTGTGGCGGCTCATGCCTGTAATCCCAGCACCTCGGGAAGCCAAGGTGGGTGTTTCACCTGAGGTTAGGAATTCAAGACCAGCCTGGCCAACATGGCAAAATCTCGTCTCTACTAAAAATTAAAAAAAAAAAGCCGGACATGGTGGCTCACGCCTGTAATCCCAGCACTTTGGGAGGCTGAGGTGGGCGGATCATGAGGTCAGGAGTTCGAGACCAACCTGACCAACATGGTGAAACCCATCTTTACTAAAAATGCAAAAATTGGGCCAGGCATGGTGGCTCAGGCCTGTAATCCCAGCACTATGGGAGGCTAGGCGGGCAGATCACGAGGTCAAGAGATTGAGACCATCCTGGCTTAGCATGGTAAAATCCCGTCTCTACTAAAAATACAAAAAATTAACCGGGTGTGGCGATAGGTGCCTGTAGTCCCAGCTACTTGGGAGGCTGAGGCAGGAGAATGGCGTGAACCCAAGAGGCGGAGCTTGCAGTGAGCTGAGATCCAGCCACTGCACTCCAGCCTGGGTGACAGAATGAGACTCTGTCTCAAAAAAAAAAAAAAAACAAAACAATTAGCTGGGTGAAGTGGCATATGTCTGTAATCCCAGCTACTCAGGAGGCTGAGGCAGGAGAATTGCTTGAACCTGGGAGGCAGAGGTTGCAGTGAACCGAGATTGTGCCGCTGCTCTCCAGGCTAGGTGACAGGGCAAGACTGCATCTCAAAAAAAAAACCAAATTAGCCAGGTATGGTGGTGTGCGTGCTGGTAATCTCAGCTCCCTGGGAGGTGGAGGTGGAGGCAGGAGAATCACTTGAACCCACGAGGCCAAGAACACGCCACTGCACTCCAGTTTGGGTGACAGAGAGAGACTCTGTCTCAAAAAAAAAAAAAAAAGTCGGAGGAAATTCTGTCTATTCAATTGGAAGATTTCTACTGCTGACTTTTATTAGCTCCCACCCTCATCTGTCCTGGGTCTCTGTTTTCTTGGGAATCAGGTGGGAGGCATGGAGTGATCACAAGGACCTAGATTTGAATTAATTCTGGCTCTGGCCTCCTGGATGGGGACCTTGGGTGGGTACCTCCGCCTCTCTCAGCCTGAGTTTCCTCCTCTGTACAATGGGGTTAACCCTGCAGCTATAAAACTCCCGTTGAGCACCATGCAGGGTGAGCTGTGATTTTTGTTGTGGGAACCAATTGCCATGCTTTGAGGCTGACGCCTGACCCCAGGCCCTGTTCCCACTGCTCCCACTCCTGCAACCCTGCCGCCTCACTCAGGGCTGTCACCAAGCCAGTGCTGGAAGGGCTCAGCACCAGGTCATGCTGTGCCTTCACCTTTGTTCAGAGAAATATTTATTTGCTTGGGCCTTGGGAGCGGTTGCTCTACCTCTCTGAGACTCGGTTTCCCTATCTGTGCACACAGTATAATGACAGTAATAGAACCTTCCTCCCTCATTAAATATCTGTGAGGAGTCAACGAGCAAATCTGAGCGAAGCTTTGGTCTAGTGCCGGGCACGTAGGGCGTGCTCACAGATGATGGCCTTTGTGGCATGGGACCCTGACCCCCATTGGCTAAGTCTACCCCTCGTTATTTGGTGCCAGCCCCTGTTCTCCACACCCTCCCAGCCTGGGACCTGCTGTACCCTGCCCCCGCCTGCCCCATTCTGATTGGGGGCCCTGCTCTCAGCTCCAGAGCAGTGCTCCTTTGTGGCCACCTTTAGTTATTTATTTTTTAACTTTTTTTTTTTTTTTTTTTTTTTTTTGAGACGGAGTCTCACTCTGTCACCTGGGCTGGAGAGCAGTGGCGCCATCTCTGCTCACTGCAAGCTCCGCCTCCCGGGTTCACGCCATTCTTCTGCCTCAGCCTCCCTAGAAGCTGGGACTACAGGCGCCCACCACCATGCCTGGCTAATGTTTTGTATTTTCAGTAGAGACAGGGTTTCACCGTATTAGCCAGGATGGTCTCGATCTCCTGACCTCGTGATCTGCCTGCCTCGGCTTCCCAAAGTGCTGGGATTACAGGCGTGAGCCACCGCGCCCAGCCTATTTTTTAACATTTTAAAATATTTTATTGATTTGCAAATCAGGCAGCTTCCTCAGCCAGAGTCGGTGCAGAGACACCCCCCACCTTTTTTTCTTTTCTTTTTTTTTGAGACAGAGTCTTCTCTGTTGCCCAGGCTGGAGTGCAGTGGCACGATCTTGGCTCACTGCAACCTCTCTGCCTCCCGGGTTCAAGACATTCTCCTGCCTCAGCCTCCCGAGTAGCTGAGATTACAGGTGCCCACCACCACACCTAGCTAAATTTTGTATTTGTAGTAGAAATGGGGTTTCACCATGTTCGCCAGGATAGTCTTGAACTCCTGACCTCAGGCAATCGGCCTGCCTTGGCTTCCCAAAGTGTTGGGATTATAGGCGTGAGCCACCATGCCTGGCCTGTTTTTTTTTTTTTTTTTTTTTTTTTTTTGCCTTTTTTAACAGGTTTATCATTTGTTTCATTTTTTCTTTTTTTTTCTTTTTTTTTGTTTCATTTTTTTCTATTGTAAAATATACATAACATGAAATTTACCAATTTAAACATTTTAAGTGTACAGGTCAGTGGCATTAGGCACATTCATATTCTTGTTTTTTTTTTTGAGACGGAGTCTTGCTCTGTTGCCCAGGCTAGAGTGCAGTGGTGCCATCTCGGCTCACTGCCAGCTCCACCTCCCGGGTTCACGCCATTCTCCTGCCTCAACCTCCCAAGTAGCTGGGACTACAGGCGCCGGCCACCACGCCCAGCTAATTATTTTTTGTATTTTTAGTAGAGATGGGGTTTCATCGTGTTAGCCAGGATGGTCTCAATCTCCTGACCTTGTGATCCTTCTGCCTCAGCCTCCCAGAGTGCTGGGATTATAGGCGTGAACCACTGCACTCGGCCCACCTCCAGAACTTTTTCATAGGGCAGATGTGGCGGCTCGTGCCTGTAATCCCAGCACTTTGGGAGTCTGATCACTTGAACCCAGGAGTTTGAGACTAGCCTGGGCAATATGGTAAAACCCTGTCTCTAAAAAAATGCAAAAATCAGCTGAGCATGGTGGTGGGCACCTGTAACCGCAGCTACTCAGGAGGCTGAGGCAGAGAATTGCTTGAACCTGGGAGGCGGAGGTTGCAGTGAGCCAGGATCGCGCCATTGCACTCCAGCCTGGAAAAAAAGAGCGAAACTCCATCTCAAATAAATAAATAAATACAAAAAATGAGTTGGGCATGATGACATGTTCCTGTAGTCTCAGCTACTTGAGAGGTTGAGACGGGAGGATCACTTGAGCCTGGGAATTTGAAGCTACAGTGAGCCATGATGGTGCCACTGCACTCCAACCTGGGCGACAGTGAAACTCTGTCTCAACAAAAAAACACAACAACAGAAAAACTTTTTCATCATCCCAGACTGGAGCTCCTTAGCCATTTAACACTAATTCCCCATTGCCCACCCCGCCAGCACCTGGAAACCACTGTGCTACTTTTTAAAAAAAATTTTTTGAAGGCAGTGACAGGGTTACTCACTGCAACCTCTGCCTCCTAGGTTCAAATAATTCTGGTACCTCAGCCTTCTGAGTAGCTGGGATTACAGGTGCCTGCCACCATGCCCAGCTTTTTTTTTTTTTTTTGAGATGCAGTCTCGCTTTGTCACCCAAGTGGAGTACAGTGGTTCGATCTCAGCTCACTGCAACCTCGGCCTCCCGGGTTCAAGTGATTCTCCTGCCTCAGCCTCCCCAGTAGCTGGGATTACAGGCATGCACCACCATGCCCAGCTAATTTTGTATTTTTAGTAGAGACGGGGTTTCTCCATGTTGGTCAGGCTGGTGCTGAACTCCTCACCTGAGGTGGTCCGCCTGCCTTGGCCTCCGAAAGTACTGGGATTATTTTTTTTTTGAGACGGAGTCTCGCTCTGTCGCCCGGGCTGGAGTGCAGTGGCGTGATCTCGGCTCACTGCAAGCTCCACCTCCCAGGTTCACACCATTCTCCTGCCTCAGCCTCCCGAGTAGCGGGGACTCTACAGGCGCCCGCCACCGCACCCGGCTAATTTTTTTGTATTTTTAGTTCAGATGGGGTTTCACTGTGTTAGCCAGGATGGTCTTGATCTCCTGACCTCGTGATCTGCCCACCTCAGCCTCCCAAAGTGCAGGGATTACAGGCGTGAGCCACTGTGCCCAGCTTCAAACCCTGCTTTCTTTACCAGTTGCTTCTGCCCTTTTTAGGAGCTGAAGGAGAGCCTGAAGGGAGGTTGAAATTGACTTTGGAGCCACTGATGGCTCAGAGTCTGGGCTCAGGTGTGAGTAACCTGGCAGTTTTGGGAGTGCCCAATTCTAGGACAGCTGCTGCTGGCACCTTGTGGGGGCCATGCTGTGAACTTGCAGGAGACAAGGGGAGGGTCTGGGGCCTGCAGGGGGATGTGGCATGGAGCAGCCACACAGGCCCCCGGGTGTGCTGGCACCTGAGGGTGACATGGGAGTGCGCTGGGGCCCCAGTCAGCGTCACTGACGGGCTTTCTTCATTTCCAGTCCATTTTCGCTACGTGGTGTTTCATCCATTCCTAGACGAGATTCTGATTGGGAAGATCAAAGGCTGCAGCCCAGAAGGAGTGCACGGTAACCGTGGCCCTGATGCCTCAGACAAGACTTGGGAACACTGTTGGGGCAGGAGGTCTGTGCCCATCCACATGGTCAGGGGAGGGCTCAGGTGTTGAGGCTGAACCTTCCCCGTGCTGTCAGAGAAGCTTGCCCACCCTCCCTCTCATGTGTTGTGTGAGGACCTCCGTCAGCAGTGAGGTTTCACTGTCAGGCCATCACTCTGGGCTTCAGGGTAGGCACTGAAGCTGGTGGAAGTGACTGGGAGTCTGCAGCGCCCACTGGTCACTGTTGTGTGCAGAGGTTTTGGGGACTAGGTGCTCCGGGCTTTGCCCAGGGCTGCTCGGCTGTGTGGGTGGTGTAGGCAGAGGCATTAGGCGGGGAAGGGGCCTAGTTTTCCATAATGACATCCACCTCGTGAGCAGCCCAGGGCAGGGCTTGCCTGTCAAGCATCAGACCCTGCAATGTTTGGTGTCTACTGGGAACCGTCATCTCAGGCCATCACCTGCTTCCTTCCTTCCAGTCTCTCTAGGCTTCTTCGATGACATTCTCATCCCCCCAGAGTCACTGCAGCAGCCAGCCAAGTTGTATCCTCCCAAGGTTAAAGTGGTTTGTCACAGAGGAGCTCAGGCCTCTCCAAAGGAAGGTCCCCACTCTTTAGGGTGGCCTTTGGGTCCTGTAACCTGATGCCACTGGCCTCTGTGCCTGCCCCCAGCCTGTGCTTTTGCTCCAGAGGCACCAGCCTGTCTGTGCCTCCCATTCAGGGAGTGAAGTGATGCCCACGCGCCTGTCTTTGTTGGGGCTGTCAGGCTTGGCTGTCTGGGTTGTACACTGCACACCATTAGAGCTGTGGTGTCCCGGGGGACACCGTTCATTTCTGGTTCACTTTGCTTAGGTTTTCCCTGCAGCAATCATCTTAAAGATCACTTGCCCTGGAGGCTTACGCTGGTCCCTGGGACGTGAGGCCTTGCCTGTGTGCTGGGTCACGGGCTGAGATGTGTTCCTTCTGGGCCTCCGTTGTCCCTGTCCCACCCCTCACCTTGCTGTACTGGGGTTGTCTGTTTCTTTGGGGCTATCCATGAATCTGAGACTCCTCACTAGGAAGGACTCTGATGTGTCACAGCTGTACTCACAGTGCACAGCACGGGACCTGGCACAGAGGCAGGACCCAACAGTGGGACTGCCACCAGAGAACCCATGGCTCCCCTGTGTGGGCTTTGCTAGGGGCGATGGAGGGCCAAGGGGGGCTGCCCTGGCTGGGTGGCCGCACCCCTCTGGGTCTGTGTGTAACTCCAGGATGTGTTAGAAAACCTGGCACAGCGCGGCTGGTTCTCTCACCAACTGTCATCCAACTGGGTAGGTGACCTCCCATCCCACTACATTCTCTTGGAAACGGCAAGTCCTTGGGTGCCCATCAGCCTGTTGCAAGGCTTTGATGAAAAGGGTATGTGGGGCCCCGTGGCAGGAGGCCCAGGTTGCTCTTGTCTTAAGAGGTGGGACTTGGACCATGTCTCGTCCCCTCCTGCTCTGGTGCTCTGAGATTCATGTGCGTCTGGCCGTGGTGTCTGACTGGAGGCCCTGTGTTCCCCATCCTCGGTCCTGGCATCCAAGAGCGCTTGCTCTTCGCTGTTTGGCCCAGGCCTTGCACATGGGGCTGGGACCTGCTTTTGCTGTGACTTCCCAGCCACAGTGATCTCACCCTGGGATTGGTTTTTCCTGGGGTCGGGGGGTGCTGAGGGAAGCCCCTCCCACGATCTGGTTGCTGCCTTGACCCTGGACCCTCTCAGCGACGAAGCGGAGCAGGTGTGGGTGTGGGAGTATGAGACGGAGGAAGGAGCGCACGACCTCTACATGGACACCGGCGAGGAGATCCGCTTCCGGGTGGTGGACGAGAGCTTTGTTGACACATCCCCCACGGGGCCCAGCTCAGCAGATGCCACCACTTCCAGTGAGGAGCTGCCAAAGAAGGAGGCTCCATACACGCTTGTGGTGAGTGGCCCTGATGGCACTGAAACCACCATGGAGGCAGGAGAGCCGGAGTGCAGGGCTGGAGGCTGTGTCCTTTGGGTTCTGCTCTGGGATCTCCCCCAGCAGGTCAGGGATCCTGTTGGGGGGGCCTTGGCTGGTCACTTCTCCCTGGAGAGCCTGGGTTTCTATAGGCCAGGGCTGTGAGGCAATAAAGGTACATGGCTGCTGGTGGGGTGGGCAAGTCAGCTTGCAAGGGGGACAGAGCTCATGCTGGACACGACCAATGATAAAGAGGCTTTGAGGCCAGGTGCAGTGGCTCATATCTGTAACCCCAGCACTTTGGGAGGCCAAAATGGGAGGATTGCTTGAGGCCAGGAGTTTGAGACCAGCCTGGCTAACAAAGTGAGAGCTTGTCTCTACAAAAATCAATTAGCAGGGCATGGTGGTGTGGCCTGTGGTCCCAGCTACTTGGGAGGCTGAGGTGGGAGGATCCCTTGAGCCCAGGAGTTCAAGGTTGTGCCACTGCATTACAGCTTGGGCAACAGAATGAGACGCTGTCTTTAAAAAACTGGGGGTAGGGAGGCGTTTGAGGGAGAAAGAAATCAAGGAAGGGGTTTGAGAGAGATCAAAGCCCTGAGATTAAAGGTAGGACTGCTGAGCGCAGTGGCTCATGCCTGTAATCCCAGCACTTTGGGAGGCCGAGGCTTGTGGATCACAAGGTCAGGAGATCAAGACCATCCTGGCTAACATAGTGAAACCCCATCTCTACTAAAACTACAAAAGATTAGCTGGGTGTGGGTGGCAGGCACCTGTAGTCCCACCTGCTGGGGAGGCTGAGGCAGGAGAATGGCATGAACCCAGGAGGCAGAGGTTGCAGTGAGCCGGGATCGCGCCATTGCACTCCAGCTCAGGTGACAGTGCGAGACTCCGTTTCAAAAAATAAAAATAAATAAATAAATAAATAAATAGGTAGGGCTCCCTGTAGGAGCAGCATTAAAACAGTGAAATAAAAGGGAGGGCTCCAGGGAAGAGTGGCCCTCAAGGCTGCTCCCTGTTGGATGTGTCTGGAGCATGGGCCTCATGTTTGCTCAGCCTTCCTGCCAGTTAGAACCTGGGTGGCCCTGGAGGGCAGGCCTGAGGGTGACGAAGGGTCCCTGACCCTGTCAGGGCCTGGGGTCCCTGGAGAGGGGTCTGCGCCCTGCATGCTGCGTGCCCATCAGGAGCACTGCTGTGGCTCCCACGCCTCCCCAGAGCCTCTGGGCTGCCGTGTGCTGCTCCTCCACTTTGCCTGTGCTGGGCCTGCTGGGCTCCCCTCACCTCCCGTCCAGGTTGGTTCAAGCCAGCGTGTCAGTGAAATGTGCGTGTTCTTTCTCTATCCCTGGCAGGGATCCATCAGTGAGCCAGGCCTGGGCCTTCTCTCCTGGTGGACCAGCAACTAGCCCTGGGGCTGGACAGTGGACCCTACCAGCCTGCAGGAAGGTGCTACGGCAGTCTGTGAAGACAAGAGCAGCTAAGGCTGATGCTAACAGCAGCTGAGGCTAATGTGTCTCGAGCTGGACAGTGGGGCAGGGCCAGGAGTGCCCACCAGCTTGCCCCCCTCCTCCACCATCTAGGCCCTGCTCCTCCCCCCGGAGCTTCTCAAGTCGCTGCTTTCAGTGACAGCAAAGCCATTTAATAAACAATGGCAGCATCAGAAGGGAAGGGGCCACCCTTGTCTCAATGGCCAGTGTTATGATCTGAGGTCACTCAGTTCCTGTCGCTGGGACAGCATGGCCTCTCTTACCGCAGAGATGGGCTCCCCCAACCCCCACCAGGTGGCAGCATGTGGGGGCTGTGAGCTCTGGGCTGCCCCAGGCTGGCTGAGCCTGGTGGAGCCATAAAGTACATAGGGAGTAAGGCTGGCTTGCCTGGGGTGGCTGCTTTGGGCACTGGAAGCTGCCAGTTGGAATTGAGTGGGCATGAAGGGGAGGCACCTTCCCACCAGCTTGTGGAAAAAGGTGGGGTAGCCCCTGAGCTCTAGCAGACCAGTTCCTGATCAAAACAGTGGAGGCTCTGGGCTTTGCTGGTACTCCCTACCCAAAATTCATGATACAAGACAGCAGCAAACCTGGGACCACCTGTCCCTCAGATCTCAGCTATTGCCATGAGCACTTTGTGGGACTGCTGGTAACACCCCAGCTCTGGGCCCACAGCGTTTCTTCAGCAGCATGGCTTCGCAGGGTTCCTCCTGCCCCTCTGCCGACACCAGGACGCTTGCCTTACAGTAAGTTTTGTCCTGGTGATGGGGCCTCCATGGAACCTGCCTCCTGCCCTGGCCTCTTCGGCTCTCACAGGACCCCCAAGTGTGGAGGTGCTGGCTGGTGGTGTCAGCTGATGCCACTCCCTTTCCAGATGGCCTCATCTGCTATTGTGCCCACCCTCAGTGTTTAGAGGGCTACATGAGGCCATGCCTGGCATATCAGTGCCCAGGGAAGATGGAGAGTGAAGGCCACTCTCTGGGAGACTCAATTCTGGCCCAGCAGGGAAGCTACAAGAACATGGGGGGCAGGGCTGCTCTGCAGGTGGGGTGGGGTGGGAGGTGACAGGAGAACACTTCTGCCACACCTCAGGTCTCCTTCACCGCAGTGATGGACCCAACTGTGGCTGTGGCTGTCGGGCCTCCACTGACCTTGACTGAAAAGACCCTTCCTGGACCCTGAAGCTGATAACAAACGGCACAGACACCAATCACTTACTCATAGAACAGTCACTGGTTTTGGATTCTTGTTTTCCTTGCAAGAACAAAAGGTTCTCTAGAATCCTTCAGCCAACGAAATGATCAGGCAGGAGAAAAACTTTAGATGGGAGTGTTGTCATCAAAAATAAATACAGTTGCATGGATCTGCTTAAGATCTGAACCAAACTAAAAATAGGAAGACAGGGGCTAAAAAGTTATTTTAAGAACCCCCCCCCCGCCCCCAACCACAACCACAGTCACTCCGTGGGCTGAGCAGGGAGCAGGAAGCATGTCTGGTCACACCATCTTGGAATAAGAAGCCATGACTGGATGCATCGGATCCGCTGATGGCGCACGTGGGGCTGAACTTGACGCCAGCGCTGGGGCGGGGCGGGGGGCGGGGAGGCATTGCCCTCACTGCTGCAGCTCCTTCATTCTGTTGAGGGCACTGCCGGCGCGGAACCACTCGATCTGCGTCTCGTTGAAGGTGTGGTTCAGGAGGATGGTCTCCTGGGTCCCGTTGGGGTGCTTGATGATGCACTTCAGGGGCTGCAAGGAGAAGGTGGGTGTGGGTGGAAGTGGTGGGTACTACGTGCCCTTGGTCCTGCAGGGGGGTCAGGGAGGCCAGGCACTGCCTGGGGACCTAGGAGGTCAGCAGGCAAACCAAATCCTAGGCCAGTCTGTGCCTCATGGCCCAGGTTAGACCCAGATGGCACCTACAGGGGATTCCTGGGGCCCAGAGGGTCCTGCAGTGCTGTCCCCTGAGTGTCAAGTCCTGGTGAGTAAAGGGAGGTTGAGGAGGTGGGAGGGCCCTGGGCTGACCCCAACCCCCAACTCTGGGAAGGCGCTTCCCTTTCTCTGTGGGGCCACCTGGAGAACTGGGGGTCTTTCCAGCTGGAATGAAGCCTCCTGGGAGAAGCTACCCTGGGACCAGTGCAGGAGGGAAACAAGGTGGCTGCCCCTCACCCCACCCCCTCAGGGGGATCCGGCCTCCTAACCTTGCCAGGGGTGAAGTCCTTTAGGCCTTGAATGGTCAGCTTGTCCACAGGGTGAATCTTGTTGTAGTCGGCTGGGTCCGCGAAGGTCAGGGGCAGCAGGCCCTGTTTCTTCAGGTTGGTCTCTGGAAGGCAGGTGGCATTCGGTCATCAGGGGGCCTGACCAGCCTGGAGAGCTTCATTTTCTGAACCCATCTGGGGCTCTGGAGTTGCCCCAATCCTGCTGCCTGGGACAATGCCCGGGCATTGACTACAGGGCCCTGGTCTGCTCCCTTTCACTAGGGGCGCCCCAAGCAAGTGTGCGCTGGTGCTGAGGTCTGCGAGGCCTTCCTGCTGCACATTCATGATCAAAAAGAACCCTCTGGCACGTGCCCTGGATCTCAGCGGCTCAGATCTACAAGCCTGGAAGCAGGGCCTGCGGGAAGCCAGGAAGCTGAGCATCAGATGTGCATTGTATGAGCCTAAGAAGGGGTGAGAGGCTGACGGGCCTGTGGGCTGCAGTGGAGATAGCCTAGAATCAGGCCCAACTCAGCCACGGGCAGGGCGAGTGACCTTGGTCACTAGGGATGGGATGAAGATGGCCTGGGTGCAGACTCCAGCTCACCGTGGATCCTGGCAAAGCTCTTGGTGATGATGGCCCGGGCCCCAAGGTGGCGAGGCTCCAGAGCTGCATGCTCCCGGCTCGAGCCCTCGCCGTAGTTCTCGTCTCCGATCACCACCCACCTGATGCCATGTTTCTGTCAGGCAAGCGGGGGTGAGGTTACAAGGCAGTCCCCACCTGCCTGGCCTCACCCACCTGGCACCTGGGCATCCTGAGGCTCCCGGTAAAGGGGCTGGAGGGGCCCTTCCTCACCTGCTGCCTAAGGGCAAGTGAAGCCTGGGTGAATGAGACCCAGACGAGGCCCCGAGGGGATAGAGGCGCCTGGCTGTCTGCAGTGGCACAGAAGACAGAACCCACCCATTGGTGCTTGGCAGGGAGGCAGGTGTGTGGGGAGGGAGGTGGGGGTGAGACAGGGACGGCCTCCGGGGCCCCACCCAAGATGCATCTGTGAAGCTCAAGGTGCCCCCTTCCTGGGAGCACCCTCTGCTCCATCCAGCCACCAGGGGGTGCCAGAGTCCCCTCACCCAGCTGGGCCAGGACTTGTTCCGTCCGTTTCTCAAAGCAGAACAAGTCCAGTCACCTCAGACCCTGGCACTGGCCTCAGACCTCTCTGCCTGCTCACTGGGAGGCCCCGTGTAGCCCCCTCTCTGAGCCTGTTGGCCTCTGACTTCCCGAGCCGGCCCCCTTCCTCGTCTTGGTCTAGGGCCAGATATCTCCTGAGCGCTGCTCTCACTAACTCCTCCTGGTGCAGGGACCCGGCTGTACCACCGGACCTGGGCCTCATGCCCTCTCAGCCACAGGGAGGGGCCGCAGGCCTCTCCTTGCTTCCACAGCAGTCCCCTCTGGGCTCAGCGGGCGTCCTTCCTAGTTTCCATTCCCCTAATGTCCTCCCTGCACCTGCCTTCCGGGCCCCTTCAGGAGTGGCGACTGGCACTGCCCGCCCCCATCAACTCTGACCCACCTTGTAGTAGCGGGCAGTGTCAGGGACGGGGCCAAACTCCTGAGTGACGGCATTGCGCACGGAGTTGGCCTTGCCATTTTCAATGTTGATGGCACCAATGAGCAGGTTGTTGGAGATGTTGTCCAAGTGCCCACGGAACTTGAGCCAGGGGCCAGCAGCCGAGATGTGGTCAGTGGTACACTTCCCTTTGACCTTGGGTGGTGAGTAGAGAGGACAGAGGTCAAGGCATGGCCCTGGAGGGGTGGATGACAAGCCCTCCAGAGGCAGGCAGCAGGCTCTGGGGCCCAGGACGGGTGACAGAGGAGTGAGAGGCAGGCAAGGTTTTAGATACGTGTTCTGTGGTCCTGGTGCTTCCACCCTCAGGCCACATGGGCTCCGGCCAGCCCATCACTCATCCTCTCAAAGGCCTCTGGCTGCTCAGTCTCCTTTATGGTGCAGGTCACCCAAAGTGGGGACAGGTCAATGTTCGCTCACCCTTCAGGCCTTGGCTGCAAGATCAGCCACCGACCTCATGCCGGACACAGGAGCCCGGGACATGCCTGGGTCCTGGCTGATGACTGATTAGTCTTTTCTGTCATAGGGGTGCCTGGAGACCCCTTAATAAAAAGCATAAATTAATATCTGACACAGATTGGAGGCCTCTGGCCACACCAAAAAGGCTTGTTTTTGGTTGGTGCCAAACACAGGCCATCCCATATCCACGGGTGTGCAACTGTGGGGGCAGGAGTCATCCATAGCTTCCAGAGCCTGTGTGGACATGCCAGGTGTGGAGCCTGCTGTGCAATCACACACACCGTCCCAGCCCAGCCTAAGCTGTACTCACCTGTCCACACCCGCTGGAGGTGGCTCTGATCAGCGGCTGCTGGATGGCTGAGGGCCCCAGATGGAGGCCGGCCAGATCTAGCTCTGCCCAGTTCAGGGCCACAGAGAAGGGGAACGCTGGACTGCACTACCCTCTCTGCTCTGCAGCCAAACCTCCCTTTCATCTCCCACCTGCGACTTGACTGTTCGCTCACTTCCTCCAGGTTCATGGCCCTTCCCGATGCTCAGGGGACGGGGGGCCCTGGTAGGGTGGGGCTGTCATGCCATCCCCGTGCTGCTGACCTTGATGAGGATCTGCAGGTCCTCCAGGTCCTTGCCATCCCACTTGTCAAAAGGCTCCAGGAGCTGCAGGCGCTGGCTGGTGGGGCTCACGTCCACGTGCTGCCCGCTGCTGTCCTTGGGGGGGTGCTGGTAGGTGTCCTGCCCTGGGTCAAACTCCTGCAGCAGGGGATGGGGATGTGTGGGGTGCTGAGTCCTCAGTTCCCACAAGGACGGACTCTCAGAAGGCAAGTTTCCCCGGGCCCCACCTCCCTTCCCAGGGAACAGAGCTGCTCCCTTCTCACTAGCAGCGTCCTCCCTGCCTGCACAGGAGGTGCTGTGAGGTTGAGAAGGAAGTGCTGTGGCCACACAGCAACCAGCAGAGCCCCCAGGGGGCACGGGCGCTCACCGCTTTGGGAAGCTCATCTGCATCCGGAGCCTCCAGCTTGAACTTCTTGCCATCCGTGCCCGTCAGGTAGTCGGTCTCGGGGTCGAACTTGAGGGTTCCCGCAATGGCCAGGGCTGTGACAATCTGAAATGGAGGTGGCCAGTATGTTGGTCAGCACCAGTCGACACTCCTGTCTCCTGCACCCACCAGAAGCCTAGACCAAAACTGAAACAGGAACCCAGGAAATTTCCATGTTCTCCCCAGACCCCTGTGTTCCTCAGAGGCCAGAGCTGCAGGACGATCTTTGGGACCACGGGGCCTTGGGACTGCAGAGGACTCAGGAAGCCAAGGGCAGTGCGGCCTCGCCCATCCCGGCAGGGCCAGGCCGGCAGTGCTGTCCTCTGTCCTCACAGCTGTCCTGGAGGGAGCAGGCGCCTGGCGCGGAAGTGCCGCTGTGATGCAAAGCCCCTCAGTGCGGAGGACGCTAAAAACATAGAAGGGGCCATTCTTCCATCCATTTAGCAAGAAGTATTTGTAGAACACGCAGGTAAACAACCAAGTCAAGAGAGCCTGGCCATGTGCCAGTCACGGCCAGGGCCGAATACCGCCAAGAGCAAGGCTGGTTCTGGCCACGGGAACAATGGCAAGGCCTCGAGTTTGTGGAACTCCCACCTGGAGTCAGAAACTGCATGTGTCCCACACACTTTCCCAGGTAATCCCAAGGATTATGGGGACACAGAGAAGGTAGGTGACTTGGCCATGCTCATACAGCGAGTTAGAGGCAGGGCTGGGATGTGTCCTAGGCAGTGAGTGAGATTCCAAATTCCATGCTCATAAGCACAAACCACTAAATAAATATCTCATAATCCCACGACCCAGGGAGCCCCAAGCAGGAAGCACCAAGCATGCGCCTGGGGCTGGGAAGACCTGTGGCTCCTGGCTCCACCTGGATGACCCCTGCCCTGCGATGTCAACCCTGGCCCCAGTCCCCATCTCCTCCTGCCTCCTCCTCTGACCCGCCAGGAGCCCCCAGAGGCCGTCCCAGGCTCATGCGCAGCTGGGCGATCTCACCTCTGGGGATGTGACGAAGGCATGGGTCTCGGGGTTCGCGTCATTGCGACCCGTGAAGTTCCTGTTGTAGGAGGTGACGATTGTGTTCTTCTCCCCCTTCTTGATGTCCTTCCTGCCAGGTCAGAGGGAATAGGGTTAGGGATATCTGGCCTTGTCACCTGGCCTGTGCCGAGAACAGGTAAGCTGGGTTCCTGCAGCGCAGCCCAGCCTAGCTCCTACCGAGGGAAAATGGAGATGCCCTGCCAGGGCTGCCTCCTCCCTGGGCCACACGTAGAGCAGAAAGGAACCTCAGGATCGCTGGGCCCAGCCTGCAACCACACGTAAGGCAGAGGCAAGGCTTCGGTCAAGGCCCGAGTTTCCTGACCTGGAGCCACTGCCTCCTCTCCAATGGCTCCATCAGAGTTTCTGCTGCGTCCGTTAGGGTAAGGCCGCGCTGGCTTCCTCCTGCCAGCCCAGGCTTTAGCCAAGTGGCCCCCCAGTGCCTCTGCAGGGCTCTTCCTCACCCAGCCCCACTTTCCAGGCATGTCTGCCAGAGGCTTCTAATGGGCAAGAGTCCCTGGAGCTATAGATCTTGGCTGGAGTCTCTTCTCTCAATCCCAATAATTCCTCCTCCAACTTCTGGGGCTCCATACCCTGTGCCAAGGGGCTGTCCTGTCAAAAGATGTGCCTCTTACCTGTCCCACTGGCCAATGCAGGGGCCACAAGCATTGGCCAGGACAATGCCGCCCAGATCCCTCAAGATCTGTGCCTGCCAGGGAAAGAGGAAGACAGAATGTCAAGGGCAGGTAAGAGTCTGATGGGAAGGGGTGATTTGGTGGCTGCAGGATGAAGTGCCATACTGGAACCCCAGGGCAGCCACTGGGACCTGCACCAGCCCCGGCCCAACACGCCTGTGGGCTTGTGCCACCTGGAGGCATTACTCAGCATGGAGTCAGGGAGATAGGCAGGGGGATATGGGCACTCACATAGCCGTCCCGCTCAATGGTGGCGCGGATCTGCTCGGAACCTGGAGTGATGGTGAACTGGGACTTGCACTTGAGGCCATGGGCCAGTGCCTGCTTGGCCACAGCTGCTGAGCGCCCCATATCTTCATAGCTTGAATTGGTGCAGCTACCAATTAGACCTGGTGCATTGTGGGTGGTGGGGTTAAGGGTCAGGAGGAGACTGTGAGCAGAGGTCTCCACCTGACCTCAAATTATCCAGACTTGGCCAAAAGAGTTCACCATCTGGGCTGGGCCAGAGACTTTTTAACAGAGACCAGTTGGAAGCAACCGAAATACCCAGCAATAAAGGACAGGCTACTCATTACTTGGCATGATTTGAAGAAAGACACTGCAGTCATTGGCCATGACACTGAATACATTAGTACTATGACCCCTTTTACAGCAATACCATGTACATGTGTAGGCACGTCAGAGGGCTCATATGAACATATGAACAGCCATCCTTGATGGGATGGTGCTGATAGGAGATGCTAATTTTCTTCTTTTATACTTTCTAGTATTTTCTGGGTTTTAAAGATTGTTTTATAATTAGGGCAATAAGAGTTCTTTTTAAAGTCTATAAAAACTGAGTAACATCGCATTGTGTGTACAGTTTCTTTCTTTTTTTTTTTTTTGAGACAGGGTCTTGCTCTGTCACCCAGGCTGGAGTGCAAGGGCGCAGTCATGGCTTACTTACTGCAGTCTCTAACTCCTGGGGCTCAAGCAACTCCTCCTGCCTCAATCTCCTGAGTAGCTGGGACCCACAGGTGAGTAACACCACACCTGGCTAATTAAAATATTTTTTTTTGTAGAGACGAAGTCTCAACCATGTTGCCACGGCTCGTCTTGAACTCCTGGGATCAAATGATCCTCCTGCCTCAGCCTCTCAAAATGTTGGGATTGGCCAGGCGCAATGGCTCATGCCTGTAATCCCAGAACTTTGAGAGGCCAAGGCAGGTGGATCACTTCAGGTCAGGAGTTCCAGACTAGCCTGGCCAACATGGTGAAACCCCATCTCTACTAAAAATACAAAAATTAGCCAGGAGTGGTGGCAGGCACCTGTAATCTCAGCTACACGAAAGGCTGAGGCAGGAGGATTGCTTAAACCTGGGAGGCAGAGGCTGCAGTGAGCTGAGATCACACCACCTGTACTCCAGCCTGGGTGACAGAGCAAGACTCTGTCTCAAAAAAAAAAAAAAAAAAAAAAAAAAAAAAAAAAAAAAACCACCACCACCAAAAAGTGTTGGGATTACAGGGGAAAGCCAATGCAACCAGCCAGGATAGTTTCTTTTATTAATTCAGTAATTTACTTTCCCCCTTTTTTTTTTTTTCCTTGAGACAGAGTCTCGCTCTGTCGCCCAGGCTGGAGTGCAGTGGCACGATGTTGGCTCACTGCAAGCTCCACCTCCTGGGTTCACGCCATTCTCCTGCCTCAGCCTCCCCAGCAGCTGGGACTACAGGCACCCGCCAACATGCCCGGCTAATTTTTTGTATTTTTAGTAGAGATGGGGTTTCACCGTGTTAGCCAGGATGGTCTTGATTTCCTGACGTCATGATCCACCTGCCTCGGCCTCCCAAAGTGGTGGGATTACAGGCATGAGCCACCGCGCCCAGTGACAACTGTATTTTTTATTTATTTTTTTCACTGGTGATAGCAGCAATAGGACCAACACCACCTTCAAGGTGTCAGTACGATCACGACTCCTGTTTTACACATGGGGACCCACACACTGACAGTGAAGAAGTTTGCTCAGGGTCACTCAGCTATTAGGTGGCAGAGCCAGGATTCAAGCCCAGGCCATCTGGCTCCACGCTCCATGTGCTTCACAGCCACACTGTACCCAGCAGCAGCAGATGCCAGTGACTGGCATGCCAGGGTGTCTGCATGTGTAAAGCATGAAAAGTCACATGAAGCAGCAAGGGTGATGTAAAATGTAAAACAGAGAAATCTATGCACACAATACACAGAAACACGGCACACCTCTCCAAGAGCTCCTAAGAGCTTGCTCCTGGCTGGGGGTTGAGATTAGGAGTTTTAAAAATTCCTCTTGATTGTGAATATTCTCTACAATAAACATATTTTTCTTTTCTGCCAAAAAAAGTAACTTTTCTTTTCTTTTTTTTTTTTTTTTTGGAGACAGGCTCTGTTGCCTGAGTCTGGAGTTTTGAGTCTGGCTCTATTGCCCAGGCTGGAATGCAGTGGTACCATCTCGGCTCACTCCAGCCTGGACCTCCAGGACTCAAGTGATCCTCCCACCTTTGCCTCCTGAGTACCTTGGACTATAGGCATGCGACTCCACACTGGGCCAATTTTCTTTCTTTTTTTTTTTAATACGGAGTCTTGCTCTGTTGCCCAGGCTGGAATGCAGTGGTACGATCTCGGCTCATTGCAAATTCTGCCTCCCGGGTTCAAGCGATTCTCCTGCCTCAGCCTCCCGAGTGGCTGGGACTACAGGCATGTGCCACCACCCCCAGCTAATTTTTTGCATTTTTAGTAGAGATGGGTTTCACCGTGTTTTAGCCAGGATGCTCTCAATCTCCTGACCTCTTGATCCACCTGCCTCGGCCTCCCAAAGTGCTGGGATTACAGGTGTGAGCCACCGTGCCCGGCCAATTTTTGCATTTTCTTTTAAGAGACAGGGTTTTTCCATGTTGCCCAGGCTGGTCTTGAACTCCTAGACTCAAGTAATCCACCTGCCTTGGCCTCCCGAAATGCTGGGATTTCAAGCATGAGCCACTACCCCCGCCGAAAAAATAATTTCTCAATACTAAACCCATCTCAGAAACTGCCCACCTTAGCAAGTGCCACACAGTAGGCATAGGTGATTGTCTACAGCTCTGGGCAGAGCCACTGGCCCTGAGACCTGCTAAACAGATGGGGTGGAAGGTGCTCACCCACTCGGATGTCCAGAGGCCATCCTTCCTTCTCTGCCACCTTGCCCACTTCTGCCACAGGGTGAGCCAGGTCAGGGGTGAAGGGCCCATTGATGTGTGGCTTCAGCTGAAGAAACAAACATGCAAGGAAAAGAGAGGAGGGAAGAAAGCTTGAAGCGGGGCCAGCCTCTTTCACTGCTTCACCACGTCCCCACAGAGAGGCCAACAACTTTCTCTTGACTGAAACCTCATCACAGGGAAGACCTGAGCAGTTGGGTCTGCACACACTCGTTCCTGGGCTCCCTCCAGCCCTGCAAGGCTGGGCTCAGCTCTGCTCTGCAGATAAAGGACCTGAAGCTTAGAAGTGACATGCTGTGCTCGAGGTCACACAGCTAGGAGACAGCAGAGGAATGGAATGAATCAAGGCTGTCGTCCTCCTAAGTTCATTATCTCCCATTCAATGTTGCTTTTGGAATCTTTTTTTTTTTTTGAGACGGAGTCTCACTCTGTCGCCCAGGCTGGAGTGCAGTGTGCGATCTCGGCTCACTGCAGCCTCTACCTCCCGGGTTTACACCATTCTTCTGCATCAGCGTCCCGAGTAGCTGGGATTACAGGTGCCTGCCAGCACACCTGGCTAATTTTTTTTGTATTTTTTTTAGTAGAGACAGGGTTTCATCATGTTTGCCAGGAGGGTCTCAATCTCCTGACCTCGTGATCCACACACCTCGGCCTCCCAAAGTGCTGGGATTACAGGCGTGAGTCACCTTGCCTGGCCGCTTTTGAAATCTTATGACAAAAACGGACTTAAGGCCAGATGCTTTACATGTCATAATCATCAGTAAATGCGAGGCACTCAGCTGTGTGCCCAGCATGCAGTAAACCTCCATCAGTGTTAGTTACGTGAATTCATTCAATCCTCACGACTGTTGCAGGTTCCACATGTGATGGGGCAAGGGGCCCACAGAGGCCACATATGTGATCGAGGCCACGAAACTTAAGTGGCAGAGCCGAGGTGTGAACTCCTGCAGACGGGATCCTCCGGCCTGCCCTTCCTCTGGCTCTGCAAACATGTGCTCTGATCTGTGGGTCTCAGGGTGCCTCTGAACTCAGATAACAAAAACCCTTCAGGGTGAAACCTTGGCTTCTGCTAAAGCTGAGCTGGTGGCAAACTGACATTCGCTTCTGGTTCAGCAGCCAGAACTACCTCTGCTCTCCCTGTGGCTGTGTCCCCCCCTCCCCACCCCTCACTCCAGCCTGCTTCAGGAAGCAGTTTGCAGGAACACTGGGCACCCAGGGACCCACGAGTCACTGAGGTGACTTGCTTTTTTTTTTTTTGAGACAGTGTCGCTCTGTCACCCAGACTGGAGTGCAGTGGTGCAATCTCAGCTGACTGCAACCTCTGTGTCCCGGGTTCAAGTGATTCTCCTGCCTCAGCCTCCTGAATAGCTGGGATTACAGGCACATGGCACTACGCCCAGCTAATTTTTTTATTTTTATTTATTTTTAGTAGAGACAGGGTTTCACCATGTTGGACAGGCTGTTCTGGAACTGCTGACCTCAACTGACCCACGCGCCTTGGCCTCCCAAAGTGCTGGGATTACAAGTGTGAACCACCGCCCGGCCCTCAGTATTTAGGCAGGACCCGCCCTGCTCCCCCCTACTCTAAGAAACTTCTTGAACCCAATTGTCTCCTCACCTCACTGAGGTTAACTTCAATTAGTTGGTCATAATGGCAGCCAGGGTCAGGCACCAGGTGATCCTTGAATTCATCAGCTAGATTGGCAATGTCTGAAATCAACAAGGGACGGGGATGGAGCACGTGAAACAGAAACTGTTCTTGAGCGTTCACTCACCACCCACCTGAACACCTGCCACACACCAGGCCCTGGGCGCTGACTAGGCCAATGAAGAAAGCAAGGCTGCTGTCCCTGCCCTTACAGAGCTCACACCCTAGTGCAGGAGCTGTCAGGGACACGGTGACACAAAGGAGGAGCAGCAGCGAAGGTTCAGAGCCGGGGAGGGTGTCCTAGAAGTAAAGAGCTGGGTTTTGAAGAAGCAGTCACTCATTAAGGGAAGGGCCTTCCAAGGATTCCACGTGCTTATGGCTCTCCCCATGGGCCCTGGTCTCTGGCTCCTCGTTCACTGCCCCCACGCACCACCCTTCACAGGTGCCAGTGCCCTCTGAGCTCCAAAGAAGCCAAGCTAGAGCCTCAGGAAGTTGTCAGGGGAGGCTGGGAAGGTGGTTCTCCTTCCAGATGTTCCCGTTAGGTCAGGAATTATCAACAGAAGTGATCCCTGTCATTTCCGGAGCTTCCTGTAGTGGACAGCAGGGACCAGCCCGAGAAGGGCGGGCATTCAGCCACCTTCCAGGGAAAATGAAATTCCCATCCTGAGGTGGGGCTATCTTGAACTCAGACACCAGGCCCTTTAGAAGCTGGAGAGAGCTCCAGACACTCAGAAACATATCGCACCTCTTCAGGGCTTTCTCAGAGCCTCAGACGCCTGTCTGGAGACACTGGGTTAAGGGCCCCTGCCCTACAGGGAAAGGCGTAGCTCTGTCTTGGGGAGGAGCAGGCATGTGACTGTCCCACCTACACGGGCCTGCCCCCGCCAGCTCACCTGCCCGGCCAGTCTTGCTCAGGTACTTCTTCATCCGGTGGTTGTAAGGGAACACGGAAGTGGTGGCCCCAATTTCTGCGCCCATGTTGCAGATTGTCGCCATGCCTGTGGAGCAAAAGAGCTCTGGGCATTGGCTGGTGGTCAGGCCACGGTACCATGCACCTGCTACACGGCCACCCGCATCTTCACACCAGGGAGCTGCATCACTTCTCCCCACTGAGAGAGATGTGGTGACAGCGGGCCGACTCATTCCTTGAGGCCCTGGGTAAAAACCTGGGCCAGTGAGGGGAGGCCATGGGGACCAGAGCTCAGGGCCCCAGCTCAGGACGGCTGCTGGGTAGAGTGAAGAGGACTCAGGTGAAGATTCAGCCCCCACACACTGAGCTACAAGTTTGGGGCCTGTCGCTCAAGAGACCAGACAGACACCACGTACTGAAGGCTGACCTGGCCAGACACTGCCCAGTTGCTATTCTTTTTGGCAGAGGAGGAACTGGCTCAGAGATTCAAGGTCATGCCATAAAGCACATAAAGGAAGATGCTGGCATTCGGGTCTCGGTCTGTCTGCCTGGTGGCCCGCCCTCCTTCAGCCATACCATGCTGGAGACATTTTTCTGTGTCTCAAGTTTTCCAGTGATGGAGGCCGAGGCGGACGGATCACCTGAGGTCAGGAGTTTGAGACCAGCCTGGCCAACATGGTGAAACCCCGTCTCTTCTAAAAAAAAAAAAAACAAAAAACAAAAAACAAAAACAACAACAACAAGAAAAAAAACAGGCTGGGCGAGGTGGCTCACATCTGTAATCCCAGCACTTTGGGAGGCCAAGGTGGGCAGATCACGAGGTCAAGAGATCGAGACCATCCTAGCCAACATGGTGAAACCCCGTCTCTACTAAAAATACAAAAATTAGCAGGGTGTGGCGGCATGCACCTGTAGTCCCAGCTACTTGGGAGGCTGAGGCAGGAGAATCGCTTGAACCTGGGAGGCGGAGGTTGCAGTGAGCCGAGATCGCGCCACTGCACTCCAGCCTGGTGACACAGCAAGACTCCGGCTCAAAACGAAACAATACAAAAAAATTAGCTGGGCATCATGGTACATGCCTGTAATCCCGGCTACTCAGGAGGCTGAGACCAGAGAATCGCTTGAACCCGGGAGGTAGAGATTGCAGTGAGCCGAGATTGTACCACTGCATTCCAGCCTGGGCGACAGAGTGAGACTCCGTCCCAAAAAACAAAAACAAAAACAAAACTGAAATGATACACACTGTCTGGACCACAAAGCGTCACAGAACTGGTGGGGCTCACAGGTACCCCAGCTGCTACCAGGCCCCCTGCCTCAGGAGCCACTAGGACGGAGGTAGGGGCCTGTTACCAACTTCCCGGCTGAGCAGTCCCGTGGCGGGAGCGAGCCCATCACTGCAGGGGAACCAGAGTTCTGCAGGGCTGCCAGGGAGCCCAGGCAGGCAGCTGGGAAGTCTGGACTGTTGCAAGTCTCCCTGGATTTCTAAGGGCCAGGCATCGAGGCCAGGTCACCAGGACTGACAGGCAGGGAGCAGCCGGCTCCCACCTGGTCTTGGAGGCTGACAGGCACCAATCTCTAATCCAAGGGAGGTGTGTGAGGCTCAAACTTCAGCCAAGGGAGAATGTGGGCCTGCAGCTGCTTCATGAATGAAGCCCTGGCTCTGCCCATTCCCACCACTGCCTCTGTCCTCTCTGGATTCGTCTAGATCACCCAAGGTGGCCTAGTGCTATGGCCTGGGCCCAGTCGCAGAAGCTGACTTGGTTCCTAACTGTGTGTGGCCACAGGAAGTTACTGGCAGCCTTGACGGGGGTCTCAGTCTCTTCATCTGTTTAATGAGGGTGTGGACTAGACAATCTCTAATGCTGTCTCCAATTTTCCTTCTACCTCTGTCTATTCCAAGTCCCCAGACGGAAGAGACAGATTCTCAAGGGAAGGCCATTCATTGCTTCTACTCCCAACTGGAGACCCATGAGGCCCAGCACAGGGTAGGGGCCACGTCGCCTGGCAGCCTTCCTCACCAGTGCAGGAGATGGAGTCTACACCAGGCCCGTGGTATTCCACGATTGCACCTGTGCCACCTTTCACCGTGAGGATGCCTGCCACCTTCAGGATCACATCTTTGGGTGAGGTCCAACCAGAGAGGGAGCCTGTCAGCTTCACGCCAATCACCTGGACAGGAGGGGGTGAGGCGGCTGTCAGAGGCCCCGTGTGCCTGTGCCAGCCACAAAGTCAGGATGGGCCCGCTGCCATTCCCATTGCTGCTTACTGGTCTCTGCCTCCCTCCCAGAAGATTCGAGTTTGACTTGTTCCCTTTTTCCTCCTGGGTCCCATCGTCTCCTGTTCATCCCCACCAACCACCACCCCGAATCCAGCCCAGAATGAGTCCCTCCCCACCCTCACCTTGGGACACTTCAGCTCCCAGGGGATCCCAGCCATGACATCCACAGCATCGGCACCCCCAACTCCAATGCAGATGCCCCCCAGGCCGCCACCATTGGGGGTGTGGGAGTCAGTGCCAATCAGAAGAACCCCAGGGTATGCATAGTTTTCCAGAATAATCTGAAAAATAATCCAAGATGTTAATATTGAAGCCCTCAGCCGAGAATGGAGATGGGGCCCAAAATACAAAACGGCCCCATTGACCCTGGGCCTCCCGACCACGCCCAGCCACTCTCCCAGGATAGACTGGTGGAAGCAGCCCCGTTTAATCCAGACGGTCTCCAGGGTGGCTAAGAAGAGTCAGAGCCTTGGGAGACAGGTGGCCTGGGCTCTTGAGTAGCTCCGATAGTTCCTGCTATATGGCCTGGGCCTTTGAATGCTGCCCCATGCCTCAGTTTCCTCATTTGTAGCACAGTAACCAAACACCCACACCACCATGACCCCAGGATGTGACAAGAACCAGAGAAACTGTTCTGTGATGGGCCCAGGCCCGGCCTCATCCTGGGTATGGAGAGTCCCCACCTGGCTTCTCATCGGGGTGAGCGATTCTTCCAGGAGCTGACTCCAGCCCCACAAGATCCCTGAGGAAGAAGTCCTGGGGCCCCAGTGGGTGCACAAAGCTATTAATTTTTCCTCAACTGCAAACAATAGGTGATGCCTCGTCCACTTCAGCATCTGGAGGTGGCTCTGAGAACCCCTGTGACTTGCTCAAGGGACAACGCCACCCTGCCTCATCACCTGTCCCATATCACAGTACTCCCTTCACTGAGGCGCTCCTCCCAGCTGGGGGGAGCACTTCCCCCAAAACATTTGATAAGAAAGGCAGCAGAGGTATAGGGTCAACAAATGAGTGTGGCCCAGGCACCCAGGCACCTCTGAGGCACCAGCCCCCTGAAGCTGCAGGACACTGCCGGGCAAGCCCTGAGCCAGGCATCCTGTGCGGGGGTCTGAGGTCTGGCCCTACCATGTACTAGTTATTGTGGGACCTTGGACAAGTCACTTCAGCTCTCCGAGCTCAGCTTCCCTATCAAAAAATAGCTAACAATCGTGCTCACATCATTGCATCACTAATGACTGGATGAGATCCTGTCCATGAGGCATGGAATAGTGCCTGGGGGAGGCGACATTTTTATTTATTGTTTTGCAGAATATCTTTTGCAGAAAGCAAAAGCCTTCATCTGAGGTTCTGCCGCTCATCTGTCAGATGGAGTTAGTGCCCCACCCATGGATGTGGGGAAGAACACATAAGATGAGAGGTCTGAGAGGCTCTGTGAACTCTCAGGACCCACCAGTGCTCCCAGACATCTTACAGAAACCCCAGGGCCTCTGCCTCAGGCCAAGATCTGCCCAGCAGACTCTAAGGTGCAAAGGGTCTTGTCTCTTGGGGATGCAGAGGGAAGACCTGACTGCGAAGAACTGCTGCTGCCATGTACAAGGATTTAAGACTAGTACATCCCTAAAGAGCCTCAAGGTTGTAAAAGCTGGATCCATGAAGGCTGGGCACACAGAATTCGGGGTGTCTACACGGTGTAGACACATGTGGTCCCCATCGGAGGAGAGGTCAGGCAGACATGAGGACTGCAGAAGGTGTCACAATGACGCTGGCCGTGACAGTGGCTCCCCAGTCTGTGGCTGGGAAGAAGGACTAATGCCTAGAACTACACCTGGAAATTCAGCCGTGCATCCACACCACACACATGTACATTAAGGACCTATTCTGTACTGACCTGGTCCCAAACCCAGAGCTAGAGAGGAATAAGTAAGCCACAGTCCCTGTCCCCACACAGCACAAGATCCAGTGCAGAAAGCACTTGGCACATGCTGGGAACATAATGTGAAGAGATCCCACAGAGGATCCCACTGGAAGCCACTGTGCCAGGCACGGGAAGGGCCGGGGAGGCTCCACAGAGGAACCAGAAAGCTGTGATGTGGAGGAAGGTCTGCGGGCCAAGCAGGGCCAGAGCACTCCTCGGAGGGAAAGGGGTTCAGGTTTGGGTTGGACCTAGTGGACTGAGGCTGCTGATGACGTGACATCAAGGCAGGAAGAAAAGTAAAGCTGCAAAGTACTCCCATGGCCCCTGGGCATTTTCTTTTTAAAGAAACAAACACATGAGGCTGTACACTTAGCCAGCCGGTGGCAGGTGTGAGCTGCCATCACTCACGGTTCCAAACTTTGGCCCAGGAGCTGCCATAAAGGTCTGGCATTTGTACTGAGGTAGAAAGGGAGACACCTGCATTGCAGCGCCCTTCCTAACAGAAAGCCAAGGCTGGGTCCGCCTGACTCCCTAACCCTGCTGCAGAGAAGGGCTTTCTAGTCCCCACAGGCCGCTGCGAATGGCCATTCCCAGGTAGCCCCTTCCTGGCAAGAGTGACAGTTGGGTAGGGCAGAGGAGTGATCCCCTGCTGGCTCTGGTTTCAGAGCAGGGCAGTGCTGGGGCCCCATGCGGGGTCAGATTACAGCCTGCTCAGCACACCCTGAGGAGGCCCGGACAGTGAGGTCTGTGATGAGGTGGGGGGAAGGGTCACTTTGCAAAGGTGCGAAGAGGCAGGTTTCATACGTACAGGGTGGATGTAAATGAACACAAACCAGGTCAGTGGTCTTTAACAGTGCCCTTGGAAGAAAGGGAAGCACCTACCTCCCCAGGATATACATGTTCACACTTGCACTTCCAGAGATGAAACTGTCCACCAAAAGAAGACCCATCCCTGGGACACCTCAGAAGAGTCCCTGGCTGACATGGCCACATGACCTATGGTACCTCCACTCTACAGAACACCATGAGGGAGCCAAAACGAATCCGAGGAGCGCGCCACGTGCAGAAGCAGAAAGAGCTCTGGGGGTGAGGAAGGTGGCAGAGCAGCACGGTGGCACGGGGCACTTGCTCCAGGCCAGCCCTCCTGCCCACAGGTCCTGGCTCCACAGTTGGCCAGCTAGCTGTCCCTCTGTGCCTCAGCTGCCTCCTCTGTAGGGTGTGGATAGTAAAAGCACCTACCTCACAGGGCATGGCGAATATCTTTCTTTCAAGTGCTCAGCCTAGTACCTGACACACAGTATGGGTTCATCAAATGTCAGCGACGCATGCCACAAGGGGTGACACTTGTGAAAAAAAACAAAATAATACCATGTTCTGTATGAGAGTTCACGGGAATAGAGATGCTTGAATACACGCCCAGAAGACAATGTGGAAAGAAACATGTCGCACTTAACATGCTGGTTACCTGGGTGGTTAGGAGGGATTATTTTAACTTCTCACCCAGAAAATGAGAACGTATAATGACATAATGAAAATCAGTTTCAAAACAAAGGAGGAAGACCATAAGAGCTGATGGAGATGTCATCCAGTTCCCCTCAGCCCCCCTGGGCCTCGAGCCCGCTGCCCCCATAGGCCTGGAACATACTCTCTGGCTTGGGCTCTTGGGACGGCAGGCTGAGCCCAGCTTTACCTGGTGAATGATTCCAGATCCAGGCTTCCAGAAGCCCACGCCATATTTGGCACCTGCAGTTGCCAGGAAATTATAAACTTCCTGGTTGATGTCCTATTGAGACAAATCAATAATCGGGTGTTAGCAACATGGTTTGTGTCCACGTGACCCTCACCAAGCCCTCCCCACCCCACTAGCCTCCCCCTTCTGACTCTGAAATGCTGGCACTGGAGACAGGCCCTCTCTTAGAGACCTTCTAAAAATAATTTCAAAGAGCTTGGATGTTGGCCCAGTCTCCACTAGCAGTGCCAGAGAGAAAGACAGGGGAGCAGAGATGGAGCCCCAGTTCTGTGACACCTGGCCAGGGTGGTGGGTCTGGAACAAGTCCCTGCCCTAGTCTGGGTCTCAGTTTCCTTATCTGGAGAAGGGACTGGTCTAAATAATTGCCAAGAGTCCCTGTGGCACTCAAGTCCCCAGCCGAGGCCAACAGTGCAGAGGCAGGCCCTGGCCTAGGCGCAGTGGCCGGGCATGGTGGCTCACGCCTGTAATCCCAACACTTTGGGAGGCTGAGGCAGGTAGATCACTTGAGGTCAGGAGTTCAAGACCAGCCTGGGCAACATGGCAAAACCCTCTCTCTACTAAAAATACAAAAATTAGCCAGGCGTGATAGCGCACACCTGTAAGTCCAATTACTCGGGAGGCTGAGGCACAAGAATTGGTTGAACCTGGGAGACAAAGGGTGCAGTAAGCCAAGATCGTGCCATTGCATTCCAGCCTAGGAGACAGCGAGACTCTGTCTCAACAAATAAAAATAAAAATAAAATAAATAAAAATTAGCTGTGCACCTGTGGTCCCAGCTACCTGGGGGCCGAGGCAGGAGGATCACTTGAGCCCAGGAGTTCAAGGCTGCAATGAGCTGAGATTGCACCATTATACTCCTGCCTGAGTGACAGGGCAAAACCTTGTCTCAAAAAAACAAAACAGGCCTGGCACGGTGGCTCACGCCTGTAATCCCAGCACTCTGGGAGGCCGACGCGGGCAGATCACGAGGTTAGGAGATCGAGATCATCCTGGCTAACACAGTGAAACCCCGTCTCTACTAAAAAATACAAAAAATTAGCTGGGTGTAGTGGCGGGTGCCTGTAGTCCTAGCTATTCGGGAGGCTGAGGCAGCAGAATAACATCAACCTGGGAGGCGGAGCTTGCAGTGAGCCGAGATCTCGCCACTGCACTCCAGCCTGGGGCGACAGAGTGAGACTCGTCTCACAAACAAAACAAACCAAAACAAAACCCCCCGAGGCTTTTTTTGGAATAACTTGCTGGAGATCCCAGACTTAGGCAACACCTGAGCGAGCCCCCTGGACTGGGGTCCGGCTGTCAGAAGTGCTGAATTCTTGCTAATGTGTTTGATGGGCCCAAATGGAAGGCTGTCGAATGGACCACTGTTCTGAAAAGGAGGTTTCAGCAAAAGGAAATGATGACACGGGCTGTAGCCATCCTGCCTGTAATCCAAAGGAAGCTTCCTTGGGGGACAGGGAAGGGCCCACTGCACGGTAGATGTGAGGCCAGGATTTATCTGGAAGACATGGGAGGTCCCTGGACAAGTGAGACTGACCCCAGTGACAAAAGGGTGGGACTCTAGTGGACTCTACTGAGCCTCAAAGGGGGAACTAGGAAATGGGACCTGCCAGCCTCTGGCATGGGAGAGCCATGCTTCTGAGAAGGGACCCCAGCCAGCGCGCTCAGACCCTTGACAAGATACACTCAAACCACACACCCCTTCACTGAAACTCCAGACCAGTGTACGTCCTCTGAAAGCCCACTGGGCTCCCCCAGATAAGAGAATGGCAAAGAACGTGGGTTTCCAGAGCAGTCTCTTTCCAATTAATAATTAATACACCGGCTTTTTCATTTACAAATCAGTCACTTATGAAACTGGTATCCAGGACAGAAGGCTGTGGTTGTGTCTGGGCACATGTGCCTATACGTCTGTGTTGAGTGTGAGGAAGGGGTGTGGGAGGACCCCAGACTGGTGCCAGAGTCTCGGCCTGGACTCAGCCTGGATCCCTCTCTGATTCTGTTACCTTAAATAGGTCACTGCCTCTCTGAGCCCTAGCCAGAGGGACACTTTACAAATACATGTAAAGATGACCATATTCTAGGCCAGGCGTGGTGGCTCACACCTGTAATCCCAGCACTCTGGGAGGCCGAGGTGGGTGGATCACCTGATGTCAGGAGTTTGAAACCAGCCTGGCCAACATGGTGAAACCCTGTCTCTACTAAAAATATGAAAATTAGCTGGGTATGGTGGTGGGTGCCTGTAATTCCAGCTACTCGGGAAGCTAAGGCATGAGAATCGCTTGAACCCAGGAGGCAGAGGTTATAGTGAACTGAGACTGTAGTGAGCCGAGATTGCGCCACTGCACTCCAACCTGGGGGTAGAGCAAGAAGACTCTGTCTCAAAAAAAAGAGACCATACTCTTTCCCTGCTTAAACCATTCTAGGACTCTGAGGATGGTGACCACAGCCCTTCTCAGAGCCCTCAAGTCCCTGGCTGCCCCTGCCCACCTCATACCACCCGCTCTTCCAAACGCAGAGAGCCCCAGCACTACAGTCCCCCTCTCACTGCCACAAAAGCATCAAGTTCCTTCCTGCCCCAGGGCCTTTGCAAATGCTGTTCTTTCTAGCATGTTCTTGCTCCAGTCAATGCAACTCATATGTTCAGTCCTCAGGTTATCTGTCACATCCTCAAAGAAGCTCTCTCTTTCCCCCAACATCTAAATTAGACCTCTTTTTTACACTGACCAAGTCCTGCACTTTCTCTTCCTAACACACACCCAGATCTGCAGCTACCTACCTCGGCCACTGTTTAGCATCCACCCCTCCAAGCAGATCCCTGAAGGCAGGGCCCCTGCCTGACTTGAACACACTGAACCTCAGTACCTAGCCCAGTGCCTGGCACACATGAAGAATGTTCAGTTTGTTGAATGCATGAGGGAATGAGCTCTGAATCCTATGACCGTGAATCTCATCTCCAGAAGGTTGACTCTGAGCCCATAAAGCAAGCAGAGGGCCAGCCCCTGAAGGCAGTGGCCCTGCTGTGGGCAGCTGTCCCCAGGGCTGAAGAGGACCCACGTTCCTGGCCATGTGCAGCTCCCGGCACTGTGGGAGCTCCTGTAACATTACCCCCACCAGCGTTGCTGCTAATGTGGAAACCGCCAGCCGGCAGGCAGGACTGTCCTTTCAGCTGAGTGGAAAGAGCCACTGTGGAGCCAGGACACACACCAGGGGGCCAGGGTAGAAGAGAGGGCCTGAGTGAGAGCGCCGCCCTGAGTGTTTCCCATGGGTCTGGGAGGCTCCGAGCCATGCTGACCCCGGGAGCCAGAGCACTTTCAATCGCATGCCCACAGGCCGCAGCTCTGCCAGCATTCAGCTCCTGCCAACGCCCCTCCCCGTGAGGGGGTTCACTCCCACTGCAGGGGCTGGAGAGTGCAGAGGCCCAGAGCTGGGAGAGAGTGGCCCGCTGTTGCCAAGAGTAGGCTGCCACAAAGAGTAGACTCCCACAAGCTGAGCCTGGGAGAAGGAGCAGGAACTCGATTTCATAGAAGGGTGGGGAAAAGCTTCGGTGTGGCATACAGCCACCCCCATGTAGTTAAGCGAAACTCAAGAAGAATGGTCCCCACAGGAGGTTCCTCAGTGAGAGAGCACCAGAGTGGGAGCCAAGATCAGCACTGAGCCCTAATCGTGCCCTCATGTAGTTACAGAACTCAAGTATGGTGCCACTGCCGCCTCAAATGTACAAATAGTGACCCTAGCAGGCCTACCTCCCGGACAGGGTCCTCGGAAGGTCAGAGGAGAGCGGGAGTGGGTGCAGATGGGATGCTGGCAAACTGTGCTAAGATGCGCCCCTCACTGCTCAGGCAGACAGGGACGCCTTCCAGAGCCCCTTCCAGGGCACCTGGCAGGATTCAATCATCTTCCAACAGGACAGAAAAAGAACCTGTAGTGTGGGAAAGTCAAGGATGACTTTTACTTTCTTTGGGCTTCTTCTGTATTTTTTAACACAATGAGCAAGTGGTAGTTTTAGAAAGAGTAAAAAGTAAACTCAAGTTTTAAAAGCAGACCAATCCAAAGAACTGTGAGAATTTGCAGGCAATGCCCTGGTTTGCTCCAGTGTGAGAGTGAGGCCTCTCGCCCAGTCTTGCCCACTTGCCCGCCCCCAAGGCCACCTTCCACTCACCTTGGCCCGGCGCAGGTCTTTCTCACCCCCGAGCTGGGCCTCAATCAGATGGTCACAGTGGATGGTGGACGGCACGGCCACCTTGGGCAGCCCGCTGCTGATGAACTGCAGCATGGCCATCTGGGCCGTCGCATCCTGCATGGCCACACGGTCCGGCCGAAGCCGCAGGTACGACTTGCCCCGCTCGATTTCCTGGCCGGCAGGGTCATCCAGGTGTCCATACACGATCTTCTCCGAGAGGGTCAGCGGCCGGTTCAACCTGGTGGGAGAAGAGCAAAAGGGTGACCTGGTGTCAGCTGCACGGCCTCCTCCCACCCTGCCTCTCCCTCTCAGTCCACATGGCAACCTCAACAGTGGCCAGGGTCAGGGAGCCTGAACTCAGGACCTCACGTTCCACTTGGGTGGGGACAGCTGGGTCCTGCTCAGTGTGCCACCTCCTCACCTCCCGCAGCACCTGGCACTTGTTAGGTGCTCCACAATTACTTGGTGAGTAAGTGAAGGACATCACAGGAGGGCAGCGCTGGTTCTTTTCAAAGGATCCTGGCTTTCCCAGCATAGTAACTGCTATGATCTACTAAGTCCCCGTAACATGCATATCTCATCATTCTCGCCATTTAACAAAACCACCAAGAAGAAATAGGCTCAGCAGAGTGATCAAGTTCACAGATAGATTTTGCTACTTCCCTCTGTGCCCTCAGCCCCACTAAGGCACAGGGAATCAGGACCAGCATCCCCTTTACTTGTCCCCCCTGTCCACCATCTCCAGCCCTCCACACCTCAGGCCTGGGATGCCTGGCTACCCAACTATGACACTAAAGCTTTGCCCATTAGCTCTGGACATAGACAGGAGTATCTGTCAGTTTTCAAGAACAGAGACCCGGTCACTGCCACCGGCCTCTCACTGCTCCTCCTCTTCCTAGACCCCATTTCCCCAGAGACTCTAGCCCTCCCTTCCTCTTCAGAGCCCAAATGGCAATCCAAACCTGCCCTGGGGTCCAGTCCTGTCAGGAGTCAACCGTCTTCTCCCGCCAAGCCTCCCACCCATCTAGACCAAGCTCTGTGCGGGTCCACTCTCCCTACCAGGCTCAACGTTCCCGCTGACTCCTGGCTGCACCCACACAACAGCTCAGCCGTCCTGCCTGCCACAACAGCCCCTGTCGGACCTTACCCTCTGCCCCCGAGAATTCTCAAAGCCTAGGCCAAGCTTGAGACTTCCTTCCTAGGGAGGAGCAGAGTTTGACCCACACCCAACAGTCTCTGTCCTATTGTTTGAGGCCCAGAAAAAAGTTTCAGACTGGGAATCAGAAGCTCTGAGTTAAACCCTGACCTGGGGCCTGGTGTGGTGGCTCACGCCTGTAATCTTAGCACTTTGGGAGACCAAAGCAGGAGGATCACTTGAGGCCAGTTCAAGATCAGCCTGGGCAACAGAGTGACACTACGTCTCTATAAAAAATAGAATGAGGCCGGGCGCAGTGGCTCACGCCTGTAATCCCAGCACTTTGGGAGGCCGAGGTGGGTGGATCACGAGGTCAGGAGATCAAGACCATCCTGGCTAACACAGTAAAACCCCGTCTCTACTAAAAATACAAAAAAATAGCCAGGTGCGGTGGCGGGCGCCTGTAGTCCCAGCTACTTGGGAGGCTGAGGCAGGAGAATGGGGTGAACCCGGGAGGCGGAGCTTGCAGTGAGCCAAGATCACGCCACTGCACTCCAGCCTGGGCGAAAGAGCGAGACTCCGTCTCAAAAAAAAAGCCAGGCAGCGTGATGCGTGCCTGTAGTCCCAGCTATGCAGGAGGCTGAGGGGGGAGGATCACTTAAGCCCAGGAGATCAAGGCAGCAGTGAGCCATGATCACACCACTGCACTCCAGCTTGAGCAACAGAGCGAGATGCTGTCTCTAATAAAAACAAACAAAAAAGCCCAAACCTGACCTATTACTGAAGCCACTATTTAACAAGATAAGCAACTGCTGTCATCAGTGAGCTCAGCCAGCCCATCTCTAAAGTCCAGGGCTTGCGCTGGGATGAGATAACAGCTTGCACTTCTATAGCGCTCCATTTTTAAACCGCTTGATTGAGGTATAATTGGCATATAATAAACTGCATATTTAAGGTACACAATTTGCTAAGTTTTGACACTGTATACACCTGTAAAAACCAGCACCACAATCAAGATATGGACCATATCCATCTCTCCTTCAAGTTTCCCCAACCTTGGTAACTCCCTCCCAACCCTTTGCCACCACTGGTGGGCTTTCTGTCACTAGAGACCAGCGTTATCGTAGAATTTACTTTCAGCTCAGCATTATCCTAAGCATTTTCATGTATAAAACTCATTTTATCCTCACAGCACAGATGAGGAAGCTGCAGCACAGACAGACAGAGGAGCTTTGCTCCAGACCGCGAAGTCAGCGAGGGGCACAGCTGGACCACGAGGAGGCATCAGTGTGGCCCTACAGCTGTGCTCCTGACGCTAATCTACACAGTGTCTCCACACCTGGAACCTGGAATGGGGCCGGTACACGGTGAAATGTTCCATTTTCATTATTATTATTATTTTGAGACAGGGTCTTGCTCTGTCACCCAGGCTGGAGTGCAGTGGCACAATTGTAGCTCACTGCAGCCTAACCTTTCAGGCTCAAGCGATCCTCCCAGCTCAGCCTCTGAGTAATTGAGATTACAGGCACGTACCACCACACTGGCTAATTTTATTTATTTATTTATTTTGTTTTAGTAGAAATGGGTTCTCATTATATTGACCAGGCTGGTCTTGAACTCCTGGGCTCAAGTGATCTTCCTGAAGAGCTGGAATTACAGGTGTGAGCCACCTCGTCCTTTCTCATTTATCGTTATTGTTATCATCAATATGCATGCTGAGAAGGCAGAGAAACTTCCTTCTGCAAGCTGGGTTCCAGTCCCTCACCCCTAAGTTTACCCAACCTCTTCAAAGTAAGAGTTCCCAGCTGGGTGTGGTGGCTTACGACCAGCATCGTAGCACTTTGGGAGGCCGAGGCGGACGGATCACTTGAGTCCAGGAGTTCGAGACTAGCCTGGGCAACATGGCAAAACTCCACCTCTATAAAAAATATAAAAAGAAGCCAGGCATGGATGGTGGCATGTGCCTATAGTCCCAGATACTTGGAAGGCTGAGGTGGTGAATGGATTGACCCCAGAAGGTCAAGGCTGCAGTGAGCCATATCGAACCACTGTACTGCACTCCAGCCTGGGTAACACAGCAAGACCCTACCTCAAAAAAAACACACAAAAATCTCTAAGGTGCTGGATCTGCTGGCAACAGCAGACTGGTGATTCTGAGCATCTCTACGAATAAAAATAGCACTAGCCTGAGGTACGGCCTGCGCCGAATGCGGCAGCACTGCCAAAACTGGTGTACGGGCAATGACTCACTGCAGGCAGCACAGCCCCTCCTTCTGGGCCCCGAGGGAGACAACAAATGGGCTTAAAAACCCAAGACCTTGGAAGCAAATGATTGAAGCTATATAAAAAAGCTCAATGATGCTGAAGTTTTAGGATGAGTTCATCACTGAATGTCCCTGAGGATTAACTAAAGATGACAAAATGGGTCTTCATGTCCATCTGTCCCTCTGCTCTCCAGATGACACAGATCCAGTTCTCAAGAACACACTTAGACTCCTTCTGTCAGCGACCCAAGGTGGAAGAAGAGTCCCCCAGCAAGTCCCTTGGCCTTCTAAAAAATTCTTAGAATTTTTTTTTTCTATTTTTATTTTTTGAGCCAGAGTCTCTTCCTCTGTCACCAGAGACACCACTCTGGCTGGAGTGCTGTGGCGTGGTCTCGGCTCACTGCAACATCCACCTCCTGGGTTCAAGCAATTCTCCTGCCTCAGCCTGCCAAGTAGCTGGGATTACAGGTGCTCGCCACCATGCCCGACTAATTTTTTTGTATTTTTAGTAGACACAGGGTTTCACCATGTTGGCAAGGCTGGTCTCAAACTCCTGGCCTCAAATGATCCACCTGCCTCAGCTTCCCAAAGTGCTGGGATTACAGGCATAGGCCACCACGCCCGGCTAGAATATAATTCTTTTTAGCATAGCCTCACCTCTGCCCTCTTTCTCTGTGTCAGGGTTTCGCAGCCAGGGCACGGTGAACCTGTCTGGGCTGGAGGATTATTTTGTTGTGGGGCTGCCCTGTGCGCTGCAGGATGCTTGGTAGTATTCCTGGTCACCCATTGGGTAACAGTAAGCCCCAACCCCAGCCAAGTTATGACAACCAAAAATATCTCTAGACATCACCAAATGGGCCCTAGGGGACAAAACTGACCACCCCCCACCTTGTTGAGACCTGCTCTGCGGCAACAATGAAAAGAGAGAACAGGCCGGGCGTGGTGGCTCACACCTGTCATCCCAGCACTTTGGGAGGCTGAGGCAGGTGGATCACAAGGTCAGGAGATTGAAACCATCCTGGCTAACATGGTGAAACCCCGTTTCTACTAAAAATACAAAAATCAGCTGGACATGGTGGCAGGCGCCTGTAATCCCAGCTACTCGTGAGGCTGAAGCAGGAGAATCACTTGAACCCGGGAGGCAGAAGTTGCACTGAGCCGAGATCGCACCACTGCAGTCCAGCCTGGGCAATACAGCAAGAATCCGTTTCAAACAAACAAAAAAGAGAAAACAGAGAACAATCCTCATCTGTACTAATCTGGAAAATGTTAAAAGTTATTTGACTTAAAAAAAAAAAAAGAAAACGAAAATGAAAAAAAAAGTTATTGGACTTTTCTGGTTAAGCAAGTTTGGAAAAAAAATAAGCAAAGGAAAAATATTGTTGTCGTTGTCAATTTTAATGATAAAATTAAAACCTAAAAAGCTCCCAGTGCCTTAAAGAGTATTTTGTTGTTGTTATTAATTGTTTAATGCAAAAACTAAATGGTGAATAATATTCTTCTGTCAATTATCTCAAAGTGAACCTCTTGCTGGGCACCGTGGCTCAGGCCTGTAATCCCAACACTTTGGGAGGCCAAAGGCAGGAGGATCACTTGCGCCCAGGAGTTCAAGACCAGCTTGGGCAACCCCATCTTTTAAATTTTTTTTTTTTTTTATAAATTAAAAAAACAAAAAAGGGCCGGGCGCGGTGGCTCATGCCTGTAATTCCAGCACTTTGGGAGGCCGAGGTGGACGGATCACGAGGTCAGGAGATCGAGACCATCTTGGCTAACACAGTGAAACCCCATCTCTACTAAAAATGCAAAAAATTAGCCAGGCGTGGTGGCGGGTGCCTATAGTCCTAGCTACTCCTTACTCGGGAGGCTGAGGCAGGGGAATGGCATGAACCCAGGAGGCGGAGTTTGCAGTGAGCCGAGATCACGCAACTGAACTCCAGCCTGGGGGTGACAGAGTGAGACTCTGTCTCAAAAAAACAAAAAAAATGCCAGGCGCAGTGGCTCACACCTGTAATCCCAGCACTTTGGGAGGCCGAGGCAGGTGGATCACTTGAAGTCAGGAGTTCGAGACCAGCCTGGTCAACATGGTGAAACCCCATCTTTACTAAAAATACAAAAATTAGCTGGGCATGGGGACGCACACCTGTCAGCCCAGCTACTTAGGAGGCTGAGGCAGGACAATCGCTTGAGTCCAGGAGGTGGAGGCTGCAGTGAGCCGAGATTATGTGACTGCACTCCAGCATGGGTGACAGAGTGCGACTCAGTCTAAAACAAAAACAAACAAAAACAACAACTAAGCAAATCTCTATGACAGTTCTCCTTCACACCTGATGAAAGCAAGGTGGAAGTGTTTTACAGACTAAAGAAAAATCTATCACTTTTCCACCGAGCAGCGGTCTGAAAGCTCCAAGAATAAATACAAGGTCCTATATTGACAGGGACCGTGGTTCTTCGTCCTGACTGCACTCTGGGACCTGCTGGGGAACCGGCCAGTATTTCTCACATTTTGATGGGCACACAAGCCCCCGGTGATCCTGTTAAATGGCCGGTTCTGACTCAGTGGGTCTGAAGTGGGGTCTAAGATGCTGGAATTCTAACAAGCTCCTAGGTGATGCCAATGCTGCTGGCCCACGGACCACATTTTGAATAGCAATGCCTAGACCGCTTGAATCAGAATTGCTGGGAGTAGGACTCAGGTGTCCATCATTTTTAAAGCTTCCTAGGTGATTCTAACATGAAGCCCAGAAGAAACCCACAAGAACAAGCCCTGGGAGGCACTGGAGTGAGAGAGATACGGGCTTGAGTGTGGGGTCAGTCATTCAATACATGTATGGCCTTAGGGTATTTCCCCAATCTGACCTTCAATTTTGTTACCTGCAAAATGGTGGGGGGCAGAGATGGAGAGTAACAACTCACAGGGGTTGTTGAGAACAGAAATAATGTGTGTCGAGTACCTAGGCCAGACTGGACAACGAAGTGGGTTCTTCTGTCACAGCCGTCTTTGACAAACAATTAATAGGTCTTTTACCATAATTAGATGATGCTGTGTTGGAGGCTGTTGGAGATCCAGATTAAGGAAGTCCCTACCCTTAAAACTGAAGTGGGGATACCAGTAGATAGAAAGCAAAGTGGCATGAGAAAGGGAGTATGGGGCAGTGGTTAGAGCACTGGGGGATACAAAGACAAGACACCACCACTCATGCACCGCGTGGCTGTGGGCAGGTTCCTTCTCCAGCTGAGCCTCAGCTGCCCAATGGGTAGACTCAGATTTGTTCTCTCCCAGGATCACCATTGTCAGTATCAAAGAAGCCACCAGGCAGGCAAGGGCACAGCCCTGTCTGCAGTTGTTCAATCAATCAAATCAAACCTGCAAATCTGCAGTTCCAATCAATCAAAGCAAACCTCTATGACAGGTCTCCTTCATGCCTGATGAAGAGCAAGGTGCAAGTGTGGGAGTGTGGGCTGGTGTGCATTGCCAGCCCCAACTCCTCATCCTTTGTGGTACCTTATTCATCCTTTTGGTGGCAGCATCTAGCCCAGGACCTGGCACACAGGACTGCAGGGCAGAGCTGACTGCCATTTTACCAAGTGAGAAAAATGAGGCCCAGAAAAAAGACATGCTCAAGATCCCACCTTAGGCCAGGCACCGTGGCTCACGCCTGTAATCCCAGCACTTTGGGAGGCACAGTGAGAGAACAGTTTGAGCCCAGGAATTCGAGATCAGTGGCAATATGGCGATACTCCATCTTGACAAAAAAATAAAAAAACTAGGCGAGCATGGTGGCTCACACCTGTAGTCCCGGGTACTCAGGAGGCCGAGGTGGGAGGATCACTCAAAACCAGGAGGTTGAGGTTGCAGTGAGCTGTGATCATGCCACTACACTCCAGTATGGGCAAGAGAGTGAGACCCTATCTTAAAAAAAAAAAAAAAAAAATAGTTCCAGCTGGGTGCAGTGGCTCACACTTGTAATCCCACCACTTTGGGAAGCTGAGGCAGGTGGATCACCTGAGGTCAGGAGTTTGAGACCAGCCTGGCCAACATGATGAAACCCTATCTCTACAAAAGTACAAAAAATTAGCCAGGCATGGTGGTGCGTCCCTGTAGTCCCAGCTACTTGGGAGGCTGAGGCATGAAAATTGCTGGAACCTGGGAGGCAGAGGTTGCAGTGAGCCAAGATTGCACCACTATACTCTAGCCTGGACCAGAGTGAGACTCTGTCTCAAAAAATAAAATAACATAATATAAAACATAAAATAATAAAATAAAATAAAATACACCAGGTGCAGTGGCTTACGTCTGTAATCCCAGGACTTTGGGAGGCCGAGGCAGGCAGATTGCTTGAGCTCAAGAATTTGAGACCAGCCTGGGCAACATGGCAAAACCCTATCTCTACTAAAAATACAAAAATTAGCCGGGCGTGGTGGCATGCCTGTAATTGCAGCTACTCAGGAAGCTGAGGCATAAGAATCGTTCCAACCTGGGAGGCAGAGGTTGCAGTGAGCCAAGATCACACCACTGCACTCCAGTCTGGGCAACAGGGAGAGACTCTGCCTCAAAAAAATAAAAAAGGTCCCATCTTAATTTATCTTCTGGGTCCCAGACCTCAGCTCTCCTCTGTGCCTGTGTACTGAAGAGGAAATAGAAGATGATTCTCCAGGCACTGGGCCTGGTGGCTTCCAGAGGGCAGGCTGAGGGTCAGCAGCCTGCCCTGAAAAGGTTGGGAGGTTCAGGTTATAGCACCAAAGTGTCCCTGAGACCTGGCTATGGTTCACATCTAGAGGGTTCTTGATAACACAGATTATCCCTTGGCAGAGAGGGCAGAAGTTACAACACTGATCTGGAATGCCTTTCCTCAGCAGAAACCTTTGCACCCTGAATACCTTGACCCTGCCACCATCGCCAACCATCCTTCACGAAACACCTCTTCGCTGCCTGACAGGGGCAGGCAGCAGACACAGTGCGCTTGAGTAGTCACCGCCTCCCATCTGCAGCCTTACCGTTTGCGAACAATGTTAATATTCTTCTCTAGCAGGTCATAGTGGATGTACTCGTTGGGCTCAAAGTGGCTCATCGCCACCTTGGCTCGTTGGCACAGGACTGAGGCCACATGGTACTGCCGCACACCCAGAGCTTTCTGCAAGAATAAACATGACAGCCATTGTCAATGGAGCACTTAGGAGAGTCCATCCCCGAGGGCAGCTCAGTATGGTGAAAAAAATCCAGGAATTAAAGTGTCAAGAGCTGTTCAGTAACTGCAGCCTCAGCTTCCTCATCTGCAGCACAGGGGATGACAAAGCAGCCACAAGGAACACAGCCTGGGGTAGGAACAAAGTGCAAGGGATTTACAGGCAAAAATCGCTGAGATCAAAGTCAACTTCTATCATGTAAGGTATATCAACATAAGAAAAGCCCTCATTGTCTAAAACCCAGAGGAGATAGAAAATAGGGATATACCCAGCTCTGGTGATCACACAGGGGTCTGGGAAGGTTAATTGAGACCGTGAAGTGAAAGTGCTCATTAAGCTGGAAAACACTACCCAAACCGGAGCTATTAGTCTACCTGCACTATAAGCTTCTTGAGAGCTGAGATCAAGCCTTATTTATCTTACTCATCTCTATGTCTGGACTACCTGGCACATACTGGAGATTCAACAAACATCTGTGGGTCAGAGGGAGGAATGAATGAGGAAAATCCTGCACTTGGGCTTTGGATGTTTCCTCATCCTTTCAAAAGGTGGTGCCTAATTCCCCTCCCACCTTTTTTTTTGAGACAGAGTCTCGCTCTGTGGCACAGGTGGGAGTGCAGTGGTGGGGTCTCAGCTCACTGAAACCGCTGCCTCCTGGGTTCAAGCTTCAGCTTCTCCTGCCTCAGCTTCCCAGTAGCTGGGATTACAGGCACGTGCCACCATGCCCAGGGCTAATTTTTGTATTTGTAGTAGAGACAGGGTTTCACCATGTTGGCCAGGCTGGTCTTGAACTCCTGATCTCAAGTGATCCATCCGCCTCGGCCTCCCAAAGTGCTGGGATTACAGGCATGAGCCACCATGCCCAGCCATTACCCTGCCTTTGAATATGTGGCAGACTTAATTCTACTTTATAGAATGTGACAAGTGATACTATGGGACTTCGAGACTAGGTCATAAAAAGAACAGCTTCTGCCTGGCTTGCTCTCTCTCTTGGATTGCTCTAGGGCAAGACAGTCTCCATGTTGCTAAGCAATCCTGGGAGAGGCCCACCAAGACAGCAACAGAGGCCTCTTGCCGATAACCAGCACCACCTTGCCAGGTGTGAGTGAGCCACCTTGCAAGCGAATGCTCCAGCCCCGGTTCAACCTGTCAGATGGCTAGCCCCAGCTGACATCTTCCCTGCAACTTCTGGAGAGTCCCCAAGCCAGAACCACCCAGCCAAGCCACTCCCAAATTCCTGGCCCACAGAAATATGAGATAAATGCTTGTTGTTTTAAGCTTTTAAGTTTGGGGGCAATTTGTTACACAGCAATAAATGAATGATTGTTATGGTGGGATCTGTATTAGTTAATTTTTTTTTTTTTTTTTTTTAAGAGACAGTGTCTTGTTCAGTTGCCCAGCCTGGAGTGCAGGGGCAAGATCATACTTCCCTGCAGTCTGAAACTCCTGAGCTCAAATGATCCTCCCACCTTAGCTTCCTCGGTAGCTGGGACTACAGGCACACACTACTACACCCAATTATTTAATTAATTTATTTATTTACTTATTTTTGAGACAGAGCCTTGCTCTGTCGCCAGGCTGGAATGCAGTGGTGCAATCTCGGCTCACTGCAACCTCCACCTCCTGGGTTCAAGCACTTCTCCTGTCTCAGCATCCTGAGTAGCTGGGACTACAGGTGTCCACCACCACGCCCAGATAATTTTTGTATTTTTAGTAGAGACAGGGTTTTATCATGTTGGTTAGGATGGTCTCTATTTCTTAAACTCATGATCTGCCCGCCTCGACCTCCCAATATGTTTTTCTTTCCTTTTTTTTTTTTTTTAAGGGAGTCTTACTCTGTTGCCCAGGTTGAAGTGCAATGGCATGATCTTGGCTCATTGCAACCTCTGCCTACCGGGTTCAAGCAATTCTCCTGTCTCAGCCTCCCAAGTAACTGGGACTACAGGTGCACGCCACCACACTTTGCTAATTTTTGTATTTTTAGTAGAGATAGGGTTTCTACATATTGGTCAGGGTGGTCTTGAACTCCTGACCTCAGGTGATAAACCTGACTCAGCCTCCCAAAGTGCTAGAATTACAGGCGTGAGCTGCCGCACCCGCCCTAATTCTTTTAATTTTATTTTTTTGTAGCAACAGGTCTTACTACATTGCCCAGGCTGATCTCAAACTCCTGGCCTTAAGCGATCCTCCTGCCTCAGCCTCCCAAAGCAGAGATTACAGGCATGAGCCTGTAATCTGTATTAGTTAATTTTAAACTATGAATAATAACCTTCAAGGGTACCTTGTTACCAGAGAAGAATAAATGAATCCAAAGAAATGATAGCAAGAGGCCGGGTGCAGTGGCTCACACCTGTAATCCCAGCCCTTTGGGAGGCCAAGGTAGGCGGATTGCCTGAGGTCAGGAATTTGAAAGCAGCCTGTCCAACGTGGTGAAACCCCGTCTCTACTAAAAACACAAAAATTAGCCACGCGTGGTGGCGGGCACCTATAATCCCAGCTACTTAGGAGGCTGAGGCAGGAGAATCATTTGAACCCGGGGACAGAGGTTGTAGTGAGCCAAGATCACCCCACTTCACTCCAGCCTAGGTGACAGAGGGAAACTCCGTCTCAAAAAAGAAAAAAAAAGAAAAGAAAAGAAAAAAAAGGAAGGAAGGAAGGAAGGAAGGAAGAAAGAAAGAGAAAGAGAGAAAGAAATGACAGCAAGAAGGAAAGAGCTGCTTGCTTTCTAGGTGGTTGGTGTTCCTCGTCATACCCTGGGTAGGGGAAGAGGCAAAGCTGAAACCACTGCCCCAGGCACCCTTCTTTACATCACCCGGATATATAATCCAAACGCTGTCAACCTCAGCACCTGAACCCAGTACGTACCCAGAGCAGCCATTCCCTGTTTGAGTCACCCAGCAGTGAGAATAGGCCACATTCTGAAACAGCACCCCCGACCATCACTCATTCTAACCTGTCTGTGGCAGGGGCAACATCCCCAGTCCAGACTTCACATCCATTTGCCCCAAAGCTCAAACCTGACTGATGGCTCCTCACTGCCTGCCTCACTGGGTAGGTGCAAAGAACCCACCAATGACATGACATCAAAGGACCTTCCACAGTGCACGTGCATAGGAAGAAGGTAGTATATTTCTGCTGCAGTGATAAACACTATCCCTGTGACATGGGGAGGAGCCCAGTGCATGGGGGGGATGGAGGAGCAGAGCCCTGGGTTTCAGGATGGCCCCACAACTTACCGATCCGGACAATTTAACCTCTCCAAGCAATCGTTTCTTCACAGAGCTATTGTGAGGATCTGGAGACATTATATAGAGTACTGAGTACGTTTCCATGATTATTACCCTGTGCATTCCTAAGTGTACACACTACCATGTTCTTCACACAAATGAGAAACCATACAAGTTGTTCTGCAACTCATCTTTTTCTTTTTCTTTTTTTTTTTGAGATGGGGTTTCGCTCTCATCACCCAGGCTGGAGTGTAGTGGCATGATCTCAGCTCACGGCAACCTCTGCCTCCCAGGTTCAAGCAATTCTCCTGCCTCAGCCTCCCAAGTAGTGGGCACTACAGGCATGCACTACCATGCCCGGTTAATTTTTGTACTTTTTTGGCGGAAATGGGGTTTCACCACATTGCCCAGGCTGGTCTCAAACTCCTGACCTCAAATGATCCACCCACCTTGGCATCCCAGAGTGCTGGGATTACAGGTGTGAGCCACGACGCCTGGCCTGCAACTCATCTTTTTCATTTACTAACAAATCTCAGACATCTTTCCAATGTGAAATTACCAATCTGTTTCTTTATTTTTACAAATTAATTGCCCTAAGTTTCAGTTTCCTTAGAAATAAAAACAACTGTAACAATACCTATTGCCTGGTGCAGCAGGCAAGACAATGCATTGTAATCTTATCTATGGTACCGGGACAAGGCAAAGCTCCAATTCCCACAGCCAGGGCACAGTTAAGCTAACTACAGACTACATCTCAATACCTACAAATAGGCTTCAGAAATAATGCTGGGCCAGGAGCAGTGGCTGATGCCTGTAATCCTAGCACTTTAGGACACAGGAAGGTTGCTTGAGACCAGGAATTCAAGACCAACCTTGCCAACATAGTAAGAGCTGTCAAGGACAAAATAGGCCAGGCACAGTGGCTCACACCTGTAATCCCAACACTTTGGGAGGCTGAGGCAGGAGGATCAATTGAGCCCAGGAGTTCAAGACCAGCCTGGGCAAGACAGCAAGACCTTGTCTCTACAAAATAAAATAAAACATAGATTAGCTGAGCGTGGTGGCATATACCTATAGTCCCAGCTGCTCAAGAGGCAGATCACTTGAGCCCATGAGTTCCAGACTACAGTGAGCTATGATCTCGCCACTGCACTCCAGCCTGGGCAACAGAGCAAGACCTTGTCTCAAAACAAAACAAAACAAGCTGGGCACGGTGACTCACGCCTGTAATTCCAGCACTTTAAGAGGTTGAGGTGGGTGGATCACCTGAGGTCAGGAGTTTGAGACCAGCCTGGCCAACACTGTAAAACCCCATCTCTATTAAAAATACAAAAATTAGCAGGGTGTGGTGGCAGGCACCTGTAATTCCAGCTACTCAGGAGGCTGAGGCAGGAAAATCGCTTGAATCCAGGAGGCAGAGGTTGCAGTGAGCCGAGATCCCGTCATTGCACTCCAGCCTGGGAGACAGAGTGAGACTCCATTTCAAAAAACAAAAAGGACAAAATCATATGTTGATACAGAATATAGCCTGGCACGGTGGCTCATGCCTGTAATCCCAGCACTTTGGGAGGCCGAGACAGGCGGATCACTTGAGGTCAGGAGCTCGAGACCAGCCTGACCAACGTGGTGAAACCCCATGTCTACTAAAAATATATTAGCTGGACGTGGTGGTGTATGACCGTAATCCCAGCTACTCAGGAGGCTGAGGCAGGAGAATCGCTTGAACCCGGGAGGTGGAGGTTGCGGTGAGCCGAGATTGCGCCATTACACTCCAGCCTAGGCAACAAGAGTGAAACTCTGTCTAAAAAAAGAAAGATACAAAATACAACTTATGGGTAAAGAAAGACTATGATGTGTCTAATATGAGACAAGCATGGTGTGACGCACCTGGAATATATTACATGGTCTAATCTTCACAGCCACCCAGTGAAGTGGCTCCCATGATTATCCTATTTTCCCAGTCGGGAAACAGAGGCATGGAGGATGAATGACAAGACCACACTGTAGGAAGCGGGATCCAAATGCAGCCTGACTGACCCATGTGCCTGCTGCTACCCCAGGCAAGTCATTTAACTCCTTAAACCTCGGTGCTTAATGGAGATACACTTCACAGTGTTAAATACAAATGAAATCAGCTACACATTTCACCCTTAATCACCCTGCCGTTCTGCTTTCCAACTATGTTAAAGTGTCTGTTCTCAACATCCAGTGCTGTCCAAGAAGACTTCCTGCCCTGATGAACAAGTTCTAGATCTGTGCTGTCTGGCATGATCTCAGCTCACTGCAACCTGTGTCTCCAGGGTTCAAGCAATTCTCCTGTCTCCACCTCCTGAGTAGCTAATTTTTGTATTTTTAGTAGAGACAAGGTTTTGCCATGTTGGTCAGACTGGTCTTGAACTCCTGACCTCATATGATCCGCCTTCCTCAGCCTCCCAAAGTGCTGGGATTACAGGCGTGAGCCACCGTACCTGGCCTTATTTATTTTTTTTAGAACATGTTGCCCAGGATGGCCTCAAACTCCTAGACTCAAGTGATCCTCCCACCTCGGCCTCCCAAAGTGCTAGGATTACAGGGATGAGTCGCCGCACCCAGCCATGGAATGGAATTTTTTATGTCACTGAATTTTAACTTGCCAGATTGAACAGCTTAGGTTTATAAATTAATAAGGATGAAACACTCATTCTCACTAGTATATCTGCTCATCGCAACAAAAAAGTAAAAGACAGCTAGACTTTCAGTCTTTGCCAGTTCACCTATCTTCTCCAGGCCTCAGGGGAAATCTCAGCTTGACTCCTGGCTTCAGAGCAGTGAAAGGCTGCGGTGCATGAAATGTCACATGGAAACTGTTAAAAGGGGGGCCACGTCAACATGCTCACCCTGTATTTTTTTTTTTTTATTTCATTCTCTATACATGGGCAAGAAATATGCTTACCCTGTAGACTGACTTCAAGGGCAAGGCCACCATGTGTTATGGTTTGAATGTGTCCCCCAAAGTTTATGTGTTGGCAACTCAATGCCCAATGTCAGTGCTGAGAGATGGGGCCTTTAAGAGGTGATAAGGTCAGAAGGGCGCTACCCTCACAATGAATTAATGCTGTTATTACAGAAGTGGGTTAGTTGTCATGTGAGTCGGTTCCTGATAAAGGGATAAGTCTGGCCCCCTTCCTCCCCTCTCTCTTATCCTTATACCTTCTACCATGTGGTGACACAGCATGATGGCCCTCACCAGATGCAGCCCCTCAATCTTCGACTTCCCATCCTCCAGAACTGTAAGAAATAAATTCATTTTCTTTCTTTCTTTCTCTTTCTTTCTCCTCCCTCCCTCCCTTCCTTCTTTTTTGACAGAGTTTCATACTTGTTGTCCAGGTTGGAGTAGTGGCGCTATCTCGGCTCACTGCAACCTCCACTTCCCAGGTTCAAGATATTCTTCCACCTCAGCCTCCTGAGTAGCTGGGATTACAGCTGCCTGCCATGATGCCTGGCTAATTTTCTTTTTTCTTTTGAGATGAAGTTTTGCTCTTGTTGCCCAGGCTAGAGTGTAATGGCATAATCTCTGCTCACTGTAACCTCTGCTTCCCAGGTTCAAGCAAGTCTCCTGCCTCAGCCTCCCGAGAGCTGGGATTACAGGCATGTGCCACCACGCCCAGCTAATTTTGTATTTTTAGTAGAGATGGGGTTTCACCACGTTGGTCAGGCTGCTATTTAACTCCCAACCTCAGGTGATCTGCCCGCCTCAGCCTCTCAAAGCATTGGGATTACAGGTGTAAGCAACTGTGACTGGCCTAATTTTTTGTATTTTTAGTAGAGACGGGGTTTCATCATGTTGCCCAGGCTGGTCTCAAACTCCTGACCTCAGGTGATCCGCCTGCCTCAGCCTCCCAAAGTGCAGGGATTATAAGCATGAGTCACTGTGCCCAGTCTAAATTCCTTTTCTTTATAAATTACTCAGTATGTAGTATTCTGTTATGGCAACACAAAATGGACTAAGACACCACGTATCATTCATTCATGGACCACATATCTCATATGTTAAAAAACAAAACAAAACAAAACAAAACTAGCTTTGGGTCTTTACCCTACTCTTAGAATAAAAATAAAAACAATTACTAATTAAGCATCTGTTTCATGCCAAGCACTTTCTGTGCCTATTCTGAATTCCAGTATAATAGTGCAGATAAGTGTTATTCCCATCTTACAGATGTGGAAACTGGAGATCAGAGAGGTAAGTCAGAATTCACTAGCTGGTATGCAGTGACTCCAGGATGCCAGCTCAGGTCTCTCTCTCTGTGATGCATCACTTCTAGATTCCGCTGCCTCTAGAATCTGGGCCAGTCCCTCTCACCTCATATGGCCCATCCTTTCCCAGCGCGGTGTGATAGCTCCACCACTTAACTGCTGTGACCCTGGGGAAGTTATTTAAGCTCCCCATGTCTTAATTTTGTCATAAAGAAAATGAAGATAAACTTCATAGCATTGATATAAAATGAAATCATTTATATAAAGTGCTTGGCACATGGCCTATTCATAATAAAAGCATTCCACATGTGTTATACTGTATCGTTTCTTTCATAAAGGAGATGAATGTAAAACTAGAAGTGGCGACATTGTGTTCCTCCTCTGGATATTGCCAGAAGCAGCGTGACTCTTCCTATTTTTCTTACTGCAGACAGCTTTAAAGGTCCTTGTGGCTGATTAGCATTTTCCAGAAGCCTTAGCTCATCAGGTCCTTTGGCATTCCTGACCCCCTTCTGATGTATTCCAGCTGCTCTGTACTGTTCCTCCTTGGTTACCTACCCCTTCCAACTTTGGACAAGTCATTCTAAAACTCTAAACTTATTTATTTAGGTGCCTCTCTTCCTCCTCTCCAGATTATTTGTAATTTGTTAGAATTTGCCTTGGAAAGCCTTCCATCCCTCTCAAACCCCTTCCGCTCATGGGGCCTTGGCAGTGGGATCTCATCTATCTGGTTCTGGGAAATTCAGAACCGGCCTTCCTCAAGGGCACTGAACATGATGAACTTCCTTGGCCAGAACACATTCTAAAGGGACCTGCCACAGGCCTTTACAGATGTAGTTTTTCTTCTGCTTGGAATGTTTGCTGTCCACCTCCATTCCCAATCTGCCCTTTGCCTAGGGAACATCCAATTGATCCTTCAAACTCCAAATACATTTAACTTTCTCAGGGAATCCTTCCCCGAATCCCCGGCTCTACCAGAGCCTCCTATTATATATGCCCTTTACTTCTTGAGTTCATTCATGAGATGATGTCTGTCTCCAAATATTTCAGTCTGTAAGCTCCACTAGGGAGAGATTGTGTCTGTTTACTCAGAACTAAATTCCCCCGGCCTGAACAGCAAGACTGATACACAGGAGGTGTTACATAAATACCAATTAGTTAAAAAAAAGGGATGTTGCTTCTACCTTCCCAACCAGCTCTTCCTTACCAAGCAGGGTTAAATACAGAGCAGGCTGAGTTAGTCTTGTGAGAGAAAACAGTTACCAAGGCAAATCAATGCTTTATCAGTCTGAGATGCTTTTAGTTAGACTGTAAAGAGGTTCAACATTTTGAAAGACAATTAGGTAATACATATTACAATGTAAAATGTTTGCCCTCTTTGACTAGCTTTCCCTCTTCCAGGAAACGATCTAATTAAAATACATAAAAGAGCAGAGAGACAGGCAAAGACACTGTCTACAGCACTATTTTTAAGAGAACAACCCAATTGTCCATACACAGGGCACTGATTGAATACGTTCTGGTTCAGGCACCATGGAATGCCACTCTACAGCTGTTTACAAAGAAGATAATCGTGGTGGTTGCACAACATTATGAATGTAATTAATACTAATGAATTGAACACTGAAAGTGGTTAAAATGTCAAATTTTATGTTAGATTTGACCACAAGTTTTTTTCTTTCTTTTTTTTTCTTTGAGACGGAGTCTTGCTCTGTCGCCCAGGCCGGAGTACAGTGGCGCAATCTCAGCTCACTGCAACCTCTGCCTCCCGGGTTTAAGCGATTCTCCTGCCTTAGCCTTCTGAGTAGCTGAGACGACAGGCATGTGCTACCACACCCAGCTAATGTTTGTATTTTTTGCAAAGACAGAGTTTCACCATGTTGGCCAGGCTGGTCTTGAACTCCTCACCTCAGGTGATCCATCCGCCTCAGCCTCCCAAAGTGCTAAGATTACAGGCGTGAGGCACCTGCCCGGCCTGTAACTTTTAAATGTTGCATGATATACGCATTTCTTCTGTAATCAGAAAAAGAAAAAATAAACCAGGCAAATAGGTGAAGAAAAGCATACTCCTTAAAGTGCAGAGTAGCATAATTGTTCAGTGGCAATTTGACAATAATCAAAAGCGTTTTGGTTTTTGGAAATGTGCAAACCCTTTGTTTCAGCAAGTTTACTTACAGGAAGTTATCATTTTGAAGGAAAAGGAAAAAAAAATGTACCTTTACAATAGCAGAATCTGATTACCACCATTTTAACCCAGAGATCAAACGCGGCACCACCAACAGCAGGACCACCCGACACCAGGGCCTCCTGGTGACCCGGCCTCACCTACGAAGAATTCTTGTCCAGAATGTTTAACCTGCATGTAAGAAAGCTTTGGAAACTTACCTCCAGAGTAAGGGAAATGCAAGGAGACAAAAGAACAATGAAACCCAGAAAGTGGACATTCTACAGGAAAACTGGCCTGGTCTCTTCAAAGAGTCAATGTCCTGGGGAAGAAAGGGCTGGGGCAGGGAATGGCGGTGCTGCTGTAGATTAAGAGAGACATAAATGGAAAAACCAATGCAATGTATGTTTTTTTATCAGATCTTGATTTGGAAAAAGATAGCTATCAAAGACATTTTGGAAGAAATTAAGAATGTGGTCTGGGTATTACTATTAAGAGCATTACTATTTGGCTAGTGCAGGGCTCGCAAAACCTGTAATCCCAGCACTTTGGGAGGCTGAGGCGGAAGGATGGTTTGACCCCAGGAGTTTGAGACCAGCCTGGACAATATAGTAAGACCCTGTCTCCACAAAGAATAAACAAAATTAGCCAAGCATGGTGGCACACACCTGTAGTCCCAGTTCCTTGAGATGCTGAGGTGGGAGGACAGCTTTAGCCCAGAAGGTCAAGGATGCAGTGGGCTGTGATCATGTGTACCACTGCACTCCAGCCTGGACCACAGAGCAAGATCTTATCTCAAAAAAAGGGGGAGGAGGGGGAACTGGATTATTCCAGCTATATCAAAATCACTTGGGAGGTTTTGTAAAAACTCAGCTTCTAGGTCCTATCACTCCCAGAGCTCTGAATCAGATCACCTGCAGTAGGGCCTAAGCATCAGTAAAAGATTACCCGGTTACTCTGAGATAGCCACATCTGGTCATCACTGGACCTGATATTCTCCAAAGTTCCTTCCAGCCCACAGTCTATAAATATTCCTCCCCAGCAAGCAGGCTCACCAATAAACCCCCTTAATCCCCAAAGGCCTGGGGGAAAGCACAGTAATGTCAGAATGGATTTATCTGAATCAAGGAAGAAACCCCCAGAATCCAGGCCCTTCTGGCTTAGCCACAGCCTTCACCTTCATGTACAAGCAGGGAAGGAAGCAACGAGCTACACATGTGCACATGTGAAATGCAACCCAGTGTTTTGCCCCAGAATGCACATGAGACTCAGAACCGCACTCCATTATGATCAGGCCCCGGGCTGGTCACACAGCTTACTCTTTCTTCTATAAAACAGGGAGAATGGTCGGGCACAGCGGTTCCTGCCTGTAATCCCAGCAGTTTGGGAGGCCAAGGTGGGCGGATCACCTGAGGTCGGGAGTTCGAGACCAGCCTGACACACACGGAGAAACCCCATCTCTACCAAAAATACAAAATTAGCCGGGCTTGGTGGCACATGTCTATAATCCCAGCTACTTGGGAAGGCTGAGGCAGGAGAATCGCTTGAACCTGAGAGGTGGAGGTTGCGGTGAGCCGAGATCACGTCATTGCACTCCAGCCTGGGCAACAAAAGTAAAACTCCATCTCAAAAAAAAAAAAAAAAAATCAGGGAGAATGATCCCTCTAGTCTACCTCACTTAACAAAGAATTCATTTAACAATGAATACCTTCCTAGGTGCCAAATGCTGTTACCATGAGGCTTCCAAGCTTTTCCAAGTTAAGGCACATGAACAAAATAATACATTTGGACACCGCAGAGCAGTAAGCAGACTAACCTGCTACCAGGAGGCAACCGGCAGGTTCAGCATGTCACCCTGCTAGGGTGGGGTAAGGCCAGGGCTATCTTCGCACACCCATGTCCCATCTGCTATACTGCACCTGAGGGATGCTTAGTTGTACCACACTGGACACTGGGAACACCACCATGGGGTCCCTACCATCAGGATTACCATCTGGTAGAATAAGAAAGACTGTAGTATTATAGTTATAGTTGCTATTGTGCACATTAGGTGCAAGATTCAGTGAGGCCACAGAAATATGAGCAATCAAGCACAAAAGAAGCCAAGATTTTATCAGATCATGAACTCAAACCAGATCATGTTTGAGTTCAAGTTCAAAAAAACTGGCTAGAGATGTCTATATTTTGAAGGTGATAACAGTAGGATTTGCTGAAAAGTTGGCCAAGGGGTGTGAGAGAAGGAGTCAAGAATATCACTTAGGTTTTGGACCTAAGTAACTGGAAGAATGGGTTGCTATAAACGAAATGGGGAAGGCAACCGGAAAAGCCGACATGCAGGGTGACACCAGGAGTTTGGTTCTGGACACTGGACTATCTGATACCCAAGTGGAGAGGCCAAAGAGGCAGGTAGATTCTCATCCTAGATAAGCAGCCCTCTAGAGCTCTGTTAATTTGATGATTCATCTAGAAGTATAGATTATCACAACCCAAGATGACCCCAGATCACCAGGAATTTTTTCGTTTGACAGATGAGGATATGAATGCCAAGGTCACATACCTAGTTAACAGTAGTTAGGGGCAGAATTCAAGCCCTCCAATTCTCAAGTCAATGCTTTCCCTCCCATACTACCTCCCCAATTTAAACTAACGTCTTCCTCATTCATTAAGTATTTCTCCAGTCCCAGACTATGTGTTGTGGTGCCTGAATTTTAGATGAGAAAACATGTCAAGTAAACACTTATGGGACTGTGTAAGTGACTCTAAGAGAAGTGCTATGACAGAAAAGTTAAGCTGCTATAACAGCATAAAGCTGGACAGCCTAATCTAGAATTGGGGAAGGGTTTCTCCAATAAAGTGATGTTTGATCTGAGGCTAAACAAATGGGCTTTAGGGGAACGAGTCCAGGGAATCTGGCACAGAGAGAATAGCATATGCAAGAAAGCACTTGCAACTGAAAGAAAAGAAAACCAGCCAAGCATGGTGGCTCATGCCTGTAATCTCAGCACTCTGGGAGGCCAAGGTGGGTGAATCACCTGAGGACAGGAGTTCGAGACCAGCCTGGCCAACATGGTGGAACCCTGTGTCTATTAAAAACACAAAAATTAGCCAGATGTAGTGGTGGGAGCATGTAATCCCAGCTACTTGGGAGGCTGAGGCAGGAGAATCGCTGGAACCTGGGAGACGGAGACTGCAGTGAGCTGAGACCACGCCACTGCACTCCTGCTGAGGCAGGAGGATCGCTTGAGCTCAGGAGTTCAAGATCAGCCTGGGCAACAGAGTGAGACCTAGTCGCTATTTAAAAAAAAAAAAATTACCAGCCGGGCGCGGTGGCTCACGCCTGTAATCCCAGCACTTTGGGAGGACAAGGCGGGCAGATCACGAGGTCAAGAGTTCGAGACCAGCCTGGCCGACATGGCAAAACCCTGTCTCTACTAAAAACCAAAATTAGCTGGGTGTGGCGGTGGGTGCCTGTAATCCCAGCTACTCGGGAGGCTGAGGCAGGAGAATCTCTTGAACCCGGGACGCGGAGGTTGCAGTGAGCCGAGATTGCGCCATTGCACTCCAGCCTGGCAACTGAGCGAGACTCTGTCTCAAAAAAAAAAAAAAATTACCAGAATTTTTCCTCTGTTATAAAAAGCAAGATATATTTCATGGAGAAAATATAGAAAAGTGATAAGACACACAATTTTACAGACTCCCTGAAGCCCATCCACGGACATCTACCATCATCACCCTTCCACCAGCCTCTCTGGCCTGGTATCTTGTGGGTCCCTAATACTCAGCGACTCCAAGCAAGGCACCAAACACTAGTCTATGCTGCATCTCTCCCTCCCCACAATCCCTGGCACCATGGAATCCGTTGTACTCACAATGAACAGGTGTCAGGGCTGACATTTCTGAGGAAATACAACCATGATAATACTAATCCTTATTAGTGATATTTGATATTTTTGTTTTTAATTTTTTTTTTAATCAGAGTAACATCTTTATGCATTATTAAAATTTAAAAACTATCATTATAAAGGAAACCAGGACTCAAGTCCCAACCCCCCATTTATCTGCCCCAAAGACAACAAACTTCAACACTTGGTGTACTTATCACAAATTCATCCTCGAACTCTCCATCAGCTACGACACTCAATATGATGAATGCGTCAGGAGATCCACCAGCCCTGTGATCTCCTGGAGCCTCTGTCTCTTTCCCCATAAGGTCTCATACCTCTCTGGAACTCACATCCATTAGTATCCTTAGAATATCCTGTCCTTCTCTTGAGTTGGATTCTTGTTTCCTGGATTCAATGGCTTTTTCTTAGATTACTCTTGTTTTGAGAGGACACATCCTCAAGTATCTGCCATCCTTCCACCTCAGCCTCCTAAAGTGCTGGGATTAGAGGCGTAAACCACCACACCCAGCACAGTATTATTTAAGGAAGGATAATGATGATGCCTTGCGCTTTTTTTTTTTTTTTTTTTCTGAGACGGAGTCTCAACTTGTTGCCCAGGCTGGAATGCAGTGGTGCAACCTCCGCTCACTGCAACCTCCGCCTCCCAGGTTCAAGCGATTCTCCTGCCCCAGCCTCCTAAGTAGCTGGGATTACAGGCGCGTGCCACAACGCTCAGCTAATTTTTGTATTTTAGTAGAGATGGGGTTTCACTATATTGGTCAGGCTGGTCTTGAACTCTTGACCTCGTGATCCACCCGCCTCGGCCTCCCAAAGTGCTGGGATTACAGGCATGAGCCACCATGCCCAGCTGGGCATATTTAAAAAAAATTTTTTTTTTGAGACGGAGTCTCACTCTGTTGCCCATGCTGGAGTACAGTGGCACAATGTTGGCTCACTGCAACCTCTGCCTCCTGAGTTCAAGTGATTCTCCTGCCTCAGCCTCCCGAGTAGCTGGGATTACAGGCATGCACCACCACGCCCAGCTATTTTTTGTATTTTTAGTAGAGACAGGGCTTTGCCATGTTGGCCAAGCTGGTCTCAAACTCTTGACCTCAAGTGATCCGCCTGCCTTGGCCTCCCAAAGTGCTGGGACTACAGGCATAAGTCACTGCACCCAGTCATATTTTTTAAAAATAACTTTACAGAGTTCTGTTTTTATTTCCTGATTCCAAAAGTAAAACATACTCAATGCTCAGTTCAACCTCAGGCCACAGAGATATTCCTGAGATCACCCATAAGGCCATCCAACACAGTTTTCCCAAAACTGGGAAATGGGAAAATTTTTTCCCATACTTGGAGCCTACGTCTCAGGCCTGGTAAATCCCAGGCCCTCATCTAGAAGAAATACTTTCACTGTGCCCTTGCCCTCCACTTTCCCCCACTTTCTGGGGAACAGAGGGGCCGAAGCAGAAAATCTCCCCTCATAACTCCCATAAGCCCCCTGGTTCAACATGACTAGGTCAGGAAGCTCACTCTCTTCCAGAAAGCCTATTCTACTGGTCACTTCTAAGATTTTAAACCAATGCTTCTTAAATCAAATGAAAATGTGCCCCCATTACATCGTTCCAGCTTTGGAGATCTGAGCTTAAATCCCAGCTCTGCCCCTTACAAGCTGTATAACCTTTATCTTATTTAATCCCTCTAAACATCACTTTTTCCCATCTGTAAATGGGGATAATGCCTTCAGAGGCTGCAGTGAGGATGAAAGGAGAGAATCTAGATCAGTGCCTGGCACATGACAGGCCTAACTTCCTAGTCCTACCCTTTGGAACCAGATTAAATGAGGCTAGTCAGTCTTCCACAATCAACCCTTCAAATCACTGAAAACCACAATTGTGTCTTCTCCATCCCAAGCATCCCTATAGCACTTCCTCAGCCACAAAACAACTTCCTAATTTTACACCTAAGTGGGAGTCTCCCATCAGGGTGACCAGTAGCCAGACGCCCACAGATCTGTTTTGGAGTAAATATCACCTCCCGCACATCTCTGTGCCAGTGACTCTTGTGAACCTTGCTGTGCATAGCTCAGCCTCCCTGCCTGAACTTGCAGAGGCTCAGAGATGGGAAGGGTCCTGCCTAAGGTCAAAAAGCTGGCAACTTGCAGAGGTCAAGATTTTCCCCCAACCTCTGCTTCAGGCCCAGCGGCCAGATGGGCTGAGTCCTCCACGTGGGTTGTCGGTACCAACCGCTGACCCTGAGTGCCTCTGTTGGAGTCTAGCTGGAGAAGCCACAAATCTCCAGGGCTTCCAGGGAGTAAGGGAGGCTCTGCTGATCCTGCAGCTACCAACACAGGACAGTGGGCAAATGCTGAGGGAAGGGGCATCCCCACAGGAGACCCCACATGGGAGCCAGGCACCACACAGCTAGGCAAGACAAAGGAAGAAAGGACGCTGCGGGCGAGATGACAACAGCTCTCTTACCCTAACAATTGTGCCAAGTGGGACTACTACAGGTCATTCTGTCCCTTGTTCAGATGAGAAGACAGAGACTTGGACCAGATGGGAAAGTAAAGTCCACTAAAATATAAGCTCCATGGGGACAAAAAATGGTCTATTCTGGTCACAATATATTCAGACCCTAGGATAATGTCTAACACATAGAAGTTCGAAAAAGACTTACTGATGAAATGGATGAAGGCAGAGCCGTGGCACGAACACCAGCTTTCTGGATTGTGCCTTCATACTCAAGTTAAGTGCCTCTGGCAGAGGCCATGGTGAGCAACAGCACCGGTTCAGAGCCGTGGCAGATGGGAAAAGGGCCCACCCCACGGCACATCACATGTACATCCACTCAGAACTCCCTGCAACCCCACTCGGCCAAGGTCAGACATGCTGCCCTCTTCCCAAAGGATGGAGGTCTTCCCTTGGGACCACTTGTATTCAGAGAATACTACAATCCAAATGGACTGACTTATTCTCCGGCAGACTTCTGCCCACCTCGTCAAGCATGGTGCACACAGCAGTGCTTGTTGGGGAGCCATGTACCCGTGAGCCCCAGCACACAGAGCAAGCTACAGAGCTGAGGGGGCTGATCCACCCAAACACGCCAGCGTCCAGGAGAGGCCAGGTCTCTTGAGACAGTTGCTTTAACAAGTGACAGGAAGTCACCAAGCACCTGTCAGAGTGCCACCATGGAAACACTCCAAGACAAGTGCCGAGTCACAGAAACAGCATCCACTCTAGGGCTGGAGGGATCTGGCTTGGAATCTCAGCTTCCCTAGCTGTGGGACCTCAGATAAGATTCTTTACCTCTCTGAGCCTTAATTTCCTCTTCTGTAACATGGGGGTAAAAGAGCAGAGATTTTGGCCAAGGGTAATGGCTCATGCCTGTAATCCCAGCACTTTAGGAAGCCGAGACAGGTGGATCACCACCACTCCTGAGCCCAGGAGTTCAAGACCAGCTTAGGCAACAAAGTCAGACCCCATCTCTACAAAAAAAAAATACAAAAATTAGCCAGGCATGGTGGTGTGTGTCTATAGTCTGAGCTACTCAGGAGGCTGAGGCGGGAGAATTGCTTGAACCCAGAAGTCTGAGGCTGCTGTGAGCCAAGATCGAGCCTCTGTACTGCAGCCTGGGTGACAGAGCAAGACTCCATCTCGGAAGAAAAACAACAACAACAAAAAAGGCAGAGCTTTTGTGAGGATTAGAAAGACTTGTAAATACAGAGGAAAAAAGTCTAGAATGATAAACACAAAATTCCCCTGGGGACTGGGACGGGGAGAAGAGAGGTTTTCTGAATATACTGCATCCTGTAACAAAAAAATATACGAAAGGCATAGAGCTTGGTAGCTGGGTTTCTGGCAGCCATTCAATAAACACAAGCTGCTATTACTCAGTTCTCCGGGGAGAATGAGAGGCTGCTACTAAAACGTGGCCTGCCTGCGTACTGGGGAGAGGATTATAGGCAGATGTTTTTCCACTATGCCCCCTTATTCTCCCTCCCAGTCACCAAAGATCAGAGCCCCAGGGCAAGTCCCAAGCACCAGGACAGCACATCTTGGAACTGAAATGGAACTGAAAAGGCCTCATCTATCCACTCTTTCTGCATTTGAATGCCTAACACACTCACCCAACCTAGCCAAGTTGTCTCCAGCAGTGGGGAACTCATACATTATAAGGCAGCCCATTTCACAGAAGGATGACTTCAGGCTCACATCTCTTAGCAACTAACTGCCTAGCCCTTCCTGGCAGAGAAGTCTCAGGTGGACTCTAAGCGGGCAACACAGAAATGCCCATCAGTCCACACCCTCCTAAGAAGCATCTTCCCACACCTCCACTGCAGGGCTTCTAACGATTTTCTCCCCCTCCTGGTAGGCGACGCCTGGCTCGTCTCCTAAGAAACCAAAGCTAAACAATTCCCTCCTGCCAGCAGGCAGTCAGCTAGCTTGGTTGCTATGCAACTGGCAGGGACAAAAGTGATGCAGTCCTTTTCAGAGGCTTGGAAAGGGAGCAAGGCGCCGTGTCTCTCCAAGTCAGAGCCTCTAAATGGGTACCAGAGGCAGCAGGGGGTTCCTTTAAGGAATAGGCTGATGACAGATTAGCTCATGTGACTAATTCTCTTTTGCTGCCCACATCAGTCGTACACTGTGAACTGCATACAAATCCCAAGCCCTGCTCTGGCCCCACAGGCAGCAGCTCTGCACCTACACACTTGAGATGGGCACCCTCTGCAAGCTCAACAGGCAGCCCGTGAGGCTGAGCCGAAGCTCAGTCAAGGAATAAAGCTGCCTCTGTGCAACCCACCCGTCTAGCCTCTCCCCCGCCAGCCTCGCTGGTATTTAGGGCAGGAGACAATCACAGTCCCAAAGACATACACCCAAACGGGCACAGAGCCGACTGAACTGTGTCCCCTATATCCAGCCCACTCGACAGAGATCAGTTTCTACTCCCTCTGGGAAATCGGTTTGGCTGACTGATAAAAAGCCTGGGTTCTGCAGTCAAATCTGCATTCATGTGCTAGCTGTGACCTCAGATGAGCTATTTAACCTCTCTGGGACTCAGTTTCATCATTGTGAAACAGGCTACTCATATGTACTTCTTAGTGTTGTTGTGAAGGACAAATGAAGCAATATTTGTAAAACAAGACCTAGTTCTGTGACTGGCGCAGAGGGCCTGATTACTCAGCAGATGGTGGGTAATGCATTTCTCTGCTCCTCCAGGCCTGGATGGGCATCTGCCGTTGTCAGTGGGCGGACCAAACACACCACCACTACATCCATCTTCCAGGATGGGTGGCTGAGGCTGTATTTAGCCCCATCCAGCAAATCCCCCCACCTACTCCTTGCTTCAGCGCCATGTATTATAGTTATTTAGATGACTTCTCCCTCACCACCCTAAAAGCTCTTCACAGACAGGGCCCTTGTCTTAGATCAGCTCTGTGAACACACTCATGACACGGTGAGTGCTTATAAATACCACAACCACAGATACCCTGCAGAAGGTGAAGGAGCCCGGCTACAAGGAACTAAAGAAGTGTGGCATACAAAAAAATTAACCGGGTGTGGTGGTGCATGCCTCTGGTCCCAGCTACTTGGGAGGTTGAGGCAGGAGAATCGCTTCAGCCCCAGAGGCGAAGGTTGCAGTGAGCAGAGATCGTGCCACTGCACTCCCACTTGGGCTACAGAGTGAGACTCCTTCTCAAAACAAACAAACAAACAAACAAACAAACAGAAGTGTGGCAGGGACAGGGTGGGGGTTTTAAAGGAACTCCAGATACCTCTTTGGTAAGTCCCACAAATGCCCACAGAATTAAAGCTCCCAATCAGAAACCATCTCAATCTCTCCAGGGGGAAAGCAGAAATACTCGCCAGGCCTCAATTCACCAAGGGCCTAGACTTGAATATTTCATGATAAAAATAAATACTGCAAATATAACTCTAAAGCTCACTTCCCCAATGTTGTCCTTAGATAATTAAAAAACTAAACCAAAAGATTCATTTCTACCTCTTCCCCTAACTCTTTTAAAACAGTATTGAAAGGGTTTTCTTGGCCAGGCGCGGTGGCTCACGCCTGTAATCTCAATATTTTGGGAGGCTGGGACGGGTGGACCACTTGAGGTCAGGAGTTAGAGACCAGCCTTGTCAACAGGTTGAGACTCCGTCTCCACTAAAATAAAAACGCAAAAATTAGCTGGGCGTGGTGGTGCATGCCTGTGATCCCAGCTAAGTGGGAGACTGGGGCAGGAGAATCGCTTGAACCCAGTAAGTGGAGGTTGCAGTAAGATCGGGCCACTGCATCCAGACTGAGTAACAGAGTGAGACTCTGTCTTGGGGGTAAAAAAAAAAAAAAAAAAAAAAAAAAAAAAAAAAGGTTTCCTTCAACAACTACCACCTATCTGTTATCTGGGGAGATGATGGGAGGAACAAGCAATTCTCACAACTGGTTTTTTTTTTTTTTGAGACAGTCTCGCTCTGTTGCCCAGGCTGGAGTGCCCCAGGGTGATCTCGGCTCACTGCATCCTCTGCTTCCCGAGTTCAAGTGATTCTTCTGCCTCAGCCTCCCAAGTAGCTGGTACTACAAGCCCGTGCCACCTTGCCTGGCTTTTTTTTTTTTTTTTTTTTTTTTTTGAGACGGAGTCTCGCTCTGCCGCCCAGGCTGGAGTACAGTGGCGCGATCTCAGCTCACTGCAAGCTCCGCCTCCCGGGTTCATGCCATTCTCCTGCCTCAGCCTCCCGAGTAGCTGGGACTACAGGCACCGCCACCACGCCCGGCTAGTTTTTTGTATTTTTAGTAGAGACGGGGTTTCACCGTGTTAGCCAGGATGGTCTCGATCTCCTGACCTCGTGATCCGCCCGCCTCGGCCTCCCAAAGTGTTGGGATTACAGGCGTGAGCCACCGCACCCGGCCACCTGGCTCATTTTTGTATTTTTAGTAGAGACGGGGTTTCACTACATTGGCCAGACTGGTCTCAAACTCCTGACCTCGTGATCCACCCATCTCGGTCTCCCAAGGTGCTGGGACTACAGGCATGAGCCACTGCACCTGGCCACAACTGGTCTTTTTTAAACATATGAGCTGAGGATAAAGGCTGGGGTGATGGACGACATGGGCCATCTGCAGGGGCTGGAGACAGAAACGAATATTTACCAAGTGCCTCTATCCTGCACCAGATTTGCCCCAAGTACTTTATCCACACAATCCCATGACTACCCTGTAAGGCAGAAGGCATTGTGCCCATTCTACGGATAAGGAAACTGAAGCTCTGGAATGCTAACTATTTTGCCCAGGGTCACGCAGCAAGGTGGAATTCCAGGCCTGGCTCCAAAGCTAGTACCCTTTCTTCTGGCCCAGGTTCTGCAAAATAAAACTAAGGAAACCATTCTCCCTACCTTTAATTTACTTGGGAGGCTGAGACAGGAGAATCAGGTTCAAGTGATTCTCCTGCCTCAGCCTCCCAAGTAAATGGGATTACAGGCACATGCTACCATGCCCAGCTAATTTTTTGTGTTTTAGTAGAGACAGGGTTTCACCATGTTGGCCAGGCTTGTATTGAACTCCTGACCCCAAGTGATCCACCCACCTCGGCCTCTCAAAGTCCTGGGATTATAGGCATGAGTCACCATGCCCAGCCCGTTCTCCCTACCTTTCAAGACTTCCAAATGAAGATATTCCACAAGGAGAAAATCTGTCCCTACTCTCAATCTTAGAAATGTCCTATTCCTTTTTTTTTTTAAGACGGAGTCTCGCTCTGTCGCCCAGGCTGGAGTGCAATGGCCGGATCTCAGCTCACTGCAAGCTCCACCTCCCGGGTTTAGACCATTCTCCTGCCTCAGCCTCCTGAGTAGCTGGGACTACAGGCGCCCGCCACCTCGCCCGGCTAGTTTTTTGTATTTTTTAGTAGAGACGGGGTTTCACCGTGTTAGCCAGGATGGTCTCGATCTCCTGACCTCGTGATCCGCCCGTCTCGGCCTCCCAAAGTGCTGGGATTACAGGCTTGAGCCACCGCACCCGGCCAGAAATGTCCTATTCCTAAAGTAATATCAGAAACTATTCACAATGCTTTTTTTTTTTTTTTTTTTTTTTTTTTTTTTGAGACAGTCTCACTCTGTTGCCCAGGCTTGAGTACACTGGCACAATCTCGGCTCACTGCAAGCTCTGCCTACCAGGTTCAAGCGATTCTCGTACCTCAGCCTCCTGAGTAGCTGGGTCTACAGGCGACCACCAACACACCTGGCTAATTTTTTTCTATTTTTAGTAGTGATGGGGTTTCACCATGTTGGCCAGGCTGGTCTCGAACTCCTGACCTCAGGTGATCCGCCTGCCTCAGCCTTCCAAAGTGCTGGGATTACAGGTGTGAGCCACCACGTCTGGCTTTTTTTTTTTTTTTTTTTAAGACAGAGTTTCATTCTTGTTGCCCATGCTGGAGTGCAACTGCACAATCTTGACTCACTACAACTTCCACCTCCCAGGTTCAAACGATTCTCCTGTCTTAGCCTCCCAAGTAGCTGAGATTACAGGCATGCGCCACCACACCTAATTTTGTATTTTAAGTACAGACGGGGTTTCACCACGTTGGTCAGGCTGGTCTTGAACTCCTGACCTCAAATGATCCACCTGCCTTGGGCTCCCAAAGTGCTGGGATTATAGGCATGAGGCACCACACCCGGCTCACAGTGCTTTATAGCACATCAAACAGAGTCAAAACAACTTTTTAAATATTAGGCCTTCAGAACCTTTCTTAACTGAAGGGTAGTTATTAATTACACCGTTTTGCAGATGTGTAACTAACTGCAGGACCACAGAGTTGAGACTTTGCCCGAAGCTACACAGTAAGCCAGTGGCAGAAGTCTTCCCAAGGCTCCCGATGGTCTATCTGCCGCCTTTTTTTTTTTTTGAAACAGAGTTTCACTCCTGTTGCCCAGGCTGGAGTGCAGTGGCGTGATCTCAGCTCACCACAATCTCCGCCTCCTGGGTTCAAGAGGTTCTCCTGCCTCAGCCTCCCCAGTAGCTGGGATCACAGGCATGTACGCCACGCCCAGTTAATTTTTTTTTTGTATTTTTAGTAGATAGAGACGGGGTTTCATCATATTGGCCAGGCTGGTCTCAAACTCCTGACCTTGTGATCCGCCCACCTCAGCCTCCCGAAGTGCTGGGATTACAGGCATGAGCCACCGCACCCGGCCCATTTGTTGCTTTTTAAAGGCTACAAGAAGCCTCTCTGCAATACCTTCCCTCCTTCATGCTGAGAGGCCTAGAGCCCACCACTGCCATCCAAACCAGGTGCTGGGAAAACCAGGCCCATCAAAGAAAACTGGAGCCAGGAAAGACTTAACACTGACTTTAAATACTTCCCACTGGCTGGGTGCAGTGGCTCATGCCTATAATTCCAGCACTTTGGGAGCCCAGGAGTTCAAGACCAGCTTGGGTGACATGGCAACATCCCCATCTCTACAAAAAATAAAAAATTAGTTGGGCACGGTGCTACACACCTCTAGTCCCAGCTACTAGGGAGGCTGAGGTGGGAGGATTACTTAGGCCCAGGAGGTGGAGGCTGCAGTGAGCTATCATTACACCACTGCACTGCAGCCTGGGTGACAGAATGAGGCCCTATCTCAAAAAAAAAAATTCTTTTTTCTTTTTTCTTTTTTTTTTAAATAAAAAAGGTAAGCATTTACAAGATGGCCCTCTTGGATACACATCAGGTTTCCCAATAAAACCAGATAGGACAGAGTCCACATGAAACGAGATGCTCATACTCTACTCAAGTGAGGGCCCCTGGGTAAGACACTTGACGTCATCTGGCTTTCTCACCTGTGAAATAAAGTACTTGAGAATTGATGAAAGAATCAAGAATTTATCAATGAGATTCTGCCCTTAGGTAATTTTTATAAGTACTGAGGAGGCTGGGTGCGGTGGCTCACGCCTGTAATCCCAGCACTTTGGGAGGCCGAGGCAGGCGGATCACGAGGTCAGGAGATCGGGAGACCATCCTGGCTAACACAGTGAAACCCCGTCTATACTGAAAATACAAAAAAATTAGCCGGACATGGTGGCAGGCACCTGTAGTCCCAGCTACTTGGGAGGCTGAGGCAGGAGAATAGCGTGAACATGGGAGGCGGGGCTTGCAGTGAGCCGAGATCACGCCACTGCACTCCAGCCTGGGCAGCAAAGCGAGACTCTGTCTCAAAAAAAAAAAAAAAAAAAAAGAAAAAAAGAAAAAGAAAAGAAAAAAGGCCTGGCTGGGCACGGTGGCTCACGCCTGGAATCCCAGCACTTTGGGAGGTCGAGACGGGCGGATCATGAGGTCAGGAGATGGAGACCATCCTGGCTAACACGTGAAATCCTGACTCTACTAAAAATACAAAAAAAATTAGCTGGGTGTGGTGGCGGGCGCCTGTAGTCCCAGCTACTTGGCAGGCTGAGGCAGGAGAATGGCATGAACCCAGGAAGCAGAGCTTGCAGTGAGCCGAGATCGCGCCACTGCACTCCAGCCTGGGCGACACAGCAAGACTGTCTCAAAAAAAAAAAAAAAAAATTACTGTGCAAACACACGACCACTGAATTCAAGCTCACCCATCCCTCAGTTACTAAGACCCCAAACCAAGGAGTCACCCTTATTCTCTATCCCTCCCATGTGCCAACCCATCTGCCTCTGAATATATCCCAATTTAGAATACATCGCATTATCTCCACCCCCAGACCCTAGTCCCAGACACCTCTGCCATTCCTGGGATGACTCCAACAGTCCCACACTGTTCTCCCTGCCTCCTCCTTTTGACCCTCTATGGTTCATCATGCACGCAGCAGCCCGGATGATCAGATCATGTCACTCCCTGGCTTAAAATCTTCCAGTGGATTTTCACTACACTTGGATTTCCTTACCGAAGCCTGCCTGACCCTAGCCCCAGCCTCTTGGTCAGACCTTTTGCTCCTCAGGACACTGTAGCAACACTAGCCTTAGCTCTTATCCTCAACACACTCAGCTCACACCTAGATGGGTGCTCTGCACATGCTCCTTCTATTTGAAGTCTCCTCCAAAAATGCTGAACAGCTGCGTTAGTATCATCTAAGTCTCAGTTCAGATGTCACCTCTTCTACGAGGTCTTCCCCAAATATCCCAGTTAAAAATGCCATGTTCCCACCCCATTCTCTCTACCTTATCTTTCCCACAACACTCAGTAATACAATATTCTTATTTTTCTACTTATTTTCCCCAGGACTACAATTTAAGCCCCACTATTCTTGTTGACTACTGCATCCCCAGTGTCTAGAACAACGCTAGGCAGTGTTAGACATTAAGCTTTTTCTTTTTTCTTCTTGAGACATTAAGCTTTTTCTTTTTTTTTCTTGAGACAGAGTTTCATTCTTGTTGCCCAGGCTGCAGTGTAATGGCGCGATCTCGGTTCACTGCCACCTCCGCCTCCTGGGTTCAAGTGATTCTTCTGCCTCAGCCTCCTGAGTGGCTGGGATTACAGGTATGTGCCACCACATCCAGCTTATTTTGTGTTTTCATTAGTGATTGGGTTTCACCATGTTGGCCAGGCTGGTCTTGAATTTCTGATCTCAGGTGATGCACCTGCCTCGGCCTCCCAATGTGCTGGGAATACAGGCGTAAGCCACCCAGCCCGGCCAAAGCGTTCAAAGAACATTGTGAAGCAATTGGTTTGAAAGGCAATGATGTGCTCCCTTAATCCTCAGGATGGTGTCCCTGTTCCCTCTGTCCATATCTAAGATGGAAGCTTATTTAACAATTCATTCATTCACTCAATTCTAGTAACAACTGATATCTGGGAAGGTTATCATAGTGACCATACAACCAGAATCATCTATTTCACAATTCAAACCAAGATTTGATTTTAAGATGGCACAGAGAATTTCTGCCAAATATTTTTGTAGGTAACTGCCATCACAAATTTACATGCAAGAGGTTACATGACTTCCCCCAAGGTCACATGAAACCTCAAAACCCCAGTTATCTCAAGGAAAAACCAAACACCTAATAAACATATTTTCAACTGCTCAACCCCTCTTGTGTACTACTCAGTCATATGCACAAAAATAAATGCTAAAAAACAGAGAGTAAATGTGGTTTTTCAAAAATCTCACCTCCTTGGCTGGTTGCAGTTGGCTCACACTTGTAATCTCAGCACTTTGGGAAGCCAAGCCAGGAGGATTGCTTGAGCACAGGAATTTGAGACCAGCCTGGGCAACATAGTGAGACCCCCATTTCTTTAAAAAACAAAACAAAACAAAAACCCACATCCTATTTTCTTGTTTCTAATCTTACTATCTGGTAGCAGGTACTGTCAAACAAGAGTACACATTCAGCTTGGCACTGTTCTGAGGTTATGGTGCATCTATGGATCCACAGGTTGAGCTCGATGCCAAAGGGAAGCAGTATAGTGCCAGCTGCTAAGCCCCCAGGCTTCGGAATCAGACATGTCCAGATTCAAATCATACCTACTAACAACTACTGATAAGGGCCTAGGCCTTATTTTGTTCTGAGACAGAGTCTCGCTCTGTCACCCAGGCTGGAGTGCAGTGGCGTGATTGCAGCTTACTGCAACCTCCGCCTCCTGGGTTCAAGGGATTCTTCTGCCTCAGCCTACTGAGTAGCTTGGACTACAGGCGCGAGCCACCATGCCCGGCTAATTTTTGTATTTTTAGTAGAGATGGAGTTTCACCATATTGGCCAGGCTGGTCTTGAGCTCCTGACCTTGTGATACACCTGCCTCAGTCTCCCAAAGTGCTGGGATTACAGGCGTGAGCCACCGTGCCTGGCCACGTATTTATTTAGCAATTATATAGCCCTTACTAAGTACCAGGAAGGGTTCTAAATACTTTGCAACTATTACATGATTGAAACAGATATATTCTTTTTATTGTATCTAAAGGCAAGGAAACAGGTGCGGAGAGGTTGAGTAACTTATCCAAAACCACACCTATATGAGTATTAGAGTTATTACAGAATTCAAATCTAGGTTGTCTGATGCCAGAGTCCATGCTCTCAACCATAACACTACGTTTGCTCTCTAATTCTGTTTCTTCATCTATAAATCAGGCTAATAAACCTGACTCATCTCACAGAGTCATGTGAAATTAGTCATACACAGTAAGATAAATGCTAGGTACTCTTAGTGCTGGGAGTAACACCCATCATTCTATTATCTACCTTCACCTTTGGTCCAGCCAAGGAAAGAAAAATACCGTATTTGGCTGAGAAAGATCTCCAAGGCCCTCTGCAGTCAGGTACATTAGAATACAGTGGAAGTTCCACAAGAACAGGGACTGTCTTTGCTTACCACGGTATTCAGAACAAGCAGTGGGCGCTCAGTAAATATACGGTGAATGAAGTAGGAATGAATTGACTACAGCCATAGGGTTCTGCATATATGACTATTAAGGTGGTAACCATCATTTCACAAATGTATCTAAGCACAAAAGAGGTAAATGTACAAGCTTCTCAGAGAAACCGTGTTAGTTGGTTACTTGAGACAGCCTGGTTATTGGGAGGCAGTGTGCAAACCGCATAATATTGTTCATTCATCTTAGCTGAAGGAACAAATAAGGAGACCAGGATTTTAATCCTGACTCTGCTACTGGAAGTCACCCAGGCTCTCAAGGTCTTAAATTTTCCACCTGCAAAAGAGGTTAGTCGACATGATGGTCGTAAACTCATTCTACTTACTCATCACTTTCTAACATCCAGTTGCTGAATATACATTTGTTCAATGAAGATCATCCTCAATTGACAATGGATTCAGGAAGTAACTTACTCAAGGTCACAGGATCAGGAAAGAGTATGAACTACAGCCCAGATCTCCTTTTACACCAGTCTGATACTCATACTTTCCAAGATCCTTTTCAGTTCAAAATGGTGTGATATTATTCTTCTCTTCCAAGTTCAAGAACTCTATAATCATTTATCTTTTTTTTTTTTTTTTTTTTTTTTTGAGACGGAATCTCGCTGTGTCACCCAGGCTGGAGTGCAGTAGCGCGATCTCGGCTCACTGCAAGCTCCGCCTCCCGGGTTTACGCCATTCTCCTGCCTCAGCCTCCGAGTAGCTGGGACTACAGGCGCCCGCCACCACGCCCGGCTAGTTTTTTGTATTTTTAGTAGAGACGGGGTTTCACCATGTTAGCCAGGATGGTCTCAATCTCCTGACTTCGTGATCCACCCGCCTCGGCCTCCCAAAGTACTGGGATTACAGGCTTGAGCCACCGCGCCCGGCCTTATAATCATTTATCTTACCAAATAATCTTGACTGACTCCCTTAACTCATGAGACAGGAAGAAACAACTGTTTCCACATCATTAACCTAGAGAATCAAAAGACTTGAAGAGGCCAGATGGGGTGGCTCACACCTGTAATCCCAGGACTTTGGGAGGCTGAGGCAGGCCGATTACTTGAGGGCAGTAGTTTGTGACCAGCCTGGTCAACATGGTGAAACCCTGTCTCTACTGAAAATACAAAAATTAGTCAAGCATGGTGGCACACGCCTGTAACCCAGCTACTCGGGAAGCTGAGGCAGGAGAGTCACTTGAACCTGGGAGGCAGAGTTGCAGCCAGCCAAGATTGCACCATTGCACTCCAGCCTGGGTGACAGAGCGAGACTCTGTCTCAAAGGAAAAAAAAAAGACGTGAAGAGATAATCAGGTGCAATCGTTTGCCTTTGCCCAGAATTGAGATCAGAAATATTTTCTTTCAGATAAAAGATTTTATTTTAAACCACATGGTTTAAATTTAAGCAATGTGATTAAAAATAACTTCAAGTACCACAATGCTTCCTGAGAGTACAATGCATAACAACTTGTAAAATTCTATTATCAAAGTTGCGCCACTGGATCCAAAAAAAGATTCACAAAGTTAACTGTGAAAGGTTGACAGAGAATGTCTACAGATGCTTGCTTGATTTTTATTAATGAAAGACACATTTGACATTGAACCTTTGAGTATAACACCTTCCCAGGGCTGTCAAGTTAGAAGTGAAAAAATCATCTGGCAGTCGGTCAGCTTTCTAGATAGCTCCTAACGGGGGAGTCAAGGTCAAACTGGAGTCTCCTTATCCTCCCATATTTGACAAGCAACTTACTGTGAGCTCAAAATATTCGTACTGCATTCTGACAAACAGAAATCATCGCACCCTGGTTCAGAAAGTTCTGTGAGGGCAGGCTGACATAAACAAGAACTCAGTGGTGGTAGGGCCCATGCTTCTGCCACAGCACTTCGGTGACACTCTAAGAACCAGAACTTCCACCTACTTTCTACCAGTTTTATCACCTATCAAATGAGAAAAATCATCTCATTCCTATGATTACATGAATCAAATAATATTACGAAGAATTAAAAAACAGTCCTCAAATCTTGTGCAAACGTGAGAGACTATTATTATTATTTACTACGTAGGGGCCCAGAAGACCACCTCCCCCCCTCGGGCATTCCATGTTCCGCAGGGTCCTCAAAAGGTGGTACAGGGTCCTAGTTTCTTCTCCAGACTCCAGGCCTGGCAACCGTAGATGCTGTCATGTCTCTGTTGCTAAGAGATGGGAAGTGAGGCCTCAGGAACTGGGCCTAGAAGGCTCAACAACGACCGCGCCCCCTAGTCACCTTGTCCTCACCTTGAGGAATGGAAAGACACCCCACGGGAGCAGGGAATGCTGTCCTCAAAAAGAAGAAAGAGGTGCCTCCGCTCTTCACCCGGCCGCCGCTGCTTGGGCCCACGCTTCTTGCGAGGCGGGGACAGGGCCAGGAAAGCTGACTGTGCCGGGGACGCCTTGACCTAGGGCACCAGAGGAGCGGACACGGGTGCCGGGCCCACAACCGGAACAGGTACACGAGAAGTTGGCCCCAGGTCGGGCCCGCCTCGCCCTGCCTCGCCCATAGCCGCCGGCACAGTAGGAGGCACCCCGCCCCCGTGAACCCAGAGGTCCCTGAGCTCGCTCACCTGCAGCCGAGTCACCAGTAGGCTGTAGGGCGCCATTTTGTGCACTGACAAAGATGAGGTCGCATGCAAGTGACGTCCCAAACGGCGCCTTTTAAAGCCTTTGGGCAGGGGCGTGCCCGGAAGAGTGGGGCGTCACGGTGAAGGCGAGGCCTCCCTAGGGGCACCAGAACCCTGGGAACGCAATGAGCGGAGCTCAAGAGTAATGAACAGACACGCAAGAGGAAATAGAACTGCCTAAAGACACTTGCAGAAGTAGATACCAAGCACAAATATGTTTTATCCAAGAACAAATTTTAGTTATCTCTGCCATCCAAATCTGGGAGTGTTTTTAAGACTTTCATGCACCTGCCAGGACCTGGCCACACAGCAGCGACAGAAACTCGCGCGAGAGCAAGAGGGGCCTGGTGCAAGGATCGTAAACTGACGGAAGCTTAGAGGACCAATCACAGCGACGTGGAGGCAGGAACAATGGGAAATAAAGGTCGGACGGAAGTTCCCGAAGCTTCCGGTGGCCGGCTTAATTGGGAGCTATGGCTAAACATCATCCTGATTTGATCTTTTGCCGCAAGCAGGCTGGTGTTGGTGAGACTGCGCCCTGCCCCTGTCTGTCTGGGTAGGGGTGGTATTAGGAGCTGGGGGGTCGGGGGTTCCCATCACTTCCTTAGTGGCTTGCCCAGCTGGCGCCACGTTTCCCGCCTCTCGGGCGCGGGGTGTTGTAGGAACGCGCAGGTTTGTGGCCGCTGATGAGAAGAGGGCGGGGGTGCGCGTGCTGGGAGCCCCAGGCAGGTATCGGGGGTGGGGTCTGGGCCAGGTCCACAGAAACTCAGAGCTTGCCCCAGGACGTTGGAGGAGATTCAGAAGGGTGGTTGGGCTGTGGGTTTGGTTCATTTGGAAATTTGTAATGATAAAATGGCTATCCGCAGGTATCACTGCAGTCCGTACTCATGTCCCTACCCCCAGCTCGAGGATGTACTTCCCGTTTGTCAAAACCTTTATTCTAATTGTACTTTTTAACCATCTTTCATCTTGCAGCCATCGGAAGACTGTGTGAAAAATGTGAGTGGAACCTTCCGTCCCAACAGCCCACCCTTCCCACTCCCAGTTTCTGTGGAACCAGCAAAAGTGCCACAAAGAGGGCTTTGAGTAGATGTGCCTGGAAGTATGTGAACACTGAATGCTGGACTTCAACCAAAGGCCCCTCTGTCTCCCCACTGCCACTTGCACATTTAACGCTGTATCTCTCTAGTTTTCAACAGGAAAAATCGCCAGAGTAGCATGACCCCTCCCTAATACACAGCACTTTGCCGGCAATTATATAGGCTTATCATCTCTGAGGTGATTTTCTAGGCTCTTTACATATGTTAATTGATAAACTTTTGTATATGTTGAGGGACTTGAGATGGATACTGGGTAAACCAAGTTTTGTGATGCCAAGAGGAGGGTCCTAAAGTCACTGTCAAAAGGAGACTAGTGTATTTCCCCATGGCAGGAGATAGCAGAGGACTGAAGAACTTGTTGTGAGTATGACTCCATTCTCTTCCTTACAGGTGATGGCAAGTGTGTGATTTGTGACTCCTATGTGCGTCCCTGCACTCTGGTGCGCATATGTGATGAGTGTAACTATGGATCTTACCAGGGACGCTGTGTGATCTGTGGAGGCCCTGGGGTCTCTGATGCGTATTATTGTAAGGAGTGCACCATCCAGGAGAAGGATGTAAGTGTACAGCTTTCCATCTGACCTTTCCTGCTTTTGTTTCCTGCTTTTTTGCCATCCACTGCAATCTCCTATGGTCTATGGAGATTACTGTGTTCATCTAGTCATCTAGGTTATAATTTTTTCAAGTTCTGTGAGTCAAACTGGGTGTAGTTCAATAAAAGGCAGTTATTTTGCATCAAGGGGAAAAATGCAAGGGAAGCAAATCTTTGTCAAGACCAGCAATTTGAAGAGCCCTCTCTCTATTCATGTTTCTCTGTGATTATTTTTATTCAGAAATGACATCCGGCTGGGCGTGGTGGCTCACACCTGTAATCTCAGCACTTTGGGAGTCCAAGTTATGAGGATCACTTTAGTCCAGGAGTTCAAGACTAGCCTGGGTCACAGAGCAAGATCCCATCTCAACAACAACAACAAAAAACAATTTGGTTTTTTGGTTTTGTTTTGTTTTTTTGTTTTCCTTTTTTTTGAGACAGGGTCTCTTGCTCTGTGGCCCAGGCTGGGGTGCAGTGGCATGATCACGTGCAAGGCTCACTGCAGCCTTGACCCCCCCGGGCTCAAACGATCCTCCCACCTCATCCTCCCAAGTAGCTGGGACTGCAGGCATGCGCCACCACACCTGGCTAATTTTTTTTTGTAGAGACAGGGTCTTGTCTTGTTGCCTAGGTTGGTCTCAAACTCCTGGGCTCAAGTGATCCTCCTGCCTTAGCCTCACCAGGTGCTGGGATTACAGGCATGAGCCATCACTCCTGGCCAGAAAAACATATTTTTCATTAGTCGGGTGTGCTGGTGTGTACCTGTGGTCCCAGCTACTTGGGAAACTGAGGCGGGTGGAGGATCACTTGGGCCCAGGAGGTCAAGGCTACAGTGAGCCATTTTCATGCCACTGCACTCCAGCCTGGGTGACAGAGACCCTGTCTGTTTATAAGGCCTGTACAGCCCATGTTGTGTCATAGCCACTCATTAATGTCTCAGATCTATCATTAAGCACTATTCGGGTGTATATCGTGACAAAGTTGAATTTGGGACGATTCAAGTTGACTTCAGCTTTAAGCAGGTAACAAGTACCTTTGGTTTAATATTGCAGAAGTGATTGTGGCCCTGCATCATGACTTTTTTTTTGTCCCTTGACACTGCGTAGTGGCAGTGGTTACTTACTATTCAACTCTCTGAGCCAAATGCCAGGAGAGAGAGCTTATAGACCAGTGCTACAGGCAAGGTTTACCCCATTTCTTTCGTTTAGTATTGGCAGCAGGGTTTTTGTGGGGGAAAACTATGAATCAGCTTGTTTTCTTCAAAAAACAAAACAAAAGGAAGTATGATACAGTCTCACTAGGTTAATGATAGTACCCAGTTATCTAATTTATTTATTTATTTGTTTTTTATTTTTTGAGACGGAGTTCACTCTTGTTGCCCAGGCTGGAGTGCGGTGGCACAATCTCGGCTCACCGCAACCTCCGCCTCCTGGGTTCAAGCAATTCTCCTGCCTCAGCCTCCCGGGTAGCTGGGATTACAGGCATGCGCCACCACGCCCAGCCCATTTTGTATTTTTAGTAGAGACGGGGTTTCTCCATGTTGGTCAGGCTGGCCTCAACTCCCAACCTCAAGTGATCCGCCCACCTTGCGTCTCCCAAAGTGCTGGGATTACAGGCCTAAGCCACTGCACCTGGCCCAGTTACCTAATTTAATTCTAATTTAGAGTAAGGCAAAAGATACATAATTCTTCATATTTCCATGAGCAAAGAATAGGTCTTTTATAGATGTTATCACACCTTGTTCCTCACAATAAGTTTGAGAAATAGGGATGATTATTATGATACCCATTTTATAGTTCCTCTGACAAGCCCAGGCTATTCAACGAAACCTTGTAGTGTCCCCATTTCACCATGTTGTACTTTTATTTATATATTTATTTTATTTTATTTTATTTTTTGAGACAGAGTTTCGTTCTTGTTGCCCAGGCTGGAGTGCAGTGGCGCCATCTCGGCTCACCACAACCTCCGCCTCCCGGGTTCAAGTGATTCTCCTGCCTCAGCCTCCCGGGTAGCTGGGATTACAGGCGCCTGCCACCACCCCCGGCTAATTTTTGTATTTTTAGTAGAGACGGGGTTTCATTGTGTTGGCCAGGTTGGACTCAAACTCCTGACCTTGTGATCCACCCGCCTGGGCCTCCCAAAGTGCTGGGATTACAGGTGTGAGCCACCACGCCTGGCCTTATGTTACCCTTTAATGTGTGCTTTTGGGATGTTTCCATGGTGAAGGCAACAACGCCAGTACCTCATTTCATGCACTTGGATCCTACCTACCCCCAGTAATTGGGAGAGATTGGGCCAGATAAGACTACACCATTGGGCCAGGCACAGTGGCTCATGCCTGCAATCCTAGCACTTTGGGAGGCCAAGGTAGGTGGATCACCTAAGGTCAGGAGTTTGAGACCAGCCTGGCCAACATGGTGAAACCCCGTCTCTACTAAAAATACAAAAATTGGCCGGGCGCAGTGGCTCATGCCTGTAATCCCAGCACTTTGGGAGGCCGAGGCAGGCGGATCATGAGGTCAGGAGATCGAGACCATCCTCGCTAACATGGTGAAACCCTGTCTTTACTTAAAAAATAAAAAAATTAGCCGGGTGTGATAGCAGGCACCTGTAGTCCCAGCTACTTGGGAGGCTGAGGCAGGAGAATGGCATGAACCCAGGAGGTGGAGCTTGCAGTGAGCGGAGATCACGCCACTGCACTCCAGCCTGGGCGACAGAGTGAGACTCTGTCTCAAAAAAATAATAATAACAAAAATAAATAAAAAGAAAATACAGGCCGGGCGCGGTGGCTCAAGCCTGTAATCCCAGCACTTTGGGAGGCCGAGGCGGGTGGATCACGAGGTCAGGAGATCGAGACTATCCTGGCTAACATGGTGAAACCCCGTCTCTACTAAAAATACAAAAAACTAGCCGGGCGTGGTGGCGGCGCCTGTAGTCTCAGCTACTTGGGAGGCTGAGGCGGGAGAATGGCGTGAACCCGGGAGGCGGAGCTTGCAGTGAGCCGAGATCACACCACTGCACTCCAGCCTGGGAGACACAGCGAGACTCCGTCTCAAAAAAAAAAAAAAGAAAATACAAAAATTAACCGGCGTGGTGGCACACATCTGTGATCCCAGCTACTTGGGAGGCTAAGGCAGGAGAATTGCTTGAACCCAGGAGGCAGAGGTTGCAGTCAGCTGAGCCGAGATCAGAACATTGCACTCCAATCCGGCAACTAAGAGCAAAATTCCCTTAGGCCAGGCGCGGTGGCTCAAGCCTGTAATCCCAGCACTTTGGGAGGCCGAGACGGGCGGATCACGAGGTCAGGAGATCGAGACCATCCTGGCTAGCACAGTGAAACCCCGTCTCTACTAAAAAATACAAAAATTAGCCGGGCGAGGTGGCGGGCGCCTGTAGTCCCAGCTACTCGGGAGGCTGAGGCAGGAGAATGGCGGGAACCCGGGAGGCGGAGCTTGCAGTGAGCTGAGATCCGGCCACTGCACTCCAGCCCGGGTGACAGAGCAAGACTCCGTCTCAAAAAAAAAAAAAAAAAAAAAGCAAAATTCCCTCTCAAAAAAAAAAAAAACAGTACACCATTGAATCTTCTATTGTTTAGGGAGATGAGAAAGGTCCTGAAGTAACAAAAACATAATTTCCGTTAGTGATTTGGACCTTTCTCTTGTCTGCAACTCCGATTTGCATTTACCTTCAACTATTAAGTCATATCCTGCTGTCCGGAAATCCGAATCTAGTCTACTAGCTAGATTACACTTCATTAGAGGCAGGACTTTGGTTTGTCTATTCACCTCTCCTTTTCCTTAGGCCGTGGTATGGTGCCTGACATGCGGTGCAAGCATGGTACATGTGTTTTGGTGCTGTCCCTGTAAGTCATCCAGAGGTATCCCCTTTAGGGTGTCTAATACATAGTAGGTGTTTGTTAACTTCTGGTCTATAAGCAGTGAAAGCATAATAAGGTAACAGCAGTGAAGAAAAGTTACAAACAATTCCTAAACTAGCTACAGGGTAGCTATTTAAGCCATTTAAGACAGCATTTTCTTGAATTTTTGTATGGTTCTAGCTAGAGTTCTTATCTAGCATAAGCTTGCAATCAGAGAATGCTTAATAAATGTTAATTGCTGTCTGACTCCTCTGAATGTGGTGTGTGAACTGATACCTTTGGATCCTCATGCCTCATTCTGTCCCTGAGACTTACTCTAGACGTCACTTCCCTGCCTTCACATTATACACGAATGTTCTGATGACATTTGAGATGGAATCTAGCTCACATTTTCAGCGCTAGTTTCCAAGGAACACAAAGTCTAGTGACATGATCCAGGCTCTCAGCCTTACAGATCATCACGTAGATTAAGTGGCCAAGGCTCTTTCCTATGCAGAAACCTTCCTACAACCAAGGCAACCCTTGTTATTGTTCTCTTCCTGCAACTTTCATAATTGATAAGGGAATTAGACAGGTAAGCTAAGCCAGGTATTCTCATTTATAATTTTTCGAAGCCACAAGAATAACCAGGAGACAGGGATGATGTCTATGGACATTGCTACCAGAGGACTAATTGGTAGGTTCTTAGGGTGCCGCATCGTGTAATCCCCTTAATCTTGATTCCTTTTGCTTACCATTTTCCTCAGTTCTCCCAACCAGAACATAAGAAAAATAGCACTAACATTTATGAAGCTCTTAATATATGCCAGGTGCTTAGCTGAACATTGTTATCCAAAAGTTCCATGTGATACAGATGAGGATGCTAAGGCTTAGAGACGTTAAGCAACTTGGTTAGTCCAAGGTCAAGTGGCTAATGAGTGACAGATCAGGACTAGAACCTAGGAGGTCTGACTCTTTTTTAATTAATTAATTAATTTTTTTTTTTTTTTTTTAGTTTTTTGAGATGCAGTTTTGTTCTTGTCGCCCAGGCTGGAGTGCAATGGCATGATCTTGGCTCACTACAACCTCCACCTCCCAGGTTCAAGCGATTCTCCTGCCTCAGCTTCCCAAGTAGCTCGGATTACAGGCACAGGCCACCATGCCCAGCTCTTTTTTTTTTTGAGACAGTCTCACTATGTCGCCCAAGCTGGAGTGCAGTGGTGTGATCTTGGCTCACTGCAACCTACACCTCCTGGATTCAAGCAGTTCTTCTGTCTCAGCCCTCTGAGTAGCTGGGATTACAGGTGTGCACCATCACGCCCGGCTAATTTTTGTATTTTTAGTAGAGACAGGGTTTCACCATGTTGGTCAGGCTGGTCGTGAACTCCTGACCTTGTGATCCACCCCCCTCGGCCTCCCAAAGTTGCTGGGATTACAGGCGTCAGCCACCGTGCCCAGCCTAATTTTTCTTTCTTTAGTAGAGATGGGGTTTCACCATGTTGGTCAGCCTAGTCTCAAGCTCCTGGCCTCAGGTGATCCACCCACCTCGGCCTTCCAAAGTGCTGGGATTACAGGCATGAGCCACCGCGCCCAGCCTGACTCAGTGTTTCTTAACCTTTTATTTATTCATTCTCATCATTGCACCTCTAAGGAGAAAAGTTAAAAGTTAATGTAAATTAATTAAATTTTCGGGCTAGCTAAGCTGTAAGTAGGCTGGGAGCAGTGGCTCATTCCTGTAATCCCAGCACTTTGGGAGGCCCAGGCAGGCAAATCACGAGGTCAGGAGTTTGAGACCAGCCTGACAAACATGATGAAACCCCATCTCTACTAAAAATACAGAAATTCGCTGGGCGTGGTGGCGGGCGCCTGTAATCCCAGCTACTCAGGAATCTGAGGCAAGAGAATCACTTGAACCCAGGAGGCAGAGGTTGCAGAGCGCTGAGATAGCGCCACTGTACTCCAGCCTGAGCAACAGGGTGAGACTTCGTCTCAAAAAAAAAAAAAAGCTAACCTGTAAGTAAAGAACGGAGCTGTACAAATTGGAGGATTGGGTGATACCATCACTTGGTACCTTCCAGGAATATTTAGGTATCTATAAGGATAGTTTATAAACCTTGACCTGATCTAGTCGTCTTCTTTTACAGCTGAGGAATAATATAAGTCCCAAGAGAAGCAACTTGCCCACATTTGCGTCAGTAAGGCACAGTTTAAGCTGTCATCATACCATGAGTTTCACAGCCTCTCTAAAGGGTTTAGAGTGCTGTTATTATGTTTAATATCAGGCCTTTGTCCAGGAGAGGCAGCTAATGCCTTATTTTTACAAGGACATTAAATAGAGATTACATTGCTTACTTGGGTTCACCTAGCAAGCTATTGGTGGGTGGCTTCCTTGGTACACCAGGCTTCAGAGATGGAAGCTGTCAATGTAATGACTTGATACATGTTTTCTAGGAGATCCTAAAATGTTAGTGTTAGCTTTGTGTGTTTTCGGAGATTTTTGTAGTTGTTAACGTCTGCCCCCAAAGAAAGATGCTAGTTGAGTTAGAAATGAGTTGGCTAAGGACGATTAATTCATACTATTGCCTAATATCACAGGACTTAAACTCTGACATGGGTGTTTAATAAAATCAACAGACCTGTAGGGCTTTTCCAGTTACAGCTTCCCCGGTTTTTCTTCCATCATCCCTGATCAACTGGTGGAGTCATCATTTCTGTAGAACACAGCTTCCCAGGGGCTTCACTGAAAGCACTCAAGCTCATCAAATGGCCAGGGCAGCCTGTCATGACAAATCAGTGCATGGTCTGTCAACAGCCACCTATCACTAGCACAGTAGTGCTCTGTACCCCCAAGACCATGTGTTAAATTAAGTGAATTAATGAAGACACATAAAACCCAGTATTCTCCTATGGTATTTAAAATGTAAGGGCTGGGCGTGGTGGCTCACGCCTGAAATCCCAGCACTATCAGGAGGCCAAGGCGGGTGGATCAGAAGGTCAAGAGATTGAGACCATCCTGGCCCACATGGTGAAACCCCATCTCTACTAAAAATACAAAAATTAGCTGGGCGTGGTGGCGCGCCTCTGTAGTCCCCACTGCTCGGGAGGCTGAGGCAGGAGAATTGCTTGAACCCCGGAGGCGGAGGTTGCAGTGATCCGAGATCACGCCACTGCACTCTAGCCTGGCAACAGAGTGAGACTCCATCTCAAAAAACATAAAAGTAAGGTATGGCCGGCCACAGTGGCTCACGCCTGTAATCCTAGCACTTTGGGAGGCTGAGGCAGGCAGATTGCCTGAGCTCAGGAGTTCGAGACCAGCCTGAGCAGCATGGTGAAACCCTGTCTCTACTAAAATACAAAAGACATAAGCCGGGCGTGGCGGCATGCACCTGTAGTCCCAGCTACTCAGGAGGCTGAGGCAGGAGAATTGCTTGAACTCGTGATGCGGAGGTTGCAGTGAGCCAAGATCGTGCCACTGCATTCCAGCCTGGCGACAGTGAGATTTTTTCTCAAAAAAAAAAAAAAAAAGAGTTTCATAGTCTACCTCAACTGTATCATATTAGCAGCAGATATGGCTAAGATAAATGGCTAAACCGTTAATCCAAAAGTTATAAAATGGTCTTTTTTTTTTTCTTGAGACAGAATTTCTCTCGTTACCCAGGCTGGAGTGGAGTGCTATGGCGTGATCTTGGGTCACTGCTACCTCCGCCTCCTGGGTTCAAACGATTCTCCTGCCTCAGCCTTCTGAGTAGCTGGGACTACGGCACACACTACCACGTCTGCCTAATTTTTGTATTTTTAGTAGAGACAGGGTTTCACCACGTTGGCCAGGCTGGTCTTGAACTCCTGACCTCAGGTGATCCACCTGCCTCGGCCTCCCAAAGTGCTGAGATTACAGGCATGAGCCACCGTGCCCGGCCTACAAATGATCTTTCGTAAGTGCTAAGAGATAGGGAAGAAACTGATCTTGGCCTCCCAATGAAGGAGATACTGATGTTTGGACACATTTACAAACCCATTTATCGGGTTTTTCAAATACTAAAATGAGAATTTGAACTCTGACCAATTTTTTTTTTCCAAGAGATGGGGTTCTCGCTGTGTTGCCTACAGTGGGGTACAGTAGCTGGCTATTCACAGGCATGATCATAGCTCGCTACAGCCTCGAACTCCTGGGCTCCAGCAATCCTCCTGCCTCGGCCTTCTGAGGAGTAGCTGGGACTAAAGGCACATGCTACCACACTGGGCTTAAATTTTTTATCTTAAGTCACTCTTGGTTCAGGCTCAAAGACTTAACAACTTCTCTGTTCTGTTTTCCAGAGAGATGGCTGCCCAAAGATTGTCAATCTGGGGAGCTCTAAAACAGACCTCTTCTATGAACGCAAAAAATACGGCTTCAAGAAGAGGTGATTGGTGGGTGGCCCCTTCCTCCCCCCAACATCAAGCTGCTGCAGCTGCCAGAAAACATGCCTACTACTACCAGCAGAAAGGGAGCAGAGACCATAGCATCACCAGGAGTGCCTGCTAGTGTACTGGCAGCTTGCCACCCCCTCCTCTCCCTTCACCCAGACGTGGTAGGGATGGAAAAGGATTCTTCACAGAGCACTCTGGCACACCGTATCAGAGAAAAGTTGATAGATTAGTTAATGATTTTTCTTGAATTTGAGAAGCAGAGATCTGTTCTCCATATTGATATGTTCTCCCTCAACCAAGATCTTCTAAAAAGAAGTAATATTTTAGTCTTCTGCTTGAGGAGTTGGCTGTGAAGCTACAGCTGGTGAAAACCACGTTCTTGCAGCAGCTCTGGTGGCAGCTGTCCTTGAGGAACTTTTGGTGTGTGGTGGGAAGCTATCAGAACAAGAAATGTAGGCATTTACTGTTTTGGGGGGAGAGGGAGGGGTGCTCCGCCATCTTGAAAGGCATTTATTCATTTAACACTTGTGCTGTTGTCATGTTATTTTCCTTTTGAGAAATTGGAAACGCTGTTGCTATTATGTTAATAAAGTTGGTGTTTATTTTCTGGTAGTTACCTTCCCCATTTAACTTTAGGAATTTATTTTAGTCATCCAGGAATTTGTGATTCAAAACAAGAGGTAGTTGCCGGGTGCGGTGGCTCACGCCTATAATCCTAGCACTTTGGGAGGCCGAGATGGGTGGATCACGAGGTCAGGAGATCGAGACCATCCTGGCTAACACGGTGAAACCCCATCTCTCCTAAAAAATACAAAAAGTCAGCCATACATGGTGGTGGGTGCCTGTAGTCCTAGCTACTCGGGGGGCTGAGGCAGGAGAATGGTGTGAACCCGGGAGGCAGAGCTTGCAGTGAGCCCAGATCGCACCACTGCACCCCAGCCTGGACGACAGAATGAGACTTCGTCTCAAAAAAAAAAAAAAAAAAACCAGAAGTAGTGGGATTGGTTAAGTACTCTGTCCTCTTATTACCACTGGAAGGAATTCAAAACCACCCATACCTTTCATTATAGATAAGTCAAAGTCATTTTTAGAAACGTACTATTTTTTCCTTCCTATCCAACTTTAATTTTGAATTGAAGAGATGGCTTCCAGTGATGGTGGAGGCTGGGCACAGTGGCCCATGCCTATAATTCCAGCACTTTGGGAGGCTCAGGCAGGCAGATCTTGAGCCCAGGGGTTCAAGACCAGCCTGGGCAACATGGCAAAAACCCATCTCTATGAAAAATATGAAAACTAGTCAGGTATAGTGGCATGCACCTATAGTTTAGTCCCAGCTACTCAGAAGGCTGAGATGGGAGGATCACTTGAGCCTTGGAGATTGAGGCTGCAGTGAACAGTGATCCTGCCACTGCACACCAGCCTGGGAGACAGAGCAAGACTGTCTCCAAAAAAAAAAAAAAAAAAAACGGGCTGGGCACAGTGGCTTGCACCTGTATTCCTAGCACTTTGGGAGGCCGAGGCAGGCAGATCACTTGAGGCCAGGAGTTCAAGATCAGGGTGGCCAACATGGCGAAACTCTGTTGCTACTGAAAAATTAGCCAGGCATGGTGGCACACACCTGTAGTCCCAGCTACTTGTGAGGCTGGCACAAGAGAATTGCTTGAACCTAGGAGGCAGAGGTTGTGGTGAGCTAAGATGATGCCATTGCACTCCAGCCTGGGCAGCAAGAGCAAAACTCCATCTCAAAAAAAAAAAAAGGGTTCCAGTATAACCCAGAGGATGCACAAAGGAAGGATTCTAGGCCTACCTTGGAGGTGCCTCAGGAAGGCAGGGGAAGGCCATAGTCATAGGGCTACAGCACTTTCTGGGCTCTTTGAGCCACCCCTTTCTCTGCACTGCAGCCATAGGCTCCTTTTCAGTTCCACAACTGCTGCTTTTCTTTTTGCTTCTGCTTTGAGTTTATTTTTAACATGTTGATCCCTCCAGAATGCTTGTGCCCCCCTCCCTTTTACTCAGCTAACTCCTACTCCCTTCTGACCTTAGCCAAATATTTCCTCAAAGATGCCTCTCTGGACCCTTAATGTAAGTTCCCCTGGTACTCCCACATAGCATCATACGTGGTTTTTTTTGTTTGGTTGGTTGGTTTTGAGACGGTGTCTCTGTCGCCCAGGCTGGAGTGCAATGGCACAATCTTAACTCACTGCAACCTCTACTTCCCAGACTCAGCACTCCTCCCACCTCAGGCTCTGGAATAGCTGGGACTACAGGCATGCACCACCCTGCCCAGCTAGTTTTTTGTTTTTGTTTTTTTGTTTTTGAGATGGAATTTTGCACTGTCGCCCAGGCTAGAGTGTAATGGCACGATCTCTGCTCACTGCACTCTCCGCCTCCCAGATTCAAGTGATTCTCCTGCCCCAGCCTCCCTAGTAGCTGGGATTACAGGCACCTGCCACCACGCCCAGCTAATTTTTTGTATTTTTAGTAGAGATGGGGTTACACTACGTTGGTCAGGCTGCTCTTGAACTCCTGGCCTCCCAAAGTGCTGGGATTACAGGCATGAGCCACCAAGCCTGGCCTGTTTTTTGTAATTTTTATAGAGACAAGGTCTCGCTGTGTTGCCCAGACTGGTCTCAAACTCCTGGATTCAAGTTACCCTCCTGCCTTGGCCTCCAAAAGTGCTGTGAATACAGGCATGAGTCACCACACCCAACCCTGTGTGTTTTCTTAGCATTTGGTGATCAGTGAAAGTAACCTACGACTGTGTCTACAAGAGCAGGAAGCAAGTTTGTTTTGCCCAGTAGGTAGCAGGTAGGTGTTTAGTATTGAATGACTACTTAAAGTCAAGGAAACTGGGTAATAAACTGGGCTTTGATATGTCAGAACCTACAGGCAAAGGGTACAGTAGGCAAATAAAGGCATTTGTTGGGGGTGTCAACTTAAGCAAAGACAGTCGTGAACAGGGTGCTATATATTGATTGATTCGGATACGGTCTCACTTTGTCCCCCAACCTGGAGTGCAGTGGCATGAACACGGCTCACTGCAGCCTCAACCCCCAGGGCTCAAACAGTCCTCCCAACTCAGCCTCCTGAGTAGCTAAGAGGTGAGAACCAGCATGCCTGGTTTTTTTTTGTTTTTTTTTTTGTCTTTTTTGTAGAGACAAGGTTTCACCATATTGACCAGACTGGTCTCGAACTCCTAAGGTCAAGCGATCCGCCTGCCTTGGCCTTCCAGTGTGTTAGGATTATAGGCATGAGCCACTACCCCCAGCCTAGGGTGATGTGTTTAGGGAGCTCTGAGCAATTCTAATCAATCAGTGAGGTGATTGCTATGGTTTGAATGTTTGTCCCCTCCAAAACTCATGTTGAAACTTGATCCCCAGTGTGGCAGTGTTCAGAAATGGGACCTTTAGGAAATGATTGGGTCATGAGGGCTCTGCCCGCATGAGGGGATTCATCCTTTCACTGTTTTTGTTTTGTTTTGTTGAGACAGAGTCTGTCACCCACGCTGGAGTGCAGTGGCGTGATCTCGGCTCACTGCAACCTCCACCTCCCAGGTTCAAGCGATTCCCCTGCCTCGGCCTCCTGAGTAGCTGTAGGCACATGCCACCATGCCCAGCTGATTTTTGTGTCCACCACCATGCCCAGCTAATTTTTGTAATTTTAGTAGTGACAGGGTTTCACCATATTAGCCAGGCTGGTCTTGAACTCCTGACCTCAAACAATCCACTCACTTCAGTATGTATCCACCATTACAGCATAAGCCAATCTACCTGGCCCATCCTTTCACTGTTAATGGATTAATGGGTTCTCATAGAAATGGAACCAATGGCTTTTATTTACTGATTTATTTTTTGAGACGGACTCTCGCTCCGTCGCCCAGGCTGGAGTGCAGTGGTGCAAACTCGGCTCACTGCAAGCTCCACCTCCCGGGTTCACGCCATTCTCCTGCCTCAGCCTCCCGAGTAGCTGGGACTACAGGCGCCCGCCATCACGCCTGGCTAATTTTTTTTGTATTTTTTAGCAGAGACGGGGTTTCACCGTGTTAGCCAGGATGGTTTCGATCTCCTGACCTCATGATCTGCCCACCTCGGCCTCCCAAAGTGCTGGGACTATAGGCGTGAGCCACCGCACCCAGGTGGGACCGATAGCTTTATAAGAGGAGAAACTGAGCCAGCACTCTCAGCCCCTTTGCCATGTGATTCCCTGTGCCACTTTGGGACTCTGCAGAACGTCCCAGTGAGAATGCTCTCATTAAATGTACCCCCTCAACCTGGGACTTCCCAGCCTCCAGAACTATATAACTATATAGTTATAGAACCTCTATAACTATATAATTATAAATAAATTTCTCTCTTTATAAATAACATAGTTTCAGGTATTACAAGCAAAAGAAAACTGACTAAGGTGTGGTAGGTCAAAAGAGGTAGAGAGACCAGATCATTTTCAGACTGTAATTAGAATGTGCAAAAAAGCCCTAGTTAAGAATAAAAAATAGGCCGGGCGTGGTGGCTCATGTTTGTAATCCCAGCACTTTGGGAGGCCGAGGCAGACAGATTACCTGAGGTCGGGGGTTCAAGACGAGCCTGACCAACATGGGGAAACCCCATCTCTACTAAAATTACAAAAATTAGCCGGGCATGGTGGTGCATGCCTGTAATCCCAGTACTTTGGGAGGCCAGGAGTTTATGACTAGTCAAAGCAACATAGTGAGGCCCCCGTCCCCACAAAAAAAAAAATTTGTGCCGGGCGCGGTGGCTCACGCCTGTAATCCCAGCACTTTGGGAGGCCGAGGCGGGCGGATCACTAGGTCAGGAGATCGAGACCACGGTGAAACCCCGTCTCTACTAAAAATACAAAAAATTAGCCAGGCGCGGTTGTGGGCGCCTGTAGTCCCAGCTACTCGGGAGGCTGAGGCAGGAGAATGGTGTAAACCCGGGAGGCGGAGCTTGCAGTGAGCCGAGATCGCGCCACTGCACTCCAGCCTGGGCGACAGAGCGAGACTCCGTCTCAAAAAAAAAAAAAAAAAAAAAAAAAAAAAATTTTTTTTTTTTTTTTGAGACAGAGTCTCACTGTCACCCAGGCTGGAGTACAGTGGCATGGTCTCAGCTCACTGCAACCTCTGCCTCCTGGGTTCAAGTGGTTCTCCCACCTCAGCCTCCCGAGTAGCTGGGACTACAGGCGTGTGCCACCACACCCAGCTAATTTTTTTTTTTTTTTTTAGACGAAGTCTCGCTCTTGTCACCTAGGCTGGAGTGCAATGGTGCGATCTCAACTCGCTGCAACCTCTGCCTCCCAGGTTCAAGCTATTCTCCTTCCTCAGCCTCCCGAGTAGCTGAGATTACAGGCGCCTGCCACCATACCCAGCTAATTTTTGTATTTTTAGTAGAGACGGGCTTTCATCATGTTGGTCAGGCTGGTCTCGAACTCCTGACCTCAGGCAATCCACCTGCCTCGGCCTCCCAAAGTGCTGGGATTACAGGCGTGAGCCACCGTGCCCGGCCTAATTTTTGTATTTTTAGTAGACACGGGGTTTCACTATGTTGGCCAAGCTGGTCTTGAACTCCTGGCCTCGTGATCCACCTGCCTTGGTCTCCCAAAGTGCTGGGATTACAAGCATGAGCCACCGTGCCCAGCCTAAAAAAAATTTTTTTTAATTAGCCAGGTGTGGTGCCATGTGCATATAGCCCTAGCTACTTGGGAAGCTGAGGTGGATCACTTGAGTCCAGGAGATCAAGGTTACAGTGAGCTACGATGGCACCACTACACTCTAGCCTGAGTGACAGAATGAAACCTTGTCTATAACAGGAAAAAAAAAAAATTTAACTTAAAGATTTTTGGTCAGGCACGGTCGCTCACGCCTGTAATCCCAACACTTTAGGAGGCCAAGGTTGGTGGATCACCTGAGGTCAGGAGACGTTCCAGACCAGCCTGACCAACATGGTGAAACCCCATCTCTACTAAAAATATAAAATTTAGATGGGTGTGGTGGCAAATGCCTGTAATCCCAGCTACTCCGGAGGCTGAGGCAGGCGAATCACTTGAACCCAACCGAGAGGCTGAGGTTGTGGTGAGGCAAGATCATGCCACTGCACTCCAGTCAGGGCAACAGAACAACTCTGTCTCAAAAAAAAAAATTAGCCGTGTGTGGTGGTGAAAGCCTGTAGTCCCAGCTATTCTGGAGGCTGAGGCAGGAGAATCACTAGAACATGGGAGTCAGAGGTTGCAGTGAGCAGAGATCACGCCACTACACTCCAGCCTGGGCAACAAGAGCGACTCCCTATCAAAAAAAACAATTTAAGTTACTTATTAACCACTTTGGTCCACATGACATCTTGTAACTATAGATGTTTCAAAAATTATTCCTTTGTTTCATCAAAACATCACCTTAACTGCACTCCATCAGCCTCTGTGTGTATAAGATTAATGCCCTGTAGCATCTCAAATAAGCAGTTTAGTCAGTCAAGTGAATTCCACTGAAACCTGCTCCTCTGTCAATTTCATAATCCCATTCTTGGTTTGCTTTTTTTTTTTTTTTTTTTGGGAGATGAAATATTTCTCCATTGCCCAGGCTGGACTGCAGTGGCACGATCTCAGCTCACTGCAATTTCTGCCTCCCAGATTCAAGCGATTCTCCTGTCTTGGCCTCCCGAGTAGCTAGAACTACAGGCGTGGGCCACCACGCCCAGCCAATCTTTTGTATTTAGTGGAGACAGGGTTTCACCATGTTGCCCACACTGGTCTCAAACTCCTGAACCACAGCCTCCCAAAGTGCTAGGATTACAGGCTTTTTTGTTTTTGTTTTTTGAGATGGAGTTTTGCTCTGTCGCCCAGGCTGGAGTGCAGTAACAGGATCTTGGCTCACTGCAACCTCCACCTCCTGGATTCAAGCGATTCTTCTGCCTCAACCTACCGAGTAGCTGGAATTACAGGCGTGTGCCACCATGCCCAGCCAATTTTTGTGTTTTTAGTAGAGACAGCACTCGACCTCCCAAAGTGCTGGGATTGCAGGCGTGAGCCACCTTGCCCAGCCTTTTTTTTTTTTTTTTTAATAGAATCTTGCTGTGTTGCCCAGGCTGGAATGCAGTGACTCAATCTCGGCTCACTGCAACCTCCGTCTCTTGAGTTGAAGCAATTCTCCAGCCTCAGCCTCCTGAGTAGCTGGGATTACAGGCATGTGCCACCACACCCAGCTGATTTTTGTATTTTTAGTAGAGACGGGTTTCCCCATGTTGGCAAGGCTAGTCTCAAACCCCTGACCTCAGGTGATTCCCCGGCCTCGGCCTCTCAAAGTGCTGGGATTACAGGCATGAGCCACCACGCCCAGCCTCCTTACTTGACTTCTATCTGTGCTCCTCACTCCATCAGGCAGTCGAAGGGAAATCCCTTGAATACTCACTGCCTTTTCCATGGCTGTTTCCTTTGTTTGAAATACCCTTCTACCTTCCCATCTACTGGCCAAATGGATACCTCTTCCTTTCAAGCCCCTGACATCTCATGAAAGGTTCCAGAAGCACCATAACCCACAACAATTTCTGTCATTTGCATTATTTTCATGTCTAGTACCTACATACAACAGAAACAAAAGTTTCATGAAACAATATTACTGTGCGAGCTATAATCTGATACTTTCATTTTCTTCTTTTTTTTTTTTTTTTTTTTTGAGACAGGGTCTCGGTCACCCAGGCTGGAGTGCAGTGGCACGATCTCAGCTCCCTGCAAACTCCACCTCCTGGGTTCAAGCGATTCTCCTGCCTCAGCCTCCTATGTAGTTGGGACTACAGGCGCCCACCACCACACTCAGTTAATTTTTGTATTTTTAGTAGAGATGGGGTTTTACCATATTGGCCCAGCTGGTCTTGATCTCCTGACCTTGTGATCCACCTGCCTCGGCTTCCCTAAGTGCTGAAATTATACGCGTGAGCCACTGCACCTGGCCTGATATTTTCATTTTCTTTCATTCTATTCTAAAATTCCTGGCTGAAATCCATTCAACTGGGTTTTGTTTTGTTTTTCTTTTGAGATGGAGTTTCGTTCTTTTGCCCAGGCTGGAGTGCAGTGCCGTGATCTTGGCTCACTGGAACCTCTGCCTTCAGGTTTCAAGTGATTCTCCTGCTTCAGCCTCCCTAGTAGCTGGAATTACAGGTGCCTGCCACCACGCTCAGCTAATTTTTATATTTTTAGTAGAGATGGTGTTTCACCATGTTGGCCAGGCTGGTCTCCAACTCCTGACCTCGTGATCTGCCCGTCTTGGCCTCCCAAAGTGCTGAGATTACAGGCATGAGCCACCATGCCTGGCCTAAACTGGGTAATTTTATGACCCCCACTAATGGATGACAACCTCAAGTTTTAAAACAATTAACTAGAAGAGGGGCTCGGTGGGGGGGGGGTGGGGGGGATAAAAATAAAATCAACTAGGCCAGGTGCGGTGGCTTACACCTGTAATCCTAGCAATTTGGGAGGTGGTAGGATTGCTTGAGGCAAGACCAACCTGGCCAATAAACCTAGCAAAACCCTGTCTCTATTAAAAAACAACAGCAACAACTAACTAGATGATGAATAAGATCCTTGAGTTCCCTTTGCCTCTCCTTCCACCCAGGGCATACAATATGCAACCACTCCAACAATTACTTGCTAAATTAAACTGAAAAAGGGGTCACAGCCGGGCGCGGTGGCTCATGCCTGTAATCCCAGCACTTTGGGAGGCCGAGACGGGCGGATCACGAGGTCAGGAGATCGAGACCATCCTGGCTAACACGGTGAAACCCCGTCTCTACTAAAAATGCAAAAAATTAGCCGGGCGAGGCGGCGGGCGCCTGTAGTCCCAGCTACTCGGGAGGCTGAGGCAGGAGAATGGCGTGAACCCGGGAGGCGGAGCTTGCAGTGAGCCGAGATCGCGCCATTGCACTCCAGCCTGGGCGACTAAGCGAGACTCTGTCTCAAAAAAAAAAAAAAAAAAAAAAAAAAAGAAAAAGGGGTCACAAACTCAGGAGTCTGGGTGAGTAATATCATTGATTGAAAAGGGAGGGGTAAAAGAATAATAGCCCAAGTGTGATGATAAATGGTATGTGACCCTCAGCCTCTGTGTCTGGGACACAATAGGGGAGTGGTGGCGGGCGCCTGTAGTCCCAGCTACTCGGGAGGCTGAGGCAGGAGAATGGCGTGAACCCGGGAGGCGGAGCTTGCAGTGAGCTGAGATCGCGCCATTGCACTCCAGCCTGGGCCACTAAGCGAGACTCTGTCTCAAAAAAAAAAAAAAAAAGAAAGAAAAAAAAAAAAAAAAGAAAAAGGGGTCACAAACTCAGGAGTCTGGGTGAGTAATATCATTGATTGAAAAGGGAGGGGTAAAAGAATAATAGCCCAAGTGTGATGATAAATGGTATGTGACCCTCAGCCTCTGTGTCTGGGACACAATAGGGGAATGGTGGGGACCTTAGGCAACCAAAGAACACAAGCCCTGTCTAAAGGAGACAGCTGCTATTCAACTCCAGACAATTGCTGCCAGTTTGAATGCCCAGTGTTGCCAGATATTTTGAATTTAGGACAAGTGACAATTTAAGATATTTTTGTACAACATCCCAAATTTTCTTTTTTTTTTTTTTTTTTTTTTTTTTTTTTTTTTGAGACGGAGTCTCGCTCTGTTGCCCAGACTGGAGTGCAGTGGCGCGATCTCCACTCACTGCAAGCTCCGCCTTTCCGGGTTCCCGCCATTCTCCTGCCTCAGCCTCCCGAGTAGCTGGGACTACAGGCGCCCGCCACCGCGCCCGGCTAATTTTGGTATTTTTAGTAGAGACGGGGTTTCACCGTGTTAGTCAGGATGGTCTCGATCTCCTGACCTCGTGATCCGCCCGTCTCGGCCTCCCAAAGTGCTGGGATTACAGGCGTGAGCCACCGCGCCCGGCCCCAAATTTTCAATATTGGCAACTCACTTTTAAAACCGTAATATGTCAGTATATGCCAAGAAAATACATCTGCCAGATGTGGACCTTGGCCTGCCAAATTAGCAGCTTCTAAATTAAAATGAACTTCCCAGGGAATCAAACTGAACTGACTAAATTTCAGAAAGACTATGTGTCACTGTATTCTGACCTGTAGCTTTTTTTTTTTTTTTTTTTGCTTTGAGATGGAGTCTTGCTCTGTCACCAGACTGGAGTGCAGTGATAGGATCTCAGCTCACTGCAACCTCCGCCTCACGGGTTCAAGCAGTTCCCCTGCCTCAGCCTCAGGTGCATACCACCATGCCCGGCTAATTGTTTGTATTTTAGTAGAGAAGGGATTTTTTTTTTTTGAGACAGAGTCCCACTTTGTTGCCCAGGCCGGAGTGTAATTGTGCAGTCTCAGCTCACTGCAACCTGACTCCCGGGTTCAAGCAATTATCTTGTCTCAGCCTCCTGAGTAGCTGGGATTATAGGCAACCGCCACCACGCTCAGCTATTTTTTTTTTTTTTTTGTATTTTTTTTTTTTTTTTGAGACGGAGTCTCGCTCTGTCGCCGGGCTGGAGTGCAGTGGCCGTACCTCAGCTCACTGCAAGCTCCGCCTCCCGGGTTCCCGCCATTCTCCTGCCTTAGCCTCCCGAGTAGCTGGGACCACAGGCGCCCGCCACCTCGCCCGGCTAGTTTTTTGTATTTTTAGTAGAGACGGGGTTTCACCGTATTAGCCAGGATGGTCTCGATCTCCTGACCTCGTGATCCGCCCGTCTCGGCCTCCCAAAGTGCTGGGATTACAGGCTTGAGCCACCGCGCCCGGCCTTTTTTTGTATTTTTAATAGAGACGGTGTTTCACCATGTTGGCCAGGCTGGTCTCAAACTCGTGACCTCAGGTGATCTGTCTGCCTTGGCCTCCCAAAGTCCTGGGATTACAGGCGTGAGCTACGGTGCCCAGCCTGTAGAGACGGGGTTTCACTACATTGGCCAGGATGTTCTCAATCTCCTGACCTTGTGATCCACCCTCCTTGGCCTTCCAGAGTCCTGGGATTACAGGTGTGAGCCACCAGGCGCCTGTAGCGTTTTTTGGGTTTTTTTTTGAGACGGAGTTTCACTCTTGTTGCGCAGGCTGGAATGCAATGGTGTGATCTCAGCTCACTGCAACCTCTGCCTCCCAGGTTCAAGCGATTCTCCTACCTCAGCCTCCCTAGTAGCTGGGATTACAAGCATGTGCCACCATGCCGGGCTAATTTTGTATTTTTAGTAGAGACGGTGTTTCTCCATGTTGGTCAGGCTGGTCTCAAGCTCCCGACCTCAGGTGATCCGCCTGCCTCGGCCTCCCAAAGCACTGGGATTACAGGCGTAAGCCACCGTGCACAGCCAGACCTGTAGCTTTTTTATTGTAGTTTGAAGCAAGGATATAGAAGGAAAAGATTCTTTGCCTTGCCTGGAATTTTCCTGTCTTAAAAGACTGATTATTTCCACCTGTTCCCAGTCGCTCAGTTCCTTATCAGCTCTGTCCAGAGGGGCCTGTTGAGACCACCAAAGCTAAAATGTTACTTTCTTTGAACACTGCATTTTAGCATCTTAGCAAGACAGGTTTACTTACCTTGTTTACTAGACTTCACAGTATTGGTGAATACATAAAAAATCATTTGTCGGCTAGGCATGGTGGCTTATGCCTGTAATCCAAGCACTTCAGGAAGCCAAGGGAGGCAGATCACCTGAGGTTAGAAGTTCGAGACCAGCCTGACCAACATGGTGAAACCCCGACTCTACTAAAAATACAAAAATTAGCCAGGTGTGGTGGTACATGCCTCTAATCCCAGATACTCAGGAGGCTGAGGCACGACAATCACTTGAAACCAGGAGGTGGAGGTTGCAGTGAGCCGAAATCATGCCACTGCACTCCAGCCTGGGCAACAGAGCAAGACTCTGTCTCAAAAAATAAACAAACAATAAATAAAAATTTTTTAAAAAATCATTTTTCTTAAGTAGGCAACCACACTTCCCCAAAACCAGTTTCTGTCTTTACATCTGCTGAAGAAATCAAATTGAGGAACTATTTTCTTGGATAACTTCAAAGAAACAATACAAAATTTCTTGCCCTGGAGTGTGTATGAAAGGGTGACGCATCTATGCGAGTTAACTGGGGCCAATTATGACCAGCCTGACTTCTCATGGCGCCACATCTTGCTTACTCTCAGACAGGGGATGTGCCCCCACCTTCTCCCTACCTAACTTGCTTGCTCACAGAGCTCACCATTTTGCAAGCACAGTGCATGCCTGTCAACATATGATTATTCAAAATGGGAGGGGAATCTGGAATGCCTGAGTAGGCATTCAGCTCACAATTAAGCCCTGGCAAGATGTAATCACACACTGGAAAGGAAAAAAAACACTTCTTCCTCACCACATGATAGAGACATCAGCAGTTGAGAAGGGTGGTTACCTTTTTTCCCCTCGATTTTATCTTTTCCTACTTACATGCTAACCTTTTACCCAGAGCTCCCACCAAGGAGTCTGGATTTCTCATTTCATTCTAATGCTGCTGCTGCTGCTCAGGGCTGGTATCTTTCCAGCGTTGCAGAAGAGATTCTATTAAACACACAAACACGCAGAAATTCATGGCCTTCCTTCTAAGGGTTCAGTCCGCCCTCCCTCAGCCTGTCCGGAATGGTAGAAGACGTCTACCCTTTAACTGCCTATATATACTCCAGCTGTCCCTCCTAAGATGCCACAGGACAACTCGCTTCAGCTCACCTTCACCTTTACAGTTGTCAGAAGTTCCACATTGGAGAGCGCACACCATACTGAGCACAGGATATGCAGGATATGCAGAGGCAATTTGGCCCAAACACTAAACTCTAAGAATAGCAACGATTTGAGCCAGGCTTTACATACAGCATCATATTTAATCCCCCACACGAGCTCCATTTTATAGATGAGGAAACTGAGGTTTGGTGATGTCAAGCGTTTTGCATTAAATCAAGATCACACAGTAGGTAGCAGAACTGGGGTGTAAACCCACCTAGTTTCATGGCTGCCTTAATGACTACAAATACCAGCATCCCTTGCCTTGCCCGCTGGCGCAAACGCACACTCTCAAGGGCCCAGTCTTAGCGGCTGGATCCTAAACCCAATCAGATACCGCTTCTCCGTTTCCCCCGACCAATGGGAAGGCTGTTGCTAACACGCCTGCTATATTTTTAGCTTTCAGTGCTCTGGGAGCGAGTGGGTCGGCTGAGCCTCTCTGCCTGGTGGAAGATCTAGGGGAAAAGAGAGAAGGGGAGGGTAGGAGGAAAGGGAGGGTGCAGCGGGGCTGTGCGGGAGGGGGCGTGTGTGTGACGCTGTCACTCGCTGACGCACAAAGCAAGTAGTCCCTGGAGGTGCCCCCGGGGTTGTGGCGCTCAGAAGTGTGGGGGATGGGGGGCACTCAGGCTCCCTCCCGCCTCCCTGTCCCGGTGGAGTTTGCCCTCCAGCCCGGCTTGTTTCTGTTGCATTCAGGGAAAGCGCATTTAAACCCCCCACGCTACCGGTGCTCTCCGCCCTTGCCAAAAAAAGCGATCAAGAAAAAAAAAAGCAAACTGGAAACTTTCGGATCTCGCCACCCAACGTGGGGTTGGCGGCTGCTGCTGGGCCGGAACCGTCTGGCGTGACCAAAAAGGTGGGGGCGGGAGGGGAGAACTGGGGAATGGGCGATCTAAGGAGGGACCGGGGAGAAGACCTCACTCATAGTCCCCCGGGGGCTCCGAACTGCATCTTCCGGCACTCCTGTCCGCCTGTGACCGCAGAAGACGACCCTCCCTATCCCTGGTTCTGTGTCCCGCACAGTCACAAAGAGGCAGAGCAGCCCGCGTGGCCAGAGCCGGGGCAGGGGGCCTCAGCGCGCGGGCCTGGTGCGCCCGGTCCCGGGTTCGCGGAGCCTCGCTCCACCGCTCGAGGGGCCGTAGTGGGTGCGAGCCTTGCGCCCGTTGCACGGTCAGGGACCATCCCACGCCGGCGGGACTGACTAGAAGAAATGTGGTTCTCCCGCGTGCCCCACACTGGGGTCGCTGGCCAGAGAGAGCAAACAAGAGTTGGGAGAGGAGCTGCGCCCGCGCGCACTCGCAGAGCCGGAGCCAGAGGCGGTGAGGGGAAGGTCCATTGTGGCGCTCGGCTCGTTTCATGGCCGTCGGCCTCATCCTCGCCTCCTCTTACTCCCGCACAGCGTGGCCCAGGCCCCAGAGTCCCCCTCGCCTTTCATTCGACGTTGAGTCCCCCGAGGAAGCACAAGGCGCTCGGAAGACTCAGGCCTGCCCGAAACGAGTCCGAAACGTTTCCGGAGCCCGCGTAGTCCCCTCGGCTCCCCCTCCCGCAGAGGCCGTAACTGGGGCGATGGGATCGCCGTGGACACGGCCAGACGCTCGGAGCAGGAGGGAAGGCCCCGGGAAACGGCTCGGGCAAACGTCCGAACCCTGGGCGCCGACGCAGGTGCAAGGCGGACGACTCAGCCGGGGGTTCCGGAGGGCAAGGCGACGCCCTCCCCTCCCCGCGATACTCGTCCCCCAAACACAACTAAAGGGAGAGTGCACTGTGCTCGGCCCGTGAGCAACCCGGCCCCAGGTCGCCCCCAGCCCTCACGTTGCGCCCCTGGAGAACACCTCACACGATGCGCACAAGTTCAGAGAGTGGTATGGGAATGAAGGAAAGGAGTGCGGCGCGGCGCTGTGACGGGGAGGGGACGGAGGGGACCCGCACACAGGACCTGAGAGTACAGAAGGGCCGGGGAGCGGAGCCGCGCAGCACCAGCGAGCTGAGGCGCGGGGTAGCTGGGAAGTAGTCCCGGCCGGGCCCCGGCCCCTCCCCTGCAGGGCGGAGGGACGCATCACGCAGGGGTGGGGAAGCCGGATCCGTGCGCAGGGTTGCTAAGGGTGAAACTTTTCATTGACTTTGCTCACTTCGGGCCGGGGCGCGGGAAGGTGCGGGTTGTTGGCGGAGGCAAGTCAGTGGCTCGGGCGACGCGGGGCCAGAAGGGCAGGACCGCCCGCCGGCGACAGCCCAGACCGTCTTCCGTTCCGCGACACGAACCACCCTCCGGTCCGCCATCCCCGCGTTGTAGCCGCTGGTCCGCCCGCTCGCCCGCCCTCCGGCCCCCAGCCTCAGAGCCCGACCTCCTAAGAGCTGAAAGAAATTCTTGAGAGTCATAGTCCATAGCCCCCTGCTTCGTCCCCCAACCCTCAACGACGAAAAGGACTTCGGCCCCCCGGCCCGGCGGCGCCCGGGAAGGAAGGGAGAGCGACCTCCGCCCCGTGCTCAGGACCACCCTGGAGGGAGAAGCCGCCCTGCGGCCGGCAGAGCGCCCCGCCGCCGCGGAGACCCGAGTGAGTTGGGGGGTGTGCGGGCGGGGGGCCCGCCCCGAGACCCAGCCGGCCGAACTGCCTCTCCCACCCCGCCCCACTCCCGCTTTGCTGGATTCTCCACGTTGCTGCCGCTTCCTCCCGCCTGGCCAGCATTTTCTTTCGCCATCCAGCTTCCCTCTAGATCCCACTTTCCCCTGCTCCTCTTCTCACGCCATCTCTGCTCCTGGGGTGCCCAAGAGCTCCCTTTTCTCCCAGTTCCAAGAGTGGCCCTCTCCTGGGTGGGGTGCATTTCCTCCCTTCCCCGCCTCCCCCAGTTCTTTATATCCCAGCTACTCGCTAGATGTTCCTTGTTCTTCAAAGAAACATAACTCCCCCCACCGTTAAATAAATCCGAGGAAGGAAGGGGATCCAGGCCTTGTTTTTCTGCTTCTTTTCCCGTGTGCAGGGAAGGGGGGGTGGTAATTGTTAATAGGCTCTATTTCTGGCTCTGTGGAGCCTGAAGGGTGGAGGTTGTACACCCCCTTTGGCGAGGGGACAGGTCAGTGGAGATTGTCCTTGGGCCCCTGAGCCAGAGTTCACCATTTCGGCTTGAGCTCTTTATATTCTTTAGTGTTTTAATGGAAAATTGGGCAGAAAAAGTACCCTTAGAGCAGTGCCAGTGAATGGATTCTGCTTATCTTGGTAAGGTGCCTGCGAGGTGGGGCCCTATCCCCAAACTCCTTCCCCTCCTGTCCAGAGGATGAACTGTGCCCTTGACCACCAGAAATCTGGGAGGGGAAGGAGGGTGCAGAGAGGAGGCATAGCCGGCAGGCCCTCTCCCTCCCCCAGGAGAAACCAGAACCCCGCACAGCAAGCTTCAACTTGGGACCGGTGGAGGCCAGTCTCTGGTGCTACTCCATATCTAAACGGTCTTTTTCTCCTTCTTACCCACCCTACCCTGGGAATGGGTCCTTCAACTCTGATTTTCCGGCAGAAAAACAATCCTATTTCTTTCTTGGGCTTCTGCCCCCATTCCTCCGTGAAGCATAGGGGAAAGAAGCTTGTGTGGGAGGAAGGATTAAGGAGGTTTAACACCCAGTAGGGGAGCTTGCCGAAGATCTGGTAAGTCTGGTCGTAGAGCAGACCTTGCAATGGGAGGAGACACACAGAATTTTAGTATGAGAAGATGCTCAGGTGTCAGGTGTACAGCTTTTTCTTCTCTGCCTGGGAACCTTTTCCTATTTCCCTCTCCCAGATCTGGTTACTCAGACTTGGATTAGAAATGGGGTGAGGCTTGGGCCCTGCTGGCCTTGGCCTGGCGCCTCCCCACAGCTTGACTGGAAATTTCTTTGGCCGAGAGGACGGGAGACTGGGTTTGATTCCTGCCTTTCCTTTCCTGGCTGTTGGGGCGCTGGAGCCGAGTCCGCTAGGCATTAAGTGAAAAAGACCCGTTTCCCTTTGAACCCGCTGTCCAGTAACCCCACACGGACCGCCCAGGCCCTGGAATTCAGATTGAGTGCGGGAAAGGGGGTAGTGACCTTATCTAAGCCAGCCCACCCCTTTCACCCAGAAAAAGCTCATTAGAAGCTCATTAGAAGCTCATTAGAAGCAGATCCTAGTTTCAACAGTGATGGAAGGCGATGAAGGGAAAGGTGGGAAAGTTAGGCTCTCGTAAAGCCTAGAGGATGTGGTGGGGCCATACAATACGGGGAGTAGGCCTTTGGAGTAGAATCTATATGAAATGTATTAGGCGATGGGAGGGGGGCGCCGGCCCGCCACAGTGCGCATGTGCATCGGAAACTTTTCCTGGGCTCTTCGACCCTCGGTCGGCTCCCCTTACCGGGCATGCGTATTGCGGCCACTTGGGCCTTCGCAAAGTACTCAGGGAAGTGTAGTGTGCAGAGAAAGTAGGTCACTCGCTACCGCCTGGTCCGGAGGCGTTCGAGGACTACAATTCCCAGAGTGCAGAGCGCGCCCTCACCGCTGGCCTCTCCGCCTACGTTTGGGTTGAGTCGAGTTTTCCTGGCTTCTCAGGAACATGGAGTGCCCTAGAAAGGATCTTAGCCGAAAGGGTCCTTGTAGTCAGACCTAGAGTTGACCGGTCTATGTCTGGGGGAGATGATGTGAGACTGGGCGTGGTGGTGCAGTCAGTCGGCACCAGTCCTGGAAGCCTTTCAATCCACACCCGCCCGTCTGGGCCACTGCCTCTGGGACCAGTGAGTTGGGGCGGATCCCGTGTCTCACCAAGGAGAGGAGCTGCCTGCGTTTGGTTCTCACTCCCCGGGCATCCACCCGGTCTGTGACACCTACTGGCCCCTGCACGCTCAGTTGAGTCCTGTAGTCCGTCACTGTAGGACAGTTTGCACGTTTAAGACCTAGAGGTGTCTGAATATTTTTTTAGGTTTGAGGCTCAGTGGATTCCATCACCATTATCCCTCCTTTCCCTCTTTGAAACAGAATTTTCTTTCTAAAAAATCTTCCGGCCGGGTGCGATGGCTCACGCCTGTAATCCCAACACTTTGGGAGGCTGAGGCGGGCAGCGGATCACCTGAGGTCGGGAGTTCGAGACCAGCCTGACCAACATGGAGAAACCCCGTCTCTACTAAAAATACAAAATTAGCTGGGCGTGGTGGCGCATTCCTGTAATCCCAGTTACCCAGGAGGCTGAGGCAGGAGAATCGCTTGAACCTGGGAGGCAGAGGTTGCAGTGAGCCGAGATCACGCCACTGCACTCCAGCGTGGGCAACAAGAGTGAAATTCCGTCTCAAAAAAAAAAAAAAATTCTGGCTAGGCGGTGGCTCACGCCTGTAATCCCAACACTTTGGGAGGCTAAGGTGAGCGGGTCACGAGGCCAGGAGTTCGAGACCAGCCTGGCCAATATGGTGAAGCCCCGTCTCTACTAAAAATACAAAACTTAGCTGGGTGTGGTCCTGAGCGCCTATTATCCCAGCTACTCGGGAGGCTGAGGCAGGAGAGTTGGCTGAACCCGGGAGGCGGAGGTTGCAGTGAGCCAAGATGGCGCCATTGCACTCCAGCTCTGGGCTACAGAGCAAGACTCCGTCTCGCGGGCGGGGAGAGGGGGAAGCCAAAAGTCTTCCTTTGCGGGGAGAGGGGGAAGCCAAAAGTCTTCCTTTGCTTCTGACATTAGAGCAGGCAGACACATGCGCGCGCGCGCAGACACACACACGCGCGCGCGCGCGCACACACACACACACACACACACACACACACCTTCCTCACATTTTTGTCAGTTCTCTCTGGAATCACTGAGGCTTCTTTTGAGCTTCACGCCCTACTTTTTCCCTCGTCGTCTTTCTCCTAGGCACCTACTCTTTAAAACACAAGTCAGCACAAGGGATCAGAATCCAGGTTAACTTTGCTGCTGTTAGTAAACAAGTGAGGATAAGATTCTTAGTGAAATTGGACAGAATTTTGCTGTCATATTTGCCCTTTTTAATAGGTTGACAAAAGGGAGATTTTGCTGTTAAACACCTCACCATTTTTATTCTTCTTGCTCCCTTTTTGGCCGTTTGTGCCTACACTGGGGTTGGAAAAGATCTTAGCGTACTCTGCAGCCACTTAAGCAAATCCCTTTACTTGTTCCCTTTATTGACAGGTAGTTATTTCTAAGGTTTCTAATTTCACTATAATAATATAATACATAAATATTGTGTATTATAAATATTATGTATTTATAATACATAAATATTTTATATATAAGCACTAGAATTTGTTCGTAGCTTTTTTAAAAAATGAACAAACTTCTCTGAATGGCCACTCCTATCTTTAGCTAAAGACAAGCCAGCACCAGTGCTTTAATCCTCTGCTCCATAAGCTTCTTGCAGTCAAAATTAGAGCCTGAGCTGATAGAGCAGAAAATCTCATTCTGGTTGTCCATCATTTTTATAAGGTTCCACCCCACAGCCATCTGGTCCAGCCTGTTCTCTAATTAAAGAGGCAAAGGTGGCATTATATGCTTCCTTATTTGTGCGGCAACATCACTGAGGTATAAATTGGTGTGCAGCTTTAGTTGCTTATGCTGCAGAAAATGGTTAGCTAGGCAGGGCTGATGACAGTGGTTCTATTGTATTTTGGGGTGGGAGGCTTATTTCCCAATGACTTTGGCCTGCATTTAAAATGCTCTCATTTTGAGGCCGAACTGTTCAGGAGTAGTTAACTTGGAAGGCAATTATGCAGCCAGGTTTGAGGAGGCCTAGAAAGGTGTAGAAGCCCTTTGCTCTCAGTCGAATACCAAGAGGTGCATTTTAAGAGGCCATGTGGTGCCTTGGGAGAAGTATCATATGTTGACCAGTCTGTTTTAGATTTCAGAAATACTTTGGAAACACTGTCTTTAACATCAGGTTCCATTCTAGGGAACCAGTATCAACTTTCCTCACAACTTTTTTTTTTTTTTTTTTTGAGGCAGAATCTCACTTTGTCGTTCAGACTGGAGTGCAGTGGCATGATCTCAGCTTACCACAACTTCTGCCTCCCGGGTTCAAGTGATTCTCTTGCCTCAGCCCCCTGAGTAGTGGGATTATAGGCACCCGCCACCAGGCCCGGCTAATTTTCATGGGTTTTTTTTTTTTTTTTTTGAGACCAATCACTCTGTTGCCCAGGCTGGAGTGCAGTGGCGCGATCTTGGCTCACTGCAACCTCTGCCTCCCGGGTTCAAGCAGTTCTCCTGCCTCAGCCTCCTGAGTAGCTGAGGTTATAGGCGCATGCCACCACACCTGGCTAATTTTTTATTTTTAGTAGAGACAAGGTTTCACCATGTTGCTCAGGCTGGTCTGTAACTCCTGACCTTGTGATCTGCCCACCTCAGCCTCACAAAGTGCTGGGATTACAGGCATGAGCCACCATGCCCGGCTAATACTTGTGTTTTTAGTAGAGACGGGGTTTCGCCATGTTGGCCAGGCTGGTCTTGAATTCCTAGCCTCAAGCGATCCACCTGCCTCGGCCTCCTGAAGTGCTGGGATTACAGGTGTGAGCCACCACACCTGGTTCTTCACAAGTTTTTAGTCTGCTCCTTGTTGGACACCTCTATGGACCATGTGGCCCTTCAGACCTCTGTTCCTGAGGAAAGGCCCGTGGTTCTGGTGGGCAGCTTTGTATCTGCTGATGAGCCTGAGCCTTATAAACAGAAAGCCCTTATTATTCTTTCTACTATTCTTACTTTTTTTTTTTTGAGATAGAGTCTTGCTCTGTCACCCAGACTAGAGTGCAATGGCACGATCTCGGCTCACTGCAACCTCTGCCTCCTGGGTTCAAGTGATTCTCCTGCCTCAGCCTCTGGAGTAGCTGGGACTACAGGTGCCCATCACCACGCCTGGCTAATTTTTGTATTTTTATAGAGACGGAGTTTCACCGTGTTAGGCAGAATGGTCTCAATCTTCTGACTCAATGATCCGCCCGCGGCCTCCCAAAGTGCTGGGATTACAGGCATGAGCCACCGCGCCCGGCCTCTAGTATTCTTACTTTTTATACCCAAAAGGGCCCTGAATTTGATCTGTATTGATCATTAATAGACATTTGAGACTGAGGCACGTGCATCACTTGAGCCCAGGAGTTCAAGAACAGCCTGGGCAACATGGTGAAACCACATCTCTACATAAAAATACAAAAAAAAAAATGAGGCCATTTGCAGTGGCTCATGCCTGTAATCCCACCGGTTTGGGAGGCTGAAGCCAGTGGATCACTTGAGGCCAGGAGTTCAAGAGCAGCCTGACCAATGTGATGAAACCCCGTGTGTACTCAAAATACAAAAATTAGCCAGGTGTGGTGGTGGATGCCTGTAATCCCAGCTACTCAGTAGGCTGAAGGGGGAGAATTGCTTGAACCCAGGAGGCAGAGGTTGCAGTGAGCCGAGATCACGCCACTTCACTCCAGCTTGGGTGACAGAATGAGACTCCATCTCGCAAAACAAACAAACAAAAAAAGCCGTGTGTGGTGGTGCATGCCTGTAGTCCCAGCTACTTGGAGGCTGAAGTGAGAGGATCACCTGAGCCCAGGGAGGTGGAGGCTGCAGTGAGCTGTGATCCTGCCACTGCACCCTAGCCTGGGTGACAGATTGAGACCCTGTCTCAAAAAAAGAAAAAGAAAAACATAGACATATGAAGAAACTTAGAGATGAAGTCTCTAAGGAAAAGGCTGGGAAAAGAGGGAAACCAGGGTATTCTGAGTCCTGAGTGTTCTTGTGGAAGGTTTGGGAGAGGCATAGTTGTGGCACCTCTGCTGAGTCCCATGTGACCATCTCTGTTCCTCAGACCTGAAATGAGAGTTAACTAGATTTAGCCACTGTCATGCTGCTCCAGATTGACCCAGTGAGTCTTCTCTGATACATTCACCCCAGAAATCTTTTTCTGAGGATTTAGTCCCCAAAATGCCCCTTAAGGCTGTGTGTGTTGGCTCATGCCCGTAATCCCAGCACTTCAGGAGACCAAGACAGGCGAATCACTTTAGGTTAGGAGTTTGAGACCAGCCTGGCCAATATGGTGAAACCACATCTCCACTAAAAATACAAAAATTAGCCAGACGTGGTGGCAGGTGCCTATAGTCCCAGCCACTCGGGAGGCCGAGGCACGAGAATCACTTGAACCTGGGAGGTGGAGGTTGCAGTAAGCCAAGATCGTGCCACTGCAGTCCAGCCTGGGCAATAGAATGAGACTCAGTCTCAAAATACATACATACATACATACATACATACATACATACATACACTGCACTCCAGCCTGGGCGATAGAATGAGACCCAGTCTCAAAATATATACATATATACATACATACATACGGACTCAGTCTCAAAATATATACATACATACATATATACGGACTCAGTCTCAAAATATATACATACATACATATATACGGACTCAGTCTCAAAATATATACATACATACATACATAAAGTAAAATTAAATTAAATTAAATGCCCCTTAAGAGCCATGGGCCCAGGCCTGAGAATTTCAGGGAAATGTGTTGGGGCAGGTGTTTAGGAAACTCAAAATCCCCAAGCCTGAAATTAGCACCTGGATACTTAAAGCTGGATCCAGAAAGGATTTGAATCAAAATCCAGCTCCGAGTCTTTCACAGGACAGAAGATGCCCTTGACAGTCCATGGAGCAGTCATGTCTCTGTGTTTAGCTCAGCAGCACAGCTTTGCCCAGAGGCCTGGCTCGGAACATGTTCTGGTGCTGCCTCCCCTCAGAGGGCTCTTTCAGTTCAGTTTCTCCCCCAGCATGAGCCCCGGAGCTGCTCTTTTGGAGAAAATGAGATTAGGATCACTGGCTCTCAGGACCTCACAGATCATCTTCCTGAGACATGAGGCTGGCCCAGGCCGAGGGAATAAACCTTTTTGACCTTAGTGGGATCTGGCTGTGAGAGAATCCCAAAATAACAATCTCATGTTTATCTTGGGCTGCCTTCTCTTCAGGGATCTCAAAACACTTGATAAATCTGATCTGCTGCCGAGGACAGGTGGTCAGACAGTCCCTGGGAGACTGAGTGATGATGGGTCCCTGCTGGAGGCTGCAGGGTGATGGAAAATTTCTTTCCTCTGCCACCCTCATCACTTACACTCTCACCAGAAACTTCTCTCTCCTTTTTTCTGCTTCCCTATGGCAGCCCCCAGGCAGCAGTTCCCTTGTTAGTCCACATCTCTGATTGTGACAGGTCTTGCCTTTTTCCTGGGGCTCATGCTCTTGTCTTATTCTTTTTTTTTTTTTTTTTTGAGACGGAGTTTCGCTCTTGTCGCCCAGGCTGGAGTGCAATAGCGCATCTCGGCTCACCGCAACCTCCGCCTCCCGGGTTCAAGTGATTCTCCTACCTCAGCCTCCCGAGTAGCTGGGATTACAGGCATGCACCACCATGCTTGGCTAATTTTTCGTATTTTTAGTAGAGACAGGATTTCTCCATGTTGGTCAGGCTGGTCTCAAACTCCCGACCTCAGGTGATCCGCCCGCCTCGGCCTCCCAAAGTGCTAGGATTACAGGCATGAGCCACTGCACCTGGCCGGAGTTCTTAAATCAGTTCTGCAAACCCAGACTGAGCCAGACAGCATACACACCCATGGGGCCCATGATGACAGATGGATGTGACTGGAGTCCAGGCCCCCAGTGAAAAATTGGCAGTGCTCTTTCCTGTTTAGTGACCTGTATCCCTTTTCATTTAAGGAGGACAACCAAAGATTTTAAACTTACATCTTAGTCTGTGACAGTTTGGGGGCACGACTTCACCAAGATATTGCAGAGACAGCAAGAGCCTTCTCTTCTTCACCTGATTTAGGGACTTGATTTTTTTAGTGTCATTCATACAGTGACCTGAATTCTCAAGATGGTGGAAAACACAGCTTCCCTATTTCTTTAGAATTACTTAAAAATAGTAGCTTTTTTTTTTTTTTTTTTTTTTTTCTTTTTTTGAGATGGAGTCTCGCTCTGTCGCCAGGCTGGAGTGCAGGGGCGTGATCTCGGCTCACTGCAACCTCTGCCTCCTGGGTTGAAGCGATTCTTCTGTCTCAGCCTCCCGAGTAGCTGGGACTCCAGGCATGCGCCACCATGCTCAGCTAATTTTTGTATTTTTAGTAGAGATGGGGCTTCACTATGTTGGCCAGGATGGTCTCAATCTCTTGACCTTGTGATCTACCTGTCTTGGCCTCCCAAAGTGCTGGGCTTACAGTTGTGAGCCACCATGCCCAGCCAACAGTAGCTAACTTTATCATTTGCCTTTTAATTGCCAGGTACATTGTGAGGCAGTTTATATCCTTGAACTAACAACTTCATGATGGCCTCATGTTACTAATGAGGAAACTAGGGCCCACAGTCAGACATTAGCCACTGGTGGGGCAGAAATAGGCTCCTGGTTCTAGTGTGGTCCAAAGTTGGTGCTTTTCTGTCTATCCTTAGCTGTTGGTCACCACCAGCTTTCTGCATATTTTCTCATGATGCCTCTCATTTCCCAGAGCCGTCTGGAGCCCAAGGCTGTACACGTGCCCTGTGCTGATTCTCTGCCTAGGAAAGGACCATGCAGCTAGAGATCAAAGTGGCCCTGAACTTCATCATCTCCTACTTGTACAACAAGCTGCCCCGGCGCCGGGCAGACCTGTTTGGGGAGGAGCTAGAGCGGCTTTTGAAAAATAAATATGAAGGCCACTGGTACCCTGAAAAACCCCTGAAGGGCTCTGGCTTCCGCTGTGTTCACATTGGGGAGATGGTGGACCCCGTGGTGGAGCTGGCCGCCAAGCGGAGTGGCCTGGCGGTGGAAGATGTGCGGGCCAATGTGCCTGAGGAGCTGAGTGTCTGGATTGATCCCTTTGAGGTGTCCTACCAGATTGGTGAGAAGGGAGCTGTGAAAGTGCTGTACCTGGATGATAGTGAGGGCTGTGGTGCCCCAGAGCTGGACAAGGAGATCAAGAGCAGCTTCAACCCTGACGCCCAGGTGTTCGTGCCCATTGGCAGCCAGGACAGCTCCCTGTCTAACTCCCCATCACCATCCTTTGGCCAGTCACCCAGCCCTACCTTCATTCCCCGCTCCGCTCAGCCCATCACCTTCACCACCGCCTCTTTCGCTGCCACCAAATTTGGCTCCACTAAGATGAAGAAGGGTGGCGGGGCAGCAAGTGGTGGGGGTGTAGCCAGCAGTGGGGCAGGTGGCCAGCAGCCACCACAGCAGCCTCGCATGGCCCGTTCACCCACCAACAGCCTGCTGAAGCACAAGAGCCTCTCTCTGTCTATGCATTCACTGAACTTCATCACGGCCAACCCAGCCCCTCAGTCCCAGCTCTCGCCCAATGCCAAGGAGTTCGTGTACAACGGTGGTGGCTCGCCCAGCCTCTTCTTCGATGCGGCCGATGGCCAGGGCAGTGGGGCTGGCACCTGCAACAGCAGCAGCTTTGACATGGCCCAGGTATTTGGAGGTGGTGCCAACAGCCTCTTCCTGGAGAAGACACCCTTTGTGGAAGGCCTCAGCTACAACCTGAACACCATGCAGTATCCCAGCCAGCCGTTCCAGCCCGTGGTGCTGGCCAACTGACCGTCTACCTGCCTGTGGGGCCAGAAGCACCCAAGACCACAGAAAAGAGAAAGAAAAGGCCAAAAAAAGAGGAAAAGAAAAATGTACAAAAAGATTTTCGATCTTCTCACTCTCACTTCTAGAAAAAAGATCCAGCCCAGGCACGGAATGGGAGGGCCCCGCAAAGCACCCAAGTGTGTTTCACTCACCCCTTACCGCTCACCCACTGGCCTGCGATTTACTTGGTTGGTTTGGGTTTTATATTTCTTTTTCTTTTTTTTTTCTTACATGTAGTTTTCTATATAACATCTTTAATGAGTGGCTTCCTGTGCTAAGAATGGTCCAGATGTGAACTGCTGCTCCCTGCTCCTCCCTTCCTCCTTCACACTCCTAGTTTAGGATTGGTGTGTCCAAGCTCACAGGGAAGAAAGAGCTGCAGCTGGAGCCTGACCCTCTCTGGAACAGGGAAAGGCTGGCCCGTGTCATTGCCTCTGTCACCCAGCTATCCTCGCACTCAAAGCCATCCAACCTCAGCAGGCCTTCTCGGGCCCTGCCACCTGAATAGGTCTGAACCCATTCCCCACTCCCTTTCAGGCTGGGCCACAGGGAGCTGCTGGCTGGCCACTTGACACCCTCCGCCTAGAGCTGATGTCTGTGACTACAGGGAGATTAGCACTTCGTCTAGTGAAACTCCTTTCATCTCTGTCCTATGGCCCCACCCCACCATTCCCTCCAGGCCCAGACCATCATCATGTGTGTGGCCTTCCTTTCCCTCATGCAGCCCCTTCTCCAGGCTGGAGGTTGTGGGAGGGGTGTGTGTGTGTGTGCGTGTGTGTGTGTGTGTGTGTGTGTGTGTGTTTGGTTTGCTGTCCTTTTTTAAAGGATTCCAAGCCGTGTGTGTGTGTGTGTGTGTGTGTGTTTGGTTTGCTGTCCTTTTTTAAAGGATTCCAAGCCATGTGAAACTTCCCTTCTGGATGTGATTCTGGGTTGCAGCAAATGCTTATTTATATGTGAGGCTGGGGAATGGGCTGGGGGTATTGGCAGTCCTTTTGCAGGGCAGTGTGCGTGGTGGGGTGACACCACTGTGGCTGAGCCCAAGACACTCCCAGAGGAAAACACTGCAGAAGGAACTGGTTTGCAGACTGCAGAAGGATCTGCACTTTTGTTTTTGACCAAAAAGATAATAATGTTAGCTCTGAAGGGCAGAGGGAATGCCCAAGCCCCTGATGCCTATGAGAAGCCCCCGGACTTCACCCTCCTGTTGTGTGACCTTAGCCCAGTGGGAGCTGCTCAGCTGAGCACCCTTGGGGGTGGGCAGGGAGGCAGGGTGGGGTTTTAGAGTTAGTGTCTGTGCGGGGGCAGCCCTGAGCCTGGAGTGGAGACTTTGCGTCTCTTAGTTGGAGGTGTTGATTGCATTTGTGCCCCGGCCTGGTTGAGAGCTTCTTGGTACCTCTTGCCACCCCTTCTCACTGCCCTGACCCAACCCCATTGGACTCTGATGCTGCGAAGAGTGGTGTCCTGACAGGGACTCAGTGCTCCCGCCTGATGTATTGGATTATAGGAGAGCGCTTGCTCTCCTGCCTCTGCAGGAGAGGGCTTGTTCCTCCAACCCTAGGAGGCCAGGCAAGCATGAACAGGAGCCAAGGGATCAGGGTCATGAACTTTTTCCTCTTTGCAAAGAGGGGCACTTGGCATCAGGGTCCCATCGCCAGAAAGCACCAAAGCCCCTGGCACCCCACCCACTCCATCCTACCCAGGGACCCCAAGTAGGCAACTGCTATGGCAGTGGGTCCAGCCCAGGCCAGCACTGCCAGCCTCCTCTCCCTGCAGTATGCACCAGCTCTACCTCCCCCGGCAGGCAATGTCCTGGCTTCTCAGCCCAGCACCATCTGTTCCCCTAGACTTCTCAGGGGCCAGCCCAGTCTAGGCCATCCTTCCCCTCATCCTCGGCTCCCACACAGGTGACAGGCCCAACAGATAACTTCTCTCTGGGAAAGGTTGGATGCTGCCTTACGTCCCCTTCTAGCCCTCCTCCCATCGCCACACACAGGCACCCACCGGCACCAGGTCAGCTTGTTTCTCACATGTAGGGAGAGAGGGGAGACCAACCCCTTTGTGTCTTTTGAAATACGAAGAAAAATGTGTGTTCAGGCGCTCTTGGGCCCAGTTCAGTCCGTCTTGTCTCAAATCTAGGCATTTTTGCTTCAATTTTATTTTTTTTAAGAAAACAAAAACAGAAATCTGCACTAATTTACCTGGTTTCGTAGGAAAACTTTTTTTTATTTTTTACATTTTTTGGTGTCCGTTTGTATTGAATAATTTGCTACATTTGTAAAATGTAAGAGGTATATATAATATATGTATATTTCTAACGTAAAAAACATAATTTTTTTCTTTTCAAGATTTTTTCTTAAGATGAGAGAAACATATTTTTTCAGGAAAAACAAACTTTAAAAAAAAGAGGAGAATAAAACCTTTTCTCCCCTTTCCCCATCCTCTATCCCTCTTTCCCAGGAACAAATCAAAAGGTGGATTATCTTGTGAAGAATGGAAACCGTTAGTCCAGAATGATGTCTTTTTCTCAATGCAGTGAGTTATAGATTCTCTAGTTTTCTCCCTAGGGATGGGAAGGGGGCATTGAGGCAAGCCTGGAGAGGAGCCCGGGGAGCAGGGTCATGAACTTTTTTCTTTAGTGAAGGAGGAATACAATCAAGGGTTTTGTATTCAGAATGTTGTGCAATATTTTGGAATGGGACATTGGTGTGTTTAGAGATTTTAGTTTAAAAACAAAACAAAAAGATTGATCAAATCTGTACAGTTTCTATTGTTCCAGATTTTTTAAGTTTGTATTAAAAGCATGATATATAACAGCCTTCTGCCTGCTCCTAGCTTGCTTGGTTTCTGGGGTCCCTTTTCGGATGGAGAGAATGGGAGTGGCCCAGCTCTTACAGACTCCAAGAAATGATTGGTCCTCCTTACAGTGACAGCCTCCGATGGACATAACTGTCCTGGTGCCCCTTCTTGACCACCTATCCATCCCATCAACACAGGATACTTCATTGTGCCTGCTACCCTAGATGCTTTTCTACACTGGAAACAGGTTCCACAAAGTTAGGAACCGCTCCAGTTCCCTTAGCCAGTTGGTGGTGGCACCAGGGCTGGGAGCAGAGTCTGGAGAACGGGGTCCTTCTTCATGACTCTTTTTTTTTTTTTTTTTTTTTTTTTTTTTTTTTTGAGACGGAGTCATGCTCTGTCGCCCAGGCTGGAGTGCAGTGGCCGGATCTCAGCTCACTGCAAGCTCCGCCTCCCGGGTTCACGCCATTCTCCTGCCTCAGCCTCCCAAGTAGCCGGGACTACAGGCGCCCGCCACCTCGCCCGGCTAGTTTTTTGTATTTTTTAGTAGAGACGGGGTTTCACCGTGTTAGCCAGGATGGTCTCGATCTCCTGACCTCGTGATTCGCCCATCTCGGCCTCCCAAAGTGCTGGGATTACAGGCTTGAGCCACCGCGCCCGGCCCATGACTCTTTAGGAATTACCTATTCCTGTGGGGAGGAGAGAGGGAGCAGCCTCCAGCCTGCTCTAGATCTAGTACTTGATCCTTAGTACTAGATCCTTAGATGTGGGCAAGGATGAGAACAGCTCACCTAAGCCAGGTTCCATCCAAAACCCTGGTGCTTGGATTCTCAGCCCTTTTCTGGGGCTGGACAATTCTGGAGCTGCTTTAAGAGTAAGACAGCCTAGCTCAGAGAAGGCCACCCTTCTGGCAGTGGCCGATTTCCTTAGGAGCTCTGCCATCTCCCAGTGCCCCAGGCCATATGTTCCCCTTCCCAGGGCCTGTGCCCATCAATGCTGCCCATCTAGGAGAGAAACAAAATCTCTCTATACCATCTCCCACCAGCGTGTACTTCATGTCAGAAACTGGCAAGGCCCCTGGGCTGAAGTGACCTCAGAATATTTGTGAAGTTATTTTTTTTTTTAACAGTCATCTTTTATTTGGAGGTTAATTCCCATCAGGATATGAAAGGATTCAGCAACAATCAAGATTGTGTTCCTCACGGAAGGGCTCAGGCCAAGGTCACGGGGTGGGGGGATGCAGAGCGTATCCTCTTCAGTAGTATTTGCGTAGCCGCTCGCGCTTAAGATGCTTGTAGGAAAGGCAGTAGCTGAAGAGCACATAGCATGCCAGCACCATGGTAACCCCTGAGATGCTCCCTTTCCTCACGTCAATGTACTTGTAGTACCAGTAGTAACCTCTTTGAAACGCTTTGAAAATGCCACTAGGGCTGAAGTCCCGCATCAAGATCCAGCTTGGCAGCTCCCCTAGTTTGACCTCCAGAAGTTTCTTGTCCTTCACTGATACGACTGACGCCATCTTGGAGTCCTGGTGTCTGCTGTGCCGGGCCACGTCGAAGTTAGTTAGTTAGTTATTCCATTTTGTTTTTTAATTGGACGGGGTCTTGAACTCCTGGGCTCAAGCAATCCTCCCACCTCGGCCTCCCTCTCAAAGTGCTGGGATTACGGACATGAGCCACCATTCCTCATCCTGTTGAATTTTCACAGGGATTGTTCATCCTCACAGGGATTGTCTCCATTTTGCAGTTAAGAAATAGGCTGGGTGCGGTGGTTCACATCTGTAATCCCAGCACTTTGGGGGCCGAGGCAGGTGGATCACTCGAGGTCAGGAGTTTGAGAACAGCCTGGCCAACATGACAAAACCCGTCTCTATTTAAAAAATACAAAAATTCGGCCGGGCGCGGTGGCTCAAGCCTGTAATCCCAGCACTTTGGGAGGCCAAGGCGGGCGGATCACAAGGTCAGGAGATCGAGACCACAGTGAAACCCCGTCTCTACTAAAAATACAAAAAATTAGCCGGGCGCGGTGGTGGGCGCCTGTAGTCCCAGCTACTCAGGAGGCTGAGGCAGGAGAATGGCGTGAACCCAGGAGGCGGAGCTTGCAGTGAGCCGAGATTGCGCCACTGCACTCCAGCCTGGGCAACAGCGTGAGACTCCGTCTCAAAAAAAAAAAAAAAAAAAAATACAAAAATTAGCCGGGTGTGGTGGCGAGCGCCTGTAATCCCAGCTACTTGGGAGGCTGAGGCACTAGAATCTCTTGAAACAGGGAGGCGGAGGTTGCAGTGAGTTGAGATCGCGCCATTGCACTCCAGCCGGGGTGACAGCAAGATTCCGTCTCAAAGAAACAAAAAAGAAATAGGCTCCAACTTAGATTACCTTAGACTCACAAAACTAGTAAGTGGTAAAGATTTTGACTTGTGTCTGATTTTTTCATTTGTTGATCCAAGTGCTACTGGGCAGTGTCAGTTTTTGTCCACTGGAGACAGTGTCTGCCCTCCCAGAGTTAATGTCTCACATGCATTTGATACAATTATAACTGCTATAGAAGAGTGATACGGGTTAAGGGTGGCAGGGGATGACCTTGCCACCTCTACTGCCACGACACCACTGGGCTGGGGTAGGGGGCAAACAGTTCTGGGGTATCAGTGGGGTATGGGGCCTCCTCAGTCCCCTCACTCCCCAAACAGGCAACACTGAACGCTCCCCAACCAAGTTGGTGAACTAGAAGCTCCCAGGACAAACATCCAACCTCTGGACAGGTTGCAGGAGGCCTGACGTCCAGCCCCTCCATGGGCCACTTCCCCTCTGCAGGGCCTATTGAGGGGAGGGAGGTCCCCATCCAGGATAATGAGGCCCTGGCCTGCCAGACACAGGGCCATTTGCAGGGGTTTCACTTTCTTCCATCCTGCCAGGCCAGGGAGAAGCCCACCTTGTCCCTGTATCCCTGTGTATAAGCTGACCACCCAGCCTTGGGCCCCACAGCAGGGGCAGGATGGCCCTCACCTGCTCATTCCTGTTTCATGTAGACACAGGTCCTGAGGCGGCAGGTGCCTGCTCCCACTCCCTGTCATGCCGTCAGTGGAAGGTCCTGGGCGAGACCCAGCTCAGAAGCCAGACTCACCTTCCTGGCCCGGCCCATCCCTCTGAAGGTATAGATACTACGAGGCCGGGCGCGGTGGCTCAAGCCTGTAATCCCAGCACTTTGGGAGGCCGAGACGGGCGGATCATGAGGTCAGGAGATCGAGACCATCCTGGCTAACACGGTGAAACCCCGCCTCTACTAAAAAATACAAAAAACTAGCCGGGCGAGGTGGCGGGCGCCTGTAGTCCCAGCTACTCGGGAGGCTGAGGCAGGAGAATGGCGTAAACCTGGGAGGCGGAGCTTGCAGTGAGCTGAGATCCGGCCGCTGCACTCCAGCCTGGGCGACAGAGCGAGACTCCGTCTCAAAAAAAAAAAAAAAAAAAAAAAAAGATACTACGGATTTGCGGGGGGGGAAATTCTCCATGGCATAGACAGAAATCACTCATTCAGACATTCATGCCTTTGTTTATTCAGCAAACACTCACTGGCTCTGAAGAGGTGGAGGGGGAGACTTGGAGGGGTAAAGGGCTGGGGCAGCAGGGGAAGAAAGAATATTCTAGTAGACTCAGTTCCTCTGAAAAAGGCTAATTTATTCCTTTGACAAACTATCTATGGGCATCCACTCTCTGCCCTGGGAACACAGGTGTGTCACCACACCAGGCTAATTTTTGTACTTTTTTTTTTTTTTGAGATGATGTCTTGCACTGTTGCCCGGGCTGGAGTGCAGTGATGCAATCTTGGCTCCCTGCAACCTCTGCCTCCCAAGTTCAAGCGATTATCTTGCCTCAGCCTCCCCAGTAACTGGGATTACAGGCGCGTGCCATCACGCCCAACTAATGTTTTGTGTTTTTAGTAGAGATGGGTTTTACTGTGTTAGCCAAGATGGTCTTGAACTCCTGACCTCGTGATTCGCCCGCCTCGGCCTCCCAAAGTGCTGGGATTACAAGCATGAGCCACCGTGCCTGGCCAATTTTTGTACTTTTAGTAGAGACAGGGTTTCACCATGTTGGCCAGGCTGGTCTCAAACTCCTGACCTCAGGTGATCCACCCGCCTCGGCCTCCCAAAGAGCTGGGATTACAAGTGTAAGCCACCATGCCTGGCCAATTCTCTGCATTTTTAATTTGGGGGATTTCACTATCAGGGAGAAGTAGGTTCTAGGTACTTGAAGCTGACAATTCACCGTGTAACTTTGAACCCCTCTTGACATCTGTCCCATTTGTACAACAAGGGACAGTGGGGCTAGGCCCCTGGCCAGCTAGGCCATTTAGGATGGTCCCTGTGCCTGCACCTCTTCTTGCCCCACTGGCTCCTGAGCCCTAGGGAGGGCCCTAGAAGGACCCTGTATGGTGGCACTTTTCCCAAAGATGTGAGGAAATAATGATGGGTTGAGCCCTGGGCAGAACCATATACCATCAGGTGAGACCCCTCAACCCAAGACACAAGAACCTAGTCAAACTACTGCTGGGCTGTGGCAGGGCTGGGAAATTCAGACAGGAGAAGAGTCTTGGCCCAGAGGCCCAGACATCTGTGTTCTTTTTCTAGCTCTGCCCTGATTCACTATATTCCTTTTTTTTTTTTCTTTTTTTTTTTTGAGACAGGGTCCTCCTCTGTCACTCAGGCTGGAGTGTAGTGACAGGATCATGACTCACTGCAGTCGTGACCTCCCAGGCTCAAGCAATCCTCCTGCCTCCGTCTCCCGAGTAGCTAGGATTACAGGTGTAAGCCATGACACCCAGTTAATTTTTTACTTTTAATTTTTTGTAGAGACAGGGTCTTACTATGTTGCCCAGATTCGTCTCAAATTCCTGGGCTCAAGTGATCCTCATGCCTCCTAAAGTGCTGGGATTACAGTTATGAGCCACCTCGCCCAGCCTGATTCACTACACTATTTTTATTTTTATTTGAGATGGAGTCTTGCTCTGTCACCCAGGCTAGAGTGCAGTGGTGTAATCTTGGCTCATCGCAACCTCCGCCTCCCGAGTAGCTGGGATTATAGGTACATGCGACCATGTCCGGCTAATTTTTGTATTTTCAGTAGGGACAGGGTTTCACCATATTGGCTAGGTTGGTCTAGAACTCCTGACCTCAAGTGATCTGCCTGCCTCAGTCTCCCAAAGTGCTGGGATTACAGTCATGAGGCACCACGCCCGGCCTGATTCATTATATATATATATATATTTTTTTTTTTTTTGAGACGGAGTCTCACGCTGTTGCCCAGGCTGGAGTGCAGTGGCGCGATCTCGGCTCACTGCAAGCTCCGCCTCCCGGGTTCCCGCCATTCTCCTGCCTCAGCCTCCTGAGTAGCTGGGACTACAGGCGCCCGCCACCGCGCCCGGCTAATTTTTTGTATTTTTAGTAGAGACGGGGTTTCACTGTGGTCTCGATCTCCTGACCTTGTGATCCGCCCGCCTCGGCCTCCCAAAGTGCTGGGATTACAGGCTTGAGCCACCGCGCCCGGCCCTGATTCATTATATTAAACATTCAATATTCAGCTGAGGCGATGGCTCACGCTTGTAATCCTAGCACTTTGAGAGGTGAAGGCAGAAAGATTGCTTGAGCCCAGGAGTTCGAGACCATCCTGGGGAACATGGTGAGTCTCCCATGTCTCTACAAAAAATAAAAAAATTAGCCAGCCATGGTGGCATATGCCTGCAGTCCCAGCTACTCAGGAGGCTGAGGTGGGAGGATGACTTGAGCCCAAGAGGTCAAGGAATAAGCGAGATGTGATCATGCCACTGCACTCCAGCCTGGGCAACAGTGTGAAACCCTGTCTCAAAAAACCTCCAAAATTCCACATTCAATATGGGACCCCCATAAACACTGGACACTCTGCTAGGCATGAGGAAATAAGGGGCAACTGCAGACAAAATCCTTGCTCTCCTGAAGCAATGTTCTATTAACTGAAAACAAACAAATAAATGAGAAAATGGCAGACGGTAAGATAATCACGACCGGTGACAGTGGCTAGTGACAAAGTGGACACTTATATTAGGTGGACAAGGCAAGGCAGGTCTTCCCAAGGAGGGGGCTCTCAACCCGTGAGCTGAAGCATATGATTCCTTGTCACATGCTTAACAGGGAGAAGAGCAGCAGGACTAGACACTTCCAAGGGCAAGAGGCAGGAACAGGATGGTGGGTTCAGGGAAGAAAAGGCCAGCAGCAACAAGCAAGTGGCGCAGACGAGGTCGAAGGGGGCCCCAGGCCATAGCATGGGCCCTGCCTGAAGCCTGGATGAGAAGCTGGGATTTTCTCTTCAATATGCACTAAGTTTCTTGCCCCGTGGTTGCATTATCTGTAGCTAGGGGCAGAGACAAGAAGAGAGCTTTCTTGGCCGGGCGTGGTGGCTCACACCTGTAATCCCAGCACTCTGGGAGGCTCAGGTGGGCGGATCACCTGAGGTCAGGAGTTCGAGACCAGCCTGTCCAACATGATGAAACCTCGTCTCTACTAAAAATACAAAAAATTCGCTGGGTGTGGTGGCACGTCCCTGTAGTCTCAGCTACTTGGGAGGCTGAGGCAGAAGAATCACATGAACCCGGGAGACGGAGGTTGCAGTGAGCTGAGATCACACCATTGCACTCCAGAATGGTGACAGAGACTCCGTCTCAAAAAAAAAAAAAAAAGAGAAAAAAAGAGAGCACTTTCTCTCACATATTCAACTGCAAACCCTCTTGGAACCCTCCTTTATGGCAGGCCCAGAGCAAGGACCACTGCAGGAGCAGACCCAGGCCCCTCCCTTGAGGGGAAGAGCTGGGGGAAGACAAACCCAGGTCTCATGACTTCAACACCACATCAGGTCCACAGCAGGAGGAGGCCCAGAAGCTCTATGCACCCAGAGGAGGCTCCCACGTGGCCCTGGAACGCTTTTCAGAGGGTTGACAGAAGCTAGTAGGTGAAGAATTTGAAGAAAGGGGAACAGCACTTATGCCAAGTGCTTCAGGGTGAGTTGCAGGGTAACATGACACCTGGACTTGGCATTGAGGGGGCCTTAGGGAGTCCGTGGAGAGGGGAAGGGGAGTGAGACTAAGGGGCACAGGAGTGAAGGGTGAAGCCAAGGGCACAGCAAGTGTAACTGACTCTTTCAACAAACCACAGAGGTTTGCAGAAGGCAGAAACGTAAAACCCCTCACAAAGTGCTGAGATTACAGGCTTGAGCCATCGCACCCCGCCTAAAACCACAATGAGGCTGGGCAAGGTGGCTCAAGCCTGTAATCCCAGCACTTTGGGAGGCCGAGACGGGTGGATCACGAGGTCAGGAGATCGAGACCATCCTGGATAACACGGTGAAACCCCGTCTCTACTAAGAAATACAAAAAACTAGCCGGGCGAGGTGGCGGGCGCCTGTAGTCCCAGCTACTCGGGAGGCTGAGGCCGGAGAATGGCGTGAACCCGGGAGGCGGAGCTTGCAGTGAGCTGAGATCCGGCCACTGCACTCCAGCCTGGGCTACAGAGCGAGACTCCGTCTCAAAAAAAAAAAAATAAAATAAAAATAAAAAAAAAATAAAACCACAATGAACATAACTATTAAAACAGCTAAAATGAAAGAGACTGTCCACAGCAAATGCTGGTGAAGATGTGCAGGAATTAGTAACTTTATATACTGCTCATGGGAATGAAAAATGGTACAACCATTTTGGAAGATAATTTGGAAGGGAAGCTTTTTTTTTTTTTTTTTAAACACAGAGTGTCGCTCTGTTGCCCAGGTTAGAGTGTAGTGACTTGATATCGGCTCACTGCAACCTCCGCCTCTCGGGTTCAAGCAATTCTCCCTACCTCAGCCTCCCAGGTAGCTGGGATTACAGGCACCTGCCACCGGGCCACTTAATTTTTTTCTATTTTTAGTAGAGACGGGGTTTCGCCATGTTGGCTAGGCTGGTCTTGAACTCCTGACCTCAGGTGATCCGCCCACCTCGCCTCCCAAAATGCTGGGGTTACAGGCGTGAGCCACCACACCTGGCCAGAAGGGAAGTTTCTTTTCTTTTGTTTTTGTTTTCTTTTTGAGACGGAGTCTTGCTCTGTCGCCCAGGCCGGAGTACAGTGGTGTGATCTCAGCTCACTGCAAGCTCTGCCTCCTGGGTTCACACCATTCTCCTGTCTCGGCCTCCCAAGTAGCTGGGACTAGAGGCGCCTGCCACCACACCCAGCTAATTTTTTGTATTTTTAGTAGAGACGGGGTTTCACCGTGTTAGCCAGGATGGTCTCGATCTCCTGACCTTGTGATCTGCCCACCTCGGCCTCTCAAAGTGCTGGGATTACAGGCATGAGCCACCACACCCGGCCGGGAAGTTTCTTAAAAGTTAAACATACAGCCAGACATGGTGGCTCATGCTGGTAATCCCAGTACTTTGGGAGGTCAAGGCGGGAGGATTGTTTGAGCCCAAGGAGTTCAAGACCAGCCTGTGCAACACAGTGAGGAGACCCTGTCTCTACAAAAAATGGTCAGGTGTGGTGGCTTACACCTGTAATCCTACCTTTGAGAGGCTGAGGTGGGAGGATCACTTAAGCCCAGGAGTTCAAGATCAGCCTGGGCAACATGGCAAGATGGCAACATGGCAAGACCCCATCTCTACAAAAACTTAAAACAATAGTGGGCTGGCCGGGCACAGTGGCTCATGCCTGTAATCCCAGCACTTTGGGAGGCCGAGGCGGGCAGATCACAAGGTCAAGAGATCAAGACAATCCTGGCCAACATGGTGAAACCCCGTCTCTACTAAAAATACAAAAAAAAAAAAAAAAATTAGCCGGGCATGGTGGCATGCACCTGTAATCCCAGCTACTCAGGAGGCTGAGGGAGGAGAATCACTTGAACCCGGGAGGTGGAGGTTGCAGTGAGCCGAGGTCACGCCACTACCCTCCAGCCTGGAGACAGAGCAAGACTCCATCTCAAAAAAAAAAAAAAAAAATAGTGGGCTGGGCGTGGTGGCTCATGCTTGTAATCCCAGCACTTTGGGAGGCCAAGGCAGGCAGATCATGAGGTCAGGAGTTTGAGACCAGCCTGGCCAAAATGGTGAAGCCTCGTCTCTACTAAAAATACAAAAATTAGCCGAGCGTGGTGGTGTGTCCCAGCTACTTGGGAGGCTAAGGCAGGAGAATCGCTTGAGCCCAGAAGGAAGTACAGACTAGGCGACAGAACAAGACTCTGTCTCAAAAAAAAAAAAAACAATAGTGAGGTGTTATGGCTGGCACCTGTGGTCCCAGCTACTCGGGAGGCTGTGAGAGGATTGCTTGAGACTGGGATGTTAAGGCTGCAGTGGGCCACTGCACTCCAGCCTGAGTGACAGAGTAAGACCCGGGCTCAAAAAGCAGTTATACATGTACCATGTGATACAGCCATTCCATTCCTATCTCCTCATAAGAAAAGGAAATAGGCTGGGCACGGTGGCTCAAGCCTGTAATCCCAGCACTTTGGGAGCCCGAAGTGGGTGGATCATGAGGTCAAGAGATCGAGACCATCCTGGCCAACATGGTGAAACCCTATCTCCACTAAAAATACAAAAATTAGCTGGGTGTGGCAGCACGCACCTGTAGTCTCAGCTACTCGGGAGGCTGAGGCAGGAGAATCGCTTGAACCAGGGAGGCGGAGGTTGCAGTGAGCCAATATCAAGCCACTACACTCCAGCCTGGCGACAGAGCGAGACTCCATCTCAAAACAAAACAAAACAAAACAGCCGGACGTAGGAATGCACGCCTGGAGTCCCAGCCACTCAGGAGGCTGAGGCAGGAGAATTGCTTGAACCAAGGAAGTGGAGGTTGCAGTGAGCCGAGAACGTGCCACTGTACTCCAGCCTGAGCGACAGAGCGAGACACAAAACTCCATCTCAAATAAAAAAAAAAAGAAAAAGAAATAAGGCCGAGCGCTGTGGCTCACTCCTGTAATCTCAGCACTTGGGGAGGCCGAGGCGGGCTGATCACCTGAGGTCAGGAGTTCGAGACCAGCTAGCCAACATGGTAAAATCCCATCTCTACTAAAATACAAAAATTAGCCAGGCGTGGTGGCCGGTGCCTGTAATCCCAGCTACTTGGGAGGCTGAGGCAGAAGAATCACTTGAACCCAGGAGGCAGAGATTGCAGTGAGCCAAGATAGCACCACTGCACTCCAGCCTGGGCAACAAAAGAGTGAGACTCCGTCTGAAAAAAAAAAAAAAGGGGGAAGGAAATAAATGTTATGTCCTTATAAAGACTTGCATGCAAGGCCAGGTGCATGCAAGTCTTTGTGAGGTGCCGTGGCTCATGCCTATAATCCCAAGTATTTGGCAGGCTGAGGTAGGAGTATCATTTGGGTCCAGGAGTTTGAGACCAGCCTGGGCAACATAGCAAGACCCTATCTCTACAGAAATTTTTTTTTTTTTTGAGATGGAGTTTCGTTCTGTCGCCTAGGCTGGAGTGCAATGGCGTGATCTCGGCTTACTGCAATCTCTGCCTCCTAGGTTTAAGCGATTCTCCTGCCTCAGCCTCCCGAGTAGCTGGAATTATAGGCACACATCACCAAGCCCAGCTAAACCACAAAAACATTTTAAAAAATTTAGCCAGGTATGGTGCCTACCTGTAGTCCCAGATACTTCAGAGGCTAAGCAGGGAGGATCACTTGAGCCCAGAAGATTAAGGGTGCAGTGAGCCATGATCATACCGCTGCACTCCACCCTGGGGAATCGAGTGAGTCCCTGTCTCAAAGAAAAATAAAATGACTTATATGCAAATGTTCATACCAGCCTTATTTGTTATGGCCCCAAACTGGAAACACCCAAATGTCCTTCAATGGGTGAATGGTTGAACCAATGCTGGCACATCTATACTATGGAATACTACTCATGGTGAAAAGAAATGAACTACTGACACACACAACATGGCTGGATCTCAAAATAATAATGCTGAGTAAAAGCCACAACTTTAAAAAAATTCTTTTTTGAGATGTAGTCTCACTCTGTTACCCAGGCTGGAGTGCAGTAGCGTAATCTCAGCTTACTCACTGCAACCTCCACTTCCCAGGTTCAAGTGACTCTCCTGCCTCAGCTTCCTGAGTAGCTGGGACTACAGGCACACGACACCATGCATGGCTAATTTTTGTATTTTTAGTACTGATGGGGTTTCAACACGTTGGCCAGGCTGGTCTCGAACTTGTGACCTCAGGTGAACTGCCTGCCTTGGCCTCCCAAAATGCTGGAATTACAGGCGTGTGTTACCACGTCCTGCCAAAAAAATTTTTTTTTCTTTTTTTTTGAGATGGAGTCTTATTCTTGTTGACCAGGCTGGAGTGAAATGGCGTGATCTCAGCTCACTGCAACCTCCGCCTTCCAGGTACAAGTGATTCTCCTGCCTCAACCTCCCAAGTAGCTCAGATTACAGGCATGTGCTACCACGCCTGGCTAATTTTTCTGTATTTAATAGAGACCAGGTTTCACCATGTTAGTCAGGCTGGTCATGAACTCCTGACTTCAGGTGATCCACCTGCCTCATCCTCCCAAAGTGCTGGGATTACAGGTGTGTGCCACCGCACCTGGCCCAAAAAAATTTTAAGTAGAGATGAAGTCGGTGTTTCCCAGGCTGGTCTCAAACTCCTGGACTGATGTGATCCTCCCACCACAGCCTCCTAAAGTGTTGGGATCACAGGTGTGAGCTACCACGCCTGGCTGAAAGCCACACCTTAAAAGAAAAATAAGGCTCAAGCCTGTAATCCCAGCACTTTGGGAGGCCGAGACGGGCGGATCACGAGGTCAGGAGATCGAGACCATCCTGGCTAACACGGTGAAACCCCGTCTCTACTAAAAAATACAAAAAACTAGCCGGGCGAGGTGGCGGCGCCTGTAGTCCCAGCTACTAGGGAGGCTGAGGCAGGAAAATGGCGTAACCTGGGAGGCGGAGCTTGCAGTGAGCTGAGATCCGGCCACTGCACTCCAGCCTGGGTGACAGAGCCAGACTCCGTCTCAAAAAAAAAAAAAAAAAGAAAAATAAGTAGGTACTATCTGATTCCATGTATAGAAAATGCAAATTCACCTACAGTGAAGGAAAGCAGATGAGTAGCTGCTTGGGGACATAAGGATGGAGGCGTCAAGCAGGAGGGATTTAAACAGGGGAATATGTAATCCTAGCACTTTAGGAAGCCAAAGTGCTCAGGAGTTCAAGACCAGCCTGGGCAAGACAATGAAACACCATCTCTACAAAAAATAGAAAAATTAGCTGGGCATGGTAGCACATGCCTGCAGTCCCAGCTACTTGGGGGCTGAGGTGAGAGGATCACCTGCGCCTGGGAGGTAAAGGCTGCAGTGAGCTGAGATCAAGCCACTGTACTCCAGCCCGGGCAACAGAGTGAGACCCTGTCTCAAAAAATAATAATAAAAATTTTTTAATGGCAGGGAATAACGAAACTTGGAGGTGAGAGATATAGTCATTACCTTGATCGTAGTGATGGTTTCATGGGTATACAACAGGTCAAAATTTATCAAATTACAGTTTTATTTATTTTATTTTTTGAGACTTTCACTCTTATTGTCCAGGCTGAAGTGTAATGGTGCGATCTCGGCTCACTGCAACCTCCGCCTCCCAGGTTCAAGCAATTCTACTGCCTTAACCTCCCAAGTACCTGGGATTACAGGCATGTGCCACCACGTCCGGCTAATTTTGTATTTTTAGTAGATTTTCAGGGTTTCATCATGTTGGTCAGGCTAGTCTCTAACTCCTGACCTCAGGTGATCTGCCCACCTCAGTCTCCCAAAGTGCTGGCATTACAGCGTAAGCCACCGCACCTGGACATTTTACTTAAAAAAGTATATATATGGCCGGGCGCGGTGGCTCAAGCCTGTAATCCCAGCACTTTGGGAGGCCGAGACGGGCGGATCACGAGGTCAGGAGTTCGAGACCATCCTGGCTAACACGGTGAAACCCCGTCTCTACTAAAAAATACAAAAAACTAGCCGGGCGAGGTGGTGGGCGCCTGTAGTCCCGGCTACTCGGGAGGCTGAGGCAGGAGAATGGCATAAAAACCCGGGAGGCGGAGCTTGCAGTGAGCTGAGATCCGGCCACTGCACTCCACCCTGGGCGACATAGCGAGACTCCGTCTCAAAAAAAAAAAAAAAAAAGTATATATATGTATATATGTATGTGTATATACACACACACACACATATATATATATATTTTTTTCCAGATGGAGTCTGACATTGTCGCTCAGGCTGGAGTGCAGTGGCAAAATCTTGGCTCACTGTAAGCTCCGCCTCCCAGGTTCATGCCATTCTTTCCTGCCTCAGCTGTCCCAAGTCCCTAGCTGGGACTACAGGCGCCCTGCTAATTTTTTGTGTTTTTAGTAGAGATGGGGTTTCACCATGTTAGCCAGGATGGTCTCGATCTCCTGACCTCGTGATTCACCCACCTCAGCCTCCCAAAGTACTGGGATTACAGGTGTGAGCCACTGCGCCCAGCCTATACCTACATATTTTAATTTAAGATAGGAGCCTCGCTCTGTCACCCAGGTTGGAGTGCAGTGGCATAATGATACCTCACTGCAGCCTGGAACTCCTGGGCTCAGGAGATCCTCTCACCTCAGCCTCCCAAGTAACTGGGACTACATACAGGTCAGGTGTGCACCACCACGCCTGGCTCGAATTATAATTTCTTTTTTTCTTTTTTTTTTTTTTTGCAACAGAGTTTTGCTCCTGTTGCCCAGGCTGGAGTGCAATGACGCCATCTGGGCTCACCACAACCTCCACCTCCCAAGTTCAAGCGATTCTCCAGCCTTAGCCTCCCGAGTAGCTGGGATTACAGGCATGCGCCACCACGCCTAATTTTTTTGTATTTTTAGTAGAGACGGGGTTTCATCATGTTGGTCAGGCTGGTCTCCAACTCCTGACCTCAGGTGATCTGCCTACCTCGACTTCCCAAAGTGCTGGGATTACAGGCGTGAGCCACTGCACCCAGCCCCGAATGACAGTTTTTGAGTATGTATAGCATACATATATCAATCATTCCTCAATAAAGCTATTAAAAAAGAAAAACAAAGCAGACATGCTGGAATGTATTGACATACTGGAATGACGGAAACGGCCAACCAACATTCATGGTTCACTCAATTAATATTTACTGAGCCCCTACTATGTGCCAGAGTCTGTTCTCAGCACTGGAGTCACAGCAGAACCAAAAGTCCCTGCCCCTGCCAGCCTTACTAATTCTGGTGGGCAAGATAAACAATAAATATAAGGAAACAAGAAAAATCCATGTGGAGATTTGTCCTCAGGGAAATAAAACAGCTGTCCTCTAGAAGGGTGGGGGTCAGGGAGGGTGTCTCTGAGCAGGCAGCAGTTAAACTGAGACCTTTTTTTAAATTTATTATTATTATTTTTTTTGAGATGGAGTCTCACTCTGTCGCCCAGGCTGGAGTGCAGTGGCGCGATCTCTGCTCACTGCAAGTTCCACCTCCCGGGTTCACGCCATTCTCCTACCTCAGCCTCCTGAATAGCTGGGACCATAGGTGCCCGCCACCATGCCCAGCTAATGTTTTGTATTTTTTAGTAAAGACGGGGTTTCACCGTGTTAGCCAGGATGGTCTTGATCTCCTGACCTCATGATCTTCTGCCTTGACCTCACAAAGTGCTGGGGTTGCAGGCGTGAGCCACTGTGCCCAGCCTTTTTATTTATTTTTTTTTTTTTTTGAGATGGAGTTTCATTCTTGTTGCCCAGGCTGGAGTGCAATGGCGCGATCTCCGCTCACTGCAACCTCTACCTCCTGGGTTCAAGAGATTCTCCTGCCTCAGCCTCCTGAGTAGCTGGGATTAGAGGCATGCACCACCATGCCCGGCTAATTTTGTATTTTTTAGTAGAGATGTGGTTTCTCCGCATTGGTTAGGCTGGTCTCGAACTCCCGACCTCAGGTGATCCACCCGCCTTGGCCTCCCAAAGTACTGGGATTACAGGTGTGAGCCACTGCGCCTGGCTGAGCCACTCTTTATTTATTTATACAGAGATAAGATCTGGCTCTGTTGCCCAGGCTGGAGTGCAGTGGTGGGATGACCACCCACTGCAGCTTCAACTTCCCAGGCTCAAGTGATCCTTCCACCTCAGCCTTCTGAGTAGCTGGGATTACAGGTATGCACCACCATGCCACCCTAATTTTTGTATTTTTTGTAGAGACAGGGTTTCACCATGTTGCCCAGGCTGGTCTCAAACTCCTGGGTTCAAGGGATCTTGCCACCTTGGTCTCCCAAAGTACTGGGATCACAGGCATGAGCCACCTCCCCTTCCCTTGAGACTGCTCCCCCACCCTTACTTTTCTCCACTCCTCAGCGCCTTCCCGCAGAGTCTCAGCTCATGGCTGTGCAGCTTTGGGTGAATCCCACTCTCTCTATGCAGTTCAGTTTTCTTATCCATAAAGATGGGAGTCAAGGCTGTGTCCAGCTCACCTGGGCACTAGGCTCCCACACAGCTGACTCTCTGTGTAAGGGGGCCTCTCCTCTTGGCTCAGCTGGCATTTTGGGACACGCAGAGCAAACATGCCAAAGGCAGAAAAACAGCATCTCAGCAGCCCAGCTGGCTTGTCCTGAGAAGCATCCTGGGGAGTCTGTCCCCTGGGACTAGGGGTATCTTCTGGAGAGATGGCAGGGCTTGGAGGGGGCACCCCTCCTAACCAGGGCTCAAAGTGAGGCGGGAGGAGCTGAGGCACTGCCCTCAGAGCTGCTTCTATGAGGGCAGCTCTGTCCTGCTCATACCAGGGCTGGGGACAGGCCAAGTTGGCCTGAGGCCCAGAGGGGCAGGGAGGGAGGTCAGCGCCACAGTTGGGGGTGGGCCTGCTTGGCCCTCTCTCTGGACACAATGTCCTGGACTGCTCCACAGCTTGGCTGGCCAACAGGGAACAGTGGCTGGCAGAGGGCACGGGCAGCCAGCCAACTGGAGGCAGGCAGCCCAGCCTGAGCAAAGGGCTTGTTCTTACAACCTGTCCTGCCACCTTGGGCAAGGAGAGGGCCAGCTTTCTGGAGGCAGGGAACCTCAGCAGTCACTCGCTTCCTCTTGCCTCAGTTTCCCCAGATCATGAACAACTGCCATCATTTGAGCTAAGTTCTACAAGAATGCCGAATCTTACAAATGCTGCCTTAGCACCTTGCTGGCTGTGTGACCTTGGCCAGGGCACCATTCTGAAACCCAGATCTTCACTGGGCGTGAATGCATGGGCAGCATTTAGAACAGTAACCCTCACACAGAGAGTGCTTAATGGAGTAAAGTATGCTAGTACTGCCACATTAATAAACAATAACAACATTTATTTATTAAGGGCATCATGTGTGCCCAGAATTTCATCTGTATTGTCCCAAATACTGGCAGCAACTTGGTAGACATGTCTTAACACTCTGACTTTATTTTTATTTATTATTTACTTATTTTGAGACAGGGTCTTGCTCTGTCACCCATGCTAGAGTGCTCACTGCAGCCTTGGCTTCCTGGTTTCAAGCGATCCTCCTACCTCAGCCTCCCAAGTAGCTGGGACCACAAGACTGCACCACTAGCCCGGCTGATTTTTAAATTTTTGATAGAGAAGGGGTTTCCCTATGTTGTCCAGGATGGTCTCAAAACTCCTGGGCTCAAGCGATCTGCCTGCCTCGGTCTCCCAAAGTGCTGGGATTACAGGCATGAGCCACTGTGCCCGGTCAACACTGTGATTTTTTATTTTTATTATTTATTATTATTTTATTTCATTTTATTCATTTATTTTGAGACGGAGTCTTACTGTGTCACCGGCTACAGTGCAGTGGCGTGATCTCGGCTCACTGCAACCTCTGCCTCCCAACTTCAAGCAATTCTCTTGCCTCAGCCTCCTGAGTAGCTGGGACTACAGGCAAACACCACCACGCCTGGCTAACTTTTGTATTTTTAGTAGAAATGGAGTTTCACCATGTTGGCCAGGATGGTCTCGATCTCTTGATCTCGTGGTCCACCTGCCTCAGCCTTCCAAAGTGTTTGGATTACAGGTGTGAGGTGCCGTGCCCATTTTATTTTTTTGAGATGGAGTCTCACTCTGTCACCCAGGGTGGAGTGCGACGGCGTGATCTCGGCTCACTGCAACCTCCACCTCCCAGGTTCAAGCGATTCTCGTGCCTCAGCCTCCTTGAACTTCTGACCTCAGGTGATCCGCCCACCTCAGCCTCCCAAAGTGCTGGGATTACAGGCATGAGCTACCACGCCCAGCCTAATTCTTGTATTTTTAGTAAAGATGGGGTTTCACCATGTTAGCCAGGCTGGTTTCGAACTCCTGACCTTGGGTGATCCACCCACCTTGACCTCCTAAAGTGCTGGGATTATAGGCATGAGCCACTGCGCCCAACCAACACTGTGATTTTTTTTTTTTTGAGTCGGAGTCTCGCTCTGTCACCCAGACTGGAGTGCAGTGGCACGATCTCGGCTCACTGCAAGCTCCGCTTCCCGGGTTCACGCCATTCTCCTGCCTCAGCCTCCTGAGTAGCTGGGACTACAGGCGCCCGCCACCACGCCCAGCTAATTTTTTGCATTTTTAGTAGAGACAGGGTTTCACCATGTTAGCTAGGATGGTCTCCATCTCCTGACCTCATGATCTGCCCACCTTGGCCTCCCAAAGTGCTGGGATTACAGGCAGGAGCCCGGCCCCCAACATTGTGATTTTATAGGTGAGGAAACTGAGCTCCAAGAAGAAAAGTGACAAGTCTAAAGCCAAACCACTGAAACTACAGGGCTGAGTAGCTCCCCAGGTGGGAACCCAGCCTCCCCCATAGGCAGAGGGTAAGAGCCTGTTGCGTAGACCCTGGGGGGTTCCTGAAGGCCGAGGCTGAACCAAGCAGGGGCCAAGGGGTTTCTTGGGACTCAGCAGCGGAATCAGCCATCTGGCCTCCCACAGGATGCTGCTGGCATAGTCCAGGCTCAGATCAACGCACATGAGCCAAGGTGCCCAAGGAGGGCTGAGGGGAGTCGTGACAGGGAAGGATTCATTCATTCATTTGCATTCATTAATTCAGTAAACAAAAAATTGAAGACAATAGTTTGGTGTTGCCACACATAGGCTCTGCAGCCAGACTTGTTTTTGTTTTTTTTGTGTGTTTTTTTTTGTTTTGTTTTGTTTTTGAGGCGGAGTTTCACTCTTGTTGCCCAGGCTGGAGTGCAATGGCACAATCTCGGCTCACCGCAACCTCCGCCTCCCAGGTTCAAGCGATTCTCCTGCCTCAGCCTCCCTAGTAGCTGGGATTATAGGCATGTGCCACCAGGCCCAGCTAATTTTGTATTTTTAGTAGAGACAGGGTTTCTCCATGTTGGTCGGGCTGGTCTCGAACTCCCGACCTCAGGTGATCCACCCGCCTTGGCCTCCCAAAGTGCTGGGATTACAGGCGTGAGCCACTGCACCCGGCCTAAGACTTTGAACATGGACACTGTCATTGGCCAGTGGAGATTGGGTAATTCCTAGTTTTCCCACTAAAGCCTGAATCCCCTCAGTTTCCAACAAAGCAGGATGATTGGTCACCCTGCCTGGAAGAGCGACTCCATCTCTTGGTTTCCTCAATTGTCAAAGGCGGGGCTGGTGCTGTGTGGCCTGGACACTAATTCTCCCTTCATATGTTTGCTCAAAGGTAAAATGAGGCCGGGTGCAGTGCCTCACGCCTATAATCCCAGCACTTTGGGAGGCCGAGGCAGGAGGATCACTTGAGGTCAAGAGTTAAAGACCAGCCTGGCCAACATGGCAAAACCTCATGTCTAATAAAAATACAAAAATTAGCCGGGCGTGTTGGTGCATACCTATAGTCCCAGCTACTCAAGAGGCTGAGGCAGGAGAATCGCTTGAACCCAGGAGGTGGAGGTTGCAGTGAACTGAGGTCGCACCACTGCACTCCAGCATGGGCAACGGAACAAGACTCTGTTCTCAAAAAAAAAAAAAAAAAAAAAAAAGGTAAAATGAGCATAACGCCAATTTGTGTCCAGGCCAATTTGTGGGAGCAGGGAGAGTGATGTTTCATCTCATGCTGGCAGGGGCCAAGCAGGAGGGAAGGGAAGGAGATATGATATCTACGCCCAAGGAAGAGATGAAGAAACTGAGGTTCCCAGTGTCTGAGGAGCTCAGAGAAGGCCTGGGCAGATACCTTCCTCATCTCACAGCTTGTCCTCCTAGATGCTCAAAACAGGCTCTGGGTGAGCTACCTCAGTAAGATGATGAATGGGACCGCAAGGGACCCTCAGCTGCTTCTAGGGTCTTGTAAGGAGGGTGACAGGGAAGCACCCACTCCCCACCACCACCAGGCCACAGAGCACCAGCCCATCTGCAGCTCCTGGGCCACAGGGCAGGCCTACACTGCGTGTTCCCAGGGCAAAGGCCAAGGTCCACAGGGAGCTGACTGGCCCAGCTGGGCACCACCTAACCAGGCCCAGGTCTGGCACTGTGGCAGGCCTCTGGCAGGGAGGGTTGGATAAGGAGAGTTCACAGCTACCCGGCTAAGTACTCACCGGATGTCGACATGCTGCTGTTCTTCCCCACCACACTAGAAGGAAGGGGCCATTTTAGACAGGTGGGGACACTGAGGCTCGGAGAGGCGAAATCTGCCCAAGGTCACCCAGAGGAAGGTGGAGAAACCAGCACCTACTGAGCGTCACTGCCCGACTTCATAATTTAAGGCACATGGTGGCCCAGGCACAAATGTTGTGGGTGGAGCGGCCACGGAAGGCTCCAGGGCCCCAGAGTCCAGGCCAGGGAGGAAGAACGCCGTACACAGGTGGAAGCCGAGTCCCCCAGGCGGACCTGGGGCACCCCCGCAGTCCGGGCTCCCCTAGGGACCCAAGAATCCTAGCGAGGGCGGTCACAGCCACCCCCTGCGGGCACCACCCGCCGTGCTCTACTGGAGAAGGGCCTCAGTTTCCCTTTGGGCGCAAAGCTGAACGCGGACGAAGCGAGGCAGGCAAGGCGGCGCCGGTGGAGGGCGCAGGGTCCACGAGGAAAGGCGTGAGGGGGGTTACGTAACGGACGGCGCGGGGGCGTCAGCGAGGGTCGGGGAGGGGCAGCGCCGGGGCGCCCGCTCCCCGAATAGCGCGCCTGTTCAGTCCTCGTGACGCCAGCGCGGCCCCCTCCGCGCCCGCCGAGCCAGCCGGGACAGGGGGCGGGGAGGACACCTGCCGGGAACGAGTCTCGGGCTGACTCCCCATGGCCGCGCGGGGTGTGGAGAGGAGCCTGGGGGGGGCCTCTCGCCTCCGGCGCCCGCGGGGTGGGCGGCCCCGACCGCTCTGAGGCCTCTTAAGGCCCACACGCTCTTTGCCCTCCCCTGGGGCCTGGCATCTTCACACCTCCCGCCCTGCCCGGGCCGCAGCTTCGAGACCGCTGAACCCTCCTCCTCCTCCTTGTCTTCCTCCTCGGACTTCACCTCCATCAGGGACTTCCGCCCCGGGGCCCGGCCGCAAGCTTTTCCCCATTGAGCGCGTCTTCTGCCCCCGAGGCCCCGCGGCGGCCCCCCCACCCCCCGACCTCAAGGCTGGGTGTTATTTTTATTGTTATTTTTGAGACGGAGTTTCGCTCTTGTTGCCCAGGCTGGAGAGAAATGGCGCGACCTCGGCTCACCGCAACCTCTGCCTCCCGGATTCAAGCGATTCACCTGCCCCAGCCTCCCGAGTAGCTGGGAATTACAGGCATGCGCCACCACGCCGGCTAATTTTGTATTTTTAATAGAGACAAGGTTTCTCCATGTTGGTCAGGCTGGTCTCGAACTCCTGACTTAAGGTGATCTGCCCACCTCGGCCTCCCAAAGTGCTGGGATTACAGGCGTGAGCCACTGTGCCTGGCCGAGGCTGGGTGTTATTTATGTCCCCCTCTGTGTCTCCGCAGACAGAGCTCGGTGGAGAGATGGCCGCGGCCCAGCTGCACACAGCCGGCGCTCAAGTGCGAGGCCAAGGCAGGAAGACGCTGGCCCAGCCGCCTGCTGCCCAGGACCGAGGAGGCCTCTGGTCCAGGCTGGATTGCCTCACCCTTGGGAAAGCAACAGAGGACAGGAGGTAGCTGCCACCTGAGGTCATGGTCACCCACATCCCACCACACCGCATTTGCTCTCCCTCCTTCCCCAGGTTAGGACATCATCGGGCACTTCCATGTCGCCCCAGAAGGCTCCCCTACAGCAGGGGCATGGCCACGGGGAGGCTGCTGAGCAAAGTTAATTCCGGGGTTCCACACTAGGCCTCTTGGGAATGGGGCCTGGGCCTCTGCATTTGAAATGTGCTCTACCTTCTAAGATTTGAGATGATTTGAGAGCAGGGAGGGTTTTAGGGAAGAGAGCTAGCTGACAGCAGGAGATGGCAGGTGCAGGTGGGGACTGCGGCAGCCTTGATTTGATGGGGCAGGATGGAAAGACAGGGCAGATGAGGATGAACTGGGAGCCTTGGTCAGAGAATGTCCTGATCATGACCTTGGAGCACCACGCCCACCCGTACAGGTATCCTTTACTGCCTGCTAAGGGATATATTGGACCCTGTCCTCCAGCAACCCTGCAAAATGGGCCTTATTGTCCCCATTTTAAAGGCTCAGAGCGTGAGGCCGGGCGCAGTGGCTCACAACTGTAATCCCAGCACTCTGGGAGGTCGAGGCAGGCAGATTGCTTTGAGTCCAGGAGTTTGAGACCAGCCTGGCCAACATAGCAAAACCCCACCTCTACTAAAAATACAAAAAATTAGCCGGGCATGGTGGCACATGCCTGTAGTCCCAGCTACTCGGGAGGCTGAGGCAGGAGAATCACCTGAACCCGGGTGGTGGAGGCTGCAGTGAGCCAAGATTGCACCACTGCACTCCAGCCTGGGCGACAAGAGTGAGACCCTGCCTCAAAATAACAATAATAAATAAAAATCAAGGCTCAGAGAGGGGATGTGACTTGGACAAAGTCCCTGGTGAGGAGGGTACAGAAAAATCAGGACTCAGTTTAATTCCTCCATCCAGGCCCTAGCTAAACACTAGGCATGAAAAGATGAATAAAATACACTTCCTGCCCTAAAAGAGTTGTTGATACAGGAAGAGGAGCAGGCAGCAAACATACCACAATCGCAATCACAATCATGATGGAGGTCTGATGGAGCAGTGAGGGCTCAGAGCTGAATTTTGAAGGATGAAGAGGAGTTACCTCAGAAGATTCGGGAGGGGCATCCCCAGCAGAGGGAACAGCTTGTTCTGCTGCTCAGAGGCCTGAAATAGCAATCGCTGTAGGGATCTGTGAGCTTTTTGGTGAGACTGAGCTTAGAGTGTGTTGGTTTGGTGGGAGATGAGGCTTGATGTGCCCAGAGAGCCTTGGCTGGGCAAGGAGGCTGGACTTTGTCCACAGTGCAAAAAGAGTGTGAACCCTGTGGAGGAGGGGTGAGGAGTAGGAGGGACCTGAAGGAGGCCAGAAGAGCAGAGGCACAGGGCTCCCTCCCGCCCCATCCCTGTATCTCCATGGCAACCCCTCTTCCCCCACCCTGACTCTACCTCAGCTGTGGACCTGCTTCTCTATCAGCAGCTAAGCTGGGGACTGTCGGAAGAGACCAGACCCCATTCTAGCTGGGCATGATGTGCTTGCTGTGTGGCCTGGAGCAAGCCACTTTGTCCCCTTGGGTCTTGGTTTTCTTTTCGGTAAAATGGGGGCAGCACTAATCCCTGTCCAGTCCCTCCACGTGGTGAGTGAGGCGCAGAGGCAATGATCAGGTGGGAGGGGCTTGTCTGCCTCACAGCCCCTGTCGGCACCTTGCTAGGCATTGGCTTAATTGGTGCATCCCTCAACCCTCATCTGGTCAAGCCTTCTCCCCAGTGGTCCTCCCGACCATGCCCACCAGACTTCAGGAGAGGCCGGCACTGCTGGCTGGAGTCCTGAAGCTGCCAATTTTCTGAAAGCGGAGGCTTAGGCAAGTCACAGCCTCTCTGGGCCTCAGTTTTCACAGATGCAATATGGAATGTTCCCAAGTGTCTAGTGGGGAGAGGGCCCTGGCAGCCCCTCTGCTCCAGGACAACCCAGGCCTGGTCTCTCTAAACACAAAGGGGGCCAGGCACGGTGGCTCACGCCTGTAATCCCAGCATTTTGGGAGGCCGAGACTTGCAGATCAGTTGAGGCCAGGAGTTTGAGATCAGCCTGGCCAACACAGCGAAACCCCATTTCTACTGAAAATACAAAAATTTAGCCAGGCGTGGTGGCGCACACCTGTAATCCCAGCTACTCAGAGGCTGAGGCAAGAGAATGGCTTGAACCCAGGAGGCAGAGGTTGCAGTGAGCCTGGACAACAGGGCAAGACTTTGTCACACACACACACACACACACTCCCAGAAACAGAACAGGCAGATCAGGACCCTCTCTGCCCTACCCCCTGTTATGTCCCCTCTGCCACTCCCAGCCCCTGCCAGGGACATCCTGTGCTCCAGTGATGTCACCAGGCCTACAGGATTTATTTTTAAACTCCCAGGCCTTGGCCAGCTCCCTACCCGTCACCCATCCTACCCCATCTCACCCTACCTGCCCTGCTTCCCACATCCCAGCTGAGCCCCCGGCTGGTCCTTGAAAGCTTCTCCACACACACTCTGTTGCCCAACCTGCAGCCCTCAGGCTTCTGAGAGGTTGTGGGGAGCCAGGTCACTGGCCAACTGATCTTGGCCATTGGATTTGGACCTGCAGAAGTAAACAGATGGGCCCCTGGAGGTGGTCCCCAGCTGCCTTGTGTCCCCAAGGGGGAGTCTGAAGCCCAGGTGGCAGGAGGGCGAGAATCATCAGATAGGCTGTGCGAACACTTGGAGCCCCTGTCTGGGCCTTGGAGTTGTCACCAAAGTTTGCTTTGAATTCATTTTTTAAAAGCAGCTTTTTGTCTGGAAGCTTCAAGTCTTTCTTGATGATATGCAATACAGACGACTGCAGAGATAGACTGGGTGCTGGGGTAGCTCCCAGCAGTACCCTGGCCCTCACCCACACCCTGGGCAGGGTGTGTGTCCATCACAGATGTTACACACTTGCCCTCTAGAGTGACTTTAGACTAATGATCTGTCCCCATCTTCCGCTTAGAAATTTATGCTGATGAAACACCCATTTTATGTGTTTCATATGTTGGCCTTCTGGATAAGATTATGGGTGAAAATGATATTCTACTTCAAAAAACCATTTGAAAATGGCAGCCTTGACTCTTCTATCCTCATAGCTGCCCTGGGAAGCTGGGCAAAGATCAGAATCCTCTTTTCTTTTTTTTTTTTTTTTTTTTTTGAGACGGAGTTGTGCTTTTGTTGCCCAGGCTGGAGTGCAATGGCACGATCTCGGCTCACTGCAACCTCCACCTCCCAGTTCAAGTGATTCTCCTGCCTCAGCCTCCCAAGTAGCTTGGATTAGCCACTATGCCCGGCTAATTTTTGTATTTTTAGTAGATAGAGGGTTTCACCATGTTGGCCAGGCTGGTCTCGAACTCCTGACCTCAGGTGATCTGCCTGACTCGGCTTCCAAAAGTGCTGAGATTACAGGCGTGAGCCACCACTTCCAGCCCTGAATCCTCTTTTTTTTTTTTTTTTTTTCTTCAGACTGTGTCTAACTCTGTTGCCCAGGCTGGAATGTAGTGTCACAATCTCAGCTCACTGCAAGCTCCGCTTCCTGAGTTCACGCCACTATTCTCCTGCCTCAGCCTCCTGAGTAGCTGGGACTACAGGCTCCCACCACCACACCTAGCTTATTTTTTGTATTTTTAGTAGAGACGGGGTTTCACCATGTAGCCAGGATGGTCTCGATCTCCTGACCTCGTGATCCGCCCACCTTGGTCTCCCAAAGTGCTGGGATTACAGGCATGAGCCACGGCGCCTGACCCTGCACTGCACTCCGGATTGGGCGATAGAGTGAGACTCTGTCCCAAAAAACAAAACAAAACAAAAAAATGGGAAACTGAGGCTCAAAGAGGAGAAGTGACCCAGGCAGTGGCAGTGGCTAGAATCCAGGGTGTGTCTATCCTCCAGCCCCATGAGAGGTGAGATTGACTTACATTGCCCAGCCCAGCCAGCCAGAGTTGGCAGTCCTCTTTTATTTTATTTTATTTTTTTTGAGACGGAATCTCGCTCTGTTGCCCAGGTTGGAGTGCAGTGACACAATCTCAGCTCAGCCCACTGCAACATCCACCTCCCAAGTCCAAGCAATTCTCGTACCTCAGCCTCCTGAGTAGCTGGGACTACAGGTGCCCGCCACCACACCTGGCTAATTTTTTGTGTTTTAGCAGAGAAGAGATTTCACTATGTTGTCCAGCGTGGTCTCGAACTCCTGAGCTCAGGTGATAATTCGCATGCCTCAGCCTCCCAAAGTGCTAGGATTACAAGCATGAGCCACTGTGCCCGGCTAGAATTTCCATTTCTTGATAGTTCAGTGCAATGCAACACGGAGAACAAAAGCACAGACTCTGGACCCAGATAGATCTCAGTTTGAGTCTGCCTGTAACATTTCTTAGCTGTGTCATCTTGGGCTACTCACTTCACCTCTCTGTGCCCCAGTTTTCTCACCTGTAAAATGGGATTTATGATAAGATGTAACTCACAAAGAGTTGTGGGAAAGACTTTGAAAAAAATGCTTGAAAAGCACTTAGCAGACTGGGCGTGGTGGCTCACGCTTGTAATCCCTGTGCTTTGGGAGGCTGAGGCAGGTGGATCACAAGGTCAGGAGTTCAAGACCAGCTTGGCCAATGTGGTGAAACCCTGTCTCTACTAAAAATAAAAATAAAAAAGTCTGCTACCACCACCACCACTACCACTACTCTTATCTCCCCAGGGAACATAGTGACCCTTGAGTCAAAAGAACAAGAGCCAGGTTTGTTACTCAAGGGCAGGAGCCAAGAAAGAAAGTGCCTAGGCCTGCTTACTATGCCTACACTCTAGCTGTGTCAGCAGAAAGTTCACCAGAGCTGGGTTCAAATCCTGCTTATTGGATGATCTCAACCAAGTCACTTAATTGCTTTGAACCTCAGTTTTCTTATCTGTAAAATGGGTGTAAAGATACTGTAAAGGGCTGTTGTGAGGATGAAATGAATGTGTATAGAAAGCATCTGCTGTGATGGCCGGGCGCGGAGGCTCCAGCCTGTAATCTCAGCACTTTGGGAGGCTGAGACGGGCGGATCACGAGGTCAGGAGATCGAGACCATCCTGGCTAACACGGTGAAACCCCGTCTCTACTAAAAAATACAAAAAACTAGCCAGGCGACGTGGCAGGTGCCTGTAGTCCCAGCTACTCGGGAGGCTAAGGCAGGAGAATGGTGTAAACCCGGGAGGCAGAGCTTGCAGTGAGCTGAGATCGCACCACTGCACTCCAGCCTGGGCGGCAGAGCAAGACTCTGTGTCAAAAAAAAAAAAAAAAAAAAAAAAGCATCTGCTGTCCTGGCACAGTAGCTCATGCCTGTAATCCCAGCACTTTGGGAGGCTGAGGTAGGAGGATTGCTTGAGCCCAGGAGTTTGAGACCAGCCTGGGCAACATAGGGAGACCCTCATCTCAATTGAAAACTATATATCTATATCTATATCTATAGATAGATATAGATATAGTGAAACCCTGTCTCTACTAAAAATTAAAAAAAAAAATCTGCTACCACCACCACCACTACCACTACTCTTATCTCCCCAGGGAACATAGTGACCCTTGAGTCAAAAGAACAAGAGCCAGGTATAGATAGATATAGATAGATATAGATATAGATATAGATATAGATATAGATATAGATATAGATGTATTTAGCCAGGCGTGGTGGCTCACGCCTGTAAATCCCAGTGCTTTGGGAGGCAGAGGAAGGTGGGTTGCTTTATGTCAGGAGTTCACGACCAGCCTGGCCAACATGATGAAACCCTGTCTCTATTAAAAATACAAAAATTAGCTGGGGGTGATGGCGTGCACCTGTAATCCCAGCTATTGAGGAGGCTGAGGGAGGAGAATCACTTGAACTTGGGAGGCAGAGGTTGCAATGAGCTGAGAGCTGAGATTGTGCCACTGCACTCCAGCCTGGACAACAGAGCAAGACTCTGTCTAAAAAAATAATAACAATAAAAAAAACTGACTCACAGTAAGTGCTCAATAATTACATGACCAGGCGTGGTGGCTCACACCTGTTATCCCAGCACTTTGGGAGGCTGAGGCGGGCAGATCACTTGAGGTCAGGAGTTCGAGACCAGCCTGGCCGACATGGTAAAACCCCATCTCCACTAAAAATACAAAAAGTAGCTGGGTGTGGTGGCATGCACCTGTAATCCCAGGTACTTGAGAGGCTAAGGCAGGAGAATCACTTGAACCCAGGAGGCAGAGGTTGCAGGGAGCCAAGATCACACCACTGCACTCCAGCCTGGGTAACAGAATGAAATACTCTCAAAAAATAAATTAATGAATTAATTAATCACATATCTCTAGCAGGAAAAGAACCAGGCTGACTCTGTATGGGGAAGAGGGGAGGCTGGAGATTGGGCCCCTCCAGCTTAATCCCTGGACCCCCTTCCGCTAAGGAAGTCCACAGCCTCCTTGACTACTCTGGCAGGAGTGAGAATAATGCTGTACGCTTCAGGGAAGCAGGGATCTAAATCCAAATGTATGTAAATCTCATGCAAATCAAGAAGCACTGGGTCCTTCCAGGGGAGAGATGGAGAGAGAAAATCCAGTTACCAGGGACTGGGGATGGGGATAGGGGGACTGGAACAGAAGCAGGTTGCCCCAGAGCCTTCACAGGGCACTGCCTCAGATGCCAACTGAGAAGCTGCCCCAGGCCCTGTGGGCCCCTCCTGGCATGGATATGAAACCTCCTGGTGCCCTGGGATTCCCCGGTCCTCCTCGGTCAAGTTGAGAGGGTCCCTGGTGAGGATACACACAGACCCATTTGTGCACACATACTCTAACCCTGCTAGACACAGTTGGACACACACACATATACCCAGGAACAGTCACAGACACACATAGACACAATTGTACACACACTCAGACACAGGCACTCGGGCAACTCAGGCTCTGGGCCTCAGGGCTGGGGAGGCCCCGGAGATCTTGCCCCACTTGAAAAGGCAGTGCTGAGGCCCCAGGGGCCCCTCGTTTCCTGTCCACCCGCCTTTTCTGCAACCCACACACACGGTACCTGGACACCACCCCCACTCGAGGAGGCCCCTGAAAAAGCTCCTTCCTTGGCCTTATCCTGATACGGCAGGCCTGCTTCGTGCACCCTGTGGGGTTCCAGTTCTTGCCCACATTTATTCTTTTTTTTTGAGACGGAGTCTGGCTCTGTCACCCAGGCTGGAGTGCAGCGGCCGGATCTCAGCTCACTGCAAGCTCCGCCTCCCGGGTTTACGCCATTCTCCTGCCTCAGCCTCCCGAGTAGCTGGGACTACAGGCGCCCGCCACCTCGCCCGGCTAGTTTTTTGTGTTTTTTAGTAGAGATGGGTTTCACCGTGTTAGCCAGGATGGTCTCGATCTCCTGACCTCGTGATCCGCCCATCTCGGCCTCCCAAAGTGCTGGGATTACAGGCTTGAGCCACCGCGCCCGGCCTTTATTTACTTTTTTAAAAAATTTAACATTTATTTATTTTTTTATTTACCAAGACAGAGTCTCACTCTGTCGCCTAGTATGGAGTGCAGTGGTATAATCTCAGCTCACTGTGAGCTCCACCTCCCGGGTTCATGCCAATCTCCTGCCTCAGCCTCCTGAGTAGCTGGGACTACAGGCGCTATTTTTTATTTATTTATTTATTTATTTATTTGTTTGTTTATTTATTATTTAGTAGAGACGGGGTTTCACTGTGTTCGCCAGGATGGTCTCGATCTCCTGACCTCGTGATCTGCCTGCCTCAGCCTCCCAAAGTGCTGGGATTACAGGTGTGAGCCACCATGCTTGGACCACTTTTTAAATTTTTATTTTTGAGCCAGAGTCTCACTCTGTTGCCCAGGCTGAAGTGCAGTGGCACAATTTTGGCTAACTGCAGCCTCTGCCTCCCGGGCTCCGGTGATTCTCCTGCCTCAGCCTCCCGAGTAGCTGGGACTACAGGTGCTTGCCACCACACCTGGCTAATTTTTTTAATTGTTTTTTTTTGGTTTTTTTTGTTTTGTTTTGTTTTTGAGATGGAGTCTCACTCTGTCGCCCAGGCTGGAGTGCAGTGGTATGATCTTGGCTCACTGAAACCTCCGCCTCCCAGGTTTAAGCAATTCTCTGCCTCCCAAGTAGATGGAATTACAGGTGTGTGCCACCACACCTGCCTAATTTTTGCATTTTTAGTAGAGATGGGGTTTCACCATCTTGACCAGGCTAGTCTTGAACTCCTAACCTTGTGATCCACCTGCCTCAGCCTCCCAAAGTGCTGGGATTACAGGCATGAACCACCACGCCTGGCCCTAATTTTTTTGCATTTTTAGTAGAGATGAGGTTTCACCATATTGGCCAGGATGGTCTCGAATTCCTGAGCTCAGGTGATCCGCTCACCTTGGCCTCCGAAAGTGCCACTGTGCCCAGTCTATTCTCTCTTTTTGACAGATGGGGAAACTGAGGCTCAGAGCCAGGCTTGTCAAAGGCATATGGAGGACTGGGGGTGGTGGGATACAAATTCAGGCAGCAGATAGACTCCAAGTCCGACGCCTCTGCAGAAACCCTCATCCCAGATTACTGGCTCTGGCCAAGCTACCGTCCCCACCCAACTCCCTGGACATCACCTCCCTCCCCAGAAAGAGCCTAGAAGCACAGGCTCTGGGCGGCAGCCAGCCCTCCCTTCCTCCCAGGCTTCTGTGCACGCCCTTGGACCACGTACACCAGTGGCCATTGGAGGGCAGGAGGGGCGGTGGCCGAGTCAGCTGGTGCCCACAGCACTGCCTGGCACGGAGGGCCCTGGAGGCTTTGCTGAGAGGACAGATCTGGAGGCTGGACCCGAGGTCACCGCCCAGGGCGTGTCTGCAGCGCCACCTGGTGGTGATACAGCACCCCTGCCACACCCGACTCGTGTTGTCATCCTCTCCACAGCCGGGTCAGCAGATATATTTGGGGACTAGCCACTGCGTGCTGTGCATGGGCAGGCCAGGTACTGAGAACCCAGCGAGGCTGAGGAGATGTGGGGGCGTGCACTCCAGGCAGAAGGAACAGCAAGTGCAATGGCTCTGAGACAGGAAGGAGTTGGGGAGACCCAGGAGGAGCAAATGGGTTAAAGAACTAGACTTGAGTGCCAAGGGTAGAGAGGAAGAAAGGCAAGGCTCGGTGGCTCACCTCTGTAATCTCAGCACTTTGGGAGGCCAAGGTAAGAGGATCACTTGAGGCCAAGAGTTTGAGGCCAGCCTGGGCAATAGAGTAAGACCCTGTCTCTACAGGAAATACTTTTTTTTTTTTTTTTTTTTTTTTTTGAGATAGAGTTTCGCTCTTGTCACCCAGGCTGGAGTGCAATGGCGTGATCTCGGCTCATTGCAACTTCCGCCTCCTGGGATCCAGTGATTCTTCAGTCTCAGACTCCCCAGTAGCTGGGATTACAGGTGCCCGCCACCACGCCCAGCTAATTTTTGTATTTTTGTAGGGACAGGGTTTCACCATGTTGGCAAGGCTGGTCTCGAACTCCTGACCTCAGATGATCTGCCTGCCTTAGCCTCCCAAAGTGCTGGGATTACAGGCATGAGCCACTGCGCCCAGCCCCATTTTGTGCTGGTGTGACAGAATACTTGAGACTGGACAATTTGTAAGAAAAGAGATTTATTTCTTTTTTTTTTTTTTTTTTTTGAGACAGAGTCTCGCTCTGTCGCCCGGGCTGGAGTGCAGTGGCCGGATCTCAGCTCACTGCAAGCTCCGCCTCCCGGGTCTACGCCATTCTCCTGCCTCAGCCTCCCGAGTAGCTGGGACTACAGGCGCCCACCACCACGCCCGGCTAATTTTTTGTATTTTTTTTTAGTAGAGACGGGGTTTCACCGTGTTAACCAGGATGGTCTCGATCTCCTGACCTCGTGATCCGCCCGTCTCGGCCTCCCAAAGTGCTGGGATTACAGGCTTGAGCCACCGCGCTCGGCGAGATTTATTTCTTATAACTCAGGAAGCTGGGAAGCCCAAGATCGAGGGCTGCATCTGGTGAGGGCTCTCTTGCTGTGTCATAACGTGGCAGAAGGCATCCCATGGTGAGAGGGAGCGAGAGCTTGAATTTGCAGCTTCAAGCTCTTTTTTTTAAAGATGGAGGTTCAATCTTCTCGGCCAGGCTAAAGTACAATGGCCTGATCTTGGCTCACCACAACCGCTGCCTCAGCCTCCCAAGTAGCTCCCAAGCGATTTTCCTGCCTCAGTCTCCCAAGTAGCTGGGGTTACAGACGTGCACCACCATGTCCAGCTAATTTTTATCTTCTTAGTAGAGACGGGCTTTCTCCATGTTGGTCAGGCTAGTCTCGAACTCCCAACCTCAGGTGATCCCCCCCCGCCTTAGCCTCCCAAAGTGCTGGGATTACAGGCATGAGCCCCCGCACCTGGCCACCTCAAGCTCTTTTATATCCATTCGTGAGGGTGGAGGCCTTATGACCTAAACACCTTCCATTAAGCCCCACCTCCCAACACTATTGCATTGGGGATTAAGTTTCCAACACATATATTCTGGGGAGACATTCAAACCATAGCACCGTCCTGTGTGCTGTACGCTGGGAAGACGTAAGAACAGTGAGGAATGGTGCACCTGGCCTTGTGCCTTAAGAGGGAGGGCCAGCTGGAGGCAACAGACTGAGGCCCTTGTCCTGTCCCCTTTACCTCTGATCCTTGACCCTTGTGCCATCCCCTCTACCTCCCTGCAGTCTGGACTTCCTGGAGTCAGCCTGGAATCCAGACCTGAGTGGACGCCCTCTGCTCTGTTTGGAGAAACCTGCGGGACAGCTAGGCAGTGGCTTGCTGTGTGCCCTGATGACAGAGCCTCAGCTTAAAATAAAAGCCTCCTGCTCAGCTCTTACTTAATCCTGAGGGGACTGGGCATCAGGACGCATGGTTGGGAGGATTTGCTGAAGTGAGAGGCTGCTGAGAGCTCCCGGAGGGCTGGCTGGGGGGCTGGGGCACCCATCTTAAAGTCTGTTTCTGATTTCCTTTGCTGCTCACCCCTATCTCTGGCTGGCAGCTTGCCCGGATTAGCTGCTGACGTCAGGAGCCGCCAGCTGGGCCAGCCTGGCATAGCCACGGGGCAGTGTGTGAAGGGCTGTCTGGGAATAGGGTGCAGTCAAGGAAGGGGCATATGTCCAGCTTTGGAATTTGTCCTCGAGGGAGCTGGGGTGGGGGGAAGGAAAAGGGTTGAGATGTGCTGTCACGCACGCACATGTGACCTGTGTAGCGCATCCTCATTGGACAGAGAGAGAAACAGCTCAGGGAAATAGATAAGCTGTCCAAGCCACAGAGCTGGTCTAACCCTGGCTGCACCCCACACCAGCTGGTAGACATGCCCCGATAGGCAGCAGCTGCTGGGACTGGAGGTGATGGTCTCTGTGTAGGTCTGTACCTTCCTATCGCCATAATGGCAGCTGCCGAGTGGTGAGTGTTCGCCCTGCTCCAGATATCTTCGTGGGACAACTGTCTTATGAAGCTGGTGTTTTTTTTTTTTTTTTTTTTTTGAGACGGAGTCTCGCTCTGCCGCCCAGGTTGGAGTACAGTGGCCGGATCTCAGCTCACTGCAAGCTCCGCCTCCCAGGTTTATGCCATTCTCCTGCCTCAGTCTCCCGAGTAGCTGGGACTACAGGCGCCCGCCACCTCGCCCGGCTAGTTTTTTGTATTTTTAGTAGAGACGGGGTTTCACCGTGTTAGCCAGGATGGTCTCGATCTCCTGACCTCGTGATCCGCCCGTCTCGGCCTCCCAAAGTGCTGGGATTACAGGCTTGAGCCACCGCGCCCGGCCTTTTTTTTTTTTTTTTTTTTTTTTGAGACGGAGTTTCGCTCTTGCTGCCCAGGCTGGAGTGCAATGGCACGACCTTGGCTCGCCTCAACCTCTGCCTCCTGAGTTCAAGTAATTCTCCTGCCTCTGCCTTCTGAGTAGCTGGGTCACCATGTGTCACCATGCCTGGCTAATTTTGTATTTTTAGTAGAGACAGGGTTTCTCCATGTTGGTCAGGCTGGTCTCGAACTCCTGACCTCGTGATCCACCTGCCTCGGCCTCCCAAAGTGCTAGGATTGCAGGTGTGAGCCACTGCCCGGCCGCTGGTGTTCCATTCTACAAGTGAGAAACTGGAAGCCCAGAGAAGGGAAGTGACTTGCCTACGATCATACCCCAAATTGGTGATGGAGGCAGGGTTTGATCCTAGGACCGTTGGAGTCTAAAGCCAGTGCTCTGCCATGCATACAGAGATTTCACAGCTTTGACATGTTTCAAGCCCATGCCCCTGTGCCTGCCATGGTTGCACAGATCTCCGCTCTGAGTGAGCGCATTTGCATGCAGAGTAGAAAATACAGAGGAGGCCAGGTGCGATGGCTCACACCTGTAATCCCAGCACTTTGGGAGGCCGAGGCAGGTGGATCACTTGAGGTCAGAAATTCAAGACCACCCTGGCCAACCTGGTGAAACCCCATCTCTACTGAAAATACAAAACATAGCCAGGCATGGTGGCACACACCTGTAATCCTAGCTACTGGGGAGGCTGAGGGAGGAGAATTGCTTGAACTGGAAAAGTGGAGGTGGCAGTGAGCCAAGATCGTGCCACTGCACTCCAGCCTGGGTAACAGAGCAAGACACTGTCTCAAAAAAAAAAAAGAAAAAAAGAAAACGCATGGGGTTAGAACAGGTCATCCCTGGAGAGAAACAGAGCTCAGGTTGACCAATCCTAAGAAGGGACATCCTTAGGCCCCATTGGGTCACATGCTCACCCCTAGACCAATCAACTGTGCCCAGGGCTAGGCTCAGATGGACCACAGGGATGGATATGGGGTGAGCAAGCGCTTGGGTAAAGCCTTTGCCTAAAAATTTGACCTTGGGGCCAAAGGTTTTGCTTTTTCACCTGGCTTCTTGGAGCCCTATTCTCAACCTCAGGGACAAGAGGCCGAGGTGTCGAGAGTTCCATCCTCCTGGATCCTTCCTCCTGGATCCTCTCCAAGCTTTCTCTGTGCCCTCTTTGGCCATCTGGCTGGGCTGTTTCTGCAGTGGGTAGTGAGGTGTGTGATCAGGATCAGAAGCTACCCGCAGGCCTCTTGGCTCTACCCCAACTTGTATGTGAACCTTGGGGACAAGTCACAGCCATTCACTCTCCTGGTCTCCTCTTAAATGCCACCCAGAGAGGCCTTCCCTAACCTCTCCAGTACGGTTAGTCTCTCTCCCAGCTCCCCAGTCTTGTCAGCCACACCCTTTACCTTGGCCCACCATCCTCCACGTTTTTCCATCTGTTTTGTCTTCCCCAGCAGACTGTGAGGGCAGGAGGCAGAGGTGATACAAAATAGACATTTAAGAAATATTTGCAGGCTGGGCACGGTAGTTCAGGCCTGTAATCCCAGCACTTTAGGAGGCCGAGGTGGGTGGATTGCCGGAACTCAGGAGTTCCAGACCAGCCTGGCCAACATGGTGAAACCCTGTCTCTACTGAAAATAAAAAAAAATTAGCCAGGCATAATGGCATGCGCCTGTAGTCCCAACTACTTGGGAGGCTGAGGTGGAGAACCGCTTCAACCTGGGAGGCAGAGGTGCAGTGAGCCGAGGTCGCGCCACTGCACTCCAGCCTGGTGACAGAGAGACTCTGTCTTAAAAAAAAAAAAAAAAGAAAAAAAGAATATTTTATAGCCAAAGAACAGGAGAAAAGGAAAACCCTTGGAGTCCCACTAAAAGGATCCAACTCTTCAGTCTTCTTGTTTTGTTTTTTTTGAGACAGAGTGTCACACTATCGCCCAGGCTGGAGTGCAGTGGCGCAGTCTCGGCTCATTGCATCCTCCACCTCCCAGGTTCAAGCAATTCTCCAGCTTCTGCCTCCCAAGTGGCTGGGATTACAGGCCTGCACCACCATGCCCAGCTAATTTTTATATTTTTAGTAGAGACAGGGATTCACCATGTTGGCCGGGCTGGACTCAAACTCCTGACCTCAAGTGATCTGCCTTCCTTGGCCTCCCAAAGTGCTTGGATTACCGGTGTGAACTACCGTGCCTGGCTTTCTTTTTTTTTGAGAGAGTCTCGCTCTGTTGCCCAGGCTGGAGTGCAGTGGCATGGTCTCGGCTCACTGCAACCTCTGCATCCCGGGTTCAAGTGATTCTCCTGCCTCAGCCTCCTGAGTAACTGGGATTACAGGTGTCTGCCACCATGCCTGGCTAATTTTTTTGTATTTTTAGTAGAGATGGGGTTTCACCATATTGGCCAGGCTGGTCTTGAACTCTTGACCTTGTGGTTCGCCCGCCTTGGCCTCCCAAAGTGCTGGGATTACAGGCATGAGCCACTGCGCCTGGCCCTTTCTTTTCTTTACAGAGCTGCCATCACGCATTCTCTATTTGAGAACACTTGTCATAAGCAGCTCCCTGTCTGCCTTCTAGTTGTTTAGCACTTTTATCTGTTCCAACTGCTTTTGGTCTGGTATCTGTCCCTCCTCAATATAAGCAGGGCAAGAATCACTTCCATCTGATAGATGAGGAAACTGAGGCAGAGTGGTTGGGGTCAGATGCTAAGAGTGTCTGGACTATGATGAAAGGGGTGTCTGGGGTGGATTCTAATGAGATAGTTTTCCAGCTTGACTCTACAGCTCCTAGGCCAACAGTCAAGAGAGGAAACTCAAGATTGGGGGTGCGGGGAAGGACAGAAAAGACAGTCCCAACATTCTCATTTCAAAATATTTAATTTTGTCTGAAAAGGATACATTCCCGGCTTCCCTCCCACCACATCACTCCGGCCCACCAGCAGTGACACACTCGCACGCACACACGCACATAAGGCCAATGGGCTACGGTCTGCTTCTGCCCTCTCTGGCTGGGAAGAAGGGATTTTTCTCTTGCCTCCTTCCCCCAACAAAGGTAAAGAAGAGAGGGGCCCGCTGGAATGCCAGCTCCCAGGGAAGGACACAGAGCCCCACACACTCTATCACATCACATGCACTTAGAAAAATAAAACCAAGTGGTGTTCTGGCATCCCCAACACCGTAAGAGAGCAATATCCACCTGGAAGTCATCTTTGCCATTTTCTAGAAAAATTTATTGCACTTAATTAGCAGATGTTAAAGGAGCTCTGGGGTAGAGCTTTGCCATGAAAACCAGATGCTCCTCGGCCCTTTGCGTTCCAAGGAGCACGGCTCCCGGGGCCCAGGTAGAGGGCTGCCCAGCTTCAGAGGGGTTTTCCCCCACTGGCTTGCATGCCTGCCGCCCTGCCTCAGGCCAGAGGACCGCAGGAGCGGCCTGCACAGCCCCTCTCAGCAGGGTTACATGTACCCAGACTTAAGGTTCACTGCTAAGTGCCCCCTCCAACCTCAGAAGCCAGACAGGCAAACCTCTTCCTCTGACCAAGGGTAAGAGTTACCCAAGTCCTCCACAAAGTTGCCGTAAACCTTGAAAACTCTCCCTCTCTCTAAATGCACATGTTCCTCCATCACATGAGACATTTATAATATGAATATTCCTGCAAAGTTCCAGCTCATTCATGATTTGTCTGTTCTGAGGTTGTGCTGAGGGTGCCACAAAGCTTTAGACAGGATGCTTAGGAATTAGATGGTACTTCCAAGCCCATCGGAACCCACGGAAAGCCAAGGTAAAGTCAGCTTCTCTAGCCTCCAGTGATTTACAGATGTCAAAGATCCAAGCACAGGAGCCTCAGTGTCCAGCGGTCGGCCTCCAAGAAGCAGAAGGCCCAGGAGGGAGCCAAGAGACTCCCATTCCCTCGAGAGAAACTGAGCAGGCACCAACCCTCTCCTGCAAGCACGGATTTTTAGGACAGGAGAGGAGACAGCCTTACCTGAGCACTTCTTTTCCCCCACAGGTCAGCCTCTGTGGACATCCTCCATCTTGTCCCCACCAGGCTCCTGACTCAGAGGGGCATTTCGAAAAGAGTCCAGCAGCCGTACTCTTTCCAAGTAAGCACTTTGGGAAAGAACCCGATACCCACTGCCTGGGGGAAAGAAGGGAGGGCACCAAACAGGCAGAGGGCGGGATAAAGAGGAGAGACATCGAGCCACCATCCCAGCCACTGGGCTCGGAACATGGACACCAGAGATTTAGTGTCCATCCTTAAAAAAATAAAACTGCAAAAACACAAACCATATACTTTCCGGCAAAGAAAATGAAGAGCTTTTAAGCTCGAGGCTCTTCCACTAATAACAAAATGAGAACCGCCCTCTTGGTGATCCACCAGGCCAGAGGGAGCGTGCCCGGGAGGGAGAGCTGCCCGGGGCAGGACACTGACATGCTGGATGCGCCTGCCCTGTGTGGTTACAATAGAGTGAAAGTGTGTACATGGTTTTTAGAGAACCACAAAGTAAAAGTCAGGGGCCTGGCGAGAGGAGTGACCTCCCTTGGCCTCAGAGCCCCTTGTCAAGTCCCCCCGGAGAGGTGGGTGTGAGGTCCCCGAAGGGCCGTGGCATTCCCCTGGGGTGAGGTCCACGCCTTGGTCTTAACACCTGTTATGAAAAGTCTTTAGAAGTCGGGGCCCGGGACTCTGAACCACCACGGTAAATAAAGCCAGTGTTACGGAGGGCAAGGCATGCCCATCGCCTCTGTCTCCTCTTCACCACAGGCTGCCCACCCTGAGCAAATAAACACACCCATCTCAGGGGTGCCCCAGTGACCCAAATGAGCAGAGGCTTCCATGAATTTCCTCGGTGAATCTTCTGAGCACAGCAAAAGGGCAAGTCCAGCCACACAAGAGAAAGGAGTCGTTGTGAGGCAGGGGAGGCCACAGCTGTGAGAAGCCACAGCATGGCCAGCCTCACGAGTGGCCCCCGTCTCCTGGGACTAAGACTGAGGGGACCCTAGGCCTGTGTAAACATCCTAACAGCCTGCTATCCTGTAAAAGTGGCACTGTGACCTTGGTGACTCTAGACTAGGTGTCTTGCCCTGCTGACACCCTCCAAGCAGCTCGCATGGGAGGGATCCTGAAGCAAGAATTGCGAGGCCCTCGATGCCCCCAGGGAGAGTGCACTCTAGCCCAGGCCACACTGGTGAGCAGAGCAAGAAAAAAAGGGAGCTTCTCAAGAAACACACCACAGTTCTCGTGCCCATGGTGGAAGGGGGCTATGGAGGCATTTTCTAAACACCACTAGGAAGGTGAATCCTGGGGTCCAGGAAGTTAAAGCCTCCTAGATAAGAGGGGTTTTCCTTTTAAATCTATGGTCCAAGACTGGACACTGGGTGGAAAGAAACAGCAGGCCCAGAGGCCTGGTGTAGTGGGACAAACAAGCTTCAGAAGGTGGCCTCTGAGTAGCCTGGAAAGGAAATGAAAAGGCCTCCCTCGGCCCTGGCACTCAGGGCTCAGAGAGCAGTCATCCTGGGAGTCTCTCCTCCACAGCCAATGAAATGCAGAGAGCCAATGGCCTCAGAGCCATAAGGGAAAAGGGGTGCAGGAGCTGAGAAAGGCTGGGTGCACTTCTGCTGCAGGCGCCAGCCTCAAGCCCCATCCCAGGCTGTGCAGAGACCCCACTCCTGCAGCCTGCCACCCATGCAACACTGACGGAGGAGTTGGTGTGTCCTTCTGCCTCCAAGGAAGATGGGAACAGATATTACTCAGACTGTCTGGGGAGGATGAGGTGCGTGACAGACACACCTTGAGTGGAAATGCACCCTGCTACCTGAGAAGACATAGGGTGACAATGATCACAACTCATTCTGCAGAGATAGCCCTCGGCAGCCCAGGCTGGAGACTGAGAAAGAGTCCAGGGACCCTGAGTGCCTGGGAAAGAGAGGTGTGTACTCCAGAGGTCCCCTTCCGATTCAACTGGGACATCCAAGAATAGAAACTAAGGCCGAGTCACCCGTCTATGCATTCTCTTGCGTTCCCCACCAGTGAGGAGACTGGCCCCCCAGGGACGTCGCCACGTGCGCGGGCCGTGGTATAATGAAGCTGAGACGTGGCCGCTCCTGCAGCAGGTGCGCCGCCATGCGCCCACGACGAGTCATAAGTCTCCACGCGTGTGAGGGGTTTCAGGGAGCCCCCAGGCAGAGGTCTGAGGTGCAGGCAGTGCCCTGCCCGGGCGGGGGGCACGGGTTACAAGGGCCCGTATTTGGTCTCATACTTGGACACGATGGTCTTGCACTTGCCCACTTCCTTGCGTAGCTCGGCCACCTCCGTCCGCAGGGCTGTGTTCTCCTTCTCCAGGAAGGCCGCCCGGATGGTGATCTGATTCTCTTTCAGGCGCCGGGCATCCCGCGACCGTTTAGCTGCCACGTTGTTCTTCTTGCGTCTTGTCCAGTACTTTTCATCCTGTGTGGAAGTGCCCTCTGTGAGTCTCTTGTCTTTCCCCACGAAAGAACCCGATTTTTCCACTCCCACCACCTGGATCCCCCTAACTCATCTGGTGTGGCCACAACTAAAGCGGGGATACCAGGGAGGGAGCAGCACAAACCAGGGCACATCGAGGGGACTGCCCTTTCCTCGGGGGCAGGATGAGAAACAAAAGTTATTTGGTAGGTTACATGGTGAAGAGAAGGAGACCCATCTCCTGGAGGCCTGGTACCTGCTGCTCCAGCACAAAGCACTGCACTATCCACACCCTTGCCTCACTTAGGCATTTTGGTTGTAGGTAAGGGCCTAGTTCCCCGAGTTGAGATCTTGGCTCTCCAAGATTACTAGTAGTGAAACTGCAAGTACTTTAACCCCTCAATATCACAGGTCCCTTATCTTTACAATGAGAAATAATAGGCTAGGCGTGGTGGCTCACTCCTGTAATCCCAGCACTTTGGGAGGCCGAGGCAGGTGGATCACTTGAGGTTAGGAGTTCAAGACCAGCCTGGTCAATATGATGAAGCCCCATCTCTACTAAAAATACAAAAATTAGCTGGGCATGGTGGTGCGTGTCTGTAACCTCAGCTACTCAGGAGGGTGAGGCACAAGAATCAGTTGAACCCGGGAGGTGGAAGTTGCAGTGAGCTGAGATCACGCCACTGCACTCCAGCCTGGGTGACAGAGTGAGACTCTGTCTCAAAAACCAAACCAAACCAAATGAAACAAAAATCAGTGCCTGGCCTACAGTGAGTACCATCTAAATATTTACCACGATCATCACATCATTATTAAAGTCTCAGAAACTTCCCCAGGAGGCAGGTTCAGTTGTTCCCATTTTACAGATGAGGAACTTGAGGCACAGCTAGGCCACAGATGGCAACAAGGAGTTTGAACCCAGGTCTACCTGACTCCAAGGATTTGGATGAAAAATCCTTGCTGTAAGTTTTTCATAGGAAAGGATGGAAAACTGCAAAATTCCTTCTTTCCACCAGTTCCTAACAGCACCACCAGCTTGCTCATCCCTGGGGATGGCAACATACAAGCAATCCTTTGTCCTTCAAAGCAAGGACTTTTTCAACCCCAGTTCCTGTGGCCTAGTGAGCTCTTGCCCAGTGGCTGGGCTACAGCCAGGGAGGCAGGAACATCAACACAGCCAATGGCCCGGGGAAGGAGAGAGAAACTACAGGGAGTCACACTGGGGCCAAATGCCACATGACTCCTTTTCTTTCTACCAAACCGCTGCAAGACATGGCTTTAAACACTGAACTTATGTCTTTCCAAATGGTGTCACAAGGAGGGAAGGCTCTCCAGATAAAATCAAATTCGAGAAGCCATAGCCCCTAGGCTCTTGAACCAATGCTGCATCTTTACTTATAAGGAATAACAGGTTACCTTCTGCTCATCAGGGACAAAGACCTTCTTGGCCTTTTTGATCATGGGCTGGGGCTTCAGGTCCTCCTCAGCAAACTTGTGCTTCCGAGGGTTGAAGAGCTCCCCGCCTGGCACACTGGAGAGCACCAGGTCAGCGGGGTCTGGATTGAAGTTCACATCCACCTCCACACAGTTGGGGTCAATGGGACTGGGAGTCTCCCTCTCCTTCTCCAGGGAAGATTCTGAAAGACACAGAGACAGGTGCTCGCTCCTGAAGCAGCCCACTGGACAGAGAAGACCCACGCCACACAGCCAGAGACCTGCTTGAACCTCAAGGCTGCATAAGCCACTGCTGCTTGGGGAGAAGAAAACCCCAACAGTACCAACCCCTAAGCCAGACTGGCACATGGTTCAATTCCACAACACAAACATTCAAAGAATTCTTTCCTTCAGGAACAGAACGCTCAAAAGGAAACAGAAGCCCCTGAAAAAAACAGGGTTTTCCAATTGTTTCCACCCCCTCCAGAAATGTTAAGCAAAACATAAATTTTTTTTCCTTTTTTGAGACTGAGTCTCACTCTGTCGCCCAGGCTGGAGTGCAGTGGTGCGACCTCGGCTCACTGCAAGCTCCGCCTCCCGGGTTCATGCCATTCTCCTGCCTCAGCCTCCCAAGTAGCTGGGACTACAGGCGCCTGCCACCACAGGCGCCCACCACCAAGCCTGGCTATTTTTTTTTTTTTTTTCTTTTTGAGACGGAGTCTCGCTCTGTCCCCGGGCTGGAGTGCAGTGGCCGGATCTCAGCTCACTGCAAGCTCCGCCTCCCGGGTTTACGCCATTCTCCTGCCTCAGCCTCCGGAGTAGCTGGGACTACAGGCGCCCGCCACCTCGCCCGGCTAGTTTTTTGTATTTTTTAGTAGAGACGGGGTTTCACCGTGTTAGCCAGGATGGTCTCGATCTCCTGACCTCGTGATCCGCCGGTCTCGGCCTCCCAAAGTGCTGGGATTACAGGCTTGAGCCACTGAGCCCGGCCGAGCCTGGCTATTTTTTTTTGTATTTTTAGTAGAGACGGCGTTTCAGCGTGTTAGTCAGGATGGTATGGATCTTCTGATCTCCTGATCTGCCCACCTCAGCCTCCCAAAGTGCTGGGATTATAGGCGTGAGCCACCGTGCCTGGCCTAAAACATTAAATTTTTATATTCCTTTAACTTCTGTGATTTCAAGATCTCCACTAATGAGAAACAGCTGCATCTCTCCAGGGACACAGACTGAAGAATGGAAATGGGTTCCAATTTTTTTTTTTTTTTTTTTTTTTTGAGACAGGGTCTCACTCTGTCACCTAGACTGGAGTACCGTGGTGTGAACATGGCTCACTGCAGCCTTGACCTCCTGGGCTGGAGTGATCCTCTTGCCTTAGCCTCCTGATTAGCTGGGACCGCGGGTGCACAACAACATGCCTGGCTAATTTTTTTTTTTTATTTTGTAGAGACAGGGTCTCACTATGTTGCCAGGGTTGGTCTCAAACTCCAGGGCTCAAATGATCTTCCTGCCTCTGCCTCTGAAAGTGCTGGGATTACAGGTGTGAGCCACTGCACCTGGCCAGGTTCCACTTTGTTTTTTTTTTGAGACTGAGTCTTGCTCTGTCGCTCAGGATAGAGTGCGGTGATACAATCTTGGCTCACTGCAGCCTCCACTTCCCCGGTTCAAGTGATTCCCCTGACTCAGCCTTGCGAGTAGCAGAGACAACAGACATGAGCCACCACACTTGCCTAGTTTTTGTATTTTTAGCAGAGACAAGGTTTCGCCATGTTGGCCAGGCTGCTCTTGAACTGTTGAGCTCAAGTGATCCACCCGCCTTGGCCTCCCAAAATGCTGGCACAAGCGTGAGTGACCGCGTAGGCCTGGGTTCCACTTCTGAGTCCCTGAGACATGTCTGTCACTGTGCCATCTAGTCATTTAGTCCTTTTTTTTTTTTCAGGAGTCTTACTCTGTCTCCCAGGGTGGAGTGCAGTGGTATGATCTCAGCTAACTGCAACCACAGTCTCCTGGGTTCAAGCTATTCTCCTGCCTCAGCCTCCCAAGTAGATGGGACTACTGGCGCCCACCAGCACGCCTGGCTAATTTTTGTATTTTTAGTAGAGACGGGGTTTCACTATGTTGGCCAGGATGGTTTCGATCTCCTGACCTCATGATTCACCTGCCTCCACTACTTTGTACACTATTTGGCAGGGTCTACACAAGCTGAACATACGCACGTCCAATGACCTAGCCATTCTCCACCACACCTGGCCGGTCTCAATCTCTTCATTTCATGATGTGCGCCTGCCTCAGCCTCCCAACGTGCTGGGATTACAGGCGTGAGCCACTGTGTCTGGCCCAAAAAATTTTTTTTAAATTAGGTGGTGGGGGCCGGGCTCACGTCTATAATCCTAGGAGTTTGAGAGGCTGAGGTGGGTGAATCACGAGGTCAGGAGATCAAGACCATCCTGGCTAACACAGTGAAACTCCATTTCTAGTAAAAATTCAAAAAATTAGCCGGGCGTGGTGGTGGGCGCCTGTAGTCCCAGCTACTCGGGAGGCTGAGGCAGGAGAATGGTGTGAACCCGGGAGGCGGAGCTTGCAGCGAGCCGAAATCCCGCTGCTGCACTCTAGCCTGGCTGACAGACTGAGATTCTGTCTCAAAAAAAAAAAAAAAAAAAAATTAAGTGGTGTGGTGGTGCATGCCTTAGTCTTAGTTACTCAGGAGGCTGAGGTGGGACGATTGCCTGAGCCCAGGAGTTTGAAATGATAGTGAGCTATGATCACACTACTGCACTGTTGGCCAGTCTGGGCAACAGTGAGACCCTGTCTCTAAATAAAAAATATATTATATATATACTATTGATGTTTTTTTTTCTTTTTCTTTTTTTTTTTGAGACGGAGTCTTGCTCTGTTGCCCAGGTTGGAGTGCAGTGGCACGATCTTGGCTCACTGCAAGCTCTGCCTTCCGGGTTCATGCCATTCTCCTGCCTCAGCCTCCCAAATAGCTAGGGATACAGGCCCCTGCCACCACGCCCAGCTAATTTTTTTGTATTTTTAGTAGAGACAGGGTTTCACCGTGTTAGCCAGGACGGTCTTGATCTCGTGACCTTGTGATCTGCCTGCCTTGGCCTCCCAAAGTGCTGGGATTACAGGCGTGAGCCACCGCGCGTGGCCTGATGTTTTGTTTCTATAGAGGAATTGAAAAATTAAAAGGAGGAATTCTACTTTCATTTCTTTTTTTTAAGACAGAGTTTCGCTCTGTTGCCCAGGCTGGAACATGGCATGATCTCGGCTCACTGCAACCTCCATCTCCTGGGTTCAAGTGATTCTCCTGCCTCAGCCTCCTAAGTAGCTGGGATTACAGGTGTGTGCCACCACGCCTGGCTAATTTTTTGTATTTGTAGTAGAGACGGGGTTTCACCATATTGGCCAGGTTGGTCTCAAACTCCCAACCTCAGGTGACCTACCCACCTTGGCCTCCCAAAGTGCTGGGATTACAGGCCTGAGCCACTGTGCCCAGACGTCTCCTTTCATTTCTACCATGTGTACAATTCTTCAATATAAATCTTACTTCATTTGTATTGTGATTTTTGTCTGTCAAGAATATTTCATAAATTTGTTCTGTAAAACTATTTTGTCAGTGTAAAGAGATTCTGATGCCTACATAATTTATATTTGTACTATAAAGCTAGCTATAGAAAGTTATAAGTGTAAGTACGTATAAATGTAATTAGCTTATAATAGTTAAAAACAAAAGGGAGGACATATTATGTAACTCTATTTATAGAAAGTTCAACTACAGGCCGGGCACAGTGGCTCCCACCTGTAATCCCAGCACTTTGGGAGGCCGAAGGGGCAGGTCACTTGAGGTTAGGAGTTCAAGGCCAGCATGGCCAACTTGGTGAAACCTCGTCTCTACTAAAAATACAAAAATTAGCTGGGCATGGTGGTCAGTGTGCAGCTAATTTTCGGGATGCTGAGGCAGGAGAATCACTTGAATCCAGGAGGCGGAGGTGGCAGTGAGCTAAGATCGCACCACTGCATTCCAGCCTGGGTGATAGAGCGAGACTCCATTTCCAAAAAAAAAAAAAAAAGGGCGGGGCGCAGTGGCTCATGCCTGTAACCCCAGCACTTTGGGAGGCTGAGGCAGGTGGATTACTTAGATCAGGCGTTGAAGACCAGCCTGGCCAACATGGTGAAACCCCATCTCTACTAAAAAAATACAAAAATTAGCTGGGCATGGTGGTGCGTGCCTGTAATCTCAACTACTCAGGAGGGTAAGGCAGGAGAATTGCTTGAACCTGGGAGGGAGAGGTTGCAGTGAGTTGAGAACACGCCACAGCACTCCAGCCTGGGAGACAGAGCGAGACGCCGTTTCCAAAAAAAAAAAAAAAAAAAATACAGCCAGCAAAAGCCAGCACATGCGAAACTCTACAGGACAAATGATTTGGTTTATTAACAAATTGGGGGAAAAAATAAAAAAAGAAGAGAGCCTATAGATATACTGAAAAGACATATCAACCAAATGCAATGTATAGGCCTTGTCTGGATCCTGACTCAAACAAATAAACTGTAAAATACCATGTTTTTTTGTTTTTGTTTTCTCGAGACGGAGTCTTGCTCTGTCGCCCAGGCTGGAGTACAGTGGCGCGATCTCGGCTTGCTGCAAGCTCCGCCTCCTGGGTTCACACCATTCTCCTGCCTCAGCCTCCCAAATAGCTGTGACTACAAGCACCCGCCACCACGCCCAGCTAATTTTTTTGTATTTTTAGTAGAGATGGGGTTTCACCGTGTTAGCCAGGATGGTCTCGATCTCCTGACCTCGTGATCTGCCCATCTTGGCCTTCCAAAGAGCTGGGATTACAGGCGTGAGCCATCACGCCCAGCCTGTAAAATACTGTTTATGAGACAACTTTGGGAATCTGAATGTTGATGGATTTATTGTCAACTTTAGATGTAGAACTAGTATTTTCCTTACGTCTTTTTAAAAGAACCCTTATATTTTAGATACACATTGAAATACTTATAATTTGATTGCAAATAACTGCTTCTGAGTTGAGAATTGTTGAAGCTGGGTGATGGTTACATAGAGGTTCATTATAGTCATCTCTTTTATATTTTTTTTGAAAAAATTTCCATAATAAAAAGAAAAAAAATACAGTGTGAGAATTTATTGGGTGTGGATTCCTGCGGTGACATACCGGATGGCAGGAGCTATCAGCCTGTATGCCTCGGAGCCTGGAGAAAGCTTTGCAGAGCCCCCAAAACAGGAGTCATGTCTCCTTTGGTATGTTCATGTCCAAGGGGCATGAAAACAAACCCCCAGAGGTAAAATGTAAAAAGGAGGAGGAGTAAGGACAGACTCTGAAGATGATGTTTGTCCTGGCCAGGTGGTAGGAATGCTTTCTTTTTTTTTTTTTTTGAGATGGCATCTCACTCTGTTTCCCAGGCTAGTAGGTAATTGTAGGACTTGAATACTGCTTATGCCCTGGCACAAAGAAAGCATTCCCCACTTTGGGAGGCCAAGGTGGTCGATCACCTGAGGTCAAGAGTTTGAGACCAGTCTGACAAATATGGCGAAATCCCGTCTCTACTAAAAATAAAAATCGCTTCAATCCAGGAGGTGGAGGTTGCAGTGAGCCAAGACCAGCCTGACAAATATGGCAAAACCCCATCTCTACTAAAAATACAAAAATTAATGCTAGGCATGGTAGCTTATGCCTATAATCCCAGCACTTTGGGAGGCTGAGGCGGGCAGATCACCAGAGGTTAGGAGTTCAAGACCAGACTGGCCAACATGGTGAAACCCCGTCTCTACTAAAAATACAAAAATTAGCCAGGCGTGATGGCTGGTGCCTGTAATCCCAGCTACTTGGGAGGCTGAGGCAGAGAACTGCTTGAACCCAGGAGACGGAGGTGGTAGTGAGCCAAGATTAAGGCACTGCACTCCAGCCTGGGCAACAAAGCGAGACTCCGTCTCAAAAAAAAAAGGGCAGCATTGAGGAAATGCAGAATGAATGGGATTTCTATCCTGTAATGCTTTGGCCTAGAAGGTCCCGTCCTGACTGTTTGCAGCACACCAACCAACAAAAAGGTTCCAACTGCCGAAGACATGACCACTGTTTTTATCTCCAGTCTTAGGGAACCGTGCAGAAGGGTGGGGAGTGAAGAGTTCCTCCACACTGCAGCCCCACCAGGACTTCCCCTCAGAGAAGGGACTCACTGGGTACATGGACACAAGCAGCCCTCAGTGGGAAATGGACTTCCTTGTATGGGACAGGTGGCCCTGCCCGATGGCCTTTCACCAACCTGTGCTGGACACGGTTTCAGAGGGCTGAAAGATGGCAGTGGAAGAGGATGGTGGGGACGCTGTGGAAGAGCTGGCAGACTCCTTCCCTTCTAACTCCGCTACAGGCAGCAGCAGGTTGTGGGCCAGGTGGGTGGGGCTGGCGGGGATGCCATTCTCCAGCAGGAACTCGTCCAGGTCCATGTACTCCAGGTGGAAAGATTCGCCGTCATATGGGATGGTCTTGTCCCAGATGGGTGGCATGAGGGAGGCTGAGACGGCCATGGTGCTGGCGGCTGCGGCCTCGTCCTCCTCCAGCTTTTCCTTCCCCTTTTCCTTATCTGCAGAAACAAAATCTGCGATGAAATACCACACAACAGATTAACTCAATCCCAGGAAGTGGGCAGTGAGTCTCACAGACCTGGCCCATCTTTCTCAGAGCCCCGATTCCAATCCATGCATTTCAAGAGCCCACTCTGTTCTCCAGCTAAAATCTCACACTTGAACCAGGCCCGGCTATTTTCCTTTAGACATGGCATCCCATCCTCATCCATGCATGGCCTTCCCAGAAGGCTCACCACATGCTCTGAGACCTTAAGTGGTCATAGGGTTAATTCATTATTTATTTTATTTTATATTTTTTTGAGACAGTGTTTTGCTCGTCACCCAGGCTGGAGTGCAGTGGCCCAATTTTGGCTCACTGCAACCTCCACCTCCCGGTTCAAGCGATTCTCGTGCCTCAGCCTCCCGAGTAGCTGGGATTACAGGCATGTGCCACCATGCCCAGCTATTTTTTGCATTTTAGTAGAGATGGGGTTTCACCATGTTGGCCAGGCTGAGACAGGAGAACCGCTTGAACCTGGGAGGCAGAGGTTGCAGTGAGCCAAGATCACGCCACCGCACCCCCAAGCCTGGGCCACAAAGACCGAAACTCCATCACAAAAAAACAAAAACAAAAACAGAATAGGCTGTAGGATTAGCATCTGCAGGAGAGAGACTACAAGGAGGGAAATGGAGTCTCAGACCTTTCCGGATACTTTAGCTTACAAAGGGCCGAGATCTTCAGGCCAAGAACTTTTGTGTTCCCCTGTCCTGTTCCCTCCAGTTATGCTTCTCCACAGCAACCCAGCCCAGGGAGGAGTACCAGCTTTGCCACTCGCTGTTTGATGTGTGACCTTAGCCACATTACTTAACCTCTCTGAGTCTTGGTGTCCTCCACTGTACATAAGGATAAAGCTGTTTCTTCGGTGACGATTACAGATAACTTTTTTTTTTTTTTTTTTTTCTGAGACGGAGTCTTGCTCTGTCGCCCAGGCTGGAGTACAGTGGCCGGATCTCAGCTCACTGCAAGCTCCGCCTCCCGGGTTTACGCCATTCTCCTGTCTCAGCCTCCTGAGTAGCTGGGACTACAGGCGCCCGCCACCTCGCCCGGCTAGTTTTTTGTATTTTTTAGTAGAGACGGGGTTTCACCGTGTTAGCCAGGATGGTCTCGATCTCCTGACCTAGTGATCCGCCCGTCTCGGCCTCCCAAAGTGCTGGGATTACAGGCTTGAGCCACCGCGCCCGGCCAACTTTTTTTTTTTGAGACAGAGTTTCGTTCTTGTTGTCCAGGCTGGAGTGCAATGGCGCGGTCTCGGCTCACCACAACCTTTGCCTCCCGGGTTCAAGTGATTCTGCTTCCTCAGCCTCCCAAGTAGCTGAGATTACAGGCAAGCGCTACCACGCCTGGCTAATTTTGCTTTAGTAGAGAGATGGGGTTTCTCCATGTTGGTCAGGCTGGTCTCGAACTCCCAACCTCAGGTGATCCGCCCGCCTCGACCTCCCAAACTGCTGGGATTACAGGCGTGAGCCACTGCGCCTAGCCAGAGATACCACTGGAATGTGTCTTTACAGCCATGCGCGGTGGCTCAAGCTTATAATCCTAGCACTTTGGGAGTTCGATGCGGGCCAATCACCTGAGGTCAGGAGTTTGAGACCAGTCTGAACAACATGGTGAAACCCCGTCTCTACTAAAAATACAAAAAATCAGCCAGGCACAGTAGTGCATGCCTGTAATCCCAGCTACTTGGGAGGCTGAGGCAGGAGAATCGCTTGAACCCGGGAGGCAGAGGTTTGCAGTGAGCCGAAACTGTACCACTACACTCCAGCCTGGACGAGAGCCAAAGTCCACCTCAAAAGACCAAAAAAAAGTGTCTTTACAGTGTTCCTGGCATACTGCAGGCATCATTGTTACTGTGGGCTCATTGTGGGTATGAACTGATTTATTTCTAGATCTCAAGGGTCCACCAAAGGGTAGGCAGACGGTGGACTATAGAAAAATATATGTAAAATATTGGATTTGCAAACAGATTCAGGTTATTAGAAAGGGCCTGGAGCTGTCTTTTCAGGACCCTTTTCAAAGCAACCATTTCAAGAGACCTTTATCCCTGAATAAGCAGAAAAGACTGAAAGCAGGTTTTCTGGGAGGAAGGAGAGGGGTGGAGCTGAAGAAGAAAGACTGTTCCTATCCAAAGCAAAACTAATCAATTAGTGGGGACTGGATCTGCCTAATTGTCTCAGTCACAAAGTTACATGTATAGATATCCAAGAGGGAGCAATTTGAAAAAGACAAGAGAGCAATGTGACAAGGTTGGAAGGAAATCAAAGTGACAGGGAGGCTAATCAGGGAAGTGGGAAATAAAATCATGACAAGCTCATGATGGGTTTTCAAAATTGAGGGAGACAATTTTGAACTCTGGATTTATAAGTGAAAAGGAGAAATCAAATATGATTAAGTTGTAAATAAACCAGTCACGCACAGACTCCCAGACCAAATAGTAGCTTGTTGGTCCAACACAAATGAACACACCCAGTGAGTTAAGAAGGTAGAGGTTTTGACAAACAACTTGGTCATGGCTTTCTAATACAAATTAACCTGAATTCCTGCAACTGCTTTCTATACCAGGCTTTGGTTTAAAGCCAACTGGGAAGTAAGAAAGTCAAGCCTTGGTGGGCTGGGTGGGCCAGATGGCCTTCCTGCTCTCCTCCCCTGAGAGCTGGTCTCCTCACTCTGTTCAGAAATGACTGTGACCCATATCAGGTGGGGTCATTTGGGATCAAAGGAGGCAGGAGAAGGCAGGAGATAGAAAAGCAGCCATACTAAGGACAGGCAACAGTAAGTTCCAGGTTTTGCCTGGCCTAAACAATTAAGGATACTTTAAATCACTGTTTTTGTAAAGTGGAATTTTAAATTGTAAGAGATAAAAGACTTACTCCATCACTCAGGTCATGCAACAGTGGCTGCCAGCGTGATACAGAAGAAAGAGCACCAAACTGAATGTCAAAGGTCTAGCTGTGTGACCTTGAGGAAGCACCCTCACCTCCCTGAGCCTCAATTTTCTTCATCTGGGAAGTGGGGAGAATACCCTCTAGGACCGTTAATGAAATAAGATGATGTCAGCGTGCTTTGCCAGCAGTCTGCGAATATCGGGCAGAATTCTTGTTATGGATGGTTATTACCTGGTAATCTCAAACAAGAAACTGTCAGATGTGTGCACCTGTCACTGCAGCTTGTCTCAGCCTCAGATTTGGAACAAAGCATGGTCTCAAAAACAAACAAAAGGGTTTGTGCACATGAGGTCCCAAAGCAGGAGGAGAGAGGCTGGCCTCACCTGATGTGCTGAAGCTATTTATAACTCAACAGTGACAGCCACAGGGATGGGAGCCTCAGAACACACCCAGGAAAGGAAGAGAAACGGCATTTTGAAAAGGAAAATCCATTCCCCAGGCCAGATAACTCTCGAAGGCCTATCCCTTTCCCAAATCCTGAATTACTGATGGCTCTTAGAAATGCAAAGGTCTCACACTCAAAGTATACCTCAGTGCACCCACATCCCCACCACAGGCGGCCCTCCTGCTGCTCCCTGTACCCCATCTCCCAGGGTGAAAAACAAGGCCAGACCTGCTTTCCACATATGCCCCAGGGATGTTTGTGGCCTAGGCAAAAAGATGAAGCTCAGTCCTGCCGCCGTGGCCCCAGAGTCTAAGGTCAGCCACAACCAACCAGGCGAAGGGCCTCAGTGGCCTCATTTGACCCTCATCCTTTCCCTGCCTAGCCCAAAACTCCCCTCCCAAGGCGCCCCGCACTCCTCGCCCACACCCCTCCCCCACCCGCTCAGCAGAAGCCCCTCAACAGAATGGCTCCCGCGTGGACCTAGCAGCTGCGGCTACTCACACCCAGGGAGGAAGCCAGGTCCCCCCGGGAGGGGTAAGGTACGATGACAGTCCGCTACCGTAGACCTGCGCTTCCTAAACTTTGGTGTACTTAGAAAATAATAGGGGTGCTCCTTAAAATGCAAGACCCCTGTCCCGGTGACCGCACACTGGGTGGGGTGCAGAAACCGGCCTTTTAAACAGGCATCCCAAGTGACTCCGATGCAGGTGGCTCCGGGGGAGGGGCCCTGGAGCGTCATTTAAGTGACTGCTCCCGATCCCCTTCCGCCTCCTCAAACCGCCCCACCATTCTCTCCCGCCAGACCCACCGTCTCAGCTCGCCCCTGACCCTCTGTCCCCAGCCCCGTGGCCTCGTCCTCCAAGCTCCTTGTCATCCGGGCCCCATCCCCCTCCGCTGGACCGCTGGACCACTGTTCCCTGACCCCCAGCCTCCCCGGCCCCGCCCTCACGAGGCCCCGCCCCTGTATAAGCCCCGCCCCCAGGCCCGCGCGGACCACCCCCCCCCCGCCCTCACCGAGGCGCGCCTCGCGCGGGGGGTTCTCCATCAGCTTCTTCAGGACCAGGGGAAAGGACCCCGACAGGCCCCTTTCCCCAGCTGCGCGCCCCGGCCCCGGACCGGGTCCTGCCTGCGGGTCCACAGGCGGCTTCTTTCCGCCGCCCGCGTCGGACATCGTGCCCGGACTCGGCTCGCGCCCCTCGCCTCCCCCGCCCGCCCCCCGAGATGGGCCGGAGCTGTGCGACCCGCTGCAGCTGCCGACACGGGCAGCTACTGCGCAGGCGCCCAACGGCGCCCCCGCCTCCTTCCATCGCTACCCCGCCTGCGGACCGGCTCTGGCATATTAATTATTCATGAGGCCAGACCAGCTTCCCCGGATCGTGGCTCTGGATTGGCCCAGCCTGCTAGAGGGGCAGGCGCAGTTCCTCGGGTCCTGATTGGTCGGACGACCGGGATAAGCTAGACACGTGCAGGGCCAGGTGAGGACCCCCGCGGAGGCCCCGCCCCCGCCGCCCCTGTGTCCCCTGATTGGAGCCTGCTGGAGTCTTTGTCGTGGGCCTTCCTCGGCGCGGTCCCTTCCCTCCTACCAGTGTTCCCCCCTCCTACGAGTGTTCCCCCTTCACCGCCCTCTTCATAACCCCTGCCCTCCGCAACCACCGCAGCCTCTCCCTCTTGTCCCCGACTTGCAACCTTCCAGACGCGCCACCCAAGAGGGGCGGGGCTCGGAGCGGCCTGGCCGGCCAAGGGGACCTATCCGAGCTACTGCTCGCGCTGCGTGACCGCCCCCCGTGGGTCACGTGGAGCCGCAGCCGAGTCTGGTCGCGTGGGGTGGGGGCAGAGGAGGAAGGCGCGGGAACAGCCAATGGAGGGCGGGGGCGGGGCCCAGGGAGGTGCACGAGGCGCCGCACGTGCGGGGCTGCGGCTGGGCGGGAGGGGAAGGGAAGGACAGGCCTTTCTGTTCTGGGGACTCTGCCCAGGGTCGCGGGGCAGGGACGCAGAGCCCAGCCCGCACTTCGGCTCCCACGCGACCCAGAGGTCGCCTGAGGGCAGGACCGAGGACCGCGACCTGCCGAGTCGTAGGGATGGCCAGAGCAGGGTTGGCCGCCCCAGAGCGGGGTGTCGGGTTGCCCACGCATCCAGATAAACACTAGCGTGGAGGGAGCATCCCTGAGGCTCTGTCCTGAGCCAGAGCCCGGGTACATGCTTCCGCCCTCCCACTTACTAGTTTATGACCTTGGGAAAGTCCGGTTGCTTCACTGGAACTTGTTTCCTCGGCCATAAAATTAAGAGATTGGGCTAGATAATCTCTACAGTCCCAAACAGATGGGAAATTCTTTTCCTTTCTAGGACTCTCCCTTCTTTTACCTAGAAAACAAAAACAACCTTGACACCAGGTACCGATCCCACGTTTTGTGGGAGAACCACCTCCTCTCTTAAAATATAAATCCTCCCCGGAAGTTCTGCAGGAATCTGTAAAAATGTTATATGTCGAGCGGTACATAAATGTAAAGCTGCTCCTAAACAGCGCTCAGAACTTTGTACCCCTTTATAGTACAAATCAGACTCCGCTGCAAACCCAAGCAACATTAGACTCCCCGGTTTACTCCCGGAAGGCAGAGCTTGGCTTGTTTATCCAGCATCCCTGCAGTGGCCCAGCCCATCTAGCAGGAGGGGTTGGGGGGTGGTATAGTGATAGCCCTTGGTTCAGGGGGTAGACACATGATCCAAACACCCACAGCCAGCTAAAAGTTGTCAAGCTGATGCAATCAGAATTTTGTTGAGGCTGGGCTTGGTGACTCACGCCTGTAATCCCGGCGCTTTGGGAGGCCGAGACGGGCGGATCACCTGAGGTCAGGAGTTCGAGACCAGCCTGGCCCACGGCGAAACCCCGACACTGTTGTAAGTACAGAAATAATTAGACGGGCATGGTGGCTGGCGCCTGTAATCCCAGCTACTGGGGAAGCTGAGGCAGAGAATCCTGGGAAGTGGGAGGTTGCAGGGAGCCGAGATCGCACCACTGCACTCAAGCCTGGGCGACAGAGGGAGACTTCATCTCAAAAAATAAATAAAATAATTTTGTAGGGGGTTGAGAAGGAAAAAGAAGTTGGGTAGCTGACCAGGCCTGGAAAGCAAGACATTTGAAGGACTTTCGGTGGTGGTAGGGACAGGATGATGGGTCTGATTCGAAAATTCAAGCTCTCGCTGCCACTCTAACTGAACCTCAGTCATTTTCTGAATCTGATGCCTCGATTGTTTTACCTTTTCAGGCCTCCTTTTCCTTTTATGTCAAATGGAGTTGGGGCGGGCTTTACCTTATGGGGTTGTTTTTTTTTCTTTCTTTTTTTTTTTTTTTAAGACAGTTTCTCTTGTTGCCCAGGCTGGAGTGCAGTGGCACAATCTCGGCTCACTGCAACCTCTGCCTCCTGGGTTCAAGCGATTCTCCTGCCTCAGCCTCCTGAGTAGCTGAGATTACAGGCATACGTCACCACGTCCAGCTAATTTATTTATTTTTCTTTTTTTCTGAGATGGAGTCTCACTCTGTCGCCCAGGCTGGAGTGCAGTGGTGGGATCTCGGCTCACTGCGAGCTCCGCCTCCCGGGTTCCCGCCATTCTCCTGCCTCAGCCTCCCTAGTAGCTGGTACTACAGGCGCCTGCCACCGTGCCCGGCTAATTTTTTGTATTTTTAGTAGAGACGGGGGTTTCACCACATTGGCCAGGCTAGTCTCGAACTCCTGACCTCAGGTGATCCACCCACCTGGGTCTTCCAAAGTGCTGGGATTACAGGCGTGAGCCACGGCGCCTGGCCTACTTTACGGGGTTTCTGTGAGCCAATTTGTGTAGGTGCACAGTTGCAAACCTTCAACAAATGTAGTTTTCATAATTTTACCAAAATTGTTGGCATATCCATTATCCTAGAAGTTAGTAGGTTGCTTGTGTCACTCTCTGTAGTGAAAATAGTTAATCGTGTACAGAAAATTGGTTGCATTGTAGAATTGTTAGTGAGAATTCTGTGTGTGGCTAAACTTAAATATCTTTAGGGGAAGCTAACCTAGACAAAGGGCATTCCAAGGAAATTGATTAAATCAATACAGGGGCTGGGCATGGTGGCTCACCCTTGTAATCCCAGCACTTTGGGAGGCTGAGGCAGGTGGATCACCTGAAGTCAGGAGTTTGAGGCCAGCCTGGTCAACATGGTGAAACGCTGTCTCCATTAAGAATACAGAAATAGGCCGGGCGCGGTGGCTCAAGCCTGTAATCCCAGCACTTTGGGAGGCTGAGATGGGCGGATCACGAGGTCAGGAGATCGAGACCATCCTGGCTAACACGGTGAAACCCCGTCTCTACTAAAAAATACAAAAAACTAGCCGGGCGCGGTGGCGGGCGCCTTTAGTCCCAGCTACTCGGGAGGCTGAGGCAGGAGAATGGCGTGAACCCGGGAGGCGGAGCTTGCAGTGAGCCGAGATCCGGCCACTGCACTCCAGCCTGGGCAGCAGAGCCAGACTCCGTCTCAAAAAAAAAAAAAGAATACAGAAATAGGCTGGGCGCGGTGGCTCACGCCTCTAATCCCAGCACTTTGGGAGGCCGTGGCGGGTGAATCACGAGGTCAGGAGATCGAGAACAAGGTGAAACCCCATCTCTACTAAAAATACAAAAAATTAGCTGGGCACAGTGGCGAGCCCCTGTAGTCCCAGCTACTTGGGAGGCTGAGGCAGGAGAATGGCGTGAATCCAGGAGGCGGAGCTTGCAGTGAGCCGAGATCATGCCACTGCACTCCAGCCTGGGCAACAAAGGAGAGACTGTCTCAAAAAATAAAAAAAAGGCCGGGCGCGGTGGCTCAAGCCTGTAATCCCAGCACTTTGGGAGGCCGAGACGGGCGGATCACGAGGTCAGGAGATCGAGACCATCCTGGCTAACACGGTGAAACCCCGTCTCTACTAAAAATACAAAAAACTAGCCGGGCGAGGTGGCGGGTGCCTGTAGTCCCAGCTACTCAGGAGGCTGAGGCAGGAGAATGGTCTAAACCCGGGAGGCGGAGCTTGCAGTGAGCTGAGATCCGGCCACTGCACCCCAGCCTGGGCGGCAGAGCAAGACTCTGTCTCAAAAAAAAATAATAATAAAAATAAAAATAAAAAGAAATAGGCCAGGTGCGGTGGCTTACGCCTATAATCCCAACACTTTGGGAGGCCAAGGCGGGAGGATCACAAGGTCAGATCAAGACCATCCTGGCTAACATGGTGAAACCCTGTCTCTGCTAAAAAATACAAAAAATTAGCTGGGTGTGTGATGGGCACCTGTAGTCCCAGCTACTTGGGAGGTTGAGGCAGGAGAATGGTGTGAACCCGGGAGGTGGAGCTTGCAGTGAGCCAAGATCGCGCCACTGCACTCCAGCCTGGGCAACAGAGGGAGACTCCGTGTTTCAAAAAAAAAAAAAATTTAGCTGGGCATGGTGGTGAGCACCTATAATCCCATCTACTCAGGAGGCGGAGGCGGAGGCAGGAGAATTGCTTGAACCTGGGAGGCGGAGGTTACAGTGAGCCAAGATCTTGCCACTGCACTCTAGTCTCGGCGAGAGAGTGAGACTCTGTCTCAAAAAAAAAAAAAAAAAAAGAAAGAAAACAATATAGGAAGCTTTTTTAAAAACCTGCTAGTTCGGCCATGAGGAGACTTGATTGATGGCTTAGAGTCATATCCATATAGTCTCATGGCTAATATGACATTATTGCTGGGAAGAAAAACCCATTCTCAAAGTATTAGAGGATGATTAATGATAACAGTGGAAGGTTCTAACACGTGTTTATGAGAAAGATGGGATGTAGTAAGAGGAAGTAAAGATTTAGATTTTCTTTTTTTAGCTGTAGTTATCCAAAATGAATAATGCCTACTCCAGTCATCTCCCAGCCTGGAGCAACTACCGTAACAGGCAAGTGATGCTGGTGAGAAGTGAGACTGGCAGGTTAAGCCTCCAGAACTTGGTGTTCATGTACTGACACTTCCCAAAGAGGGTTTTTTCCCCCTGGATAACCAGAGGGTAAATGATGTGTCACAAATGCTGCAGGAGCATTGTAAACACGTTCTCTATTGTGCTTAATTGCAAGCTGTGAGAGGTTAGCTACACTGCTAGTTTGCAGCATTAAACAGTGCCATCCTGCAGGTGGGAGCCATTATGTTCTCCTCTTCATTCTCCACCACAGCGGCCTCTCTCTATGTCTGTCTCCTATCACTAAAGTGGGAATAATGGCCGGGCGCGGTGGCTCACGCCTGTAATCCCAGCACTTTGGGAGGCCGAGGCGGGCGGATCACAAGGTCAGGAGATCGAGACCACGGTGAAACCCCGTCTCTACTAAAAATACAAAAAATTAGCCGGGCGCGGTTGTGGGCGCCTGTAGTCCCAGCTACTCGGGAGGCTGAGGCAGGAGAATGGCGTGAACCCGGGAGGCAGAGCTTGCAGTGAGCCGAGATCGCGCCACTGCACTCCAGCCTGGGCCACAGAGCGAGACTCCGTCTCAAAAAAAAAAAAAAAAAAAAAAAAAAATGGTGTGACCTTGCCCCATCTTAGTGGGGGTATAAATGTTGAGAGAAGTAGTTAGCTAATTTCCATAGTCTGTGAGCCTTACAAAGAAAGAAACTCCGGCCGGGCGCAGTTTCTCACGCCTGTAATCCCAGCACTTTGGGAGGCCGAGACAGGCGGATCACTAGGTCAGCAGATTGAGACCATCCTGGCTAACACGGTGAAACCCCGTCTCTACTAAAAATACAAAAAATTAGCTGGGCGTGGTGGCGGGCGCCTGTAGTCCCAGCTACTCAGGAGGCTGAGGCAGGAGAATGGCGTAAACCCGGGAGGAGGAGCTTGCAGTGAGCCGAGATCATGCCACTGCACTCCAGCCTGGGAGACAGAGCGAGACTCTGTCTCAAAAAAAAAAAAAGAAGAAATAAACCCCTTAAGAAGAACATGTTATTACATGATTAAGACTTTAAAGGCTGAGAGATTAGAGAGGTTTTTCAGGGGGAAAAAAGAGAGAAAAATAAAGGTATGATGTGGAACAGCGGCCCAGCCTGGACAACATAGTGAGACCTCATCTCTACAAACAGTAAACAATTAGCCTGATGTGCTCGCCTCAGCAGCACAAATACTAAAATTGGAACGATACAGAGAAGATTCTCATGGCCCCTGTGCAAGGATGACATGCAAATTCGTGAAGCGTTCCATTTTTTCAAAGAAAAAAATATTAGCTGAGTGTGGTAGTGCACCTGTAGCCCCAGCTATTCAGGAGGCTAAGGTGGGAGGATTGCTGGAGCCCAGGAGATCAAAGCTGCAGTAAGCTGTGATTGTGCCACACTGTGCTCCAGCCTGGGTGACAGAGAGAGACCCTGTCTCCAAATAACAAAAAACAAGAAACAAAACCACACTGGTTTCTTTAGGGAAGCATGGGTCCTGGGACAGCAGTGACTTTGTGGGGAGACCCTCCTCAGTTGCTGACCCCGCCACATGGCCGTGGGCAAGCGACTTCTCCTAAGCCTCAGTTACTTTCCCTTGGAAACAGAGATGGATATGCCCACCTCACAGGGTGGCTGTGAGGATGACCTGTGATGTGTGATGCCAGGTGCCTGCCTGGCACGGTATACAGTGTGGAGTGGGTGGGTACCCACCCTTCCCCTCCCGTTCAAGCTGTGTTGGGTCAGGAGTAGAATTATTCTGGGTATGAGGACAAGGCTGCGGGCCTGAGGGTGGGTTTAGAGTCTAAACCACAGACAAGATTGGATGTGAAATGTCCATTTTCCAGAGCTAGACGACTGGCTGTATATTCTAGTCATTACTGTTCCAGAAACCTGCTAACCAGCCCAAGCTAAAAACTTTGTTCAGGCCTGGCACGGTGGCTTATGCCTGTAACCCCAGCACTTTGGCAGGCTGAGACGGGTGGCTCACTTAAGGCCAGCAGGTCAAGACCAGCCAACATGGCAAAACCCCATCTCTACGAAAATTAGCCAGGCATGGTAGCAGGCACCTGTAATCCCAGCTACTCTGGAGGCTGAGACAGGAGAATCACTGTGGAAGTTGCAGTGAGCCGAGATTGCACCACTGCACTTCAGCCTGGCCTACAGAGCGAGACTCCGTCTCAACAAAACAAAACAAAACAAAAACAAAACAAAAACTTTGTCAGTTGAGCATATGCAGAATAAGTGATTTTCATGAAGCCATTTTGCCAGTTTGGATTATTTTTACTGAAACTTGAAGTTTAGAGGAGCTAAAAGTCCAACACAGGAGCCTTTGGCCAGATACCCTATAATGATCTGTTTGGGCATGTATTCAGCGCCTAGTAGAACAGTCCCATTCTGTTTTCTGAGTTACTGAAAATGGGACATGGGCCTGGGATGTGTGAGAGCAGGAGGGTGATAAGGCTTCTTCCATTGAGCTCTAACAAAGCCCGGTTATCTGTGTCTTTTGCCCAAGTCAAATGCAGGAGGGCACAGTGCTTTGTTCAGGGTAGTAACTCAGTAAAAATATACTTTTTTTTTTCTTTTTTCTTTTTTAAAAAAATTCCCGGCCGGGCGCGGTGGCTCACGGCTGTAATCCCAGCACTTTGGGAGGCCAAGACGGGCGGATCACGAGGTCAGGAGATCGAGACCATCCTGGCTAACATGGTGAAACCCCGTCTCTACTAAGAAATACAAAAAACTAGCCGGGCGAGGTGGTGGGCGCCTATAGTCCCAGCTACTCGGGAGGCTGAGGCAGGAGAATGGTGTGAACCCGGGGGGCGGAGCTTGCAGTGAGCTGAGATCCGGCCACTGCACTCCAGCCTGGGTGACAGAGCGAGACTCCGTCTCAAAAAAAAAAAAAAAATTCCCACCCCATCAGTAAATATTTGTTGGCTTGCTTTGTTCTTGGTGCTAGTACAACGGTTAACCAAACCTTTCAGAGCTAAGTGATACGCATTTGGAGCATTAATAATGTTAAATAACAGTCACTGTGTTTGATTCACAATTGAACCTGGAACAGCAAACATGAGCCATCCTTCGGCAAGTCTGCCCGCACAAGCCTTGCCAGCAGCTCTCCTTTTTAGCCCACATGCCTGTGGCTGGGCTCTGTGGTTTGTACCTTGGTCTCAGTGTGTTCCAGGGGAGAAGTGGTGGGTGGAGGCTCTTCTCTGATTCTTGCTCTCCTCATCAGTACTCTCAAAAGTGCTAAAAGCATTCTTCTCTTCAGCACTGAAGGAGAGGCTGGTCCTGACCACCAGCGCCTCCTGCCTAAACACAGCTGATTGTGTCTCCCCTCTAGAATCCAAACACCAGGGGAGCAAGAGTAGAGTTGGTTTCATTCACCCCGGGCTCCCCAAGCATAGCAAATGCTCTGGAAGCACATGATGAGTGGCTGGGCGACCAAGAGCTACCGCCAGAGGCATGCTTTCAGAGCCCAGAGAACCCTATGGGTAGGCACGAGCCTGGTGTCAGGAGGAACTGGGTTTGAATCCTTCAACAACTGTGTGGCCTTCCCTCTCTGAGCGTTGATGTCCTCATTTGCAGAGTGGATGATCATACCTTCCTTACAGAGCCATTGCACAGATAATGACATAGGAGCACGCAATACAGTCCTGGCACATGCTCAGGAGATGGTGGCTGTCAAGTCAGGAGCCCGTCCTGTAGCAGCCTAGCCATCTGGAAGGAGCACGCCTTGACACTGCCGTCAATGCCTGGCACTTGGTGAGAATTTGTTTCTCACATTTCTCTGAAGGGGTGGGGTGGGGGGCAGGTAGAGAAGAAGGCTCTGGGCTCCTAGGGTGGGAAGGAAGAAGAGAGAGACTGGCCCTGAGGGTAGCCAGTGTCCCTGAGTTCATTTTCTCACCAGAAGAACAGGGGAAATATACCATTTAGAAGGAGGTAGTGAGGATTAAACGAGCTAACATGTCCAGCACGTAGAAGGCCCTCTCCCCTATCCTCATCCCTGAAAACAAACTCCTCGATTTCTCAGTTTTGCTCTGGTTCCCAGGCTGTGCATGGAGGCAAACACAGGGCCCTTTACTCAGGCCAAGCTCAGGAGACCCAGGCTGCACCGAGTCCACCCTCTTGGCTCATTTGTCTCAATCCACCAAGAGGATGACACCAAGGCGCTCTCTTCCTGTACCCCTGCCTCTGCCCCAGCAAGTCCTGCTGAGATCCTGCCTGTTATGAAATGGGGCTGTCCTGTTGCATGCAGGGCAGGTGGCACCATGCCTCTAGGAGCCTCAGCACGTGTTTCCAAGGAGACAGCTGTGTGTGTGTGTGTGTGTGTGTGTGTGTGTGTGTGTGTGTGTGTGTATGCACCAACTTGTAACATCCAGTTCTTCAAAGGAAGGTGGAAAGAAGGGAATGAGGGTCAGGTTGCAAGTGGGATGTAGGTAGAAGGCGCACGATGCCAGGCCACGCTGCTGTTTGCCTTTCACAGAAAAAATCAGCACGGCACCTCACGGTTTGCAGACACTTTCACATGGGATAGCTCACTTAATCTTGGCAACAAGCTCGTGACACAGATACTCTTTTCTGCTTTTTAAAGTTTGGAGATGGAGAGAGAGGGGGGCAAGTCCCAACCAGTGGGTTATAGAATTAGGATTTGTGTCCTGACTCTGATCATAAGTCCCCTGCTCTCTTCCCAGGGCCATGCTGCCTTGTCCAGAAAGGATTCTAGATCAGGAGTGCCCCTAGATGGGGATGCCACCTGCCCAGCCCAAAGCAAAGGCCTTGTTCAGCCTTCGAGCTGTGTGTTCAGGCTCCATAACTCCCTGAAACGGAGGCCTGAGCGACTGGAGATGACAGGAAAATGGGAGGGGTATCTCTAAGCATAGCCAAGGCCCCACGGGAGAGGGAAGGATAGGGTATAAAATGCTAATCATATGATTTAGAGACGCGTGTCTTTCCAGAAGCTGGAAGAGAAAGACGTGAGAGCTGGAGTGAGCATTCTGGAACAGAATCGACTCTTGGAAAAGGATCCTTGGGAGACAGGGTGGGAGTGAAGACAGGAAGAGTGGTTTTCAGGATTTAGGTCCCAGGGACAGAGAGGGGAAACTGAGTCAGGGCTTGGGCTACAGACCCACCCTTTTGCTGGAAATGGATTTCTCTACCAAAAGGGAAATTGTTTGAACTCATGACCTAGAGTGAAGGCTACCAAGCAGCCATTGTCGCTGGAAACCAAGGGAGTCTGGGAGCTGGTCAGTTCTGGCAGAGAAAGTCTGTTTATCCAGGAACAGGAAAGAGGGAAGGTCTACATGGATTGGGCTGGGAGGCCCAGGGGCAGCATTAGGGAGAGGGGCTCCAAGTCTGGGTTTCAAGGGGCGTCATCGAACTAGAAAACGAAATGAGGCAGGGTGCAGTGACTCACGCCTGTAATCCCAGCACTTTGGGAGGCCGAAGCAGCTGGATCACTAGAGGTCAGGAGTTTGAGACCAGCCTGGCCAACATGGTGAAACCCGTCTCTACTAAAAATACAAAAATTAGCTAGGCGTGGTGGCAGGTGCCTGTAATCCTAGCTAGTCAGGAGGCTGAGGTAGGAGAATTGCTTGAATATGGGAGGTGGAGGTTGCAGTGAGCTGACATTGCGCCACTGCACTCCAGCCTGGGCAACAGAGTGAGACAATGTCTAAAAAAACAAACAACAACAACAAAAAACAGTGGGCGCTGTGGCTCACGCCTGTAATCCCAGCACTTTGGGAGGCCGAGGCGGGCGGATCACGAGGTCAAGAGATCAAGACCATCCTGGCCAACATGGTGAAACCCCGTCTCTACTAAACATACAAAAATTAGCCTGGCATGGTGGCGGCACCTGTAGTCCCAGGTACTTGGATGGCTGAGGCAGGAGAATTGCTTGAATTCTCTCCGCCGGGAGGCGGAGGTTGCAGTGAGCTTAAATTGCACCACTGCATGCACTCCAGCCTGGCGATAGAGCAAGACTCTGTCTCAAAAAAAAGGAAAGAAAGAAAATGAAAGTGGAGTGAGAGACTGCATGGAGCAGAGAGCAGAGAGCACACCTGGAGTTTCTCACACTCCGCATGGCTTTCCAGTACACTTCCCTCCCGCTGGAGGCGAGATACGCTCTGCACGTGACCTAAATGCGTGCTGAAGCACAGCCACGGGGCAAGCGAAAGAAGAGAAAATGGGGAGTTTGTAAACAGTCCTCCAAAGAGATAACTGCCCCCTTCCACCGGACGGGAGCAGCAGGAAGTCCACCAAAGCAAGGGCACGCGGGCCTGAGGGCATCCCTGTTTTCTGGAGCACCTGGTCTCTGTCGTCTTTCTCCCATTCAAACCCAAAGTCAGAGCAGTGGGAGATGGGAGAGAAGCCGCTTCAACAACAACTTAAGTACATGGTCCCCAATGGCAAGTAATTCCGTAATCATTCTGTGTGGCGGATATACCCTCTTTTCAACAAGGTCTATTGCTTTTCAGGTAGACATTTGTGTTTATAAATGGTCTGGAGATTCGGGCGGCTTTGGGAAACTGATCGCAGATTAGGGGGCAAAAATGTGCTGCGGTCGTTGTGACCCCTATGGCTCTTCAACCCTCTTCCCCCCATTTTATCTAGCAGTTGGCTGCAGGCATCTGTCAGTCCCGTGGGACCTCATGCTTCTCACCCTCAGTGAGACGCCACATGAAGGGACAGGAGGTGACCCAAGACTGGCCCACACCCGTTGGACCTGCCCAGCCACGCTGGACTAACTAATTCTCGGCCACAGCTTGCCAGTGCTAGGCAAAGCTCTGCCTGAAACCTTGGGCGGTCCCCTATGTGCCAGGCCCTGACTTCGCTCATCCACAGTGAGGGAGGGGGACTTTCCGGCTATTGCAGGGCTCTGCAGACCAGCTGGGAGCCAGAGCCTGGCAGCTGCTGCCACACTTCAAAGGCCTTGTTATCCTCATCTGAGGAGCAGTGCCCCGAGTCGCCCCTGAGAATCCTCCCTACCGCACTGGCAGCCTCACCCTTCGTGTGCGTGCTGGGGGACATCCTGGGACACCTGAGGGGAGCCAGGAGCGGCTGCACCACCCTTCCTGGGTTCCTGGAACAAGGAGGGGACCGTCCACCTTAGCTTTTGGATAGGTGCTCAGCTCTGCCAACCCTCACAGGCCACTCAGAGATGCCAAAAAAGTCAGCTATGGCTTGTTTGTGGGTGTGGACTCCAAACGGGGGCAGATCCCTCGGGCTGAGTTGCAGAGGGCTTCCCTGAGGAGGTGGCCTTCTCCTGGTGAACAACTGGTGTCCCCAGTTCTAGGAGGCCCCAGGAGCGCCTTCTGTGACACTCATCTTGGAGGGTGGCCTGGAGTGTCCCAGCATTTGACAGTATGGGGTGTGATTGGAGGGGCCTGAGCCCAGAGCTGCATGCGAGAGCTCAGGAGCCCCTGCCCTGAGCTCCCAGAACCCCCTTCCCCATTCGGGCAATGTGTCCTTAGGAACAGAACCTGCTGACCCTCCTTTCCTGGTTTAGCACAAGCAAACCCACACCCGGTGCCAGAGGGGTGAAGGGAGGCCAGGGGCTGTGGGGTCTGTCTCCTGGCTCTGGTTTGGGAATGGGCTGAGAGCATCCTGTGGAAGGAAGTCCTGTAGGGACCACCAGGGCCACCTGGTGATGCTAGGTAGCAGGTGCTGGCACAGCAGGATGAGAGGGAGGCCTGAGAAAGGTCCCCTGAGAGGACACCCCAGGCACCCAAGTCAGACTCAGGCAGCAGAGGCCAATGGGCCCCTGTAAAGGCAAGGAGGAATTGGAGCCCTGGGGACCTGGGGGTGACCCCTGAAGTCTGGGAACAGAAGAGATTTGGAGAGAGATTTATCAGGACTCTCTCCCAAACTAATCTGGCCATGGGGTTCCCAGGCAGGACTCAGGAGACAACTGGTGCTGGCCACCAGGTCTGCCCCGTGGTCCACGCCCTCCTCTCTCCTCCCTCGCGCGTGTTTTGCCTGTGGCATCCTAGGAACGCAGGGCTTCGAGCCTTGTGGTCCTGTTACATAACAGCTTCCATCCCATCCATGAGTTCAGCCCTCCGGCAAGCGGGAGCTGCAGCAGGCGCACCAAGGAAAGCCTCTGCTTCAGACCCAGGCTTCTGCTCCCCAAATCCACAGTCCCTGCCACTCTGCCACCCCCAGCGTACAGCGGGAGGGAGCTTCATAAGCAGTCAGCGTCCAGCCAGATTCTTTCAACAGGACCCCCGTCCTGTCCTGTCCTGTCCTGGTCCCACATGAGCACAGCACCTGTCAGTGGCCACACACTGGCCATGGCTTCCCCAAATCCAGCAGGCCTAGGAAACAGTCCCAGAGCCGGTGTGACATATGCCTCTTCGAACCCCTCTCCGCACTCTGCACCCTGAGACCAAGGACACACCACTACCGGGACCCTCCCTGGCTTGGAGATGCGTGTCCTGCCACTGTGCTTGTGGCTGCCCCCTCGCACCCTCGAGTACCTGGGCAGCCAGCCATTGCCGGTCACCTGCGCTCCTACCTGTTCTCTTCTCTGGCCAAGGCAGAGAGTGCTCCAGCAGGGACTTGAGGACCTCAGGCATATCCATGGCAGGGGCCACTGGGAACCGGTCGCAGCTCACACAGCCCAGCAGGAGGTGCTTGCTCCAGGGAGTTCAGAAGCAGCTGGAGAGGCAGGGGCCGGCCAAAGCCGCAGGCTAAGGGGAGGCAGGCGGGGTGGGATCCTTGAGGCAGCCAATGGCCAGCACCAGTCCCGGCCCGCCCGTCCACCCCCGGCTTGGCCACCTGCCAGCTCCGGCTGCAGCCAGGCCTTCCCTTCCCGCTGCTTGGCAGGGCGGGCCTGGCCCTGCGCCAGCTGCAGCACGTGGAGCTGTCGCGCCAATCCTCTGACAGAGAGCTCAGCCTGTTATCTAACTTTGGAAAGGGAAGTTCTCCCCCAGGCTGGGAGCCATAACTGGGGCTGCCAGGTGAGAATGGTAAGCTCCACGCCCACAGCAAGCATGCGTCGGCACGGAGGAGCCCTGGAGGCCCAGGCACGCAGTGGAAACCATCCCGGGCTGGGACCTAAGGCTGCAAGAGAAAAGGAGGATGACAGGCAAGGACAGCACCTCAGGCAGCCCAGCACAAGATACCCTGTGTTGGCAGATGCAGGGACGCGGGTGGGCATCATGCCTTCTCCTATGAGCTCGTGAGCCTCAAGGGCTTGTGGCATGTTTTGATGCTGTGTTTATGCCCTGCACGTTTACCCTACAAGGCACGCCAGTGTATATGTGGCATGCATAACTGGGGCTTTATACCCTCTACACAGCCTGAAGCCTGTTCCCCAAAAGGAAGTGACAAAACCTACTGCCTGAGGTTCTTTGGTCTTCAGGGGAGAGGGGAATAGGGGCAGGTGCCAGGAGACCAGGCACCACTGAAAGGGGGGCAGGTCTGCCAGCCTGCTTCAGGCTTGTCCTGGATAAGGAATCCCTGCTTCCCAGTCATCGTGGGGACTTAAGGTGCCAATTGGCTGTTTGCTGTGGTCCCCTCTCATACCTTCCCAGCAGGACGCTGGCCCCTGTGGTCTTTGGGTTACTTGGATGTGTGGGTGAAGCCAAGGTTCTGGATGTCACCGTCCACCTCAGACCAGCATCAGAGCAAAGCCAGACTTGTCGGGATGCCAGGTTCTCGATTCTGCCATACATTGATGTGGGATCTTGAGGAAGCTTAGCAGCAATTCTGGGTCTCAGTTGCTGAACCACCTAATGTAGTGGCCTCTAAGGTGCTGTTCAGCTCTAGTTCTATGGCTCTGAAGCTCCAGGTGGGCTGCAGTAAATGTTTGGTTTTCTGCATGGTAGCAGATTTTTTTTTTTTTTTTCTGAGATAGGGTCTTTGTTGCTCAGGCTGAAGTGCAGTGGTGGGCTCATGGCTCACTGCCTTATGCTTGCAAGTAGCTGGGACTATAGGTGCATGAGGTGCATGCTGCCCCACTGGACTTTCTTTTCTTATGTAAACACAGGGGCTCACTGTTGCCCAGGCTGGTCTCAAATCCTGGGTTCAAGCCATCCTTCGGTCTTGGCCTCCCAAAGTCCTGGGATTACGGGTGTGGACACTGCCCCTGGCCTGTAGCTGGCTTTTCTTTTTCCTTCCTTCCTTTTTTTTTTTTTTTTTTTTTTTGAGAGAAGTCTTGCTCTTGTCCCCCAGGTTTGAGTGCAATGACTTTATCTTGGCCCACTGCAACCTCCACCTCCCGGGTCCAAACGATTCTCCTACCTCTGCCTCCCAAGTAGTTGGGATTAAGGCACCTGCCACCACGTCCAGCTAATTTTTGTAGTTTTTAGTAGAGACAGGGTTTCACCATGTTGGCCAGGCTGGTCTCGAACTCCTGACCTCAGATAATCCGCCCGCCTCGGCCTCCCACAGTGCTGGAATTACAGGCTGAGCTACCGCACCCGGTCAGCCTGTAGCTGGTTTCTAAGCAGTCCTTTGTTGTTTCCCAAAATTCCATTTTGTACAGAATCAAAAATACTCCAGGAGCCCCTTCTGGCTTCTTCCTTTCCCCATGATCCCAGCTTATCCGCTAATTACCCACCCTCCCTCCCTAATGACCCACCCCAAATTATGCTCTTTCCCAAATTAATTAAAAATTAATTTTAACTTTTGAATACAAAAAACAGTATGTGGCTTAAAGCTCAAAACCTCCGATAAGGTTTGTTTATTTGTTTATTTAGAGACACGGTTTCGTTCTGTTGCCCAGGCTGCAGTACAGTAGCAGGATTTCAGCTCACTGCAACCTCTGCCTACCAGGCTCCTGCCTCAGCCTCCCGAGTAGCTGTGATTACAGGCACGCACCATTACGCCTGGCTGATTTTTGTATTATTAGTAGAGGCAGGGTTTCACATCGTTGGCCAGGCTGGTTTCAAACTCCTGACCTCAGGTGATCCACCCTCCTCGGCCTCCCAAAGTGCTGGGATAGGCGTGAGCCACCGTGCCCGGCCTCAATGAAGTATACTTTAGAAATGTCCTTTCTGGCCGGGCGCGGTGGCTCAAGCCTGTAATCCCAGCACTTTGGGAGGCCGAGACGGGAGGATCACGAGGTCAGGAGATCGAGCCCTTCCTGGCTAACACGGTGAAACCCCGTCTCTACTAAAAAATACAAAAAACTAGCCGGGCGAGGTGGCGGGCGCCTGTAGTCCCAGCTACACGGGAGGCTGAGGCAGGAGAATGGCGTAAACCCGGGAGGCGGAGCTTGCAGTGAGCTGAGATCCGGCCACTGCACTCCAGCCCAGGCAGCAGAGCAAGACTCTGTCTCAAAAAAAAAAAAAAAAAAAAAAAAAAAAAAAAAAAGAAATGTCCTTTCTATTCCTGTCCCTCATTCTCATACCCCAATGTTTCTTTATGCAAAAGTAAGCATACATAGCCGGGCGCGGTGGCTCAAGCCTGTAATCCCAGCACTTTGGGAGGCCGACACGGGCGGATCACCAGGTCAGGAGATCGAGACCATCCTGGCTAACCCGGTGAAACCCCGTCTCTACTAAAAAATACAAAAAACTAGCCGGGCGAGGTGGCGGGCGCCTGTAGTCCCAGCTACTCGGGAGGCTGAGGCAGGAGAATGGCGTAAACCCGGGGGGCGGAGCTTGCAGTGAGCTGAGATCCGGCCATTGCACTCCAGCCTGGGTGACAGAGCGAGACTCCGTCTCAGAAAAAAAAAAAAAAAAAAAAAAAAAGTAAGCATGTATATATGTATATATTTATAACACACATACAAAACACTTAATTTTGCAGAGTTGTGTGTTCTGACCAGCAGAGAGTTTTGTGACTACAAAGGAGAGACCCCCTTACTGCTCTGTTTCCAGCCAGACCCCTGGCCAGTGCCCCTTGCTCTGCAACCCCGGGTGTGAAGGTAAGGGTGAGAGTGGGCCTGGTGTGCAGGCCCCCAGCTGACCTGTGATTTGCAGGAGGGGGCGGTCTGAGGCTGGGCTGCCACATTCAGCATTCCTTGGCCCAGGAATTCTCTTGAGTGCAAGACTGCTTATCACAAAGGTAGAGTGGGCAGGTGTCCATCAGTATGATCTCAAAAGGAATACGAAGCACCCTGTATTTCTCAAACATACCCACCTGCTGCAAGACGTTTTTCTCTTGGAGATTCATTCCTGTGAGCTCTCTGCAGGCTCCCTTTTTTTTTTTTTTTTGAGGTCGAGTTTTGCTCTCGTTGCCCAGGCTGGAGTGCAATGGTGTGATCTCGGCTCACCGCAACCTCCGCCTCCCAGGTTCAAGCAATTCTCCTGCCTCAGCCTCCTGAGTAGCTGGGATTACAGGCATGTGCCACTGTGCCTGACTAATTTTGTGTTTTGAGTAGAAACAGGGTTTCTCCATGTTGGTCAGGCTGGTCTCGAACTCCTGACCTCATGTAATCCACCCACTTCAGCCTCCCAAAGTGCTGGGATTACAGGTGTGAGCCACTGCGCTGGCCTCTGCAGGCTCCTTTTAATGTGCAAATGTCCTAAGCCTCTGAGATCATGAATGAGTGCTTATCACATACCTGGCACCAGCCTAAACCCCACGAGGAATTCAAAGTTTAATAACATACCCAGCCAGGCAACTCCCTATCCTTAGAGAACTTTCACACCACTGGGAGTCCATATTGGCAGCCCCCAGTCGGCACTCACAGTGTCCAGCTGGCAGCATCCCCTAGGTCAGACAGGGACCACACCAGTGGGTTGCTGGGCCAGGCAGCCAGGGAGGCAAGAGGTAGTGGGAAGGGAAGGCCATATACATACCTAGAGACCTTTGGATGGGGGCCACATGCCGGGAGTATTGGGATTGTCTGCCCTTCTTGGACTTCCTAGCTCAGGTGTCTGATGTCCACTGCAGATGGTCTGAGGTCTGTTGGTGTCCTTATCAATGCCACTGAGCCCACCCCATGCCCTGTGCTTGAGTTTTCATCAACTGTATTTACCCCTAGTTCACTAGGAATGTGGTGTTCTTTGTGCCTACAGCTATGTCTCTGCAGGGGAGCTGTAATGCCAGACAGGAGTCCGGAGTCAGAGTCACAGTGGCCCCATAAGAACATCTAACGCCTTGTGCAGCTGAGAGGCCGGGCTGAGGGAGAACTTTATCAAGAATACGTTCTCGGCCGGGCGCGGTGGCTCACGCCTGTAATCCCAGCACTTTGGGAGGCCGAGGCGGGCGGATCACAAGGTCAGGAGATCGAGACCACGGTGAAACCCCGTCTCTACTAAAAATACAAAAAATTAGCCGGGCGCGGTTGTGGGCGCCTGTAGTCCCAGCTACTCGGGAGGCTGAGGCAGGAGAATGGCGTGAACCCGGGAGGCGGAGCTTGCAGTGAGCCGAGATCGCGCCACTGCACTCCAGCCTGGGCGACAGAGCGAGACTCCGTCTCAAAAAAAAAAAAAAAAAAAAAAAAAAAAAAAAAAAAAGAATACGTTCTCGGCCGGGTGCGGTGGCTCACGCTTGTAATCCCAGCACTTTGGGAGGCCGAGACAGGCGGATCACGAGGTCAGGAGCTCGAGACCATCCTGGCTAACACGGTGAAACCCCGTCTCTACTAAAAATACATTAAAAAAAAATGAGCCGGGCGTGGTGGCGGGCGCCTGTAGTCCCAGCTACACGGGAGGGAGGCTGAGGCAGGAGAATGGTGTGAACCCCGGAAGCAGAGCTTGCAGTGAGTGGAGATCGCGCCACTGCACTCCAGCCTGGGTGACAAAGCAAGACTCCGTCTCAAAAAAAAAAAAAAACAAAAAAAAAACCAAGAATACGTTCTCAGCCAGGCACAGTGGCTCACTCCTGTAATCCCAGCACTTTGGGAGGCTGAGGTGCGCAGATCACCTGAGGTCAGGAATTCTTGACCAGCCTGGCCAACATGGAGAAACCCTGTCTCTACCAAAAACACAAAAATTAGCTTAGTGTGGTGGCACGTGCCTGTAATCCCGGCTACTTGGGAGGCTGAGGCAGGAGAATCACTTGAAGCTGGGAGGCAGAGCTTGCAGTGAGCCGAGATCACACCACTGCACTCCAGCGTGGGCGACAAGAGCAAGACTCTGTCTCAAAAAATTAAAAAAAAAAGAATATGTTCCCTGTGCCTCGTCCCCTCCTTGACCAGCAGCGCATATTCACTTCTAGGTCCAAAACGAAGGTGCCAGAAGAGGCTGGCATAATCTTACTGATCATCAATTGAGCAGGTCCAGTGGCTCTGGCTGCGTTTTCCTGAGGACCGGGGGATATTTCCCAGGGAGGCTGCAAAGGGCTTCCAGGTGTGGGGATAGATGGATGCAGTTCTTTGCAGAACTGTTAAGGGCTTTCTCTGGAAAGGTTCAGAGCTGAGGCAGCTGGTGCACTGTGTTGGTCGTGTTCACTGAGGCCCCTCCTCACAGACTTACTGATCATGACTTACTGCAGCCTCAACCTCCTGGGCTCAAGCCAACCTTCCACCTCAGCCTCCCAAGTAGCTAGGACCACAGGTGTGGACCACCATGCCCAGCTAATTTTACTTTTTTTTTTTTTTTTGTAGAAGACCAGACATAGGCCTGCGTTCAGTAACTGGGAGCTGCTGAAGCCAGCTCTGACTCATCGATAGGACGAATACCAGCTACTGACCATAAATATCCAGGTGACACGGGTGCATGGAACTGCACATGTGAAGTAAAAATTAAGAGAGAAAGAAAGATGCAGAACAGTAAGTGACATGGATTACAATGATGAATCTTTTTAAAGCTTCAATTCCAGTTTCACCTCCTCCAGGAAGTCCTCCCTGGCTCCTGAGCCTGGATGAGGTACCTCCGCTGGTACCCTGAGTGTCTCCCCCCTGTCACCCAGATCACATCATTCTACAGTCTTCTGTTAAGTCGGTCTCTTTTAGCACTGACTGAATTGAAGGGGAAGCAGTTTCTTAAGTAATCTTGTATTTCCTGGATCTGGGATGGACTGGGTGCTCAGTTGATGTTTACCAATCTGAGTCACATGAGGACCAGAAGATAATTTAAGGGAATTGACAAGAATTTACAAATTTATTCCACTAGGTGTGTTGAAGTCCTGCTTTTTTTTTTTTTTTTTTTTTTTTAAGACAGAGTCTCACTCTGTCACTCAGGCTGGAGTGCAATGGCATGGTCTCAGCTCACTGCAACCTCTGCCTCCTGGGTTCAAGTGGTTCTCCCACGTCAGCCTCTCGAGTAGCTGGAACTACAGGCGTGTGCCACCACACCCAGCTAATTTTTGTATTTTTAGTGGAGACGAGGTTTCACTATGTTGGCCAGGCTGGTCTGGAACTCCTGATCTCGTGATCCACCCACCTCGGCCTCCCAAAGTGCTGGGATTATAAGCGTGAGCCACCGCGCCTGGCCTCTGCTTGTCTTACTCTAATTGTTCCTTTATTTTATTTATTTTTTTGAGACAGGATCTTGCTCTGTCTCCCACGCTGGGAGACAGTGCTGTGATCATGACTTACTGCAGCCTCAACCTCCTGGGCTCAGGCCAACCTTCCACTTCAGCCTCCCAAGTAGCTAGGACCACAGGTGTGGACCACCATGCCCAGCTAATTTTACATTTTATTTTTTTTTTGTAGAGATATAGTTTTACTGTTGCTCAGGCTGGTCTCAAGCTCCTGGCCTCAAGTGATCCTTCTGCCTTGATCTCCCAAGGCAGGATTACAGGAGTGAGTCACCCAGGGAAGGTCTTGATGCAGGCACACGATCTCTGCAGCCTAAAGATGAGTCTGTATTTTTCTTCTGGGAACTCTGCTTTGCCACGGCACTTTGGTTTTTCACAGTGTATCCAGAAGTGCTGTGAATTCCAGAATGTCAGGGCTGAAGGGACATTTGCCGATACCCAGTTCCCAGTGGTTCTCGATCTTTTTTCTGCCTCCTTCCTGAGAGTCTTTGGAACCGTCGCTGAAACTCTCTGGGCTATAAACATGGACAGCAAACTTCCAGGGCTGCTGTGAGGGGCGGATGTACTGTCTGCACAGTACCTGCTGCAAACAAGATGCTCAATAAAGCTGGCTGCTTTTGTTCCTCGCGCCATCATTTATCAAACATCTGAGCATCTACTGCATACCTGGCCCAATGTCTTCAGGCAATTCTCTGGTCCCGAACCTCTGTCTGTCCACTCCACACTGCAGTTTAAAGCTGCCTGGGAAGCCGGGCATGGTGGCTCATGCCTGTAATCCCAGCACTTTGGGAGGCCAAGGCGACAGGTGGATCACTTGAGGTCAGGAGTTCAAGACCAGCCTGGCCAACATGATGAAACCCTGTCTCTACCAAAAATACAAAAATTAGCTGGGCATGGTAGTGGGCGCCTGTGGTCCCAACTACTCAAGAGGCTAGGTAGGAGAATCACTTGAACCCTGGAGGCGGAGGTTGCAGTGAGCCGAGGTCATGCCACTGCACTCCAGCCTGGGTGACAGTGAGACTCTGTCTCAAAAAAAAAAAAAGGGAAAAAAAAGCTGTCTGGGGAGAGCTTGCTCTTGCACATGAGCAGTACCTCCCTACGAGACCCCCGCTATCACCTGCAGCCATGCACGATCCAAAAGATTTGACGAAGTACCTCCCACCCCAGCAGACTGAGTCCCTGAGAACTCCAGATCTAATATATCAGCTCCTTTTATTTATTTATTTTTGAGATGGAGTCTTACTCTGTCACCCAGGCTGGAATGCAGTGGTCCTATCTCAGCTCACTGCAACCTCTGCCTCCCAAATTCAAGCAATTCTCTGGCCTCAGCCTCCCAAGTAGCTGGGATGACAGGCGTGCGCCACCACGCCCGGCTAATTTTTGTATTTTTTAGTAGAGAGGGGTTTTCACCATGTTGGCCAGACTGGTCTCAAACTCCTGACCTCAGGTGATCTGCTCACATCGGCCTCCCAAAGTGCTGGGATTACAGGCATAAGTCACCGTGCCGGGCCCCCCGCCAGCTCCTTTTAAAGATGAGGAAACTGGACCCATGTGACTTCCGTCTCCTTTGGGTTCATAGGAGCCAGGGTTGTGGTCGGGACCATAGGCATGGCCCCCGCCTTCCTGGAAGAGCCGCCTCCAGAAAGGGCAGAGGCGGGCCCTGGAGCCCAGCTGGGCACACTGCAGCATAAGTGTAGGGAAGTGTGGGCACCACTGGCAGCCCCACGTGGAAGGCTGAAAGCAGGCAAGCTGCGGGTGAGCCAGGGAAGGGTGGCAAGTGGCAGCATGTCGTTGCCAGTGAGACGCTGCCGGAGCCGGGGTCAGCTGGCCTCCGTGTATACACGGGGACACAGACCTGGGAATGCTTAGCATTCCTCAGAGTAGCTAGCACGGGCCAGGTCTGTCCCAGGAGGACAGAGCAGCTAAGGCCCCTGGATATAAGTGCCAGGTGGGGAGGAACAGGAGCGACACCTCGGGGACAGAGGTCAAAGTGCACAAGTTTATTTTCTAGAACAAAGGCTAAAAGAAGCAAGTTTCTTTCATTTTATTTTAAGAAGGACAAAAATTGTTATTAAAACATCTACATTATTATCAAGATACTAGACCTTATGAATATTTAATATTAAAGTGTGGTATTCTTAAATTTTTAATACACAGACATTTTAAAGGACCATTAAATTGATGGCTGCCCAGCTGAGAAATGCAGCATCCCTCCCCACCCACCCCGCCCCCATGCTTGCCACGCCACCTTGTCCCTGCCTGCCGGGGAACACAGGTCCCAGACTCAGCCCTCTGAGCCTCCCAGCCAGGGGCCCTAGGAGGCTCACAACAGCAATAGTTACCCTCATCATTAAAAGGGCCTTCTTGTCCCTCCTCCCCATCATACTCTGCCTCCCACCCTCTCTTCCTTATCCTGTGGGGGCTCCAGCTCTGGCCAGGCCAGGGAGCCCCAGATCCCAAGGGTCCCTGGACAGATCACAGGCTGAAGATGAAAACTCTGGACTTGAATCCTGTTCCTTTCAGCGGGGAGACAAATACAAATCACCTTCTTTCCCTGAGCACTCCCACTCTCTCCGCAATCGATGGGGCTGGTCTGGGACGCTAGCAGAGCTGGGCCTGGGGAGGGTGGCTCCTGCCCCTGGCTGCCCGAATCACCTCTGAGCCATGGCTCCAGTCCCTGTCACCTTGCAAATGGCCCGATGGCCCCTGAAACCCTCCTAATCACACAAGGATGGCTGCATTTTCTGGCCAAATTCTTTATCTTTAGCCCTCATAAAAGTGACTCCTTGGATACCACACACATATATAATATTATATAGAGCGATATATTTAATACCTGTGTATATATGCATCACGGGGGCGACATATATACACACTAGAAACAAGGCTGGTGACAACAGACTGCAACACCACGGATCAGGGAAAACAAGTATCATCGACATCACGGCCACACACAGCCACAGCCCCCACCTTGGGTGTGGTCTCCCCTCCTCTACAGCCACACCACCAGCACCCAAACTGTGCAGTGCTGGCCTGCTGGGGGCAGGGGGTGGGGCAGGGAAGAGGAAAGAGTGCATGCCACAATTATCAGGAAAGGTTGGGCAGTGGCGGTGGGAGGAACAGTGGCCCCTTCAGCCCTGGGCAGCCCATCACTGCGTCAGCGAGCGCTGGCAATCCTTGCTTGAGAAGAGTGGGGTGGTCCCTTCTCTCCTTCTCACCCCCCTACAGCCTAATCCCTGGTTCCTTCCGGGGCTGCCCCACTCCTGTGCCAATGGTGTGGGGCATTCTGGAATGTCTCGGGAACCAGGGGAGGGTGGATCTGCCCGTGGAGGGTGGGGTGGAGAGGAGGGGGGTGCACACAGACATGTCAGACGAGAGGGACGAGGGAGGCCTTGGTGAGTGGGGGCAGGGGCTGCGGGTCCGCTGGAGTCCCAGACAGCTGGTAGGGCCAGGGATTAGGGAGGGGCTAGGACAGACGGTTATAAATGTATGTCTGGGTCTAGAGGAGAGGACATACTGGGTCCCCAAGAAAGAGGGGCCGTGTCCCATCCTGGAGTGGCCCATGGTGCCCGGGGTCAAGCCTCCCTTTTCTCCATATTCTCCAGACCCTCACCCTTCCCACCTCCCACACAGATCCTGAGCTCATGGTGTCCTGCCCTCTGCCACCTTTCCCAGAGTGCATGTCGGGAGGCAACCTCTGCTGCTGCACCCAAAGAGACCATCCTTGGGAGGGGGCAGTCCCTTCATGGGGTGCTCACATGGCCAGCCCTCCTCTGGGCCTCCCTTCCCCAGCCCCCAGGCAGCGCTGCCTGGGACCCCAGCTGCACACCGATTCAGAGACCGTCACATCCCTGCTGAGGGGACCGTGGGCTTGGCCAATAATTGGCCCTGAGTCTTTTGAGCCCTGTTTTCATCCCAGCTCTGCCTTGTGCTGGGACCCTGGGCGGACCACTCCTCCCTTCTAGGCCTCAGTTTTCCTCTCTGCAAAATGGGGTTTGGGCTGGATCATCTCTGAAGGCTCTGAGGACCTACAGTCTATTTTCACTGGCCCACAAGGGAGTAGGGTTCAGGTGGTGGCATCAGAGAAAGGCCGGGAACTCCTTAAGCTCCAAAGATCCTCCAGCCCCGCTCCTCCCAGCCTTCCCGAGGGGAAGCTGAAAGCTGAGGCCCCAGAGGGTAAGTGACCAGTACAGTGTTCCCAGCTCCATCCTGGGGCTACATTTTAAAGCTAATGGGGCCTCCGCCCTCTGTTGTGTCCTGATTTGCCCCCAGGGGGAGGGGGTGGGATGAGGACCGGCCAGGGCGAAGGACTCTCCTGCTGCAGATTCAAGTGGGGACCCCAGGCTCCCCAGCCCTGAGCTTTGGGCCCCCATTAGGAGCAGACATAAGTTAAAGCTGGAGGCTGAAGCTGGAGGGGTCAGCCAGGCCCCTCCCTCCTCAACCAGGGGAGCCATGGGGTGGGGGAAGGGCTGCCCAGGTTTCAGCGGGGCCTCCGGGGGCTGCAGCATGTGCGCCTGGGTACGCACACCGGGGCGGAGGTGGGGAGAAGATGGACGGGGCCTCAGGGGGCTGGGGGCTGCCTGATGAGGGCGGCCCCCCACCCCCGCTGGCCTGCCCTGACCCTTCTATCAGGCCTTCTGGCCCCACCCCACCCCTGACCCCAGGACTTCGCCCATGGCCAACACCTGGCCCTACTCCCCGGTGGTGGTGGCGGCAGCAGCAGCAGCAGGGGCTTCTGGGGGGGCACCGGCAGGGTCCCCATCCTCTTGCAGCAGGAAGTTGTATTTGCCAAAGTCGTCATCCCGTGGGCACAGGAGCATGTCCTTGCGAGCCTTGGCCAGCTTCTGCTTCAGCACCTCGCGCCGATCCAGCCACTCGTTGAGCTCCTCCTGTCCATGGGCGCAGCGGCACTTGTCCCCATCTGGGCAGGCTTTGCCCTTCTGGAGCCTGTGGGTGGCAGGAGGCTCACTGCCCGAGCTCTGTGCCCTTCCCACCCCGGGCTGTCAGTCTGAGGCCAGCCACTTGACCTCCCCGAAGACAAGCCTCTCCCTGGGCAGCTGGGTCCCAGCTCAGGGAGAACCTGGGTGTCTTGACCCCCTCTGGGATCTGCCCCACAGCTGCAAATTAGAGGTCTGGATAGGTCTGAGCCCAAACCTCCAATCCACCCTTCCCCACCACCCCCAAGACTGCAGTCACAGCCAAGCCTCACCACCCTCTGCACACCACCTCCAGGCCAAGATGAGCCAGAGCTGGCCACAGACTCCATCTCCTCGGGCCACCCCATGTCCCACCAGGCCCTGCTCTCCCAGGAGCACCTGTCGCAGAGCCGGAACTCGCCCATGGGGAAGCGGAAGGCCCAGCCGCTGGCGTCGCTGTCGGACGTGAAGACCTTCTCCTTGTGCTTCTCAGACTGGATGTGCTGCTGCCACTGCTTCTTGCTGTTGCTGTTCTTGCCGCAGAGCCAGCAGTGGTAGCCCATCTGGGGGCACAGCCATCGTGGGTGCCTGCTCCCCCACACCTCTGCCCGGACCACCTCCCTCGAGAGGCTGAGCGCTGGCCAGCTGGGCCTTCCAGGCTGCCCCTCCCAGGTGAGGCTCAGACCACAGCCCTGACCACAGCCCCGAGCACAGCCCCGAGCACAGCCCAAACCACAGCCCAAACCACAGCCCCGAGCACAGCCCCGAGCATGCAGGGCAGGGGCATTACCATGATGTCTGCGTAGTCTGTGGGCATCTGGATCTGCTTCTCCCCTTCCCGAGAACTGATGGGGGTCCCTTCCCCAGGCTTCCCTGGGTTGTGTTTTTTCAGCCACATGTCATAGGTCTGCTGCATGTCCAGGACTGGGCAGGGGCAGGGAGACAGGGCACCTGCTGAGGGGCTTCTCCATCCGTTCTGCCCCATGGTCCCCACTTGATTTGGGAGCCATGAGCATCCCAAGTCCTGCTGATGGGCTGCTTGGCTTCAGGGCCTGGCCTCAGACAGGGCCCGGCCTAGGGTTGGCGGAGAAGGGCCCAGGCAGCAAAAGGGGGTGCAGCAGACGCTCTCGGGCCCGCTGGTGAGTTGAGACTTTCAGCACCGAAGAGACACCGGGGGAGGGCCCGCCCACCCCGTCTGCCCACTCACTCTTGTTCTCCTTCATGAAGGTCCACATGTCCCTCTCCTCCGGGCTGTGTGCGAAGGAGCAGTTCCCCACATATTGGCACTTGCGGCCGTTCTGTGCATGGATGCAGAGCTGTGGGGTGGGCATGGGGAGAGCCTCTGAGTCCCGCTGGAAAGCATCGCTGCCTCCTCGGGGCCCCCCAGCCCCCCGTCCCAGCACTCACATCGTATTGCTGTGGGAAGTTGCGAATGGACGGCAGGGGCCTCACTGACACCCACTTCCTCTTGGCCTTGGACATCACCAGAAGGACCCGCCGCTCCTTGGTCCAGCTGCAGGACAGAGCAGGGTTGGGGAGAGGTCAGGGCACAGCCTGCGTGCTGTGTGACCTCTGTGGAGAGCCCTGGCCTCTCTCAGTTGGCCTCCACACCTGTGGTGGTCGGGTGGCCCCATCCCACCTGAGCCCCCACCTGGCAGCCCACTCACCAGTGCCGGGCCTTGGCACTGCAGTACTTGAGGTCCTTGTCAGGCTCCACCACCTGCCCGTTCCTCCAGCACTGGCCACATACAAACTTCATTTGCAGGTCAAAGGTGCTGGGCCCATGTGTCCTCGGGGCACCCTGTCGGGGGATGGGGAGGGGGGTTGGTGAAGCTGCAGGCACCAGGCCTGAGGCCCTGGGTCTTCACACAGGTAGCCTCCTGGAGAGCCGTGGAATAAGCTGGTCTGCTCCAGGGTCTTCCTGGCAGGCAGTGACCTCCCAACGGCAGGCCCAAGGGCTTCTCAGGGGAGCCAGGTCTGGAACGGGGTTCCCCTTTCCACCCTCTGTGGCTGGTCCCTGCCTCGTCCAACTCCCTGGGAGGCCTGCTGGGTGGAAGCTGCATTTCCCAGGGCAAAGCTCCGTTCTGCTACACTCCCTGCCTTTGCACAGGCTGTTCTCACTGCCCTTCCTCCATTCTTCATCCAGCCTGTTCTAGAAATTCCTTCAAAACTCAGCTCAAGCGCATCTCCTGTGGGAAGCCGGCCCTGGAGCTCTCCTAAGCTGCAGCTGTCCATTTGGTGAGCTCCCACAGTCTCTAAACTGCTCCTGTTGACCGACTCACCCGACTATGAGTGCCGAACCTGTAGAGTGGGGGGTCCGGGAGATGGGAAGCCACCCCGGTGGGGGTGGGGTGGTGGTGGCAGGAGTCAGCCTTGGGTGGTGGGACAGGCATCTGGGTGGCCCTGGTCTCTGGCCCTCCCTCCAGGGCAAGGCCTTGCTGGTCTCTAAGGCCCCACCTACCACGTTCCTTCTCTGCCCTATGTCCCAGCCTTTGGCCTGCTCTTCTGCACCCCTGGGACAGGGCTGAGAGCCAGAGGTGGGAAAAGTGCTCGCTCCGCCTTGTCTCCTGCCACCTCGAACCCCCTCAGCTGGCTACACTGGCCAGCCAGCCGCTCTGTGAATGCATCAGCTGTCCCTCCTCCCTCGTGTAACCTTGAGCCTCCCGGTCTTCCCAGGATCCTTGGGTGCAGGGTCACCCCTTGCTCTTCCAGGCTGCTGGGCGTGATCCTCCTGCCACAGGAACTCCCCCGCAGGAGCTGTGGCCTACTCCCCTGTGTCCCCAGCACTGCCCTGCCCAGGGCCTGCCCTGGAGCAGGAAGGAGCTGTCCTCATTGCTGACTGACCCCTGGCCTGGCGCTGGACAGCTCGCGGGCTGCTCAGCCCCAGGATAACACACGTATGACCCCGGTAATAAGGTGAGGTCAAGCCTTTATGAGCGGGACGGCCTGCACTAGAGCAGGCAAGAAGTGGACCCATGTGGCTACTGATTTCTGGGTGTTCCCCTCGATTCTCACAAGAAGCGTGACAGGAAGGCATTATTACCATTTCCCAGGCGGGATAAAGGGGGCACCGAGGGTATGGTGGCTTAGCCACGGCACTAATGACAGCCACTGCAGTCCTGAGCTCTTCCCTCAAAGCCAGACCCCGTGCCCATGTTCATGACTGCATAGTCTCACCAGCTCTTGCCATAGCAAGTGGCAAGAGGGGTCTCACTATGTTGCCCAGGCTCATCTCAAACTCCTGGCCTCAAGGGATCCTTCTGCCACAGCCTCCTGCGTAGCTGGGCTGCATGTGCACTACCACACTCAGCTAGTGTTCTCTCTTTGAAAGGTGCCATCAGCCCCTCACTGCTTCCCTGCCAGCTCCTGGCCAGAAGGAAAAAGAAACAGACGGGGAGGGGAAAAGAGGACTGCACGGGAGACTGATGGAGGGCAGCAGGGACCAGGAAGAGGGGAGAAAAAGAGAAGAGGACCAGGAACAAAGAGGTCAGGGAGCAAGGGAATGCTCGAGGTGGTGGGCAGCCCTGCCAGCCAGCCTGGCCCAGGGACCCCCAGGCAGCCTGCCCTGCTCCCTGTCACACCCTGGTCAGCCTCCTGAGTGGTCCAGGGGCCCAGCCTTCCCCCAAGTTAATCAGCGGGTGGCCTCACGTGGATGAAAGGGTCAGTGCTCACGTGTGGATGGCATGGAGGCTTCATCTCACACTTACTGTCTCCTGGGCGCTGGGCCCAGCCCTCTGAGCCCCAGGGCCCTCCACTGTCATCTACGTTACAGTGATCCCACCACCTGGGGACGATGTGAGCACAGGGCAGCTTAGGTTGGCTCCTGTGAGCCTCACACCCACCCCAGGAGATGGGAGGGTCAGGGTTCTGATCCCCATCTGGGAGTGATGGATGAGAATGCTGAAGGTGGAGAGGGAGAAGAGTGAGCCCCGGACAGGATGTCAGAGAACCTGGGAATTGCCCCACTCAGTGTGCCCCTGGGCAAGTCACTAACAATCTCTCAGCCTCAGCTTCTCTATCTGCAAATGCCACAATCCCATGGCTCCCATCTTCAGGACCATGGCGAAGATCAGGAGGGATGGGAGGGGATACCACAATCAGTGGTGTCAGCCTGAGCAGTACTGGGATATTTACAAGGTCTCGGCGTATTTCTCCTGAAGTCTTTTTTTTTTTTCAGATGGAGTCTCGCTCTGTCACCCAGGTTAGAGTGCAGCGGCGTGATCTCGGCTCACTGCCAGCTCCACCTCCCAGGTTCGTGCCATTCTCTTGCCTCAGCCTCCAGAGTAGCTGGGACTACAGGTACCCGCCACCACGCCCCGCTAATTTTTTGTACTTTTAGTAGAGATGGGGTTTCACCGTGTTAGCCAGGATGGTCTTGATCTCTTGACCTTGTGATCCGCCCGCCTCGGCCTCCCAAAGTGCTGGGATTATAGGTATGAGCCACCGCGTCCGGCCCCTTTTTTTTCATTTTTTTTTGAGACACAGTCTCACTCTGTCACCGAGGCTGGAGGTCAATGGCACAATTTCAACTCACTGCAACCTCTGCCTCCATGGTTCAAGCAATTCTCCTGCCTCAGCCTCCCAAGTAGCTGGGATTACAGGCGCGCACCAACACGCCCGGCTAATTTTTTGTATTTTTAGTACAGATGGGATTTCACTACTTTGGACACGCTGGTCTCGAACTCCTGACCTCGTAATCCGCCCGCCTCAGCCTCCCAAAGGCTGGTGGGATTACAGGTGTGAGCCACTGTGCCTGGCCTCCGAAGACATTTATTTATTTATTTATTTATTTAATTTATTTTATTTATTTATTTTTTTTGAGACGGAGTCTCGCTCTGCCGCCCGGGCTGGAGTGCAGTGGCCGGATCTCGGCTCACTGCAAGCTCCGCCTCCCGGGTTTTCACCATTCTTCTGCCTCAGCCTCCCGAGTAGCTGGGACTACAGGTGCCCGCCACCTCGCCCGGCTATTTTTTTGTATTTTTTTAGTAGAGACAGGGTTTCACTGTGCTAGCCAGGATGGTCTCGATCTCCTGACCTCGTGATCCGCCCGACCCGGCCTCCCAAAGTGCTGGGATTACAGGCTTGAGCCACCGCGCCCGGCCCGAAGACATTTATTAATTACAAATTATAGAAATGATCCCTGAAGGCCGGGCGCGGTGGCTCAAGCCTGTAATCCCAGCACTTTGGGAGGTCGAGACGGGCGGATCATGAGGTCAGGAGATCAAGACCATCCTGGCTAACACGGTGAAACCCCGTCTCTACTAAAAATACAAGAAAATTAGCCGGGCGAGGTGGCGGGCGCCTGTAGTCCCAGCTACTCGGGAGGCTGAGGCAGGAGAATGGCGTGAACCCGGGGGAGCGGAGCTTGCAGTGAGCCGAGATCGCGCCACTGCAATCCAGCCTGGGGCACAGAGCAAGACTCCGTGTCAAAAAAAAAAAAAAAAAAAAAAAGAAATGATCCCTGAAAATATAGTCTTACTTACAAAGAGGAAAGCTCTAATTTTACAATAGAGAATGTTTACAATGGAGGCACCTTGAATCAAGTTACAGAAGTTTAATTAGATTGTCACCAGTGAAGGGACACACTGAGATGATGCATCCCCTGATGTGTGAGCTGAGAACACGACATCAGCTCTGTGGAATGAGGAAACTCACACGAGCCCAGAGGGATGGACCTTTTACAAAACATCTGGCTCTTCAAAAATGTCAATGTGACACAAGGCAAAGACTAAAGAACTGTTTCTTCATTAAGGGAGACGAAAAAGAGACACAACAAGGCTCATGCCTATAATCGTTGCACTTGGGGAGGTCAAGGTGGGAGGATTGCTTGAGCCCAGGAGTTTCAGATAAGCCTGGGCAAGATGGCAAGCCCCACATCCCCAGCCCCATGGTCTTAAAAAATAGACAAATCAGCCGGGTGTGGTGGTGCATGCCTGTAATCCCAGCTACTCAGGAGGCTGTGGCAGGAGGATCACCTGAGACCAGAAGGTCGAGGCTGTAGTGAGCCATGATCATATCACTGCACTCCGGGCTGGGTGACAGAACAAGACCCTGTCTCAAAATAAATAAAATAAAATGAGACACCAACAGCTGAATATGGTACATTACCCTGGATTTGGGGACAATTCACGAAATCTGAATAATGGCATAGTATCAGAAGGCCTTACCATGCTGCTGCTGGCCTTCCCCGCGTGCGCCTCCATCTGCTGCCAGTACTTCTTAGACTCCTGAACGATGTCTTCATGAGTCATGCCTGGGGAGGGTGGGGGCAGACACAGGCATCTTTCAAGGTGCTCAGCAAGGAGGGAGGCGGGGGGTCCACGAGGTGCCAGGGCCCCCCGAGGCTTAACTGGAGGAGCCCTATTCCCAGTTAGCCCAGTCACAGTAAGATGTGGGGTGCAAAGGAATCACTGTCCATCTGCAAAATGGGAACGAAGACCTTCTCAAGCCTCACTGGGAGTGAAAGAATTAAATGCAGCCAAGAGTGGGAAAATGCAGTAGAAGGATATTGGCTCTGTACTGTGGTGGGGAGTCCCCTGCTCCCATGCCATGCCAGTGACCCTGTCTCCTGGGCCGGTGACTCAGCACCCTTCCCTGACCCCCATCTCCCTCAGTGGGGCTGCAAGCCTAGTGCCTGCTTGGCAGCCCCTGGCCTCCCTGGCACTTAGGGCTCCATGCCTGCCCAGCCTGGCTCACCAGCTTGCCATGGTACCTTGGCTTTTTACTGCCAGTCCCCAAAGGGCAAATACCCCAGCCTGGTGGCATGGACCCCCCAGTCTGTCTCCCCACCAGCCTCAGACTGTTGCCACTGAGCCCGACCTTGGAGATCCAGCTCCCAGCTCTTCCATGAGCCTGCCCTCTTCCCAACGCTCTCCATCTTTCTCACGTCTTTCCCACAACGGATGTGGCCTCCCACCTTGACCTATGGCCCCTGCTCCACGACAGCCAATCATCATCGGTGTTTACTTGGGGCAAGACGCTGCACTTGACATCCAGTTTCTTGCTGATGATCCGCAAGTATGTATCTACAGGCCAGACCTTTCCTGTGAACTTCAGACCCCCACATCCGCTGCCTCCAACATCTCCACGTGAAGTCCACCAGGCAGCTCAGACTTCCCACGTCCCACATTGAGCCTGAGCCGCTCCTCTTACAGCCTTCTCCCTCTTAGAACATAGTAGCCCCCTTCTTCTTGTTGCTCTGATCTTGGAGTCGACCTTGACACTCTCCTTTGTCTCATACTTCATATCTGGTCCATCAACAAATCTTGCTGGCTCCACCCTCAAAATACACCCAGAATCGAACTGCTTCTCCCACCTCCCACATCACCACCCTGGCCTGAACCACCCTCCCCGATCTCCCGGCTTCTGCCCTTGCTCCTCCATCTCTACCCAGCAGCCAGAGCGACTTTTGCAAAGTACTGATCAGATCATACAACTCCACCCACTTAAAACCCTCCTCCAGACACTGTAAATCATATTTAGAACAATCCCAATTGTTCCTGTTTAAGGCCTAGAGACTCCTATATGCTCAGGCCTCTCCAACCTCTCAGGCTTCATTCCGCCTCTACTGACTAAGCTGCTCCACCCCCAGGGAAAATCCTTTCTGTGTGGAGCTTGCTTCTGCCTCAGAGCCTCAGTCTGATCTCTCTTCCTGGAATGCACTCCCTGCACTTCCCTGGTCAAAAGTCGCCTCCTCCGAGAGGCCTTCCCAGCCACCTTACCCAAAACACTCCCATCCCCGTGTCTGTCTCCGTCCCCTTGCTCAGCTTTATCTTCCTCATAATGCTGAGGCACACCTGAAATTCCACCACTGCATTTCCTCAACTCTAAGCAGACGCTGAGTACCATATTCTATACCCCCGCCCCACAAAATGCTGCTAATTAAATGATGACAGGCAGTGGGGGTAAATGTGCATCCTAGAACAGATGGAATACAGGGTTTAGTCACCTGTTTCTATATTGTCTGTCTGGCCTCCAATTATAAATGTAGGTTCTCTGAAACTGAGGGCCTCGACTAGACCATGGCTGAATGCCCTGACAAGAGAAGGTGCTCAGTGAATCCCGGATGGGTGAGTGGGAGAACACCTTCCAGTCCCGGCAGCAGCTCTGCGAGGTAGAGGTGGGCTCCCCGTTTCCCAGATGAGCACTGGAGGCTCAGTGAGGAGCAGGGACTTGCTGGCGACCCCCCAGGGAGCAAGCAGAGGCATCGCTGCAGGAGCCCAGGTGACTCCCTCCCCTCTCCGTGCTCCCTGGAGGGTGCCTGCGAGGGGAAAAACCCAGATCTCCGAGCCTGGAAGTGTCCTGAGAGCAGAGCTTCTCTCCTCTGTGGTGCCTGGGACTCATCAGCTCCTCCAGAGAGCCCACCCCGCAGCCACCTCCCCTGAACCCTCCCGAAGTCCCCTCCAGCAACCAGGGGGCCCTGGCCTGTAACCCCCAGTCAGTCCTGCGCTCCCTTCACGTGCACCGCCTGCCCCTCACCTAAGTCACCCGCCCTCCACCTTCACCGCCTGCCCCTCACCTGAGTCACCCGCCCTCCACCTGCACCGCCTGCCCCTCACCTGAGTACTGCTGCAGCAGCCAGACCTTGAGCTCAATGAAGCTGTGGGCGAAGTGGCAGCTGTCCTCCCGCAGGCAGCCGTAGCGCACCTCGTGGCGGCACACGTCGAACTGGAAGTGCTCCTGGAACTGGCGGATCTTGGAGTACTTGAGGGAGGTGGAGCGGACGATGTGCACCAGGCACCTAGCGGGCAGGTGGGAGGGGCACGATGCAGTCCGCAGCCCCTCTGACCTTCTCTCCTGGTAGGGCCACCTTCCCAGTGCCAGGCTCTCCCTGGGCACCCCCTGATCTATGTACCAAGTCCAGGCCATGGATGATACAGGAGGGCAGAAACGGGGCTCCTATGCTCAGGCATCCCTGGGCCTGGGTCCCAGCGCTGCTTTACTTCTGTCCCTCCCCTCAGGATTCAAAGCTGGAGCTGCCAGCAAGCAGAGGACACCACCCTCAGGTTTCCAACTTGATTCTACAGGGCTGGTCCTGCACCCTGAGGAACACTAACCAAGCATGTCCTCCGGGCCAGGAGTCTTAATTACCCTCACTGCAGCCTCAGGAGCCTAGAGCATCATCAGCTTTACAGACGAGGAAACCCAGGCTTGGATGTAAGACAGGACTGGCCCAGGAATTGGACCCAGGTCTGTCTGACTGCAGGGCCTGGGCTCCATATGCACACTGAGGCAGAACCAAGGGGAACAAGAGGAAGAAAGGGGTGGCGCCAGACCTGACCCAGGCCTCCCCTCACTGCCTGATGCTGATGTCCTGACATTGGAGGGTGCTGGGCTAGAGTCAGAGACGGGGCCCCCTGCTCGCTGTCAGCTGAGTAAGCTACTTCCAAGCCTCAGCTTTTTCTTCTGTTCAACAGGGCCAGTAATTCCTCCTCATAGGACTGCTAAGATAATTAATACACCCAAGACAATGCTTGGAATATAGTAGATGTTCGATAAATGTGATTCGCATCCTTTCCAGGTGGAGGCTGGATTTGATTCCCAAATTCTGCCCCTTTCCTTGCACCCTAGGTCCACTCTTTCAGTTCAGTCTTTCCTCAGCCATCTGAGCTGACTCTCCAGTAGCCCCCAGGCCCCAGCCTGGGCTGAGCATCCCACTCACTTGTTGTTGTAGAAGCTGTGCTTGGCAGCCAGGTTGGAGCAGACAGACGGAGAGTCCTTGGTGCCTTTGCTGATGATCCGGGGTTTACTGTCAAAGCAGATCTGCCCAGGGAGGGGAAGGGCTGGGACCTGGCATGGCCACCTGAGGAGGGGGTGAGCTGGGATCCCGCATAGCTACCTGGGGAAGGACAGCTGGGTCCCTGCAAGCCCTGCCCTGGGTCAGAGGAGCGAGGAAGGGAATCCCTGGGGCTGTGGCCTTGTCTCTCTGGTTCCAGCTCACAGGTGACCTGGGCCTTGGCTCCCTTCCTCGCCCTCCTCCCTCTCTCTGATCCCACCACTCCCAATGCCTGGGGCAGGGGGTTACTTCACGTCAAAAAAATATATATAAAAAGGAATGGCAAGTGCTTTATGAACTATAGGCGATCACCTGGCTATGAACTATGATTCCCAGGCCAATGCTCCCCGTAGGGGGTTGGCACAAGTCCCGACCTCAAAGAGTTGGGGGAAGGGCTGGTAGTGCCAGGGATGAGGGTTGGACTGAGCCACAGCAAACCCTGCCAGCAACCCGGACCTGGAGCCCTTGCTCTGCGGACACAGACGTGCCACTGCCCCTGCCCTCAACATGCTACGACTGGGTGGGGAGGCAGCGGCCAAGTTCACTCCGGAGGCCAAGTGGGGTTTTCAGGGCCAGCTCTGGGGAGAGAATTAACAGCAGCTCAGTGGCGCTGCTGGGATCACACTGCAGCTGAGAGGCTCCAAGCCCAGAAACACAGGACAGTGCCCTGTGGGGAGGGCACAGCCAGCTACAGGCAGGAAGTGCAATGGCCACTGAAGCCAGCAGGGCCGAGGGAAGGCATGTGGGGGAGGCCTGAGATGTGGGGCCGTGGACACGGCACTTGGAATCGCTGAGCAGTGCCAAATACATCATACCCACAACAAGGGATGAAGGGGAAGCCCTGGACAGGCCCTCAACCTGCCTGTGTCCTGGGGGCCTGGCTGTGGGGACCACCAGCGGCAGCTGGTGCTGGGAGGTGGGCATGACTCCAGGGGCAGAATGCCTGGGTTTGAAGTTCAGTTCTGCACGGCACTGTCCATGTGGCTGAGGGCAGCTCCTCGCTACCCTGAATCTCAGCCTCAACATCTGTAAAATGGGGATATCTGCCTGCCAGCACTGCCGTGACAATGGAAATGACTTCTTTTTTTTCTTGAATAGGGTCTCACTCTGTCACCCAGGTTGGAGTGCAGTGGCTCGATCTTGGCTCACTGTAGCCTCTACCTCCTGGACTCAAGCAATCCTCCCACCTTAGCCTCCTGAGGAACTGGGACCAGAGGCGCATGCCACCAAGCCCAGATAATTTTTAACTTTTTTATGAGATGGAGTCTCAAGTGTAGTTGCGTGATCTTGGCTCACTGCAACCTTTGCCTCCCAGGTTCAAGTGATTCTCCTGCTTCAGCCTCCCAACTAGCTGGGACTACAGGCATGCACCACAACGCCCAGCTAATTTTTGTATTTTTAGTAGAGACAGGGTTTCACCATGTTGGCCAGGCTGGTCTCAAACTCCTGACCTCAATTGATCTGCCCGCCTCAGCCTCCCAAAGTGCTGGGATTACAGGCGTGCGCCGCTGCACCAGGCTGGGAATGAGAAACAGAAACAACCACATGCCAAGCCTGGCCTGTGACCGGCTGTCAGGAAAGAGCAGGCGTTAAGAGTTATGATTTTTCTTTCCAGCCTCAGTTTCTGCCTCTGCAAAATGAGGGGGCTGGATCAGATTTGGCCTCTAGCCAGACAGGATCCTAGGGCCCTGACTTACTGACCCTCCAGGACCTACTGGTTCTAAAGCCAGGCCTCCACAGCCTACTGGTTCCAGGGCTGACCTCCTATGGTGGTCCGTGCCAGGGAGCATCCCCGGCCCTGTCTGTGCCATGGCCTATGGGGTGGCAGTGGGTGGGCGGGCGGTACCTCGCAGAGGAAGGTGAAGATGCCCTGGTGCTCCTTCAGGAGCTTGGCGATGGTGAGGCTGCCACGCTTAACACCCCCCAGCGGGTCGAAGAGCAGGTCGCGGTTGAGGGTGCCCTTCCGCTCCTCGGTCCACACGTCGATCTCCTCCTGATGGTAGGCGAAGGTGCAGTTATCCCCGTACTTACAGTCCTGCTTGTTAATCATGTCTGCAAAGAGGCAACAGGACACACGTTCCGCCAGGCGGGGACAGAAGCCCGCAGCACCCTCGCCACCCTGCTGTGGCCTGCGGGGCTCTAGCCCCATGAGCCAGGCAGGGCTTGGCTCCACCCCAACACAGGTGACGCAGCGGCTGCTGCACCCCCTGCTGCCAGGACTTGGCAGAGCTGGAAATTCCTTTCCAAACACCAGGCCCCGTTCTGCACTCAACACCTGCAGAGTACAGTAATCACTCCTGCCCCACTCACCCCACAGGACTGCTTTTGAAGAAGTAGACAAGTCTCTAAATAAATATAAGGGATTTGGTTTTTGTTTTGTTTTGTTTTTTTGAGATGGAGTTTCGCTCTTGTTGCCCAGGCTGAGTGCAGTGGCGCGATCTCGGCTCACTGCAAGCTCCGCCTCCCGGGTTCCCGCCATTCTCCTGCCTCAGCCTCCCGAGTAGCTGGGACTACAGGCGCCGCCACCACGCCCGGCTAATTTTTTTGTATTTTTAGTGGAGACGGGGTTTCATTGTGTTAGCCAGGATGGTCTCGATCTCCTGACCTCGTGATCCGCCCGTCTCGGCCTCCCAAAGTGCTGGGATTACAGGCTTGAGCCACCGCGCCCGGCCAATTTTGTATTTTTAATAGAGACAGAGTTTCTCCATGTTGGTCAGGCTGGTCTCAAACTCCTGACCTCAGGTGATCTGCCCATCTCAGCCTCCCAAAGTGCTGGGATTACAGGCGTGAGCCACTGTGCCTGGCAAATACAAGGGATTTAAAAACAATTATTCACCAGGAAAATAACAATAGCATGTACTCTGGCGTCAGACAGAATTGGGCTAGGATTCCGCATTACTCCCCAAGCCTCAGCTGTCTTTGCTATGAATGGAGGAGAATGGGTTGTTGGAATCAAGTGAGATAATACATAAAGCTGGTGGGGGTGCTGGGCACAGTGGCTCATGCCTGTAATCCTAGGACTTTGGGAGGCTGAGACAGGAGAATTGCTTGAGGCAAGGAGTTCAAGACCAGCCTAGGCAACAAATTAAGACCCCATCTCTTTTTTTTTTTTTTTTTTTTTGAGACGGAGTCTCGCTCTGTCGCCCAGGCTGGAGTGCGGTGGCCGGATCTCAGCTCACTGCAAGCTCCACCTCCCGGGTTTACGCCATTCTCCTGCCTCAGCCTCCCAAGTAGCTGGGACTACAGGCACCCGCCACCTCGCCCGGCTAGTTTTTTGTATTTTTTAGTAGAGATTGGGTTTCACCATGTTAGCCAGGATGGTCTCGATCTCCTGACCTCGTGATCTGCCCGTCTCGGCCTCCCAAAGTGCTGGGATTACAGGCTTGAGCCACCGCACCCGGCCAAAGATCCCATCTCTACAAAAAAATTAAAAATTAAAGAATAAGCTGGGTGTGGTGGCATGTGCCTGCAGTCTCAGCGACTCAGGAGGTTGAGGTGAGAAGAGACTTAAGCCTAGGAAGTTGAAGCTGCAGTGAGGTATAATAGCACCACTCACTTTAGCCGGAGCAACAGAGCAAGACCCTGTCTCATAAAACAAAAACAAAACAAAACAAAATTTCCGGGGGCTGGGCCATCTGGAGAGAGGAAAGGTGGCTCAGAACCTGGAGATCTGCCATTTCCTGGGGGTGGGACCTGTTTTTCTTTCTCCTCCTCCCACTCTAAGTCTGCCTTGTCTCATCCCTCTGCCAGGCTCTTGGCGTACAGGACAAACAGGCCACAGACCTGGAGGAGTGGGGCAGATCCCTGGGTGGGAGTGGGGGTAATTACACGGGGAAGCACCGCAGAGAAGGGCTTCCCAAGATTCAGGCGGTGCTTGGAGGAGGAGCAGAGGACGACCAGGCTCAAAGGGCGCAGCGTGTGTGACGGAATCAGGGAGGGTCAGTGCGTTTGGGGAATGGTTAGAGCAGAGGGGTGAGGGGGTGGATGCGGGCACGTGTAGGCCTTGTTGCAGAATTTGGACTTCATCCCACTGGCAACGGGCAGTGGCTGATGGAGGCTTCAACCCAAGAGTGACATGTCCTTAGACCAACCCGGCTGCTGGGAGGACGAGGAGCAAGTTTAGGAGGCCTGGGCAGGCCACAGCTAGGGGCCAGGTCGGGGGAGAGGCAGAGCCGTGGGTGCGCTCTCAAAGCCTCCGTTTCCTCCTCCAGAGCTGTGAGGCTGCAAGCTGACGGAATGAAAGGGCTACACTGGGAAGAGCTTAACGATTCGGGGCTATTCACACATTGCCGTACAGCGGGACCAAGGCGCTTGGCTGGGACCAGAAAGAAGCAAGTCAGGGACATGATGGATGTCCATTAAATACCAACCAGGCTGATGTGAGCCAGAAATGAGGACAGTGACAACAGAAGAGCGACAGAGAGCTCAGGTGGACGGAGCCCTTACCATGCGCCAGTCCTAAATGCTTCCTGTGGCTGCTGGGCACACCGCCCCACAGCCCCTCAGGGCCCTACAGTGGTAAGAGAAGCCAGCTCCCTGTGAGTCATGTAGGCCCCTGCCACTCCAGAGCACAGGCCAGTGAGGGGCTCCGGGTCCGGCCAAATGTCCCAAATGTGTCCCGCCTGCCTCTGGAAGCTGCTCAGGGCAAGAGACGCTCATTGTGATGCAGAATTCCTCCCGCATGGGTCCCAGGAGCCTAGGCCCCAGCGTTCTCCTCCCATGCGGCTGTGAGGCCCACCCCGGTTCTATGTACCGGTGATGGGGAGCAGAGAGGCGGCTGGGGGTGGAGGGGCTGAGCCCCAGCTGTGCTGCCGGCCCCGCTGCAGCCCACCCACCTTTGCACAGGTAGTAGGAGCCCACAAAGCTGGTCTTGGTGGGCCGAGGCCGGATCCGCTTCCAGGTCTGGTCCTCTGCGCTCCGGAGCCGGCCGAGCAGGATGTCCCGCTTGCACTTGTGCTCAAGGCCCTCACGGTAGGTGTAGTCGCCAGCCCGGGGGCCTATGGGCAGGGTGGACACACATGGTAATTCCGGAAGCAGAATTGAAGGGTGATGGCTGGCAAGCCCATGCGATTGGTAGGTATTGGCCCCCTCCTTATATATCTACCTCCCCTGAGGGCCTCCCACCAGCTCCCAGCACACCCTTCCTGGCTACTTGCTCCCTGGAGACCGGGGGGCCATGCTGGAGTAAAGCCCTCCAAGGAGCCCATTCTTGACACACCCCCCCTTTTTTTTGAGACAGAGTCTCGCTCAGTTACGCAGGCTGGAGTGCAGTAGTGTGATCTCAGCTCACTGCAACCTCCACCTTCCGCGTTTGAGCAATTCTTCTGCCTCAGCCTCCCGAGTAGCTGGGACTATAGGCGAGCACCATCAAGCCTGGCTACTTTTTGTATTCTCAGTAGAGACAGGGTTTCGCCATGGTGGCCAGGCTGATCTCAAACTCCTGACCTCAAGTGATCCGCCTACCTCGGCCTCACAAAGTGCTGGGATTACAGATGTGAGCCACCATGCCCGGCCTGCCCATCCCCTTTCTACCACCGCCCTCACTCTCTAGTGAGTCTGACCATGTTAGTGTTTCTCTAGCAAGAACTGTGAAGACAGTGCCTGGCAGGGACAGACCCCAAACTCCTGCCCCTTTCCTTTTTTTGCCCCAGAGGGCCTTCTGTTTTCTGGCACTTATCTCCAACTGAGACACTGGGATTCTTTTGATCTGGGATCCCATGTTCCTGAGATTCCCAGTTCTCTGGGCAGAGGGGTGGAGTCTGCAGGTGAAATGTTACCTGTCTTGGGGTAGCAGAGCTGGCAGGCCTGCTTGAACTCGTGGGTGGCAGCCAAGGGGTTCTTGATGAGCAAGGCAGTGTTGGGCATGCAGGGCTCTGGCTGTGACAGGAGGAAGGAGGCCACTGTGGGCACTGGATGATGGCTGAGGCCACTAGGGCCAGCCTGGGCACCAGAAGGGGGGAGTGCCCTATGACCCCCCTCCTACCCAAGAGCAAAACCACCACCCAGGACCCCTCCTCTTGCTCCACCCTCCCAGCCAGGAGAGCGCTTTGTAATGTGGTCCAAGAGTCTAGAATATCAGGACCGCCTTGGGAAGCCCCCAGGCTAGTGGGTGACCTGGGTCTTGGCTCTGAGCCTTTCTTTGAAGGCAAGCTGAATGTGAAAGCATAGAAATGGGAGGGGCCGTGATTGCAGCCTGTGCTCATGCCCTCCGCCAATCCCCCAAGTCATCAGCAGATGGGGAGGAAGGCAAGACTCAGAGAGGTTAGGGAACTTCACCAGGACCACACAGCTAGTGTAGGTCAGAGTGCAGCATCCTCATCAAATGCCCTTTTTTTTTTTTTGAGATGGAGTTTTGCTCTTGTTGCCCAGGCTGGAGTGCAATGGCATGCTCTCGGCTCACTGCAACCTCTACCTCCCAGGTTCAAGCAATTTTCCTGCCTCAGCCTCCTGAGTAGCTGGGATTACAGGTGTCCACCACCACACCCAGTTAATTTTTATATTTTTAATAGAGACGGGGTTTCACAATATTGGCCAGACTGGTCTCGAACTCCTGACCTCGTGATCCGCCCGCTTCGGCCTCCCAAAGTGCTGGGATTATAGGCGTGAGCCACCACGCCCAGCCCTTCATCAGATGCTCTTTTATTTATTTATTTATTTGTTTATTTATTTATTTATTTTATTTTTTGAGATGGAGTCTTGTTCTGTCGCCCAGGCTGGAATGCAGTGGTGCATTCTTGGTTCACTGCAAGCTCTGCCTCCTGGGTTCACACCATTCTCCCACCTTAGCCTCCCAAGTAGCTGGGACTACAGGTGCGCACCACCACGCCCAGCTAATTTTTTGTATTTTTTGTATTAGCCAGGATGGTCTCTATCTCCTGACCTTGTGATCTGCCCGTCTCAGCCTCCCAAAGTGCTAGGATTACAGGCGTGAGCCACCACGCCCAGGCGAGATGCTCTTTTAAACTCAGGACCTGGCTGAGTCTGGAGACCAGGGATGCTACTAACCCTGGGGAAGTCACTTCACCCTCTGAGACTTGAATTCTTCCACCAGACAAGGGCAATGGTGCCCTCTGTGTGCCTGCCCAGCACATGGCTTGGTGAGGAAGGACACGAGGTAACCATCTTTGATCCATCCACTGTGGGGGTGCCCCGCCATGGGGAATGCAGCACCTTACCCTGTGCAGACGGCTCATTCCCCGACTCTAGAACCCACAACCCCCAGCAGGGAATGAGAGGCCTGGATCCCCACTCCAGTCACTCACCGAGGGGGCTGGTTTCTGAGCACCGCTAGGGGGACGGTGGTCCTGTGAGTTGGTCTCCTCTGGGCAGGGAGAAGACATAGGGTCAGTGGCTCTGGCTCTGAGGCGTGAGGGGCCTTCCTAGGGCTTCCCCTTATGTGTCGCTAACTCAGAGAAGCCTCCAGGCCACACGTCCTCTCCCACTCCCGCTGAACCTCTGACTCTATCCTCTCCTCTCCACTACCCTGGGGCAAAGACGCCTCCCAGCCCGTGTGTCCACTCCTTGCTTAAACTGGCCAGGGCTTCCTGCTGCCCCTAGGAGAAAGCCCAAGTTCCTTAGCTTGCTCCCAGGTCCTTGGAGACCAAGGCCCCCACCCCAGCTGCTCTGCTTCTCAGCCAGCCCCGCGCCATGCTGTGCCAGGATAGTGCCCCTGCTTCCTCTGCCTGGCAGGCAGAGAACTTGAACTTTTCCTTCAAGACCCCGCCTTCAAGAGCTTTTCCTTCAAGATCACTTCCTCCAGGAAGCCTCCTTTGGCCCTGAGGCTGAGCGAATCCCCTCCATGCCCCCACTGTCCCGTTAAGTCCTCTCAGTCGAGTGCCCTGGGCTGTGTCCGACTGCCGAAAGCTAGCCCCACCAGGGCCCAGACAACCCGGCTTCCTCCCTGGGTCCCTGGCACCCAGCCCAGAATGGTGCTGTGGGAGGCCATGACCTTGTGCCCCGCCCCCAGCCTCAGGATCATCCCATGGGATCTCACCAGCCTGGTGACCCAGGGTCCTGGGAGGCTGGGCAGGGAGCACCAGACTGGGAGTCTAGAGGCCTGGACTGTCGTAGCTCTCCTCTGCTTGATCTTGAAGAAGACACCCGCCCCTCAGGCCCAGCCCCACACTGTGCTGAGCACTGCAGAGACAGCAGCCAGAGACATGGCCCGGGATTGCTAAGGGGTAATGGGGACAAACAGATCTGCAACTCAGCTCCACTCTCCAGGGACCAGAGACCACAGCACTGTGCAGTCTGTGCAGGGAGGCTGGGCGTGCCCGCCTATGGCCTTACCCACGAAGCAGTCAGGTTTGTCCAGGGAGCCTCGTGTCGACCCAAAGCTGTCCAGCGCATCCAGTCGGGTCTCCGAGTACGGCAGCAGGTCCAGAGGGTCTAGCGTGGGGCCCGGGGGATCGAGGGCATCCAGCACAGAGGCGGCCAGCTTCTTGGAGGGGTCCATGACCAAGCCGAAGGAGGCAGGGGGCAGTGGGCTGGAGACAGGGATGGAGCCACCCACCACAGGTGGTAGCAGTGGGGTCCCGCCGGGGAACACGGGTATCAGCTGGGGCAACTCACTAGGCACGCCGCTGCCAGACAGGCCACCCTGGACCAGAGACTACGAGGCAGGGACAGAGGGAGGGGTCAGAGGAAAACAGGACTGCCCAGGCCTGGGCAGCATCAGGCACTTGGGGAAGCAAGGAGACCTGCACCCTGTCCCCTGGCTTCAGCCTGTCCCACGGGGGAGCAGTGCTCACTATGGTCCCTTCTGGCCAGACATTCTGGAGCTTCATTTTTTTTCTTTTTTTTTTTTGAGACGGAGTCTTGCTCCATTGCACAGACTGGAGTGCAGTGGCGTGATCTTGGCTCACTGCAACCTCCGCCTCCCGGGTTCAAGCGATTCTCCGGCCTCAGCCTCCTGAGGAGCTGAGACCAGAGGCATGCGCCACCATGCCCGGCTAATTTTTGTATTTTTAGTGGAGACGGGGTTTCACCATGTTGGCCAGGCTGGTCTCAAATTCCTGACCTGAAGTGATCCGCCTGTCTTGGCCTCCCAAGGTGCTGGGATTACAGGCATGAGCCACCGTGCCCAGTCTGCAGCTTCATTTCTGTCCCTACTGAGGCCTCCTCCTGAGACACATGACATGAGCATGGGGACCTTCCCTCCACCCCTGGGACAGTGGAGACACAGTGGGGAGAGGGACTCAGGGGAGCACAAGGAGGGCGGTGTGGCTCACCAGCGAGTCCAGGAGGGTGTCCAGCTCTGGGCCAAAGACGTCCCCATCTGAGAAGTCATCCAGGCTGTCGGTGCTGGGGAGGGTCCTGCTGCTGTCCAGCGGGGCCAGCAGGTCCAGAACATGAGGGAATAGGGGCAGCGTGGGCGTGGAGGGGAGGAGGGCTGGGGAGGCTCGAGGGTCCACATAGCAGTCTGCGGTGGGGTAGGCAAGAGATGAAGGGGAGCACTGCTTGGTGGGGGTGGAGGAGGCATCCTGGGCCCCACGACGCTCACCCAATACCTTCCCTTCTTCCTTCAGCTCTTCCCAGGAGCCCTGCCTTCCCCATCGGCTGATCCCACTGGCAGATGCTCAGGGGGTGGTCAAGGAAGGCCACAGCCCCAGAGCTGGGAGGGGCCCTCAGTCCTATGATGTCAACCCTTGGCCCAGGCTCAATGCCTGAATGTCCACTATTGCTGCCTACTTCCTCTGGGGTAAGCAACGCCCTCTCCAGGGGACACTCTTAAAAAGGCAACCTTTTCTGGAAGCCAATGAGGAAGAGGAGGGGAAAGGGCTTTGGAAGAGGCGGGGATGTGCAGGCAGCCTGGAGTGAAGGCCATGGAACTGTTGCACCCAGCTAAGAGGCAGCGCCCCCCTCTGCCAGGCTAGAGATGCCCTCCCCTCCCTGAGCAGGTCTGTGGCTCTCAACCCACTGTTTTCTCCCATGCCTCAGGGAGTATCAGGGTGGGGAACCCCTCAAAGGCCCTCTCGTCTACAGGGCTGGGATAGGGAGAGGACTTGACTCCCCTGACCTCTAGGGGACATCAGGGGTGGGGGGCTGAGTGCCCCCCAACCTGGGGCCTCAATTTCCACTTGTTCCCTCATATCAGGGACATTACCTGTTTCGATGTCATCTATGGACCCCAATCCATTAGAAGTTCCCTGTGGGGAGAGGGCCACAATGGCTCTGTGGCTGGGAAGGCCCCGATCCCGGCACCCAGGACCAGCCCCTCCCCACATGACTACGCTGTTGACGCAGCACCCAGGAGCACTTAGAGTGCCAGGGGAGATTAAAGCCCTCACATGCAGCTGGGCGCGGTGGTTCATGCCTGTAATCCCAGCACTTTGGGAGGCCGAGGTGGGCGGATCACCTGAGGTCAGAAATTTGAGACCAGCGTGGCCAACATGGTGAAACTTTATCTCTACTAAAAATACAAAAAGTAGTCGGGCATGGTGGCAGGAGCCTGTAACCCCAGCTACTTGGGAGGCTGAGGCAGGAGAATGGTTTGAACCCAGGAGGCGGAGGTTGCAGTGAGCTGAGATCATGCCACTATACTCCAGCCTGGGCAACTCCGCCTCAAAAAAAAAAAAAAAAAAAAAAAAAAAAAAAAGGCAGGGCGTGGTGGCTCATGTCTGTAATCCCAGCACTTTGGGAGGCTGAGGCGGGCAGATCACCTGAGGTCGGGAGTTTAAGACCAGCCTGACCAATATGGAGAAACCCCGTCTCTACTAAAAATACAAAATTAGCCGGGCGTGGTGGCACATGCCTGTAATCCCAGCTACTAGGGAGGCTGAGGCAGGAGAATCACTTGAACCCGGGAGGCAGAGGTTGTGGTGAGCCAAGATCGTGCCATTGCACTCCAGCCTGGGCAACAAGAGCGAAACTCCATCTCAAAAAAAAAAAAAAAACAGCCCTCACACGTGCTGGGTCCTCACCCCTGTGGTGCCCAGCAAGGGGCTGGATGGGCCAGGAGGTGGGGGCATGGGATCAGTGGAGTGCCACAGCTACCCCTCTAGGGAGGGGTGGTGAAGGGCAGGGAGGGAACCTTTGAGTCTTGGCTTCCACCTGCCACGGGGTGGGGTCCTCGCCCTGGTGAAGGCGGCAAGGGTCATACCAAGCCCCCCCATGCAGCACCACAGATGGCTTGCAGTTCAAAGACAAAAGTGCCCTCTCCCTGGGTCCCCAGGCTCTCGTCTCCCATGGTAGCCCCAGGTCCCCCAGGAAGCAGAGAAGGGGATGCAGCCCAGGTGGGATCCCACTGCCTTCCTGCTGGAGGGAAGCTGGGCCTGAGCAGGCTGGACAGCCTAGGCAAAGTTCCCCATCCACTCTGGGCCTGCTTCACTCACTGCTGGGGAAAGCTATCAGGATGAAATGACCTGCTATGTGTGAAAAGCTTAGAACAGGGCCTGGCACACAGGAAGTGCTTTGTAAGTGTTTTTTTTATTTGTTTGTTTTGAGACAGAGTCTCGCTCTGTTGCCCAGGTTGGAGTGCAGTGGCACGATCTTGGCTCACTGCAACCTCTACCCCCCGGGTTTAAGCAATTCTCCTGCCTCAGCCTCCCGAGTAGCTGGAATTACAGGAGCCCGTCACCACACCTGACTAACTAATTTTTTGCATTTTTGTTTTGTATTTTTATTTATTTATTTATTTTGAGATGGAGTTTTGCTCTTGTTGGCCAGGCTGGAGTGCAATGGTGCGATCTTGGCTCACCGAAACCTCCGCCTCCTGGGTTCAAGCAAATCTCCTGCCTCAGCCTCCTGAGCAGCTGGGATTACAGGCATGTAACACCACGCCTGGCTAATTTTTGTATTTTTAGTAGAGACGGGGTTTCTCCATGTTTGTCAGGCTGGTCTCGAACTCCCTACCTTAGGTGATCCATCTGCCTCAGCCTCCCAAAGTGCTGGGATTACAGGCGTGAGCCGCCGCACCCAGCCTTTTGTATTTTTAGTAGAGATGAGGTTTCGCCATGTTGTTCAAGCTGGTTTCAAACTCCTGAGCTCAGGCAATCCGCCTGCCTTGGCCTCCCAAAGTGCTGGGATTACAGGAGTGAGCCACCACACCCAACGTTTTTTTGTTGTTGTTGTTGAGACAGAGTCTTGCTCTGTCGCCCAGGCTGGAGTGCAGTGGCCGGATCTCAGCTCACTGCAAGCTCCGCCTCCTGGGTTTACGCCATTCTCCTGCCTCAGCCTCCCAAGTAGCTGGGACTACAGGCGCCCGCCACCTCGCCCGGCTAGTTTTTTGTATTTTTTTAGTAGAGACGGGGTTTCACTGTGTTAGCCAGGATGGTCTCGATCTCCTGACCTCGTGATCCGCCCGTCTCGGCCTCCCAAAGTGCTGGGATTACAGGCTTGAGCCATCGCGCCCGGCCCCAAGGTTTGTTTTTTTTTTTTTTTTGGAGATGGAGTCTTGCTCAGTCACCCAGGCTGGAGTGCAATGGTGTGATCTCAGCTCACTACAACTTCCGCCTCCGACATTCATGTGATTCTCTAGTCTCGGCCTCCCAAGTAGCTGGGATTACAGGCACATGCCACCACGCCCAGCTAATTTTTGAACTTTTTTTTTTTTGAGACAGAGTCTCGCTGTGTCGCCCAGGTTGGAATACAGTGGCGCGATCTCGGCTCACTGCAAGCTCCGCCTCCCGGGTTCATGCCATTCTCCTGCCTCAGCCTCCTGAGTAGCTGGGACTACAGGCACCCACCACCATGCCTGGCTAATTTTTTGTATTTTTTACTAGAGATGGGGTTTCACCGTGTTAGCCAGGATGGTCTCAATCTCCTGATCTCGTGATCCACCTGCCTCGGCCTCCCAGAGTGCTGGGATTACAGGCGTGAGCCACTGCACCCAGCCAATTTTTAAATTTTTTTTTTTTTTTTTGAGACAGAGTCTGGCTCTGTTGCCCAGGCTGGAGTGCAGTGGCCGGATCTCAGCTCACTGCAAGCTCCGCCTCCCGAGCTTACACCATTCTCCTACCTCAGCCTCTGGAGTAGCTGGGACTACAGGCGCCCACCACGTCGCCCGGCTAGTTTTTTGTATTTCTTTTTTTAGTAGAGACGGGGTTTCAACGTGTTAGCCAGGATGGTCTCGATCTCCTGACCTCGTGATCCGCCCATCTCGGCCTCCCAAAGTGCTGGGATTACAGGCTTGAGCCACCGCGCCCAGCCAATTTTTGAATTTTTTAGTAGAGACAGGGTTTCAACATGTTGGCCAGGTTGATCTCAAACTCCTGACTTCAAATGATCCACCCGCCTCGGCCTCCCAATGTGCTGAGATTATAGATGTGAGCCACCATGCCTGGCCTGTGTTTATTAGATGCACAGCATAAGTTCCTGAGTCCCAGCTATCAGGAAACCGGCCTGAGCTGGTGTTTTATTCACCAGCTCCCACGCTCCGAAATTCAGGCCGTGGTGCATCCTTTCCTGTCCTGACAACCTCCCCTTTTTCTCTGAGTCCTTCACAGTCCAGCTGAAGTCCTGCTTCCCTGGTGAGGCCCTGGGGGGCCCCGCCCTCTCTGTGTCCCCATAGAGGGCCAGATGGAGGACCAGACTCCATCACTAGCCTTCTTTTCCCAGGACCAGCAGCCACAGGACCAGGAGCTAGCTTCATCGGGCATCCTGCCTCACGCCAGCCCAGGCCAGCATCTCACACCCACTGTGGGGTTTAGCCCTCGGTCCAGGCGCCCTGCGAGGTAGCATCCCATGGCATGGAAATGTCAGCCCAGAAAGTTGCCATGCACAGATCAGAGCAGGGCTGTCTGATCCAAGAGCCTGCCCTGAGTCTGTCCCCTGGAATTGTACACTCCCCCACCCACACCTGCACCAACACCCTGCACCTCCTTCCCACACCTGAGCCTGCCATGGAGCACATGGCAAATGTGTGCACTTCAGTCTCTGGAGTGTTTGCTCACCACAGATTGGCTGCCAAACCAAGGCCGCCATGCTGGATCACAGAGCTGCTATCCTCATGGTAAGTACATAAAGTTTTTTTGTTTTTTGTTTTTTTGAGACGGAGTCTCGCTCTGTCACCCAGGCTGGAGTGCAGTGGCGCGATCTCGGCTCACAGAACACTCCGCCTCCCGGGTTAGTACCATTCTCCTGCCTCAGCCTCCCGAGCAGCTGGGACTACAGGTGCCCGCCAGCACGCCCGGCTAATTTTTTTTTTTTTTTTTGAGACGGAGTCTCGCTGTGTCGCCCAGGCTGGAGTGCAGTGGCCGGATCTCAGCTCACTGCAAGCTCTGCCTCCCGGGTTTTTACGCCATTCTCCTGCCTCAGCCTCCCGAGTAGCCGGGACTACAGGCGCCTGCCACCTCGCCCGGCTAGTTTTTTGTATTTTTTAGTAGAGACGGGGTTTCACCGTGTTAGCCAGGATGGTCTCGAACTCCTGACCTCGTGATCCGCCCATCTCGGCCTCCCAAAGTGCTGGGATTACAGGCTTGAGCCACCGCGCCCGGCCTAATTTTCTTTTGTATTTTTAGTAGAGACGAGGTTTCATTGTGTGAGCCAGGATGGTCTCGATCTCCTGGCCTTGTGATCCGTCTGCCTCAGCCTCCCAAAGTGCTGGGATTACAGGCGTGAGCCACCGCGCCCGGCACATAAAATCTTTGAGGGAAAAGAGAGGTACCAGATGAACATCTCTAGGGAAAGCGGTGATTCTCCCTGCTAGGTCCTGCCCATGGCTCCCAGGCCATACAGGACAAAGTCACCTTCTCAGCCCTCCTGCCCATGCCATCAACTCAGCCTGCCAGGCTCACTCTTCCTGCCCTTCTGCATGGCACTCCTTCTGGTGACATCCGTTTAGCAACAAAGGTCTATGGAGCTCTATCTCTCCTGCAGACGCCCTGCTGGGAGCTTTCACACTGACCCATTGTAATTCTACAACCTCCACAAAAATGGCAGGTACTGGACCCCTGTGAAAGAGAAGGAAGCTAAGGCTCTGAGAGGTGGAGTGGTCTGCGTAGATAAGGAGCAGGCTCAGGATCTGAGCCAAAGCACGTCCCACTGCAGAGCCCAGGCTATTCTGAGCCCCATGGGAGGAACTGGTCTTGTGGTCTGGGGTGTCTGTCTCTCCTGCTGCTTAGCCTTTGCGCAGGCTGTGTCCCTGGTCGTGAGTGCCGTTTCCCCCCTCTCCAGCTCTCCCTTCCTCTTAGTCTTGCTTCCCTGGCTCGCTGAAGCCCTCTCCCACCAAGGCTGCCTTGGGCTCTCTGTTCCTGGAACTCACAGCCCTCCTTGCATCTTGCTCCTCACACTGCCAGAGGCAGCTCTTGCACAGACTCTGTCTTGTAGGGCCTCTGCCTGGCTCCTAGGTCATAAGCAGCTCCCTGAGGGCATAGCCTGGACCATCCCCACTTCCAGGTGCACATGTGGAATGACCAGCTGGTTGAACGAATTCGTTCAGCTGGCTGAACGAATACGGTGCTCATGGTGGAGAACCTACAAGGACCCCTGCAGCCTGCATTTACCTGTGTCTGTGCACAACTGACAGAAGGCCAGGGGCTCTGGCTGGGACACCACCTTGCCCTCATGTGTCCTAGGGCCACTCCGTGTGTGCACGTGCACATGTGTGTACCATGTTGGGCAAACTGAGTTCATGAGGCAGGGTCTGAACTGGTCCTCTCCACTCTGGGCTTCTTAGAGCCCTCCCGAACCATGCCCCACCTGACCTCTATGAACGTGCAGGAGGAGCCCAGAAAGATTGCAGGGATGGGTGAACGGCCTGGCTGGGACTGGGAGTGCCTGGTGCCAGGTATGGCGCCATCTGTGGTCATCTGGCTGCAGACTGAGCAGGGCTTTGAGGCCTGGCCCTGGAGAGCTGGGCATTCAGCCCATATTTGCTGTGGCCCCCTGGCCACAGTCATCAGTCATTCAACAAATATCTTTTGAGCATCTGCTGTGCCTGCCCAGCCCCAGCTCCGCTTGCTGTGATGAGAAGCTACCTCAGTGCTCTATTCCCAGTGTCTGAACTGACACTGGGTACAAAGCAGTACTCAATAAACACCTTCTGAATCAATGAATAGAATTAATGCTGCCTCCCTTCAATGCCTTCCCAATGCTAAGACTGAGCTTCTCACCAGGGGCCAAGCGGTCTGGCTTATATCTCCTGTTCCAGGACCCCCAGGGGGCTGCCTGCCTTGGCGTTGGTTCCTCCCACACTCTGAGCTCCTCCAGGCCTCAGGGTCTTTGTAAACACCTTCCCCCGGTCTGGAATGCTGTTTCACCTGCACACCTGCCCCTAACTCTTCAACCTTCCGGTCTCAGCTTAAATGTCACGAAATCCTGTCTAAATCAGGCCTCCCAGTTGCAATGGCTCAGGTCTCCCCACACTCTGCCTTCAGAGTCTTCATCACGGTTTGTAACCAGAAATGATCTGGCTAATGTCCTAATGTCCATCCTGGACTGTGAGCTCTTTGAAGGCAGGGAACAGATTTGTTTTGTTCATCACGTACCCAACTCCAAGCTCAGTGCTTGGCCCATACTGGGTAAACTTAGACAAATCACTTCTCATTCATTTAGTGTTTCCTCTTTGGAGCACCTGGTATGTGCCAGGCCTAATAATTTCTTTTGTTTTTGAGATGGAGTCTTGTTCCGTCTCTCAGGCTGGAGTGTAATGGCGTGATCTCGGCTTACTGCAAACTGAGCCTCCTGGGTTCAAGTGATTCTCCTGCCTCATCCTCCCAAGTAGCTGGAACTACAGGTGCACGCCACCACGCCCGGCTAATTTTTGTATTTTTAGTTGAGATAGGGTTTCACCATATTGGCCAGGCTGGTCTTTAACTCCCGAAATTAACTGATCACCCACCTCAGCCTCCCAAAGTGCTGGGATTACAGGCATGAGCCACCGTGCCTGGCACACATACCGTGAGTGCTACAAAGGCAGATCATCACCTGCCTCCTTTGCAGGCTGGGAGGCCCCTGAGGGCAAGGACGCAGCTCTCTCAGGCCCAGGGCCAAGAGTGTTTTGTGGGCCTCCTTGTGGAATGAATGAAAGAAAGTGCTGCAAAGCGCTGGAGGAGGGAGGCCTGCTGCTACCTCGCTGTGTGACACTGGCCCTGTCCCCGCCCCACTCTGTGCCTCAGTTTCCCTTAACGTACAAGGTGGCAGGACCTCGGGTTCCATCAGTGCTCTTATAGCCCATCCCTCACTTTCCAGAAAGCCTCGAAGTCTACCTGAGCAGCTCCTGTGTGGTGAGTGGGGGGCAGGGGTCTTAGTCATGTGCCAGGCCCTGCCCCACCTCCCGGGATGAGCCAGGCCTGACGGGGGCGCACAAGTGTCTTGGCCCTTAGGAGGAGTCCCTAGCTCGGGACAGCACAGCAGCTCTCCGCCGTGACTGCCCACTTCATTTCCTGCTGGGTCCCATGTGCCGGGTGATCAAGCACTTTCCTCCCTTGTTTCTGTTGAGGGATGGTCCGCATTTCAGAACGTGGACTCTGAAGGACCTGCCCAAGGCTGCAGGGCCCAGTTGGGCTCTTCCTTGTCAGAATCCTCAGTCTCAGCTGCCCCTCCCCAGCAGAGTCACCGAGCCAGGGAGAGCAGGATGGGTGTCAGCAGGGGCATGCCCTTGAGCTGGGCTTTGAAAAGCAAAGAGCTAGAGAAAGGCAGGGTGGGGAAGAGGAAGACATTCGAGGCCCAGGGGACTGAACCTGCAGAAAGGCTGGTGAGAAAAAAAGCAACACAGCAGGAAATGTGGGGCGGGAGGCAGAAGGAAGGCACGTGGGACCAGGTGCCCAGACTGTGTCCTGGCCAGGGTCCATGAGTAAGGCTGCCCCCAGTGGCTCCCCGGCAATGACCCCTTCCTGCCAACAGCAGCCATGGCCTGTCCCCACACCCTGCCCCCGTGGTCATGGGAGGCACCTCCTGGGGAGGCGGAGGCCCCTGGACCTGCTGCCTGAGGTCATTTATACCCAGAGAGAGTGAATCCAAACCTCTTGTAATGGATAAATCAAGACAGGTTGGCTCAGCCCCAATCCTACCTGGTCTGCCACGCCAGCCGCAGTGCCATTACTGAGCAGAGAAAAGGTTTCCAATTCCTGCCAGAGATTGGAGAGAGGTGGGCAGAGGTAAAGATTCTGAAAAGATGCTCAAGGTCCCCTTAGCCGGGGCAGGAAAGAAGCCCTGACACAGGCAGCTGGGGTCTGCAGTGTCCCCTGAGAGTCCCTGTCCCCAGGCCTGCCGGAAATCACCTGCTCTGTCTCTCTGGGTCAGATTCTGGGGTTTTCTTCCTCCAACCTTGACCTGGGCAGAGGATCTCCCTGCACACCTCTGCTGTGTGTCACGCACCATGCTAGACACCGTCTCCAACATTCTGTCTTTTTATTTATTTGTTAATTTTTAAAATATTTTTCTGAGACAGAATCTCACTTTGTCCCATAGGCTGGAGTGCAGGGGTGTGATCTCGGCTCCCTGCAGCCTTGACCTCTGGGGTTCATGTGATCCTCCCACCTCAGTCTCCCAAGTAGCTGAGACTACAGGCGCGCACTACCACACCAGGCTAATTTTTGTACTTTTTGGAGAGATACGGTTTTGCCATGTTGCCCAGGTTGGTCTTGAACTCCTGAGCTCAAGCAAACTGCCTACCTCAGCCTCCCAAAGTACTATGATTATAGGCATGAACCACTGCGCCCGGCCCGTTCTCTCTCTGTTTTTTTTTTTGAGACGAAGTTTCACTCTTGTTGCCCAGGCTGGAGTGCAATGGCGCGATCTCAGCTCACTGCAACCTCTGCCTCCCAGGTTCAAGTGATTCTCCTGCCTCAGCCTCCTGGGTAGCTGGGATTACAGGCATGCGCCACCACACCTGGTTAATTTTTGTATTTTTAGTAGAGATGGGGTTTCTCCATATTGATCAGGCTGGTCTCGGAACTCCTGACCTCAGGTGATCTGCCCGTCTCGACCTCCCAAAGTGCTGGGATTACAGGCGTGAGGCACCGCACCCGGCCCATCCATTCTCTCTTTTTAATCCTCCCATGAGCCCTCTGGGGTGGGCATAAATTATCTCCATCCTCCGGATGAGGAAACCAAGGTGGAAAGAGATGAACTAACTTGCTCAAGGTCACAGCAGAGACTCGAGTCACGAGCTTTCCCATGTGCAGCCTCCTGGCCCTTGGCAGGTGCCAGATGAATCCGTGTGGATCTGAACCAGCCAAACGGATACCGACACTTCAAATTTGCACCATATGGGGGTTATTTTAGAACATAATGCTGAAGGACGCCAGTGTCAACTCAGGCCACCTCCAGGTGATTAAAGTCAGCCAGCGCAGGGAGGGAGTGGTTTTCAACAGCTGGAGTCTAAGGTGAGCTAGAAGCGGTGGCCGCTATCTCCTTTTCTGAAAGGTTCCGGGGCTTTCAGCCAACAGACAAGGAAGATCACCTGCTGTCGCTCCCCTCTGTCCTAACCTGGCCCTGGCCACCCTCACCCACCTTCTCCACGGTGCCTGGTCCCTTGCTTCAGACCTCCTCACATCCACACCGACCCTCCCAGGGTCCCGAGCCGACCTACCTGGGGCCTCTTATATGCCTTGCGAACTCGCAACCCCAGTTTCTGGGCCAGCTCTTGACCAAGCTGAGTCACGCTTTCATCCTGCAGAGGACAAGACACAGGGTGGTGGGTCAGTCTGCCCGGGCTCACAAAGCCGTGCTCCTGGACACCTGTGCAGCCCTACGGGGGGAGGTCATGGTCACCCCATGTTACAGATGAGAAAGTGAGGCCCCAGGAGGTGACCCTGGCTTGTCCAAGTCACACAGCTAATGAGTGGTGGCACCAGGACCACCACCCCATGCTTCTGTTTTTCCTTTTATTTGGGGGTAGAAAATGAATCATTTTGTTTTTATTTTAATATAGTCTTTTTATTTCTAAAATTTAGCAAGTGAATGTCACTGTAGAAGGGAAGAATGTTACAGGGAGAGCAAGTGCTCCCTGGGTCTCCCCCTTCTCTCCAGGTCTTTCCAGGAGGGAATCACACTCTGCTGGGCTGATGTGTTTCCTTAGCGCTCTTTTCTAGGAATGCATGAATGCAGACCTATAAAGAATGCTGAGTTCTGGCCGGGCACGGTGGCTCACGCCTGTAATCCCAGCACTTTGGGAGGCTGAGGTGGGCAGATCACCTGAGGTCAGGAGTTCGAGACCAGCCTGGCCAACATGGTGAAACCCCGTCTCTACTAAAAATAGAAAAATTAGCTGGGCATGGTGGTGGATGCCTGTAATCCCAGCTACTCAGGAGGTTGAGGCAGGAGAATCACTTGAACTCAAGAGGCAGTGGTTGCAGTGAGCTGAGATTGCGCCACTGTACTCCAGCCTGGACGACAGAGCAATACCCTGTCTCAAAAAAAAAAAAAAAAAAAAAGCTTAGTTTTGTTTTGCGGGGATTTGGGGATTGTCTCTTTTTTGTTTTGTTTTTTTGAGATGGAGTCTTGCTCTGTCCCCCAGGCTGGAATGCAGTGGTGTGATCTCAGCTCACTACAGCCTTTGCCTCCTGGGTTCAAGAGATTCTCCTGCCTCAGCCTTCCATGTAGCTGGGATTACAGGCATGTGCCACCATGCCCAGTTAATTTTTTTTTTTTTTTTTTGTATTTTAGTAGAGATGGGGTTTCACCATGTTGGCCAGGCTGGTCTTGAACTCCTGACCTCAAGTGATCCACCTGCCTCGGCCTCCCAAAGTGTTGGGATTACAGGCTTGAGCCACTGTGCCTGGCTGTCTCTTTTTTTAAACAGGAATGAGGTCACATTATATAGTTCTACAACTTGTTTCTAAAACCAAACAACGTCCTGCAACCCTCAGCAAGTGAGGATACATAGATGAGGCACAGGGTTGTAAGGCCCAAAGGAGCCAGGGCGTGGAAAGCTTGCAACAGTGCCTGGACCACACTTAGTGACCACTGGACAGCAACCATCCTTCCTTCCCTTCCCAGGCTGTAATACAGAACATGCACTACGTGCCAAGCATGAGTGAGGGGCAAAGGATACCCCAGTGAACAGGGCAGATGGGCCCAGGCCTCATGGAGATTCCAATCCAAAGGGGGAGATCAGTCAGTGAACAAAGAAACAGGTGGCTACAAACTGGGGTCCAGGCACAAAGGGGCAAGGAAGGCACTGACATCTGGGCATGTGTCTACCTCCGACCTCACTGACAAGCTCCTGGAGGCCAGGGCCTGGGTTGGAGTCATCTGTGGTCCCCAGTGCCCAGCATGGAGCAGGGGCTCGGTCAGTGTTTGCCCAACAAAGATTGGGAAAATAGAGAGTTCCCTCAAGCAGAGCCGGGAGCCCTCAGTTACTTTCGCCTGGCCATTTACTAACCCTAACTGGGTCCCAGTTCCTTTCTATCCCCTGTAGTGGGGATGAAAGCTGCTTTGTCCTCCTCATGAGTAAGTACCAGTGAGACCTGGGTGTGGATCTATTGTGGACATTCTAAAATGCTATATGGATCAGGGGACTATGGTCATACAGAAAGGCTGTTTTTTGTTTTTTTTTTTAATAGACAAGCTCTTGCTTTGCCAAACTCAGGTCGAAGTGCAATGGCACAATCACAGCTCACTGCAACCTCCACCTCCTGGGCTCAAGCGATCCTCCCACCTCAGCCTCCTGAGTAGCTGAGATCTCAGGTGCATGCTGTCATGCCCAGCTAATTTTTTAAAAAATTTTTTGTAGAAACGGGGTCTTGCTATGTTGCTCAGGCTGGTTGCAAACTCCTGAGCTCAAGTGATCCTCCCACCTTGGCCTCCCACAGTGCTGAGATTACAGGTATGAGCCACTGTGTCTGGCCAAGAAAGATTCTTAATTGTGAACTAAACAGAATTAGAGAAACAAGAATAATAAACAATAAGCATGATAACACAAATGTGTTCTTTTTTTTTTTTTTTTTTTGAGACGGAGTCTCGCTCTGTCGCCCAGGCTGGAGTGCAGTGGCCGGATCTCGGCTCACTGCAAGCTCCGCCTCCCGGGTTCCCGCCATTCTCCTGCCTCAGCCTCCGGAGTAGCTGGGACTACAGGCGCCCGCCACCACGCCCGGCTAATTTTTTTTTGTATTTTTTAGTAGAGACGGGGTTTCACCGTGTTAGCCAGGATAGTCTCGAGCTCCTGACCTCGTGATCCGCCCGTCTCGGCCTCCCAAAGTGCTGGGATTACAGGCTTGAGCCACCGCGCCCGGCCGTAACTTTTTTTTTTGAGACGGAGTCTCACTCGGTCGCCAGGCTGGAGTGCAGTGTCACGATCACGGCTCACTGCAACCTCCGCCTCCCAGCTTCAAGCGATTCTCCTGCCTCAGCCTCCTGAGTAGCTGGGACTACAGGTACACGCCACGGCACCTGGCTAACTTTTATATTTTTAGTAGAGACAGGGTTTCACCATGTTGGCCAGGATGGTCTCAATCTCTTGACCTCGTGATCTGCCCACCTCGGCCTCCCGAAGTGCTGGGATTACAGGCATGAGGCACTGCACCTGGCTGAGGTCACCCTTTTACTCCTCATGTCAGTTATGTGCTCCTTCAGTGCAGAGGTTAAAAGCACTGACTCTAGAATCAGACTGCCTGGGTTCAAGTCTCAGCTCTGCCACCTACTGGCTGTTATGATCTTGGGTAAGTCAGTTTTGTCTTTTCTTTTGTTTTGTTTGAGATAGAGTCTTGTTCTGTTGTCCAGGCTGGAGTGCAGTGGCGCAATCTCAGCTCACTACAACCTCTGCCTCCTGGGTTCACACCATTCTCCTGCTTCAGCCTCCCGAGTAGCTGGGATTACAGGTGCCCGCCATCACATCTGGCTACTTTTGTATTTTTAGTAGAGACGGGGTTTCACCATGTTACCCAGGCTGATCTCAAACTCCTGACCTCATGATCCACCCGCTTCAGCCTTCCAAAGTGCTGAGATTACAGGGCTTTTTTTTTTTTTTTTTTTTTTGTTTGTTTCCTTGAGATGGAGTCTCACTCTGTTGCTCAGGCTGGAGTGCAGTGGTGCGATCTCGGCTCACTGCAACTTCTGCCTCCCGGGTTCAAGCGATTCTCCTGCCTCAGCCTCCCAAGTAGCTGGGATTACAGGTGTGCATCACCACACCCGGCTAATTTTTGTATTTTTAGTAGAGATGGGGTTTCGCCATGTTGGTGAGGCTGGTCTCAAACTCCTGACCTCGGGTGATCCATGCACCTCAGCCCCTCAAAGTGCTGGGATTACAGGCATGAGCCACCGTGCCTGGCCTTTTTTTTTTTTTTTTTTTTGAGATGGAGTCTCACTCTGTCACCCGAGCTGAAGTGCAGTGGCACAATCTCAGCTCACTGCAATATCCGCCTCCTAGGTTCAAGCAATTCTCCTGCCTCAGCCTCCCGAGTAGCTGGGATTACAGGCGCATGCCACCATGCCCGGCTAAATTTTGTATTTTTAGTAGAGATGGGGTTTTGCCATGTTGGCTAGGCTGGTCTCGAACTCCTGACCTCAGGTGATTCACCTGCCTCAGCCTTCCAAAGTGCTGAGACTACAGGCGTGAGCCACTGTGTCTGGCCCCATCTTTAAAATGAGGATAATCACAGTATCTGCCTCTTAGGGTTATTGCCAGGATTAGGTGAGTTAATACACACAACGTATCCTAACAGTGCCTGGCACCCACTCAGCGCTCAGAGAATGGGAGCTAGTGTTAACGTCAGGATCTGCAAGTCTGTATCACAGGGGAGGAAGCTGAGACACAGAAGGATGTGGTGGCTGGGCCCGAGTGAGGGCCAGAAGGTTAGAAGCCTGGCCTCTGAGCAGGCACCGGCGTGGCTGCAGAGCCACACTCACGTGGGGCAGGGCGAGGGAACACCGGCTGCTGCACTCGTAGGCCTCCTTGTGACGTCCCAGTTCATTGAGAGCGCGTGCCTTGCGGAACAATGCCCGGATACTCTCGCTGTCCAGGCCTAGTGCCTTCTCGCTGTCCTCTAGCGCTTTCTCATACAGGCCCTGCCGGAGAGGAGCAGGTGGTCACTGGTCAACACCTATTACTCTCCCTCCCCCAGGCCTCCTGCCCCTGCCTAGGAATGAACACCAGCTTCTCTTCTTGGCAGAGATAGAGGAGCTGAAGTCTTGGGTCAGGGACAGGGCTCGAGGCTCCAGGAGAGAAGGAAGCACTCTGGTGTCCAGCCTCTGATCAAGGGTGTCTGTGTGTCTAGCTGATGGGGCTGCAGTGGGCTTGGGCGGGACACTGCAGGGAAGGGCCTGAAGATCTACAACCACCAGCCTGGTCATTCAAACAAGTCTATATCCATCTCTGCCTTTGGTTCAGAACATGATGGGCTGAGAGTAACAATGGCATCTCTAAGAGGCGGTGAGACCATGAAGGCAGCTCTGTGCGCAGAGTGTGTACAAGGGGTTAACCCTGAGGCATCCAGGAGCCATTTATCCAGAAGAGTCTGCTGGATGGCAGAGGTGTCACGGGGTCCTCTAGAGAGCCTGCAGCAGAGCCTCCCACAGGATCTCATGAACCTGAGTCAGTGGGTGCACAGGACAAGGAAGAGGAGGAGGCTGCAGCTCTAAGGAGGAGAGGAGGGGGAGGAGGAAGGCACTGAAGTCTGTAAAGAAACAGTGATGAGGCTGAGGCTATGGAAAGAACAGTGGGGCCGGGAAGGAGGAGCAGGAGGAGTCAGACTCCCACCAAGGCCCAGGGTCACCCCAAGATTCTAACTTACTTCATCTGGGGTAGGGCTAGGGCATCAGTATCATTTAAAAAAAAAAACTTTTTATTATGCATCGTACTTTTAAAAGCTCTCCAGCTGAGCATGTTGTACAGTTGAGATTGAGAGCCACCAGGACAATGAGATTCTGAACGTAGGCTGGGAGGAGGCTGGCCCTGGTCTACAGGCTCACTGGGGTATGGGCCTGGCTCCACTGGGCATCCAGAGGGACGTGGTGATCAGGACAGCGGAGGAGGAAAGAAAGGAGGGTGCCAGGCTCACCATGGTGAAGTAGCAGGCGGCCCTATTGACATGCAGCTTGCACAGCAGCTCCCGGGGCAGGGCCACCTGGTCAGAGGCAGCGTAGTCCGCCACGTTCAGCCCTTCCATGTACTGCACCAGAGCTTGCTTATAGTCCTTCTCCCGGAACAGATCATTGCCCTCAGCAAACAGATTCTGCACCAGCTTGAGCAGAAAGGCCTGTTGGGGGCAAAGTGTGTAGGGGGCTCATGACCTCTGGCCCCAGCTCGGGCACCCGGCCCAAGCCTCTCCCCTGCACATCTCCACCCTTCCCCTTTGCTCAGCCTGACAGCTGACACTCACCTCATACTCTTCTTGCTTTAGGGGTAGTGTCGACCTAGTAGGAAAAGAGAACATGAGGTCTCAGTGAGCCCAGCGGTCCCAGCTTCACGGAGGTTACTCCTCTAACTCAGACCTCAGCCATCACCTTGTGGACTAGGGTGAACAGACAGCGGTTTTCTTCCCCTAAATCATTACCATGCAGGACTTCCAGTTCTGATGAAAGGACCTGCATGTTTCTTGGGGCCAGACAGCCAGGTTTTCCAAGGTACAGGTGCTGAGAAAGAGCAGACTGACCCCAGCCCCACCTCCAGCCTGGCCCGAGCTCCAGCCCCACTTCCAGCCACAGCCCCAGCTCCAGCCCCAACCCAGCCAGCCCCAGCCCCAAGCCAGTCCTAGCTCAGCCCAGTTCCAGCTCTACCTCTGGCCCTCGACCCAGCCCTAGCCCCTGCTGCTGAAAAAACAAGCCCTCTCCTAAAGGCAAGCAGGCATTCCAAGCCCTTTCTCAGTTACATGAGGGGAAGGAGGGAGGAGCCACACTGGGCCTAGGAGGCCCCCAGGACTGGAAAAGGACAAGAAGAGGAAAATCAGACTCGGGCCAAGGCAGAGCAGGGGAAGGCTCCAGCTGCAGCTCAAGGGCAGGAGGAGAGGATGGTGCAGGGGCTGCTGTAGCAGGAGTGGCAGGGACAGAAGCGGGCAGGAAAAGGCAGGAAGCATGAGCGTCGTCAGGGAATTAACACCTAGCATAGGCCTTGGGAAGGACCACACCCCATCAAACCCAAGAGCATAGGCCCACAGACACTCAGTCCCCTACCCTGTCCACTCCCACGTAACACACGCCCCCGCCAATGCCAGGTCTTCACTGAGCCTGTGAGCCCCTCATGCTGGACTCAACAAATCATTCTAGGTGGGGTCTGGGCACCTGCTCCCTCCTATGGCTAATACGCCCTCAGTATGAAAGAGGGCATCAGCCGAGGAGAACTGAGGTTCATCTCTCCGATGGGCTTGATGGCCAGGCTGGAAGGGAAGCTGGGCTTTGTCTCCCAGCCCCTCATTCCACAGAGGGAAAAACAGACACTTAGAGTGGTGCAGGGACTTGCCCAAGGCTGCTCGGCAGGAAGGCATTGGAGGCAGGGCTGGGGGGATCTTTCCGTTGCCTGGAAATGCCGCCAGCACCTGGGCAGGAAAGAGCGGCCTAGGCCAGTGTGTGAAAGGTGGGCAGAGGCACAACACTGGGAAGGCTGTGTGTGCACGTATGTGTGGAGTGTTCCCAGTTGTGACATCGGGGCTCACCAGCCCGCCTCTCACTTGCCTCCCCACTGTCTGGGCCGCAGCCCTGCCATCCCTTCCCATACTGCTGCAGTGTCTGTCCCCTCTGCTGCCCCACCAAGGACCCCATCACTACCCTCTTGGCCTCCTGCCTCCAGCCTCCCCTCTACCAGTGTCCTAAGACATCTTTCTTTTTTTTTTTTTTTGAGACAGAGTCTCGCTCTGTCGCCCAGGCTGGAGTGCAGTGGCGCGATCTCGGCTCACTGCAACCTCTGCCTCCCGGGTTCACGCCATTCTCCTGCCTCAGCCTCCTGAGTAGCTGGGACTACAGGCACCCGCCACCACGCCCGGGTAATTCTTTGTATTTTTAGTAGAGACGGGGTTTCACTGTGTTAGCCAGGATAGTTTCAATCTCCTGACCTCATGATCCGCCCGTCTCGGCCTCCCAAAGTGCTGGGATTACAGGCATGGGCCACCGTACCCGGCCGTAGACATCTTAAGGTCCTCCGCAAGCTGGGGCCAACCCACCTGTCTCCATTCACTTAGGGCTCTCAGGGTGTGCTAAGCACATGAGGCACACATGCAGCAACACAGCGTAGGAGGAGTGGGGCAAAAATAGCAGGACTGATATGAAAAGCGGTGAGTCCCACTGTGCTTCCTGCAAAGCCTTAGGAGGCCAACAGACGGCTTCAGGGAGGCTGCCTTGTAACTGGGCCTTCCTAGAACTCCCCTTTGGAAAGGAGAAGGAGGGGACAAGAGTGAACATTTACCCCAAGCACCACCTGGCCCCTTAACCCGCACAATGACCCTGTAGGTGAAATGGGAGAACCGGGCTGGGGATCCAGCTTCACAGGTATCAGTGACTGAGGCTGGGGACACAGAACTCTTCTGATGGAAGACAGCAGTGGCCGGAGTCACCTTGTTCACCAGACTGGCCTCTGAATAAATTGGAGCACTTCCCCAAAATCAAACCCTCACTCCCAAAAACGGGAGAGGACCTGCCACCCATGAAGAGAGATGAGCTAGCAGCCCCTCTGATGACCAAGTCTGAGGAGGGTTTGCAAACTCCCAGGCATGGCAGCAAGGTGGGGTTGGCCAACGGCCCAGGGAGTGGCTGCTGAACTTGGGGCCATGCTCTAGGTGCTCCCAAAACTCCTAATCAAATCAGCCCAGCGCAGCACACCCTCCAGAAGCAGCCAGGAAAAGTGACTGTGTTGTGCACTGAGGAAGGAGGATGTGTTGTGTCAATATGAACACTCACTCTGGGAGAGCAGCATGGACACTGAGGTTGTGTGAAAAGGGGCCCAGTTTGCGGTGACATGGGTGAGAAAAGGCAAGGGAGTACGCTGGGCACAGCGGGACACGCCTGCAATCCCAGCTACATGGGAGGCTGGGGTAGGAAAACTGCTTGAGCCCAGGAGATTGAGACCCACCTGGGCCACACAGGGAGACCCCATCACAAAGAAAAGAAAAGGCAAGGAGTGTTTCATTGGTCTGTGTGAGAGAACAAAAGTGGGGAGTATATAAGGGAACATGGAGGCAAACTCCAGTTTTGTTTTGTTTTTTTTTTTTTTGAGACGGAGTCTTGCTCTGTCGCCCAAGCTGGAGTGCAGTGGCGCGATCCTGGCTCACTGCAAGCTCCGCCTCCTGGGTTCACGCCATTCTCCTGCCCCAGCCTCCCGAGTAGCTGGAACTACAGGCGCCCGCCACTGCGCCCGGCTCATTTTTTGTATTTTTAGTAGAGACGGGGTTTCACCGTGGTCTCGATCTCCTGACCTTGTGATCCGCCCGCCTCGGCCTCCCAAAGTGCTGGGATTACAGGCGTGAGCCACCGCGCCCGGCCAAACTCCAGTTTTATGGGGAGCTCTATTTAAGAAAAAGAACACAAAATGATGAACACAGGATTGCAAGGGTGCATGCCTTCCAGGGCCTTAGAAGGGGCTCGTGCAAGTGAGAGGCCACGATGCCTACGCTTCATTAGCATTGTGATAATTATGCCTCTGGGGATCTACTTGAGAGCAATAAGAGAAAAAGGTTACTCAAAATATTTTGTGTGTAAAAAAAAGAGAAACAAAACAAAAACAAATGTCGGGCCAGGTGTGATGGCTCACACCTATAATCACAGCACTTTGGGAGGCTGAGGAGGGCAGATCACGAGGTCAGGAGTTCGAGACCATCCTGGCCAACATAGTGAAACCCCGTCTCTACTAAAAATACAAAAATTAGCTGGGTGCAGTGGCGTGCGTCTGTTATCCCAGCTACTCGGGAGGCTGAGGCAGGTTGCTTAACCTCTGTGAGCCTCAACTTTCTCATCTGCAAAATGGAAATAAGGCTACCTACTTCACGGGTTGTTGTGAAGACTAAGAAGATGATGGATTGGCCAGGCACGGTGGCTCACGTCTGTAATCCCAGCACCTTGGGAGGCTGAGGTAGGAGGATCACTTGAGCCCAGGAGTTTGAGACCAGCCTGGGCAACATACCAAGGCCCCATCTCTACAAAAAACTAAAAAGATTGGCCTCGTGCAGTGGCTCATGCCTGTAATCCCAGCACTTTGGGAGGCTGAGGTGGGCGGGTTACCTGAGGCCAGGAGTTCAAGGCAGCCTGACGAATATGGCGAAACCCCATCTCTACTAAAAATACAAAAATTAGCTGGGCATGGTGGCACACACCTGTAATCCCACCTACTCAAGAGGCTGAGGCAGGAGAATCGCTTGAACCCGGGAGGTTGCAGTAAGCTGAGATCATGTCACTGCACTCCAGCCTGGGAAACAGGGCAAGGCTCTGTCTCAAACAAACAAACAAACAAACAAAATTAGCTGGGTATGGTGGTGTGCACCTACGGTCCCAGCTACATGGGAGGCGGAGGCAGGAGGATTACTTGAGCCCAGGAGGTCAGGAGCACCACTCACTCCAGCTGGGGCAACAAGGAGAGACTCTGTCTCAAAGAAGACACAGATGTGAAGGTCCCAGTGTAGAGACTGAGATTGTAAGTGCTCCATAAACAGGGACTATTGATTGATCAGAAAACTCGTACGGTCATGCAAGAGAATTAACAGGGAGTGCAAATGTGAAGGGTGAGGGTAGAATTATCTACTGGACAAGATCGAAGGGTGACCTGGGCCAGGGAGCATATGTGCATGTGGAGTTCACGCCCAGCCACACCAGCCTCTTCCTGGCTCCTCCCACCTGCCCACACCCCAGCACACACAGGAGCCTTGGCAGTAAAGGCTCAGCAGCGAGAAAAGGGAGCGCTGGGAGAGTGTGGCTCTCAGAGAACCCACCCCTGCCCACCCAGCCGTCCAGCCCTGGCCACATGCAGGCTTACTGAATGAACTGCAGCCCCTTCTCGATGTCCGCCTTCCGTTTCTGCCTCTCCATCAGTCTCTGGGGGAGAGAGCACAGTCCATCAGTCAGCAAAGCCGGGTTGCCGTCGGCCACCCCCACTTTGTGGGCCCTGTGATTGGGTGCTCTCACTCCCACTCTCATTCCCTTCCCCACGTCGCCCTCAGGGCGGTGTCTTCCCCACCCACGGCCCCCTGGACTCCTAGACTGTGGTGCCCTCAAGGGACAAGGGGCATAGAGGCCACCTGCCCTTAGGCTTGAGCTACAATACCTTACGGACACCCTCAAGTTCAAGGGAAAACTTTTTTTTTTTTTTTTTTTTGAGACAGAGTCTCCCTCTGTTACCCAGGCTGGAGTACAATGGCACCATCTTGGCTCACTGCAACCTCCGTTTCCTGGGTTCAAGTGATCCTCTTGCCTCAGCCTCCCGAGTAGCTGGGATTACAGGAGCCCACCACCATGCCCAGCTAATTTTTGTATTTTTAGTAGAGACAAGGTTTCGCCATGTTGGCCAGGCTGGTCTCGAACTCCTGACCTCAGGTCATTCATCTGCCTCGGCTTCTCAAAGTGCAGGGATGACAGGCATGAGAAACCGCGCCCGGCCCCCTTTTTTTTCTTTTTTCTTTTTTTTTGAGATGGAGTCTCACTCTATCGCCCTGACTGGAGTGCAGTGGCACAGTCTCAGCTCACTGCAACCTTCATCTCCTGGGTTTAAGCGATTCTCCTGCCTCAGCCTCTGGAGTAGCTGGGAATACAGGTGTGCACTACCACGCACCGGGCTAATTTTTGTATTTTCAGTAGAGACAGGGTTTCACTATGTTGCCCAAGCTGGTTTCAAACTCGTGACCTCACATGATCCGCCTGCTTTGGCCTCCCAGAGTGCTAGGATTACAGGTGTGAGCCACTGTGCCCAGCTGACAAAGGCTTTCTTTTAGAACGTATGTTCTAGTGGAGAGGCACATGACAATAAATATATCACATAGTACAGGAAGGATACACGCAATTAAGAAAAAATAATAAGATAGAGTGACAGGGTGCTATAATTCTGAGTAGTCTGAGAGGCCACTTTGATTTTTTTTTTAGCCAGAGACTCACTCTGCTGCCCAGGCTGGAGTGCAGTGGCATGATCTCAGCCCACTCCAACTTCCACCTCCCGAGTTCAAGCGATTCTTGTACTTCAGTCTCCCAAGTAGCTGGGACTACAAGCACTTGCCACCATGCCCGGCTACATCTTGTTTTTTTTTTTTCTGAGAGGGAGTTCCGCTATGTTGCCCAGGCTGGAGAGCAGTGGCGCAATCTTGGCTCACTGCAACCTCCACCTCCCGGGTTCAAGCAATTCTCCTGCCTCAGCCTCCCGGGTAGCTGGGAATACAGGCACGTGCCACCATGCCCTGCTAATTTTTTGTATTTTTAGTAGAGACGGGGTTTCACCATGTTAACCAGGATGGTCTCGATTTCCTGACCTTGTTATCTGCCCGCCTCGGCCTCCCAAAGTGCTGGGATTACAGGCGTGAGTCACCATGCCCGGCCTATTTTTTTGTATTTTTAGCAGAGACAGGGTTTCACCACGTTGGCCAGGCTAGTCTCAAACGCCTGACCTCAAGTGATCCACCCATCTCAGCCTCCCAAAGTGCTGGAACTACAGGCATCAGCCACTGCGCCTAGCTCACTTTGACATTTGAATGGAGATCTACGTGTATGATGTGAGGGAGCCAGCCCTGTGGATACCTGGTGGGAAAGGGCTCCAGGCAGAGGGAACAGTGAGTGCAAAGGTCCTGAGGGAGGCACCTTGTTGGTGTATCTGAGAACGTGCAAGGAGGCTGGTAAGGATGGAGCAGAGTGGGCAGTGCGGAGGGTGGTGAATAAGAAGGTCAGAGAGATTAGCAGGGAAGACCACATGTAGAGGTATTTTCATTTTCTTTTTTGAGACAGTTTCACTCTGTTGCCCAGAATGGCATGATCGCTGCAACCTCAAATTCCTGGGCTCAAGGGATCCTCCCACTTCAGCCTCCCAAGTAGCTGAGATTACAGGTGTGCGCTACCATGCCTCGCTAACCTTTAAAATTTTTTGTAGAGACAAGGTCTTGCTATGTTGCCCAGGCTGGTCTTTTTTTTTTTTTTTTTGAGACGGAGTCTTGCTCTGTCACCCAGGTTGGAGTGCAGTGGCGCGATCTTGGCTCACTGCACGCTCCGCCTCCTGGGTTCACTCCATTCTCCTGCCTCAACCTCCCGAGTAGCTGGGACTACAGGCACCCGCCACCATGCCCGGCTAAGTTTTTGTACTTTTAGTAGAGATGGGGTTTCATCATGTTAGCCAGGATGGTCTCAATCTCCTGACCTTGTGATCTGCCCACCTCGGCTTCCCAAAGTGCTGGGATTACAGGTGTGAGCCATCGCACCCGGCCTCCCAGGCTGGTCTTAAACTCCTGGTCTCAAGTGATCCTCCCACCTCAGCCTCCTAAAGTGATGGGATGATAGGCATGAGCCACACACAGCACCCAGCCCATAGAGGTTTTGTAGAGGGGGCAGACTGTGGATTCCACTCCAAGGCAGAGGAGTCACAGGAGCTTTTGAACAAAAGGGCCATTCTATCTCTAGCTTTGCTCTACAAGAAAATGAGTTGTCACTAAATAACTGAGATTTATTTAAATCTCACAACATCCCCATCAGGTAGAAAAATAGTACTCTAAGAGGCTAGGAAAGTTATTCAAAGCCATGCAGTCAGCCTGGATCCTGGGTTCAATGACACTGTGGAGATAGGCATCAGGCAGCCTCATTAACAATGCATCAGGAGACCAAAGGCCCCATCCCTCCAGGCACCTAACACCCCACACCCTTCCCTCCTCTGGGAACAAAATTTCTTTGTTTCGAGATAGGGTCTCGCTCTGTTGCCCAGGATGGAGTGCAGTGATCTTGGCCCACTGCAGCCTCCATCTCCCGGGCTCAACTGATCTTCCCCCCTCAGCCTCCTGAGTAGCTGGGACCACCACACATGGCTAATTTTTGTATTTTTATTTTTTTAGAGATGGGGTTTTGCCATGTTGCCCAGGCTGGTCTCGAACTCCTGGGCTCAAGAAATCGTCCCACCTGAGTCTCCCAAAGTACTGGGAATATAGGCCTGAGCCACTGCGCCCAGCCAGAAAATTCTTACAGGGAGGGTGTTATGGCCTGGATGTTTGTGCCCCCTCTCCCATTCATATGTTGAAGCCCTAAACCCTATATTTGGAGACAGGGCCCATACGGAGCTAATTAAGATTAAATCAAGTTATGATTCAGTATTTTGTTGGATGAATTCTCTCTCTGCACCACGTGGCCGCTGCCCAGGGATGGGGGAGGGATGGTATTGGCAATTCAAGACTGGCTTTCTGGCCAGGCACGGTGGCTCATGCCTGTAATCTCAGCACTTTGGGAGGCCGAAGTGGGTGGATCACCTGAGGTCAGGAGTTCAAGACCAGCCTGGCCAACATGGTGAAACCCCATCTCTACCAAAAATATAAAAATTAGCTGGGGGCCAGGCGCAGTGGCTCACGCCTGTAATCTCAGCACTTTGGGAGGCTGAGGCAGGCAGATCACGAGGTCACGAGTTCAAGACCAGCCTGGCCAACATGGTGAAACCCTGTCTCTACTAAGAATACAACAATTAAGTTAGCTGGGCGTGGTGGCACATGCCTATAATCCCAGCTACTCAGGAGGCTGAGACAGGAAAATCTCTTGAATCCGGGAGGCAGAGGTTGTAGGGAGCCAAGACTGTGCCACTGTACCCCAGCCTGGGCGACACAGCAAGACTCTTTTGGAAAAAGAAAAAAAAAAAATTAGCTGGGCATGGTGGCACACGCCTGTAATCCCAGCTACTGGGGAGGCTGAGGCAGGAGAATCACTTGAACCCGGGAGGCGGAGGTTGCTGTGAGCCGAGATCGGGCCACTGCACTCCAGCCTGGGCGACAGAGCAAGACTCTGTCTCAAAAAATCAATAAATAAAATAAAATAAAAATACAAAATACAAAATACAAAAGGGGAAAGAACATAAAAAGGAAATTCACAGGAAAATCAATCATTAAGATACTCAAACTCATTGATTAAAAAAAGATGCCAGTCGGGCGCGGTAGCTGACGCCTGTAATCCTAGCACTTTGGGAGGCGGAGGCGGGCAGATCTCCTGAGGTCAGGAGTTCAACACCAGCCTGGCCAACACGGTAAAAACCCCGTCTCTACAAAAATACAAAAAAAAAAAAAAAAAAAAAATTAGCCGGGCATGATGGCGGGTGCCTATAGTCCCAGCTACTTGGGAGGCTGAGGCAGGAGAATCGCTGGAACCCGAAAGACAGAAGGAAGTTGCTGTGAGCCGAAATGGCACCCCTGCACTCTAGCCTGAGCGACAGAGAGAAACTGTCTCAAAAACAAAATCAAAAACACAAAAAAACCACAAGATGCCCATTTTCACCCATGAGACTAAGGTGAAAAGCAAGCCTGGCTGACGAGGGTAGAGAAACTGACACTCCCAAACCCTGTGCATACACTGACAGTGTAAACTGGAATCATCTTTGAGAAGCAATATAGCAACATGTACCAAAAAGAGCAACGCAGGCCCTGCTGGCTGCACCCAGCCGCCAGTTTCCCCCTCCTCCTTCAAGGTTGTCCCTTTCCCAAGCACTCAGGTGAACCTTCACCGGGCTAAGCCAATCAGAATGGTCTTTTTCCCTTGCCAGTGATTGGCTTCAGTAAGGGCATGTGACATCATCCTGGCCAATGAGAAAGGAGGGAAAGTCAGCCCAGGGGCTTCTGGTACAGGATTTATTCACGCTGAAACTGGAACACAAGGAAGAATTCCTTCTTTTCCTGCCGCTCTATGCCCAGGTGTAACAAGATGAACACATGGGATAACAGAGCAGAAAGACAGACTAAAGGTATTTAATGACACCTGACCCAGTCCAGGCACAGTGGCTCACGCCTGTAATCCCGCACTTTGGGAGGCCGAGGCGGGGGATTGCTGGAGCCCGGGAGTTCAAGACCAGCCTGGGCAATGTGGCGAAACCCCGTCTCTACAAAAAAATACAAAAAATGAGCCGGGCATGGTGGTGCATGCCTGTAGACCCAGCTACTTGGAAGGCTGAGATTGAAGGACCACCTTGCCCATGAGGTCGAGGTTGCAATGAGCTGAGATCATGGACACTGCATCCCAGCCTGCCTGGGCAAGAGAGTGAGACCCTGTCTCAAAAAAAAAAAAAAAAAAAAAAAAGGCCAGGCTCAATGGCTCACGCCTATAATCCCAGCACTTTGGGAGGCCGAGGCGGGCGGATCACAAGGTCAGGAGATCAAGACCATCCTGGCTAACACGGTGAAACCCAGTTTCTTCTAAAAATACAAAAAAATTAGCAGGGCATGGTGGCGGGCGCCTGTAGTCCCAGGTACTCGGGAAGCTGAGGCAGGAGAATGGCGTGAGCCCAGGAGGCGGAGCTTGCAGTGAGCCGAGATGGCACCACTGCACTCCAGCCTGGGCGACAGAGCAAGACTCCGTCTCAAAAAAAGAAAAAAAAAGAAGTCTGACTCAAAACATTACCTGCTTCCGGAACTGCCCCACCTGGTTTTTTATGTGAGAAAACAAACTCCCATGTTGAGCTAGGAATTCTGTTGCTTGCAGCCAAAAATCTTCCAAATGCTAAAATGTCCTTTCACTTTGACCCAGAAATTTCACTTCCAAGAATTTAATGTACGAAAATCCCTGCACATGTACTCAATTATATTTGCATAGAGATGTAGTATGTACTCAATTATATTTGCATAGGGATGTAGTATGATTATAATTGTTTTGTTTTTGAGACAGGGTCTCTGTCGCCCAAGCTGGAGGTCACTTCAACCTTGACCTCCCAGGCTTAAGCGATCCTCCCACCTCAGCCCCACAAGTAGCTGGGACCACAGGCACGCACCACCACCCCTGGCTAATTTTTTTTCGTATTTTTTGTAGAGACAGTGTTTCACTACATTGCTCAGGCTGGTCTTGAACTCCTGGCCTCAAGGAATCTACCCACCTCAGCCTCCCAGAGTGCTGGGATTACAGGCGTGAGCCACCATGACCAGCCAGGGATGTATTATTATTATTTATTATCATTATTTTAGAGGCAGGGTCTCACTGTATCACCCAAGCTGGAGTGCAGTGGCTCCATCATGGCTCACTTCAGCCTTGACCTCCTCGGCTAAAGTAATCCTCCCACCTCAGCTTCCCCAAGTAGCTGGGACTACAGGTGTAGGACGTATTATTATTATTATTATTATTACTACTTTAAGAGAGTCTCACTCCGTTGCCCAGGCTGTAGTGCAGTGGCACAATCTCAACTCATTGCAGCCTCAGCCTCCCGAAAAGCTAGGACTACAGGCATGTGCCACCATACCCAGCTAATTTTTTGTAGAGACAGGGTTTCACCATGTTGTCCAGGCTGGTCTTGAACACCTGGACTCAGGCGATCTGCCCGCCTCAGCCTCTGAAAGTGCTGGGATTACAGGCATGAGCCACCACGCCCAGCTAGGATTTTTTTTTTTTTTTTTTTTTTTGAGACGGAGTCTCGCTCTGTCACCCAGGCTGGAGTGCAGTGGCGCCATCTTGGTTCACTGCAAGCTCCGCCTCCCGGGTTCACACCATTCTCCTGCCTCAGCCTCCCGAGGATGTATTATTTTTAAGAGTAAGTGAAAAACTAGAAGAAACCTTAATGTCTACCACTAAAGGATTAACTTAATTAATTAAATTATACTATATCCATAGCATGGAATACAATGCAGCTATTGAATCTCTATGTATTGTCATGGAGATGCCTCCGTGCATGGTTGAGGAACAAAACAAGAAGCAGATTTCTCTGTTAGGGGCTCTTCTCACTCTGCCCAGGTCTCAAGACCAACATTCCCAAGCTTCCATTTAAGGGACAGTGCTCCTGCTCTCTTCACTACCAGCTCCCTAGATGAGCTCTTGCATTTCATGATAACATGAGTCATGTTAATGACTCACCTCTCTTCTTCCTGCCAGGCCCACCCCCCTACCCAGTATTTCAGCCTCAGATCTCTTTTTTTTTTTTTTGAGACGGAGTCTGGCTCTGTCGCCCAGGCTGGAGTGCAGTGGCGCAATCTCAGTTCACTGCAAGCTCCGCCTCCCGGGCTAACGCCATTCTCCTGCCTCAGACTCCCGAGCAGCTGGGACTACAGGCGCCCGCCACCAGGCCCGGCAACTTTTTCTGTATTTTTAGTAGAGATGGGGTTTCACCGTTTTAACCAGGATGGTCTCAATCTCCTGACGTCGTGATCCACCCGCCTCGGCCTCCCAAAGTGCTGGGATTACAGGCGTGAGCCACTGCACCCGGCCAGATCTCTTATCTTCTGGGTAGTGGTACCTGGAAGTCCAACATCCAGGCTGCCTATGACTTCCTGCGCCCTCTACCTGGAATGCCTCTGCCACACACACCTTCCCAACTCCTACTCTTCCTTTAAGACCCAACTTAGATGCCTCTGTGTTCAAAGTCCTCTTTGGTGCCATCTCAGCTGGATTGGGTGTTTCTCCAACTGAACACATTCCAAACTGAACTCAGCGTCTTCTCCCCTAATCCTACTCCTCTTCCATTATTCCCTGCCTCTATTCACAGCTCTGAGCATCATCCTGTTCTCAGCCAACCCCTCGTTTCTTCCACCTTTACCTCATAAATATTTCCCCACCTTGCAGTCCCTCATATCCTCTCCACAAGCATGGCTATCTCTCAGGTCTTCAACATCTCTTGCCAAGTTTCCAATAGGCCCCCTCCAATATGCTCCCATTTAGTGGTCAGGGATATCTGTGTAATGCATACGCCAACGTCACTTCCCCGCTCAAAACCCAAGCGCACCCATGCACACATACACACGAATGAATGCAGGCTAAAAAAAAAAAAAAAAAAAAAAGGTGAGGCCGGGCACGGTGACTCATGTTTATAATCCCAGCACTCTGGGAGGTCGAGGGGGGCGGGTCACTTGAGGTCGGGAGATCGAGACCACGGTGAAACCCTGTCTCTAATAAAAATACAAAAAATTAGCCGGGCGTGGTGGTGGGCGCCTGTAGTCCCAGCTGCTCGGGAGGCTGAGGCAGGAGAATGGCGTGAACCCGGGAGGCGGAGCTTGCAGTGAGCCGAGATGGCGCCACTGCACTCCAGCCTGGGCGACAGAGCAAGACTCCATCTCAAAAAAAATAAAAATAAAAAAAATAAGGTAGTTCTGGGCCAGGCACAGTGGCTCACGCCTGTAATCCCAGCACTTTGGGAGGCCAAGGCAGGCGGATCATGAGGTCAGGAGATCGAGACCATCCTGGCCAACATGGTGAAACCCTGTCTCCACTAAAAATACAAAAATTAGCTGGGTGTGGTGGTGCGTCCCTGTAATCCCAGCTACTCAGAAGGCTGAGGCAGGAGAATCGCTTGAACCAGGGAGTCGGAGGTTGCAGTGAGCCGAGATTGCGCCACTGCACTCCAGCCTGGCAACAGAGTGAGACTCCGTCTCAGGAGAAAAAAAAAGAAAGAAAAGAAATTAGGGGAGTTCCATTAGACTGCTAGATTTGGTGTTTTAATTGATACTATAATCCAGGAGAACTGCTTTCCTTTGTAAACCTGTGTATTTCACTTTATACTTTTTCTTTTTTTTTTTTTTGAGACAGAGTCTCACTCTGTCACCCAGGCTGGAGTGCAGTGGCGCGATCCTGGCTCACTGCAACCTCTGCCTCCCAGGTTCAAGCAATTCTCCTGCCTCAGCCTCCCAAGTAGCTGGGATTACAGGAACCCGCCACCACGACCGGTGAATTTTTTATTTTTAGTAGAGATGGGGTTTCACTATGTTGGCCAGGCTGATCTCGAACTCCTGACCTCAAGTGATCTGCCCGCCTCGGCTTCCCAAAATGCTGGGATTACAGATGTGAGCCACCACGCCTGGCCTATACTTTTGTTTTTGTTTTGCTCTGCCACCTAGGCTGTAGTGCAGTGGCGGGATCTCAGCTCACTGCAGCCTCCGCCTCCTGGGCTCCAGCAATCATTTCACCTTCAGCGTCCTGAGTCGCTGGAACCGCAGGCACGCTGCACCATGCCTGGCTAATTTTTTGTACGTTTTGTAGAGACAGGGGTTTGCCATGTTGCCTAGGCTGGCACTTTATACATTTAAAAACATGACAGGTCTGAAAAGATTTAGAAACCCTATTCTAACGAATCATATTATTTATCCACCCAGTCATATCAAAGGTAGGTGCTTGTTACCCCACTTTTCACAGAAAAGTGAAGCGTGGTGGGGATCTGTGACTTGCCCAAGGCCACATTGTTGCTGAGGAAGAAAGCTGGAGCTACTGGCAGGGCTCCCGGCTCCAGGAATGAATGTGAAATGGCAACCTGCAGCTTGTGTTCTTGTCAACTGGCTCACCTTGAACAGAAACCAAAGTTCAGGAAACTTCCCCAGACCTCCCCAACTCCCTGGTCCCTGCCCCACAAACTAAACTAAGAGTCAGTAGCAAAGCACACTCCTGTTTCCAACGGCAGCATTCTGGTTACAAAGGGCTTCTACTTTCATAATCTTGTCTTACCCTGCCAACAACTTGGGGCCAAACTGCACAGGAATGGTTCAAACCCACATCCCTGTCTCCAGGGGGCCTGGGCTCCAGCTGCTTCTTTTTTTCCTTTTTTTTTTTGAGACAGAGTCTTGCTCTGACGCCTAGGCTAGAGTGAAGTGGCTCGATCTCGGCTCAGTGCAACCTCCACCTCCAAGGTTCAAGCGATTCTCCTGTCTCAGCCTCCAAATAGCTAGGACTACAGGCATGCGCCACCATGCTAAGCTAATTTTTTTTTGTATTTTTTGTAAAGACGGGTTTCACCATGTTGGCAAGGCTGGTCTTGAACTCCTGACTTCAAGTGATCCGCATACCTCGGCCTTCCAAAGTGCTGAGATTACAGGCGTGAGCGACCGCATCCAGCCTTGCTCCAGCTTCTTCATCAAGACCCACCAGATGTGGTGCTTAAAGTGAGATGCTTAAAATATACCAACTCCTTGGCCGGGCGCAATGGCCCATGCCTGTAATCCTAGCACTTTGGGAAGTCGAGGCGGGCGAATCACAAGGTCAGAAGATTGAGACTATCCTGGCTAACACAGTGAAACCCTGTCTCTACTAAAAATATAAAAAAAAAAAAATTAGCCAGGTGTGGTGGCAGGCACCTGTAGTCCCAGCTACTCAGGAGGCTGAGGCAGGAGAATGGCGTGAACCCGGGAGGCGCAGGCTGCGGTGAACTGAGATCGTGCCACTGCACTCCAGACTGGGTGACAGAGCGAGACTCCAAAAAAAACAAAAAAAAACAAAAAAAACAAAACTCCCTTTTTAAAACAGTAACAGAAGGTCATTGTAAAAGCTTTGGAAATTATAGGCAAGTATTAAAAAAATAAGCCAGAGTCACCCAGAGGCCCATAGCTCAGAGTGACTGTCTAACACTGCGGCGTACCCTGTTCCTCTTGAGCAGTTAGTTAGTCACTGCTCCTGCTCCCAGGGAACTTGAAAATCCTTGTGGCATCAAGATAGTTTCCAGCGCTGCTCTGCTTGCTTTGGTGCCTGGTGCTGACAGGGAGGCAGGCTGGGCCATGCAATCCACCAGCCCTGGGTTCAAAGCCCAGCACTGTTCCACACTGGCTTTCAGGGCACCTCCCTGAGCCTCAGTTTTGTCATTTGGGAGACAGGGATGATGATACACACCTGACAAGACAATTTTGCAGATCCACCTGGTGTGCTTCCCCCAGAAGGGGTCAGAAATTCATATTTCTGCTGAACTGGGTGCTGTAGAGAGCACTCACAACAGACATAATTATCCTGTAAGTTTTCAGTCAGTCCATGTTGATTTCTTTGCAGTTTCCCTGCCCAGTCGTGGGCTGTTTGGCAAGGGCTATTCTGTGGCCAACCTGCTACTATTATTCATTTATTCAACAAATAACCATGAAGCACTTTTAGTGCAAAGGGGACCTACCAGGTGCTAGGGGAACATGGTTAATAAAGTCCTTTCCCTGGTGGAGCTTGTCATCCATGGGCAGGAAGACAAATAAACCAGCATGAAATGCACACGACAAGTAAAAATAGAGATCAGAGTCACAAGGAAGCTGAAGCAGGAAGCGTGGCATGGAGTGATGGAAAGCACACTAGGGGCGGGCACGGTGGTTCACGCCTGTAATCCCAGCACTTTGGGAGGCCGAGGTGGGCGGATCACTTGAGGCCAGGAGTTCAAGACCAGCCTGGTCAACATGGTGAAACCCCATCTCTACTAAAAATACAAAAATTAGGCCGGGTGTGGTGGTGGGCACCTCTAATCCCAGCTACTCAGGAGGCTAAGGCAGGAGAATCACTAAAACCCAGGAGGTCAAGGTTGCAGTGAGCCGAGATCACACCACTGTACTCCAGCCAGATTGTCTCAAAACAAGAAAAAAAGAAAGAAAGCAGACTGGGAGTTTAGGGAAGACCGTTAGGGGGAAGCTAGCATTTAAGAAAGACAGGGAGCCAGTCATGGAAGATAGGAGGTGGGGTAAGAGGGCACCTACCTAGCAGGGGACAGGGCACAGGCAATGGCCCCGAGGTGGGAACAAGCTGATAATGTTCCAGGAAAACTCAGAAGGCCAGCGTGGCTGCAGCGCCCGAGTGAGGGCAAGCCACGTGGGAGGCAAAGTGCAAGGGGCAGACAAGGCTGGTCCCAGAGCCACTCACAGGCCATGCCGGAAGCCAGGGCTGTGTTTTGCGTGTGTCAGGAAACTGCAGGAGACTTTTCAGCAGAAGAGTGACAGGGGCTTATTTATTTTGCAAGAAGATCCTTTGGCTACTGCAGGGAGGATACTGGGAGATTGGTTAGGAGGCTACTGCAGTAGTCCAGGCCTGGATCAAGGCAGACAGTGAAGAAGATTCAGGAATATTCTGAAGGCTATTAAATGATCACAACTGCAACCGCTGCCACAGATTTGACTGGATCAGTACGGCCATTTCACAGAAAAGGAGACAGAAGCCAAGAATGACAAAATAATCGTGCCTCCATCATATAGCCAGCAGGAACAGGAGTTGGGAATGAAATTCAGGACTTTGGGCTCCCTGCCCTGCATTCCTCAGCCTGTGGAGGGAGAAGGATGACACAGGGATGCTCTGGGGAGCAAGGGCGTAGCTGAACCAGGGCGACCTCTGAAAACCCCAGGAGGGCCAGAGCCCCCACCTTCCCTGCAGCCCTCACAGGAAGTGCTCAAGGAATGATCATCAGCCGACCCCAGCACTTCAGTAACACAAACCAATCAGAAGACACGGTTCTTGGTCTCAGGGAATCTAATACCCTGTTCCCCTCCCAAACCACAGTGTGGACTGGGTAGGAAGAGCAGTGGTGGGGTGATGCCTCAGTCTTTTTCTTCTGAAAAACAGGGACACCTCTTACCTTACCTCGAAAGACTGTCATGACAATTAATGAGAGACTGTGGACACAGCAGGACACAAATGGTGGTGGTAGTTAGGATTTCCAGACTGGTAAGAAAAGAGCTTCGAGGAAACTGGAAGTAACTTGAAGGCTGTCTCATGCATGGCAGCTAAGACCTCGGATGCCAGTGGCTTCATGTGACTCCCTTCTCTACCTCAGCTGTGTGATCTCGGAAGTGTTACTTAGTCTTTCTGAGCCTCAGGCTCCTCATCTACAAGATGGGGCTGCCAATGATTGCTCCGGCCTTGAAGAGCTGTTAAGTGGATTCAATAAGAGAATGCATAGGAAATGTCAAGCACGATGCTGGTATACAGTGGTGTTAACTATATGGGGGCTGCTGGTATATGGGTGTTATATGCTGCTATATGGGTGATCGTATCCCCACGATCACCACCAAGCTCGTGTCTCAGCCTCTGATGCTGAGGAGCTGTGATGCTGCAGAACTGAAGTTACCAGATGTTTCTTTTTTTTTTTTATTTTTTATTTTTTTTTGAGACGGAGTCTCGCTCTGTGGCCCAGGCTGGAGTGCAGTGGCCGGATTTCAGCTCACTGCAAGCTCCGCCTCCCGGGTTTACGCCATTCTCCTGCCTCAGCCTCCTGAGTAGCTGGGACTACAGGCGCCTGCCACCGAGCCTGGCTAGTTTTTTTTCATATTTTTAGTAGAGACGGGTTTTCACCGTGTTAGCCAGGATGGTCTCGGCCTCCCAAAGTGCTGGGATTACAGGCTTGAGCCACCGCGCCCGGCCTTTACCAGATGTTTCTTAAGGGAACAAGGGTTCTGAATGTCCCTCCCTCTGGGCCTCCATAGCCCGGTGGGGAGACAGCACCAACACAACCAACACGCCTGCAAAGAAACAGTCTCCCTGGGGGGAATGAATTCGGTGGGAAGGAGTCTGTAGCTGGTGCTGACAGACGAAGGAAAACGAGCTTGTTTTCCAGGGGCCGTGAAATGTGATGAAAGGAGCTGACTTCAGGCCCAGCGTGGTGGCTTATGCCTATAATCCCAGCACTTGGGAGGCCGAGGCGGGTGGATCACGAGGTCAGTTCGAGGCCAGTCTGACCAACATGGTGAAACACCATCTCTACTAAAAATAAAAAAAAATAAAAATAAAAAAATTAGCTGGGTGTGGTGGCATGTGCCTGTAATCCTAGCTACTCGGGAGGCTGAAACAGGAGAACATCTTGAACCCGGGAGGCAGAGGTTGCAGTGAGCCAAGATCACACCACTGCACTCCAGCCTGGGTGACAGAGGGAGACTCTGTCTCAAAAAAAAAGAAAGGAGCTGACTTCTGTGCAGGCTCCTGGGAGCTGACGCACAGCCATCATCAGCCCAGGCTGAGCCTCCAGCTTGGGGTTGCAGTACCTCCACACCTGCTGTCTGAATAACCTTGGGTCTCCCCTGAGGCTCCTTCCCAGGCCCACACCAGGCCAGCTCTAGAGCCAGACATCCTGGGTTGGCTCTGCAGCTCTGCCCCTTCCGCACTTCATGGAATCTCTCTATGCCACAGTTTCTTCACCTGTAAAATGGGGATAATTATAGTGCCTCCCTATAGGGCTGTTGAAAGAATTAAGTAAAGGCTCATGCCTGTAAACCCAGCACTTTGGGAGGCCGAGGAGGATCGATCACTTGAGATCAGGAGTTCAAGACCAGCCTGGCCAACATGGCGAAACCCCGTCTCTACTGAAAATACAAAAATTAGTTGGGCATGGTGGCGGACACCTGTAATCCCAGCTACTCGGGAGGCTGAGGCAGGAGGATCACTTGAACCCAGGAGGCAGAGGCTGCAGTGAGCCGAGATTGCGCCATTGTACTCCAGCCTGGACCACAAGAGCAAAGCTCCGTCTCAAAAAAAAAAAAAAAAAAAAATTAAATAAGCTAATTTAGGAAAAAGGACTTGCAACAGGGCCTAGAGAATTGCTGGTCCAGTGATTGCTAAATTAATACAAATTTTTAAACACTTTTAGCTCCCTTCATCTGAGTTTCTTATCCTAATCCCCAGGCATGGGTTATCATTAAATATCATCAAATCTCAGGGCTCCTTTTTAGAAGGGGAAACTGAGGCCCAGAGAATCAAAAGGATCATGATGGCAGAGCCTGACTTGAACTCAAAGTCATATATCTGCCCACTAGACTGTGGCTGTACCAGGTGACCTGTTCTTCTTTATACATCCCTGCCTTTGTCCATCTCAGTGCCTCTGCTTAGAACACCCTTTCTCTGGCTTTTCAACCTATCTTTCAGATGTTCAAATGGCACTTCTAGGAAGACCTTCCACTCCTGGGCAAAATAAACCTTCCTCCTCTACGCTGGGGCATAATTCAATTTGACAACACAATGGCTGAGTGTGTCATCCTGGCACTGCCTCTGGGGCTGGAGGCACAGAGGGTGAATCAGACCCACTTCCTGTCCTTGGGAAGCTCAGATTAATGGTCCATATCTATCTCATCCCAAGCTCCAAACTCCTCCAGGGTGCTGAGCCAGCACCTAGCAGGCACTAAGGAACCAAACTTGCTCAAATCCCCACGCTCAGGGACCGGTCCTCCTTCCACTGCCATTCTGCTTTCTGCAGTTAGAAACCTATTGAGAGTGCTTTCACTGGGCCAGCCCCGCGGCGCCCTGGGACACAGAGCCAGTTTAGGAGAACTCCTTGGTCTTGGGGAGCCTGCTGACAGTGCTACCCTAGTTGCATTTGCTAATTCAGACCATCTGGTCTCTGTTTTTGTTTTTTGAGACGGAGTTTCACTCTGTCGCCCAAGCTAGAGTGCAGTGGCATGATCTTGTCTCATTGCAACCTCCACCCCCCAGGTTCAAGAGATTCTCCTGCCTCAGCCTCCCAAGTAGCTGGGATTATAGGCACCCACCACCATGCCCAGTTATTTTTTTATTTTTTTATTTTTTTGAGACAGAATCTCACTCTGTCACGAGGCTGGAGTACAGTGGTGCGATGTTGGCTCACTGCAACCTCTGCCTCCTGGGTTCAAGCGATTCTCCTGCCTCAGCCTCCCAAGGAACTGGGATTATAGGTATGCACCACCATACCCAGCTAATTTTTGTACTTTTAGTAGAGGCGGGGTTTCACCATGTTGGCCAGGATGGTCTCAATCTCTTGACCTCGTGATCCGCATGCCTCGGCCTCCCAAAGTGCTGGGATTACAGGCATGAGCCACTGCAGCTGGCCAATTTTTGTGTTTTTAGTGGAGACTGGGTTTCACCATGTTGCCAGGGCTGGTCTTGAACTCATGACCTCAAGTGATCAGCTTGCCTCGGCTTCCCAAAGTGCTGGGATTACAGGCCAGTCCCTGTTGTTGCTTACGTATCTGAGAGGAAGGTGGTGCAGAGGTCAGGAGCACACTCAAGAGTCAAGAAGGCCTGGATTCAAATCCTGCAGATTGACCTTGGGCTGGGCACACAAATTCTGTGTTTCTCAATTTCTTCATCTGTGAAATGGAGATTACAGTGCCTACCCCTCATGGAGCTACTATAACAATTACAGAGAATGTAAGTCAACCTTCCAGCACAGAAGCAATTGTGGCTAACCCACCCTGGCAAGCCTCCCCATTCTTTCAAGTTCAAATTCTACTTCCTAGAAGAAGACTTCTCTAACTTTTTCAGGTAACCTTGAGCTCTCTTCTCTCTACTCCCACCGCATTGACACCATAATTCTTGTGTTCTCATTGATTCACTGGAGTGAAGTTTCTCTTTCCAGCCAGGTAATAAATGACAAAGTCAGTTGCAAACCTGCCCCACAGCATCTCACAAGAGGCACTTGAAAAGTAACTTGCAGATGGGCATAAGGTGGCTCACGCCTGTAATCCCGGCACTTTGGGAGGCCGAGGTGGGCAGATACGTTGAGCCCAGGAGTTCACTTGAATCCAGATATGTTGAGCCCAGGAATCACTTGAACCCAGGAGGCAGAGGTTGCAGTGAGCTAAGATCCTGCCACTGCACTCCAGCCTGGGTAACAGAGTGAGACTCTGTCAAAAAAAAAAAAAAGAAAGAAAGAAAGAAAGAAACAAAGAAAGTAACTTGTAGCAGCCAGGTTTGGTGGCTCATGCCTGTAACCCTATCCCTTTGGGAGGCCAAGGCAGGAGGATTGCCTGAGCCAAGCCAGCAGACTAAGTTACAATTGTGCTACTGTACTCCAGCCTGGGTGACAGAGTGAGACCTTGTCTCAAAATAAAAAATGAAAAGAAGGCCAGGCAAGGTGGCTCACGCCTGTAATCCCAGCACTTTGGGAGGCCGAGATAAGAGAATGGTGTGAACCCAGGAGGCGGAGCTTGCAGTGAGCCAAGATTTCACCACTGCACTCCAGCCTGGGCGACAGAGCGAGACTCCGTCTCAAAAAAATAAAAGAAAATAAAAAATAAAAAGAAAAGTAACTTGCTAAGGTGGCCCAGGACTCTGGGAAAGGGTGACGATTCGGAGCCAGAAAACTGGCTGGGAATCCTACCTCTGCTATCTGACTTTCTGGCAAGACTCACAATTCGGCCTAAGGTCTCTCATCTGGAAAATGTCTACCTGACACAGTTGCTATGGAGGACAGATGAGCCAACACATGTGAAAGCCCTTTTGTTATAAACTAAAAAGTGATATTTAAGGGATTATTATTTTCAGATTGAGGGATTATTTTCAGATTCTCTATCCATGTCTCAACCGACGTCTCAGCTTTCCTACTAAGACTGGAGACATCAGCGCATCCCACCAAGCTTCTTAGCCCCGCAGTAATCTACCAAAACCTCCATTCCTGTCTAATCTATACAAAAGCCAGCAGCTAAGAACACACAGCACCTACGGAACAGAAACTTTATCCCAGCTCAGGGACAACAAAGTCTCTCTCCCATCATCCCTCCTGGACAGGCTCCTTCTTCCCACCTTAAGTCTCCCCACTTCTCAAACATGCTCCATCGAGTGTTGACCAGGTGTCATTTCCACCTTGCAGTCCAACTTCTGTGAGAGGTGAACATGCTTGGAAAGAAGACCACCACGGAGGGGATGGCTGTACGTGTGTGGGGGAAGTATTGGTAGTAGAATTAAAGATTCCATCCGCCAGCATTTTGTGTCCAACACAGTTGCTATATGTACTATAATTATCTCATTTGTGTGAAAATTCAAGGATCTGCATGCTGCTATTTTCATCAGGCTGAACTGCAGATGCTGAAGAATATGGCAAGAAGTTGGGGTTCAAAGTCTGATGCCAAAGCTAGCAACCCGAGAAATAAAACCGCTGACCACCAGCTCCCCACTCAGGCCCAGTCCCCTTTCGAGCCCCCAGACTCCCCACGCAGGGCCCTAGCCCCCTAGTCTTCCCCCTCAATTCCCTGTTGGCAACACGGCCATCGGGTTCTATCAGAGTGAGCTGTATTTATATGATTATTTTTCCCCCTGGGAAAACGGCTTTGTCTGTGAAAGTCCCCCCAACCAGGCGCCTTATAAACACCCAAAACAGACAGAGTTAAGGAGAAAGGAGGGGAAAGGAGGAGGGAGCAAGCCCGGAGGGGGGCCCCCAGGCTCACTGCGGGCAGGATGGGGGTATAAGGCCGGAGTCGGCGGCTCCCAGGCCCCCAGCCCCGTCAGGGCGCCCCCTCCCCAGACGCCAGAGCCGGGATCCGCAGCCCCCTAGCACTCCCTGGACTGCCGCTGGCCTCCCACAGGCCTCGGAGTCCACAGACTGATCCTGCGACCGGAAACGCCCCCCTGCCCAGCAGGCCCAGACCGCGCCCCCCTGTCCTGCCGTCCCCTTCCCGCGGGCCCGGCTGCAGGCCCCGGATCCCCGGGCTCGCGTGGACGCCGCAGCCGAAAGGGGCGGCCCGTCGGGCGGCCCCGCTCCCCGGCCCTCGACGCGGCCCCTCCAACTGCGGGTGCTGCGGGGCCAAGGCGAACACAAAAGGAAGGGGGGCCCTGCCAGTGACGCCCCTGCCAGCCCCCGAGACCCTCTGCGCGGGGTCGGCAAAGCATCCGGGCGCCCCAGAAGCTCCGGACGCCGAAGAGAGAGGCCCCACGAAAATTTCAAGACACCTCCTGGGGGCTGCAGGGGCGGCCGAGTCTCCCCAGCGCCAGGTGCCCCCGGCCGCACGGTAACTTTGAAACTTTGGGGCAGGGCATGGGGACCGGGATCCCCAAAAAGGAGGAAGGAAATGGGGGTTTAGAGACGATTTATTTTTTGCAAAATCCCACTTTCCAGGTGGCCCAGCGCGCGGCCCCGGCCTGGACAGGGCTCTCCGCGCCTCTTCCCCAGCCCAGCCCGGCCCGGGCGTCCCCGAACCCTCGCGCGCGGGCGGCCCCGGACGCGGTGGCCCCGACCTCTGCCCCGCGGGGCGCGGGGCTCGGGCCGCGCCAAGCACTTACCTCCGCCGGGCTGCGCTCCCCGCGGGCCTGCGCCGAGCCCGATAAATGGTATGCTATGACTAGAGGTATGATTACGTTATTATTATTAGTAATAATAAGAGTAAATGTTATTTAATTACGGGCGGCCGCATCCTGCTCCCGGCGCCGCCGCCCCGGCAGCTCCGTCCATGTGGCTCTGGAGCGCTTTACTTTCATTTCCAGCCCCTCGGCCGGCCGCTCGCGGCAGCACCCGCTGGAGGCACCGTCTCCCTGCAGCTCTTCCTCCTCGGGTCCTAGAGAGCGCGGCTCCCGTCGCCTCGCCGCGCCCGGGGTGGGCGGCGCGGGCTGCGCACCTGGGGAGAAGGGGGTGGGCGAGTCGGAGAAGCCCCATTCCCCGTCGAAAGCTCAAGCCTGGAATTCACCTTTATTTTCTTTAAAAGTGTCCTGCCTTTTAGGGGGGTTTCCTGTGGCAATTCTGCATTTCTGGGCTAATGCTGCTCAAACCCAGCGCCTCCGCCCTTCCCCATCTGTGTCAAAAGCCCCCCCTCCGGCTTCCAGGTGCTTTCATGAAAGGCTGCCCAAAACCCTTCTCACAGATGGGAACTGGAGACACAGAAGAAAATCAGGACCTCGCTTGGCTGGAGTTTTATGTATAGGATGTTAAAAAATATTGAATGACACTTGTTAAAGAGTATAAGGCCGACTTTATTGGCATCATGATGGATGTAGGGACCACTGCAGTGGGTTTTGCGGTCGCGGAGAGTATTTGGGCTCAATTCAGAATTCAGCATGGGCAATGGGAATTTATAAGGAAGGAGCAAGGCCACTGATTGAGGGCCAATGCATAGGAAACTGCATCAGAGATAAAAGAGGATTCTGGCGTAAACCCATCTAACAAGATTCTGGCTGAAGACAGGCCAAGGTGATCACACATCACCTGAGGGATTGTGGAGAATGAGGAACCTGATTAGATATTGACAATCAGGGCTGGGTGCAGTGGCTCACGCCTGTAATCTCAGCACTTTGGGAGGCCGAGACGCGCGGATCACCTGAGGTCAGGAGTTCAAGACCAGCCTAGCCAACGTGGTGAAACCCCGTCTCTACAAAAATACCAAAATTAGCCAGGCTTAGTGGTGGGTGCCTGTAATCCCAGCTATTCAGGAGGCTAAGGCAGAAGGATCACTTGAACCCCGGAGGTGGAGGTTGCAGTGAGCCAAGATTGTGCCGTTGCACTCCAGCCTGGGAGACACAGTGAGACTCCATCTCAAAAAATAATAATAAAAAGATATTGACAATCAGGTTTGGAGAATGGGGGAGTCTAGCTAAACCAACTTAGCAGGATTCTTACCAAAAGTGGACAGTGTGGCCCAGGGGCAGTGGCTCACACCTGTAATCCCGGCACTTTGGGAGGTTTAGGCAGGAGGATCACTTGAGCCCAGGAGTTCAAGACCAGCCTGGGCAACATAGTGAGACCCCATCTCTACAAAAAATTAAAGAATTAGCTGGCATGCGCCTGTAGTCCCAGCTACTCTGGAGGCTGAGGCAGGAGGATCACTTGAGGCCAGGAGTTTGAGGCTGCAGTGAGTGATGATCATGCCACCTGCACTCCAGCCAGGGTAAGAGAGCAAGGCCCTGTCCCTAAAAACAAAACAAAAAACTGGACAATGTAAAGATGAACACAGAAGTCCAAAAGTCAAGGCCTAGTTGAAAAGTTCAGGGGAGCCTAGAGTTTAGTCAAGGAGAGAATCTTTGCCAGGGATATTTCTAGAAAGGATTTGAGGCTGCTTAGAAGGCCTACTAGGTAAGGGGAGATTAACCAGACAGACCAGCTATGCATATCCATGATACTGCCTCAGGACTGGTGAAGAGCCTACATTTGAATCCATAGCTAATGATCCAAAGAGTGTTCATTTATCACTACCTGCCCCATTAATTCCTGGAGGACTCTCTCAAGAGTTCTTTCAGATTTCCTTCTTAATCCTCTTCATTTTACACACATGCACACATACACACATGTGTATGTATTTTTAATTTATTTCAGATCAGCTGTGAGCTTGGCAGACTTTATCTTTACAAATGTTATCTCTTCCACAAGCATTTGTGCCAGACACAATCTTAGGAACTGGGGATATAACAGTGAACCAAATTTTAAATATTTAAATGCACTGTGGTAAGTTCTAGGAGAGACAAGAACTCGGAGCTGTGTTTACCTTTTTTTTTTTTGAGACAGGATCTGACTCTCTTGCGCAGGCTGGAGGATAGTAGCATGATTATGGCTCACTGCAGCCTCCAGCTGTCCAGCTCCTGGGCTTAAATGATCCTCTGGCCTCAGCCTCCCAAGTAGCTGAGACCACAGGTACACATCCCTACACCTGGCTAATTTTTAAAATTTTTTGTAGAGATAGGGTCTCATGTTGTCCAGTCTGGTCTCCATCTCCTGGACTCGAGTGATCCTCCTCCTGCCTTGGCCTCCCAAAGTGCTGGGATTATAGGTGGCTGACAGCTGTAATCCCAGCACTTCAGGAGGCTGAGGTGGGAAGATTCCTTGAGCTCAGGAGTTCTAGACCAGCCTTGGCAACACAGTGAGATTCCATCTCTCTTTTTTTTTTTTTTTTTGAGCAAGGTCTCACTTTGTCACCCAGGCTGGAGTGCAGTGGCACAATCCTGGATCCCTGCAACCTCCGCCTCCCGGGTTCAAGCGATTCTCATGCCACAGCCTCCTGAGTAGCTGGGATTACAGGAATGTGCCACCCTGCCCAGCTAAGTTTTTTGCATTTTTTTAAAATGGAGATGGAGTTTTGCAATGTCAGCCAGGCTGGTCTTGAACTCCTGGCCTCAAATGATACACCCACCTTGGCCTCCCAAAGCGCTGGGATTACAGGCACGAGCCACCACACCCAGTCTGTGAGATCCTATCTCTAGAAAAAATCAAAAAATTAGTGAGGTGTAGTGACACAGGTGTATGTTTCCAGCTACTTAGGAGGCTGAGGTGGGAGGCTTGCTTGAGCCCAGGAGACTGAGGCTGCAGTGAGCCGTGATTGCGCCACTGCACTCCAGCCTGGGCAACAGAGCAAGACCCTGCCAAAAAAAAAAGAAAAAAGAAAGCCTCTGGCATGAAGAAGGTAGATGCTTTTGTCCAGATCTAAAAACAGAATTCAGTGGCCATCAGACATTTCTGCTGTTTAGTGGGAAATCAACCCTTAAGACACCTGGGATAGATGCAAGATCATGGGCTAGAGGCAGTGAGAGGCTGCGCCTGGCAATTTAGGGAGGCTGGATGGTGTGGTGCTTATGTCACTAAGGCAATTATTAGGAGGACCAAGGTCCCCAGCCCTGCCACTCGCTGGCTGTGTGACCCTGGCAAACTAGCAGTATCAATTTCTTCATTTGTAAGATAAGGATCAGGAAACTGCATCCACATAAAGTTTGACTTAAGGATTTTAATGAAATACGAGCGTGGTGGCTCACGCCTGTAGTCCCAGCACTTTGAGAGGCCAAGGTGCGAGGCTTGCTTGAGTCAGGAGTTCGAGACCAGCCTGGCCAACATGGTGAAACCCTGTCTCTACTAAAAATACAAAAATTAGCCAGGCATGGTGATTCAGTGCGCCTGTAGTCTCAGTTACTCAGGAAGCTGAGGCAGGAGAATCCCTTGAACCCTGGAAGAGGAGGTTGCAGTGAGCTGAGATTGTACCCCTGCGCTCCAGCCTGGGCGACAAAAACTCCATCTAAAAAAAAAAATGGCAGGGGTTGGGGGATTATAATGAATAATGTCTGTAAACTATGTAGTGAAGGCCGAATAAATATAAATGTCAGGCTGGGCATGGTGGCTCACTTTGGGAGGCTGAGGTGGGCGAATTACCTGATGTCAGGAGTTCGAGACCAGGCTAGCCAATGTGGTGAAACCCCATCTCTACTAAAAATACAAAAATTAGCTGGGTGTGGTGGTGGGCACCTGTAATTCCAGCTACTCGGGAGATTGAGGCAGGAGAATCGCTTGAACCCGTGAGGTGGAGGTTGCAGTGAGCCGAGATTGCACCATTGTACTCTAGCCTGGGCAACAAGAGCAAAACTCTGTCCCAAAATAAAATAAAATTCTATATATATATACATATATGTGTGTGTGTGTGTGTCAGTTCACACACCCCCTAGGCAGTTTACAACGAAACACCCTTGACAACTTATCACATTTACCACCATGGTTATCATTCTCATTTCATCGATGAGGATGCTGAGGCCAGTTGGATTGCTGCATTTTGCCTCAAGTGAACTAGGTGGCAAATGGTCTGGTGATTCCACCACCCCAGGTTGCTGGTGAAATAACGAACACATATCCTTGAAGAGGACTGTCCATCATTCAATGGGGATTCAGCGGGACACCAGCCTCCTATCTCTTCAAGTTGGTACCAACTTGTTCAATTGTTTGGGCTGCCTATGATGGTAAAGGGGTCTTTATTCCAAGACCCCAACCAGAGGTGAGGAGGCTTGGAGAAAAGGGCTGAAAGGAGGCTGGGCGCGGTGGCTCACACCTGTAATCCCAAAACTGGGAGACCAAGGTGGGTGGATCACCTGAGGTCAGGAGTTTGAGAACAGCCTGGCCAATGTGGTGAAACCCCGTCTCTACTGAAAATACAAAAATTAGCCGGGCATGGTGGCACATGCTTATAGTCCCAGCTACTTGGGAGGCTGAGGCAGGAGAATTGCTTGAACCTGGGAAGTAAAGGTTGCAATGAGCCGAGATCGCGCCACTGCACTCCAGCCTGGGTGGCAGAGCGAGACTCCATCTCAAAAAAAAAAAATTCGTATGTTGAATCTCTAATCCCTAATTTGATGGTATTAGGAGGTGGGACTTTGGGAGATAATTAGGTCATGAAAATGGAGCCCTGATGAATGGAATTAGTGCTCTTATAAGAGACACTGGGGAGATGATCTCTCTCTCTGCCAGGTGAGGATACAGCAAGAAAGCAGCCATCTATAAACCAGAAAGGCGGCCCTCACCAATAACCTGACCATGCTGGGACCCTGGTCTTGGACTTCCAGCCCCCAGATCAGTGAGATGGCTACTGCTTAAGCCATCCAGTCTATGGTATTTGTCATGCAGCCTGAGGTGACTAAGACCGGGGTAATATGAGCACTGTACTCGATGGGGCATGGTGGCTTACCCAAAATCCCAACACTAGGAGGCCGAAGTGGGCAGATCACTTGAGCCCAGGAGTTTGAGACCAGCCTGACCAACATGGAGAAACCCCGTCTCTACTAAAAATACAAAATTAGCCGGGCATGGTGGCATGTGCCTGTAATCCCAGCTACTCAGGAGGCTGAGGCAGGAGAATCACTTGGACCCAGGAGGCAGAGGTTGCGGTGAGCCGACATCATGCCATTGCACTCCAGCCTGGACAACAAGAGCGAAGCTCTGTCTGAAAAAAAAAAAAAAATAAATAAATAAATAAATAAATAAAAATAAATTTAAAAATAAATTAAAAGTAAAATAAAATAAAAATACAAAAAGTAGCCAGGCATCGTGGCACATGCCTGTAATCCCAGCTACTCAGGAGGCTGAAGCAGGAGAATCTCTCGAACCCAGAAGGCAGAGGTTCAAGAGAACCTCCTCTCAGTAAGCCAAGATTGCGCCACTGCATCCCAGACTGGGAGACAGAGTGAGACTCCACCAAAAAAAAAAAAAAAAGGAATTATTATTTTTTTAAGATTGGAGTCTCACTCTGTCAATGCGGCTGGAGTGCTGTGGTGTGATCTTGGCTCACTGCAATCTCCACCTCCTGGGTTCAAGCGATTCTCCTGCCTAGGCCTCCCAAGTAGCTGGGACCACAGGCACGTGCCACCATGTCCAGCTAATTTTTTTGTATTTTTAGTAGAGACCATATCGGTCAGGCTGGTCTTGAACTTCTGACCTCGTGATCTGCCCACCTCGGCCTCCCAAAGTGCTAGGATTACAGGCTTGAGCCACTGTGCCCGGCCGATGAAGGAATTATTAAAAGAGAAGATAATCTGCCAGAAACCGTTTGGTACTGGGAAATCCTCCATAAATATTAGAGCAGAATGTAAGCTCCTCCATAGACACCATCCTTTTCAATCCTTTTCAATCTCTTTCATCACTGGATTTTCAGGAGCTGGAACGGCGCCTGTTGGAACATAGATGTTTGATAACTATTTGTAGAACAAATGAATTATTTTAATGATATTTCTCAAAGTTAAAAAAATAGTTTGCTCTAGTGGGAAGTCCCTGGCTTGAGCCCTGAGAAAGATGTAGTTCAAGTGTCCTTCATAGATGATGCAGCCAACCCACTCCCGCCAGTGGAGGGGACCCTCAGGGAGGCTGCCTTGCCCTGCAGGTGGGCTGACCCATCTCTCTCCAGGGGCCACAGGCGAGCACCCCATTGGGTGTTGGGAATATCTCTCCACATTCCTCACATGTCTGGCATACTTTAGCCATTTGTTTTTGATCTGACTAAATAGCAAGTCAGCAGCCTTGGTCTGTTTTCAGGAATCCAACATAAATATTATTATTTATTCCATTTACAATTGGCAATTAAGTTTGTTTTCAGGCACCAGAATGGAATTTAAAACACTCAGTTAAGTAAACCAGACTAATCAGAGGCAGCCTGCTTTTGTCTTGGAAACATTCTTTACAAAAACAACAAAAGAAGCCTGCACTGTTAACAGAGAAAGGCCTGGAACACTCTCTGCTTCTCCTGATTCCCCCTTAAACTCACCTCGCACTCACGAGTGAAGTGTGTATGTTGAAAACAACCACAGAAGGCCAGAAATGGTGGCTCACACCTGTAATCCCAGCACTTTGGGAGGCCGAGGTGGGTGGATCTCCTGAGGTCAGGAGTTCTAGACTGGCCTGGCCAACACAGTGAAACCCCATCTCTACTAAAAATAAAAAAATTAGCTGGGCATGGTGGTAGCCACCTGTAATCCCAGCTACTCAGGAGGCTCAGGCAGGAGAATCGCTTGAACCCGGGAGGCAGAGGATGCAGTGAGCCGAGATCGTGCCATTGCACTCCAGCCTGGGTGACAGAGCAAGACTCCGTCTCAAAAATAATAATAATAATAAAAAATAATAATAATAGAAAAGGACCCTAGAGACCTGGCTTCTATTCTCTTTCTCTTTCTCTCTCTCTCTCTCTCCTTTTTTCTTCGAGACAGGGTCTTTTTCTGTCATTCAGGCTGGAGTGCAGTGGCCTGACCATGGCTCACTGCAACCAACCTCCACCTTCTGGGCTCAAGGATCCTCCTGCATCAGCCTCCCTGGTAGCTGGGACTCCAAGTATGTACCACCATGTCTGGCTAATTGTTTTTAATAGAGACAGGGTCTCACTATGTTGCCCAGGCTGGTCTCAAATCCTGGGCTCTAGCAGTCTTCCTGCCTTGGCCTCCCAAAGTGCTTGCATTACAGCTGGTTGTGAGCCACCGTGCCCAGCCTTGTCTCATGTGTAAGTCAAACTGTAACTTGGGCCTGAGTTCTTCATTTGTTGAAATAAGGAACAAGATAGTCTTGGATGACACCATCCATTTGTCAAAGACTATGGTTATACTTCTTGGGCCAGGCAGACTAGCTCTCAGGTGATAACTTGAAAGAGAGAAAGCTGTAAAAAGGGCTGGAAGGAGAAAGAGAGAAGATAAGTAGTGTGTTGCTTGGAAACAGTGATTTTTTTTTTTTTTTTTTTTTTTTTTTGAGGCAGAATTTTGCTTTTGTTGCCTAGGCTGGAGTGCAATGGCCTGATCTTGGCTTACTGCAACCTCCGCCTCTCAGGTTCAAGAGATTCTCCTGCCCCAGCCTCCCGAGTAGCTGGGATTACAGGTATCCGCCACCATGCCCAGCTAATTTTTTGTATTTTTAGTAGAGACGGGGTTTCACCATGTTGGCCAGGCTGATCTCGAACTCCTGACCTCAGGTGATCCACCCACCTCGGCCTCCCAAAGTGCTGGGATTACAGGCATGAGCCACCGTGCCTGGCCAGAAACAGTGATGATTCTTGATTCTCCTGACTTGCTGGGCACCCTTGGGCAAACCCCCTGTTCCTTTTCAAACCCCAGTCTCCCCATTTGTAAAGAGGTTTAAGATAGAATCAGGAGGCCGGGCGCGGTGGCTCAAGCCTGTAATCCCAGCACTTTGGGAGGCCGAGATGGGTGGATCACAAGGTCAGGAGACTGAGACCATCCTGGCTAACACGGTGAAACCCCGTCTCTACTAAGAAATACAAAAAATAGCCGGGCGAGGTGGCAGCGCCTGTAGTCCCAGCTACTCGGGAGGCTGAGGCCAGAGAATGGCGTGAACCCGGGAGGCGGAGCTTGCAGTGAGCCGAGATTGCGCCACTGCACTCCAGCCTGGGCGACAGAGCGAGACTCCGTCTCAAAAAAAAAAAAAAAAAAAACCCACAAAAAAACTAGCCGGGGGAGGTAGCAGGCGCCTGTAGTCCCAGCTACTCGGGAGGCTGAGGCAGGAGAATGGCGTGAACCCGGGAGGCGGAGCTTGCAGTGAGCCAAGATCCCGCCACTGCACTCCAGCCTGGGCGACAGAGCAAGACTCCGTCTCAAAAAAAAAAAAAAAAAAGAATCAGGAGGCCGGGCACGGTGGCTCACGCCTGTAATCCCAGCACTTTGGAAGGCCGAGTAGGCGGATCACCAGGTCAGGAGTTTGAGACCATCCTGGCCAATATGGTGAAACCCCATCTCTACTAAAAATACAAAAATTAGCCGGTCGCGGTGGCATGTACCTGTAGTCCCAGCTACTCCGGAGGCTGAGGCAGGAGAATCGCTTGAACCTGGGAGGCGGAGGTTGCAGTGAGCTGAGATCGCACCACTGCACTCCAGCCTGAGCAACAGAGCGAGACTGCATCTCAAAAAAAAAAAAAAAAAAAAAATCAGGATACAGGAGTGACATAATCCAGATTGCTAGGGGGTGCTGTCAGGCTGAGTTTGTGATTTTTAGCTTCGAACGTGAACACCTTCAGGCAGAACATCCACACTCCAACTCCCCACGAATCCCCCCAAGCCCCGCCAAGCCCCATGACTTCCTGTTACCTCCTAGGCCTTGAAGGCCACTGAATTTCTGGTGTCTAAGAATTCCCTTCCAGTTCTGAAAATCCCAAGACCCATCAGCTAAGACGTTCCCCTGCCCACCTTCCTCTTCCCTTTGGGAGGTCTCTGTGCGCAGGCCAAGGAAAGTCTCAAGAAGTAAACTTGGAAAAGGGAGCCTGCAGATCACCCCAAGGAAAATCCAGACTGATTTGATCAGTCCTAGCTGGAAGCAGCACAGGAATAGCATGAGGCCTATGACTCATTTTAAGCAAACATCCGGTAATCCGACTGGTATCTGGTTCAAATGGGGAAACCTCAAGCACCTATGACAGGCCAGGCCCAGAGAAGATGCTGCCTAGATGGATACAGCGCCTCCTCCGGAGACCCTCCCAGGCTGAGGAGGAAACGCCAAGAACAGTGTTAACTCTGTCCAAGAGCCCCAGAGCCCCAGGCCAATTGCTGTGGGGCTTTGCATCTTGCTGTGGGCACCTGCCGGAGGGAAAGACTCATGAAGTAGCATTTGACATGGGCCTTGTAGAAGAGGGAAGGTGGAAAGAGGATCCACATCTCAGGAACTTTGAGAACTGGGAGAGTTACACTCTGTCTAGAGCTTCAGTTTTCTCATCTCTGTGCTAGGAAGGGTGGTAATGATGCCCACTTCCCTTTTAGTGGTGAAGATTAAATGAGCTGTGTGTAAAAAGATATGGCATGATCTGTTTATTCATTTATTTATTTTGAGACGGAGTCTTGCTCTGTTGCCCAGGCTGGAGTACAATGGCACGATCTTGGCTCACTGCAACCTCTGCCTCCCGGGTTCAAGCAATTCTCCTGCCTCAGCCTCCTGAGTAGCTGGGATTCCAGGCATGCGTCACCATGCCCGGCTAATTTTGTATTTTTAGTAGAGGCGGGTTTCTCCATGTTGGTCAGGATGGTCTCAAACTCCTGACCTCAGGTTATCCGCCCGCCTCTGCCTCCCAAAGTGCTGGGATTACAGGCATGAGCCACCGCGCCCAGCCTGCATGATCTGTTTAACTTTTTTTTTTTTTTTTTAAGTTTTTGAGACAAGGTCTTGCTCTGTCACCAGGGCTGAAATGCAGTGGTGCGATCATGGCTCACTGCAGCCTCAAGCTCCCAGGCTCGAGATCCTCCTGCCTCAGTCCCTTAGCTGAGACTACAGGCATGCACCATCACGTCCAACTCATTTTTGTATTTTTTGTCGAGACAGGGTTTGACTATGTTGCCCAGGCTGGTCTCGAACTCTCTCGCCTATAATCCCAACACTTTGGGAGGCCGAGATGGGCAACAAGAGTGAAACTCCGTCTCAAAAAAAAACAAAAAAAAAAAACAAAAAAACGCTGTTTGTGTTTTTATGCTTAAATTCACACCTGCAGAAAAGTTGCAAAAAGGTTCAAATAACTCCCATATCCTTCAACTAGATTAACTAACATTTTGCCACATTTGTGTCTCTGCTTTCTCTATGTATATGTGTATTTCTTAACCATAAAGGTTGCTGACATCATGTCCTTTTTGTCCCTAATTATTTCATCACTTTTTCCCCAAGAACAAGGGCAGTCTCTTACATAACCCTGTACCATAATCGAAATTAATAAATTTAACATTGGCCGGGCGCGGTGGCTCAAGCCTGTAATCCCAGCACTTTGGGAGGCCAAGGCGGGCGGATCACGAGGTCAGGAGATCGAGACCATCACACGGTGAAACCCCGTCTCTACTAAAAAAAATACCAAAAAAAACTAGCCGGGCGCGGTGGCGGGCGCCTGTAGTCCCAGCTACTCGGGAGGCTGAGGCAGGAGAATGGCGTAAACCCGGGAGGAGAGCTTGCAGTGAGCTGAGATCCGGCCACTGCACTCCAGCCTGGGTGACAGAGCAAGACTCCGTCTCAAAAATAAATAAATAAATAAATAAATAAATATAACATTGATACAATACTATTATCTAATATACAGTCAAATTTTGCTGTTTCAGTATTGTCCTTTATGGCAATCCCCACCCAGGATCCGATCCAGGACCAGGTATTGCATTCAGTTGTCTTTTTCGTTTCCTGTAATCGGCAACAGTTTCTTAGTTTTTCTTTGTCTAACATAATACAAACATTTCGGGAAGGGTACAGATCCGTTATTCTGTACCATGTCCCTCAGCTTGGGTTTCTCGTGATTAGGCTAAGGTTGTAGACCGGACGGTGACGCCGTGTTTTTCTCAGTGCATCACACAGAAAGCGTGCGATGAATGTCAGCTTGTCCTGCTGCTGATGTTAACGTGGCCGTTCAAGCGGTGTCTGCAGTTTCTCTACGATAGTTACTATTTCCCCTTTTTAATTATCAGGTAATTTGTGCATATTTATGTGGAAGGCTTCGAATGCCCTTTCAGTTTCATGGGACGGAAAAGAGCACTTTATCTGGGCAAATGGATACCTGTGTCTTGCGGAAGAGACCCAGCAGCCAGCAGTACCTGTGTCAACAAAGTTACGCGAACAAAACCTTTCCGGAAGAGCTGAGGGACCTGGGTGCAACGCATTCTGGGAATTGTAGTCTCTGGGTGCTCCCGGCTGAACACCGCCCTGCGGTTTCTGCGAGAAAGACCCAGAAGCCGCCAGGGGAGGGCGAAGAGGAGGGCGGTGGGGCGCTCTGCGCGCGGTGCGCCATGGGACGGGTAGTTCACGGCGCGCGCCCTGTCGCGCCCCCAGCTGGCGAACGGGACTACCCTACCCGAGAGGCCGCGCGTGCGGGGCGAGGGCAAGCCGGCCGGGGCCTCGAACAAATCAAATCGAAGCAAAGAAACTGCCGGCTTTCAAAATCCTCCTCCTCCGCCATCATCCGCCGCGGTGCGGAGAGCAGGTGGTGCTGGAAGCGCGTGAGGCCCCGAGCGCGGGAGAGCTGACAGACAAGCCAGCTGGACATCTGGACCGCTGGACCTGGAGGTGGCGACCCCGGCCTGACCCGGACCCTAAATCCGTCCCCGCCCCACCGGGCGGAGGCGCGTGCTCGGTTACCCCCACGCGGCGGCGCCGCCTGTTTACGGTAGAGTCAGGGTCCCTTTCTTTTCACAGTCACCTGCCTGGAAGAGGGGTGGGGGCGAGGAGGGCGTGGCGCCTCAGTGCACCTTCTGCCTGCCCCCTCGGCCTTCTTCACTAAGTCTTCGATGGCCGAGCGCCCCGGGGTGGCGGTGGGAGTGGGGTTGTTGGGCGGCGCTGGCTCCTTTCACAAATGGGGAAACCGAGGCTTAAAGGGCGTCTGACTCGCCGGAGCAGCTCAGCCTGCAGCTGCTAGCAGTGGCGTCTCATATTAGCATCGTTGTCAACCGGAGGCGGTGCGAGTCCGCCGGGGATTCCAGATGGGTCTCCCGCGCCGCCCGCCTGTCATTTGCGGCCTGTATTCGCGAGTCGCTCCCGCGGCGCCGCCTCCCAGCAGGCCCACGCCAACGGGGGGCCCGGGCTGGCGCCGCTGTCCCTGGAATCGATGTGAGTCACTGCTGACGCTTTGCAAGAGCATGCATCTCACCTCAGAAAGTCTCCGACGCTGCTGCGGAGCGGGGAGAGGATATTTCTTTATTAACCCTTTGCTTTTGCTCTGGTGCTGACCCTTTGCTGACCTTGGACAAATCAATTCACGTTTCTGTGCTCCAGTTTCTTGGTCTATAAAGTGTGTGTGGAAGAGTGCATCTCCTTGTCTGGCTCTCTCTCGGACTGAGGAATAGGCCCCCTTTCAGCTGAGAAGTTCTGTCCCTATTCTATTTGGAGGTTTCACCAACACCTTTTACCCTCAGATTGTCCCATCTCAGAACTGCAAGAGATGCTGGGGTTTCAGGTTAATTTTTTGTTGGTTTTTCTTTAATTTTTTTTTTTTTTTTTTTTTTAATCTTTTTAGAGACAGGATCTCCCTCTGTCATCCAGGCTGGAGTGTAGTGGAACAATCACCGCTGAACTGCAGCCTTGGCTTCCTGGGCTCATGCGATCCTCCCACCTCAACTTCCCAACTCATGGGGACTACAGGTGCCATCACACCTGGCTAATTTTTAAATTTTTCTTTGGGGACAGGGTCTCATTCTGTTGCCCAGACTTGTCTCGAACTCCTGGTCTAAAGTGATCTTCCCGCCTAGCCTCCCAAAGTGTTGTAATTACAGGTGTGAGCCACTGCACTGGGCTGGTTTCTCGTTAATTTTTTTTTTGAAACAGGGTCTCCAGAAGTGCAGTAGCAAGCTCTCATCGCACTGCAGCCTCCACCTCCAGGGCTCAAGTGATCCTCCCACTTTACCCCCCAAGTAGCTGGGACTGCAGGCACCCGCCACCACACCCAGCTAGTTTTTGTATTTTTAATGGAGACGGTTTCAGCACATACCCAGACTGGTTTCTAACTCCTGGGCTCAGTCGATCCACCCACCTCAGCCTCTGGAAATGCTGGGATTACAAGAGTGAGCCATTGCACCCGACTCTGGTTAATTTTTTTTTTTTTGAGACGGAGTTTCACTCTTGTTGCCCAGGCTAGAGTGCAATGCCACGATCTCGGCTTGCCCCAACATCTGCCTCCTGGGTTCAAGTGATTCTCCTGCCTCAGCCTCCTGAGTAGCTGGGATTACAGGCATGTGCCACCACGCCCAGTTAATTTTGTATTTTTGGTGGAGACGGGTTTCACCATGTTGGCCAGGCTGGTCTCGAACTCCCGACCTCAGATGATCTGCCCGCCTCAGCCTCCCAAAATGCTGGGATTATAGGCGTGAGCCACCGCACCTGGCTTGGTTAATTTTTATGCAGTTTCAACTGGTCATTTCTTGAGCACCTTCTGAATGCCAGGCTCTGTGTGGCAAGTAGAGTGATCCTGTCAAAACATAGGTCAAATGACATCTGTCTCTGCTAGAAACTTCAGTGACTTTCCTTGTCACTTATAGCGAAAGCCACTGTTCTTCAAATGGCCTTTATGACTTGGGCCGCTTGTTAACTCTGTCGTCTCTTAACTCCTTTTTTTCCTGTCCCTCTGTGCTTCAGCCTCGCTGGCCCTATTGCAGTTCCTCCAACCCTCTGCCCGTACAAGAGCCATTGAATTTGCTATTCCCTTTGCAGGAATCGTGTTCCCCCAGATGTGTGCATGGCCCAATCCCTGACATCTTTATTTAACTATTTCCTAATAATGCCTTTTTGTTGTTGTTGTTTGTTTGTTTGTTTTGAGACCGAGTCTTGTTCTGTCACCCAGGCTGGAGTGCAATGGTGTGATCTTGGCTCACTGCAACCTCTGCCTCCTGGGTTCAAGCAATTCTCCTGCCTCAACCTCCCGAGTAGCTGGGACTACAGACACACACCACCATGCCCAGCTAATTTTTGTATTTTAGTAGAGACGAGGTTTCACCATGTTGGCCTGGCTGGTCTTGAACTCCTGACCTTGTGATCCACCTGCCTTGGTCTCCCAAAGTGCTGGGATTACAGCCGTGAGCCACCACTCCCACGCCCCCCCTTTTTTAAATCACATACTAAATGTGTCATTTAGCACACATGCTTCAAGAGGTCAAGGTTTCTGTTTCCTTTGCTGCTATACTTCTGTTACCTGGAACAATATCCAGCACACAGTAATACTCAAATGTTTTGTTGAATGAATGAGTGGACACCTTACCCAGAATAATAATTCATGCTTATTGATAAAGACATAGACAAACCAGGGGGATAAGTTTGAACCCAGAGGAAGCCTGGGGTGGCAGGATTCAGGGTATCACATCTGTATCTGAGAATGAGGAGGCTGTAGGAGGAGGCCTTTTGGATAGCACCCCCTAGTTCTGCCCCTCATATCTGCTTCCTTGGTCTGTCCTGATTACTTGCTGTTTCTCCTCTTTTTTTGGAGCATCTCACAGACACATTTATTCATAGCACAAAGTAAACACTATACAAGTATGTAGTGATGTTCCACGTTCCCGTCTAATATAGCTGGCTTCAACTGTCAGGCAGTACACAAGAGACGTTTAATCTCACACGTACTCCAAGTAAAGCTGGAGTACCATGAGTAGGCGCAGGAGTTCTTAAAGGTTTACTTGTTGTTTTAAAAATTCTCATTTATTGGCCGGGCAAGGTGGCTCACGCCTGTAATCCTAGCACTTTGGGAGGCCGAGGTGGGCAGATCACGAGGTCAGGAGATCGAGACCATCCTGGCTAACATGGTGAAACCTCCTCGTCTCTACTAAAAATACAAAAAAATTAGCTGGACATGGTAGCGGGTGCCTGTAATCCCAGCTACTCAGGAGGCTGATTCAGGAGAATGGCATGAACCCGGGAGATGGAGCTTGCAGTGAGCCGAGATTGCACCACTGTGCTCCAGCCTGGGTGGCTGAGCGAGACTCCATCTCAAAAAAAAAAAAAAAATTCTTTAATTTATTTAGTTACTTTTAGAGATAGAGTCTCCCGATGTTGCCCAGGCTGGAGTGCAGTGGCACAGTCATAGCTTACTGTAGCTTTGAACTTCTGGGCTCAAGTGATCCTCCTGCCTCAGCCTCTCTAGTAGATGGGACTGACTACAGGCATGTGCCACCACATCCAGCTAATTTTTATTTTTATTTTATTTTTTTGAGACAGGGTTTTACTCTGTCACCCAGGCTAGAGTGCAGTGGTGAGATCATGGCTCACTGTAGCCTCTGTCTCCTGGGCTCAAGCATCCTCCCACCTCAGCCTCCCCAGTAGCTGGGATTACAGGTGCACACCACCATCCCCCGCTAATTTTATTTATTTATTTATTTTAATAGAGATGGAATTTTGCCATGTTACCCAGCTTGAGCTGCTGGGCTCAAGCAGTCTTCCCGCCACAGCTTCCCAATGTGCTGGGATTACAGGTGTGAGCCACTGCACCTGGCCAGCTTTACTTCTTTTACCAGCACTCCTGACTTTATAAACAGTGAGGCTCATCAACCCCATTTCCAACCAGATCCCCTGGTAAACTTGGGTATGGTAGGGCTTCATGGGTGGCAGCCCTGTCCCTGTCCTATTATGATGGTAGCTGTTGTGATGTGGCAATCTCTGATCTAGAAAACCCTGAGAGGCCACTGTGGCCTGCCTAGTCTCCCGGCCAGGGTTGAAACCAGACGTGCAGTGGGGCTGACCCCTGTGCCCCACCCCAGAGTCATGCCAGTGTGGGTGTGGGGCATTCTCTGGGATGAATGATCGGGATCCCATAGCCATCTGTGTCCTGTTTGAGGAATGTGACCCTCAAGCAGAGAGCAGCCAAGATGCTCAAGCAGGTGTGTGCTCGGACCAGACTCTGCAGCCTTTGGTTTGGGACTTGACTGCCATTCACTGACGGGGTCCAGGAAATGGGCAGCTCACATGGCATTGCTGGGCATCCCAGCTGCAGCGGTTTGGCAGAGGAGGACTTGTAATGAGATGGTAGCTCCTTATAGGCTAAAACATGATTTTTCTGTTCTCTTACTACCTCCTGCACCTTCTGGAACTGCTCATTCTCTGATGCTGTTTTCCTTTCTTCCAGTGGTTTAGCTGTAGGGTCTCCATAGCAGGGGAGGTACGGTCAGACTCCTGAGATGACTATGAACTACCCTGCCCCCCAACCGGGGGCCCCAGGAGACTCCTTTTTCTTATTGCAACTTCGGCCTCTTCAGTCTGCAGATCTCCAGGGGAGCCCACCAGCCTAGTCAGCATGGCCTCGGAAGACATTGCCAAGCTGGCAGAGACACTGGCCAAGACTCAGGTGGCCGGGGGACAGCTGAGTTTCAAGGGCAAGAGCCTCAAACTCAACACTGCAGAAGATGGTGAGTTTCTGGAAGTTGCGCACTGGTGTGTCCGGGGGAGGAAAGGGAGTGTACTGAACTCTTACTGGTTGTCAGGCTCTTTCTGCTACATTGTCTCCATTATTTGTCCCAGAAGCTCTGTTAGGTATCATTGACCCCCTTCTAACAATGAGGCTCAGAGATCATTTGCCCATGTGCAAGCTCCCCTGTGCTTTGCATGTTTGCAGTGGGCATCCCTTTGTGCCCTGTCCTTTCTTTCTCAGGAGGGGATGGTAGGTAATGAGGGGCCACAGTTAGTGCCAGTCCCAAGATACAGCCTCTGACTCTGACTTCACATCTGGTGTTCTCCCACCCCTGCCCTTTACTCTCATGATCTCAGGCAGGCCTGGCAATAGGTGCAGCTTTCCCCAGAGCTGAGGCTGTGTTGGAGCTGCATTAAAACAACCTGGGCCCTCTTGGGAGATGCTGGTTCATGCAGCCAGATGTACCTGGGAGGGGGATGGCTGTCTGTGTGTATACAGGTACTGTAACCACAGAAAACTAGGAACCAGAGCGCAGACCCTATCTTTTCATCCCTTGTCAAGGCTTCGCTGCCACTGACCAACCCTGAATCCCCTGGCACCAGCAAATGAAGATGCCTGTGTCAAGTGAGGCCTCCTGGGATTCTGGCCCAACCAGGGGAACTGGTTTGGACATGCCTGGTTGTCATGTTGTGTAGGCAGCCTTGTTCCCCCCAGGTCAGAGGCTGCTTGAGTCCTTGGGTAGCTGGGAGCGTGGTGACACATGTTCCTAACATCTTCATAAGGCCTTAACATTTATAGACTTCCTCCCTGTGCGTTTATCACTTTTATTTTTTTTTTTTTTGAGACGGAGTCTGGCTCTGTCACCCAGTTAGAGTGCAGTGGCACGATCTTGGCTTACTGCAAACCTCTGCCCTCCTGGTTTCAAGCGATTCTCCTGCCTCAGTCTCCTGAGTAGCTGGGATTACAGGCATGTGCCACCATACCCGGTTAATTTTTGTATTTTTAGTAGAGACAGATTTTTGCCATATTGGTCAGGATGCTCTTGAACTCCTGACCTCAGGTGATCTGCCTGCCTTGGCCTCCCAAAGTGTTAGGATTACAGGCGTGAGCCACTGTGCCCGGCCTTTTTTTTTTTTTTTTTTTTTTTAGATGAGTCTCGCTGTGTCACCCAGGCTGGAGTGTAGTGGTACGATCTTGGCTCATTGCAACCTCTGTCTCCCAGGTTCAAGTGATTCTCCTGCCTCAGCCTCCCAAGTAGCTGGGACTACAGGCTCACACCATCACGCCTGGCTAATTTTTTTTTTTTTTTTGAGACATAGTCTTGCTCTGTTGCCCAGGCTGGAGTGCAGTGGTGCGATCTCAGCTCACTTTAACCTCTGCTTCTTGGGTTCAAGCAATTCTCATGCCTCAGCCTGCTGGGCGTGTAGCTGGGACTACAGGTATGTACCACCATGTTCAGCTAATTTTCTTTTTTTGTGTTTTAGTAGAGATGGGGTTTTACCATGTTGGACAGGCTGGTCTTGAACTCCTGACCTCAGGTGATTCACTCACCTCAGCCCCCAAAGTGCTGGGATTACAGGCGTGAGCCACTGTGCCTGACCTTCAGCCTAGTTTTGTATTTTTTTTATTTCTTTTTTTTTTTTTTTTGAGACAGTCTTGCTTTGTCACCCAGGCTAGAGTGCAGTGGCGCGATCTCAGCTCACTACAAGCTCTGCCTCCCGGATTCATGCCATTCTTCTGCCTCAGCCTCTCGAGTAGCTGGGACTACAGGCGCCTACCACCACGCCCGGCTAATTTTTTGTATTTTTAGTAGAGATGGGGTTTCACCATGTTAGCCAAGATGGTCTTGATCTCCTGACCTCGTGATCTGCCCGCGTCGGCCTCCCAAAATGCTGGGATTACAGGCATGAGCCACCATGCCCGGCCCCCTATTTTTGTGTTTTTTTTTTTTTTTTCTTTTTGAGACAGAGTCTTGCTCTGTTACCCAGGCTGGAGTGTAGTGGCGCGATCTCAGCTCGCTGCAAGCTCCGCCTCCGAGTTCACACCATTCTCCTGCCTCAGCCTCCCAGATAGCTGGGACTACAGGCACCCACCACCATGCCCAGCTAATTTTTTGTATTTTTAGTAGAGATGAAGTTTTACCGTGTTAGCCAGGACGGTCTTGATCTCCTGACCTCATGGTCCTCCCACCTTGGCCTCCCAAAGTGCTGGGATTACAGGCATGAACCACCACGCCCGGCCTATTTTTGTATTTTTAATAGAGACGGGATTTTGCCATGTTGGCCAGGCTGGTCTCAAATTCTTGACCTCAGGTGATCCGCCCACTTTGACCTTGTTTATCACTTTTGATGCTTGCATCACCCTTGTGGGAGATAAATAGGAATGTTGCTGTTTTATAAATGAGAAAAAAGGATTTAGGAAACTTAAGTAACTTGGCCAAGGTCATACATTTGATAAATAGCAGAGCTAGGACTTTCACAGAGGTCCAGTGAAATCCCTATTCCTGTGCTTCTAATTAGACACTGAGCTCCGTTTAGGAAACATGGATTTGATACTAAATGCCATTTATTGAATACTGTGTCAGATAAGGGTATTAAGTGCCAGATAAGTAGTATCTCAGTTTATCTTCACAAAATCCCTTGAGATGGATTGTATTTCCATTTTGCAGATTGGAAAACTGAGGTTTAGGGAGGTGGTAAGACATGCCTAAGGGCACAGCTTTAATGAGTGGAGCTGGGATTAGAACTCAAGTTTGGGCCAAGTGCAGTGGCTCACACCTGTAATCCCAGCACTTTGGGAGGCTGAGATGGGCAGATCACCTGAGGTCAGGAGTTCCAGACCAGCCTGGCCAACATGGAGAAAGCCTGTCTTTACTAAAAATACAAAAATTAGCCAGGCGTGGTGGTGGACACCTGTAATCCCAGCTACTCTTGGAAGGCTGAGGCAGGAGAATTGCTTGAACCTGGGAGGTGGAGGTTGTAGTGAGCCGAGATTGGGTCACTGTACTCCAGTCTCAGTGACAGAACGAGACTATCTAAAAAAAAGAAAAAAGAAAACTCGAGTTTGACTGGCGCTGAAATTCATCCAGTTAACTTCTTTGCTCTCCCAGCACAGGCTGGATGTGGTGTCTCCCATTTTGTAAGTCCCCAGGGGTGCCCGGCTTAACCCAGCCCCTAAGAAGCAGCAAATCTGGAATAGGAATGATGTACCCAGGTAACTAATTGAAGGCAAAATGTGAATATACTCTGTGAAAAGGCTCTGGGAAGTAAGGCAGGGAGAGGCCTCACTTTTACCTTAAGAGCACCCAGGAAGTCTTTTTCATCCCTTGCCAAGGCTTGGCTGGCACTGACCAACCCTGAATCCCCTGGCATCTGGAAGTGAAGGTACCTGCATCAGTGAGGCATCCTTGGGTTCTGGCCCAACCAGGGAAACTTGGCCCAGCTTGGACAACTTCTTAGGGAACACCTAATAGGTTGTAAGTCCTTTCTCAAGACCCTTCTTGGCCAGTAGGTCAAGTTCAAACTTTATCTCCCATACCCATCTTTGTCTCTTCCCTCCCGCATGTCACCCTGCTCCATCCTGTACCAGCCAGACTCAGCTTTTTGCTTCATGTAAGATGGTTTTGTTCAGATTATACAATTAATGCAGGTTTATTATAGAATACAGAAACATTCAAAGAACAGGGAAAAATATATTCTCACTTTCATATAACCCCAGGGATATAACAACTGTTAATTTCAGGGCATTTTATTTCTAGCGCATAGTCTTTTTTTTTTGTTTTATCATTGAGACACACTCTCGCTCTGTAGCCCAGCCTGAAGTGCAGTGACAAGATCTCGCTTACTGCTACCTCCGCCTCCTGGGTCCCGGTTCAAGCAATTGTGCCTCAGCCTCCCGAGCAGCTGGGATTACAGGCATGCGCCACCATGCCCAGCTAATTTTTTTATTTTTAGTAGAGACAGGGTTTCATCATGTTGGCTAGGCTGGTCTTGAACTCCTAACCTCATGATCTGCCTACCTCGGCCTCCCAAAGTGGTGGGATTACAGGTGTGAGCCACTGCGCCCAGCCTAGTCTTTTTTTTTTTTTTTTTTCCCTGAACGTATCTGAGTTCATTTTATTTTGTTTGTTTTTGAAACGGAGTTTTGCTGCTGCCCATGCTTTAGCGCAATATCTTGATCTCGGCTCACTGCAACCTCTGCCTCCCGGTTTCGAGCGATTCTCCTGTCTCAGCCTCCCCAGTAGCTGGGATTACAGGCACATGGCAGCATGCCCGGCTGATTTTTGTAGTTTTAGTCAGAGACAGGATTTCATCATATTGGACAGGGTGGTCTCAAACTCTTAACCTCAGGTGATCTGCCTGCCTCGGCCTCCCAAAGTGCTGGGATTACAGGTGTAAGCCACCACACCCGACCCATTTTGTTTTTAATTGGGATTATAGATCTTTGAAAAGTTGTTGTATAACCTGATATATTGAGAACATTTTACTCCAAGTAGTGGAAGAACACACAATCACCCATTATCCTACCAGCTAGAGAGAACTGCTGTAACATTTGGTTTCTATGTTTCTGGACCTTGTTTTATGCATATGTCTGCATGTGTGTTTATATGTGAATGCATACGTTTTTAAAGAGTGATCAGACCAAATGCTTGAGTAACCTAATTTTTCACTTACTGCTATAACAGTTTTTTCCAAGTCAAAAACACCTGTGTCTTACATAGCAGTGCTAGTGTAACTATTTGTGTAACATGCCACAGTGAACCTCTATCCTCCTCTCTGTCTTCCTGTCTGTCTCTTGTTTGTTTGTTTTGTTTTGAGAGGGCAATGTCTTGCTCTGTCCCCCCAGCTGGAGTGCTCTGGCATGGTCATGGCTCACTGCAGCCTCAACTTCTAAGGGTCAGCTGATCCTCTCACCTCAGCCTCCCAAGTAGCTGAGACTACAGGTGCATGCCACCATACCAGGCCTTTTTTTTTTTTTTTTTTTTTTCTTGAGACAGAGTCTTGCTCTGTTGCCCAGGCTGGAGTGCAGTGTTGTGATCTCAGCTCACTGCAACCTCTGCCTCCCAGGTTCAGGTGATTCTCCTGCCTCAACCTCCTGAGTAGCTGGGATTACAGGCACGTGCCATACGCCCAGCTAATTTTGGTATTTTTAGTAAAGATGGGGTTTCACTATGTTTGTCAGCTGGTCTTGAACTCTTGACCTTGTGATCCGCCGCCTTGGCCTCCCAAAATGCTGGGATTACAGGCGTTTACCACCGCGCCTGACTTTTTTTTTTTTTTTTTTTTTAAGTTGGAGTCTTGCTCTATCTCCCAGGCTGGAGGGCAGTGACACGATCTTGGCTCACTGCACCCTCCTCCTCCCAGGTTCAAGACATGCTCCTGCCTCAGCCTCCCAAGTAGTTGGGATTACAAACACCCACCAACATGCCCAGCTAATTTTTGTATTTTTAGTAGAGACAGTGTTTCACCATGTTGCCCAGGCTAGTCTTAAACTCCTGGGCTCAAGCAATCCACCTGCCTTAGCCTCCCAAAGTACTGGAATTACAGGCGTGAGCCACTGCGCTGGGCCTTCTGTCTTCTCTTGATGGACATTTAGGTGGTTTGGAATGTTTCATCACAATAAAGTAGTACAGTAGTGAGCAAACACCCCCCACATAAATCATTTAACAATGAAGGCCTTTGTGCCATCGTGCCTGCTGGCCCTCTGGCTTGGGTGCCGTTTCTCTGCTTGACCTGGTACACTGCCCATCTTTGGAGGCTCCACACACACCACCCACTTGGCAAAGTCTTCTTTGCTGTGAGCCGCCAGTTGCTCTTTTCCCTCGGCTCCCAAGCCTCTCTACATGCCTGATTTAAACACTCATTACAGACAAATCATCTGCATAGCTGTGTACTCTGGACCGTGAGCCTGTCTGATTCTCTGTAAGCCAGGGCTCGTCACACAGTAGGTGCACCATAAACTGTTGAGTGGCAAGGTGGTTGCCAACCTCTCTCCTACCTTAGCTGTTTGTGATTCCAAAAGCCTAAAGTTCTGTTCTTTGGTCCCTGGCAGCTAAAGATGTGATTAAAGAGATTGAAGACTTTGACAGCTTGGAGGCTCTGCGTCTGGAAGGCAACACAGTGGGCGTGGAAGCAGCCAGGGTCATCGCCAAGGCCTTAGAGAAGAAGTCGGAGTTGAAGGTGAGCAGAGTGGGGCGAACAGGCCCAGGCTGGTTTGAACAAGCTTCTGTTCACACTTCCACAACCCCTGCCTGTGTCCAATCTCTTCCAGGCCCCTGCCTGTGTAGCTGTCCCCCAAGCAGCTCCTCTTCCTCTGGCCTCCCCAGGGCACACAGCATTGGCTAGGGACCCTCTTCCTGTAGTCAGCAGACCCTGAGAGGGTGTTAGGGGTGCAGGAGGATTATTGGAATGACACCTGTGAAAGATAAAGTAGGGAGAGCCTTTTGCTCACAATGTAGATATGTCACATATGAGGTTGGAAGGTTGCAGAAATAACCAGCAGGAGCCTCTGACTGTGAGGCTGCTCTGACCGACCCACCCTTTGGGAGTTTCAGAGCAAAGACTGCCCATGAAAGGAGTCTCATGTTGGGCAGAAGTGGCCAGGCCTCAGCTCAACTGCTGCAGCGATAGGAAGGTGCCGTAGCCGGAGACTGCCAGCTCCCTACGCTCCTCGCAACAGAGGCAAGTTCTCTTTTTTTGATTTTTGAGACGGAGTCTCACTCTGTCACCCAGGCTGCAGTTCAGTGGTACCATCTCGGCTCACTGCAACCTCTGCCTCCCGGGTTCAAGCGATTCTCCTGCTTCAGCCTCCCAAGTAGCTGGGATTACAGGCTCCCACCAGGACTCCGGCTAATTTTTTTGTATTTTTAGTAAAGATGGGGTTTCACTGTGTTAGCCAGGATGGTTTTGCTCTCCTGACCTTGTGATGTGCCCGCCTCGGCCTCCCAAAGTGCTGGGATTATAGGCGTGAGCCACTGCTCCAGCCTTTTTTTTTTTTTTTGATATGGAGTCTCACACTGTCACCCGGGCTGGTGTGCAGTGGTGCAATCTCGGCTTGCTGCAACCTCCGCCTCCCAGGTTCAAGTGATTCTCCTGCCTCAGCCTGCCAAGTAGCTAGGATTACATGTGCCCACCACCACGCTGAGCTAATTTTTTGTATTTTTAGTAGAGACAGGGTTTCACTTTGTTGGCCAGGCTGGTCTCGAACTCCTGACCTTGTGATTTGTCTGCCTCGGCCTCCCAAAGTGCTGGGATTACAGGCGTGAGCCACCGCACCTGGCTGGCAAGTTCTCTTGAAGGTTAGATCCAAGTGGTGCCCTCCTTGGCCAACACAAAGGGCAAGTCAGATTATTCTAGCCCCGTGTTCCCCAAACGGGTTCCACTAAACACCAGTCTTTTGATACGCTCTGTGAGAAAAGCAAGAGTGTCATGTTCAAAGCGTTGGGAGATGTCACTGGGTATTCCCCTCTTTGAAATCCCAAAGTCATGAAGGAGAGAGACCAGAGTTCCAGAATGGCATTGTCTCTTCGTATGTGCAGGGCTAGGGTTGGGCTGGGCTCTTTTGCATGTCATTGCCTGCTCACAGCAACCAGGGAAGAGACTGGGTTGAGTCTCCATTTATAAGTCAAGGGAACTGAGGCTCAGAGGGGCTCATTAAATAGCCACGATCAGCCGGGCATGATGGCTCACAGCTGTAATCCCAGCACTCTGGGAGGCCAAGGCCCAGAAGTTCGAGACCAGGTTGGACCACATGGTGAAACCCCATCTCTACAAAAAGTACAAGGATGCTTAGCCCAGCATGGTGGTGTGCACCTATGGTCCCAGCTCCTTGGGAGGCTGAGATGGGAGGATTGCTTGAGCCTGGGAGGCAGTGGTTTCAGTGAGCCAAGATTGCACCACTACTCTCTAGCCTGAGTGGCAGAGCGAGACCCTGTCTCATAAAAAAAGAAAAAAGCCAGGCGTGGTGGGTCACGCATGTAATCCCAGCATTCTGGGAGGCCGAGGCAGGCAGATCATGAGGTCAAGAGATCAAGACCATCCTGGCCAACATGATGAAACCCCATCTCTACTCAAGATACAAAAATTAGCTGGGTGTGGTGGCATGTGCCTGTATTCCCAGCTACTCGGGAGGCTGAGGCAGGAGAATCGCTCGAAACCGGGAGGCAGAGGTTGCAGTGAGCCAAGATCGCGCCACTGCACTCCAGCCTAGCGACAGAGCAAGACTCTGTCTCAAAAAAAAAAGAAAAAAAAAAAATAGAGATGTGGCCAAGCCACACATCCACACTCCCGAGATCAGTGTTCTCTCTGTGGCCCCACTTTCTGCAGGAGAAGGAATACGGGGGTGGAGGCCATGAGAGGATTTGCCCCAGAAGGGCCTGCCTGCTAGTTTACAAAATGACACTGCATATTTGTTTCCTTAGGAAGGTCATGGTCAAGTTAACCACCAAGACAGTGATTGTTTCTGCTCTCCTGCCTGGGGCCTGTACTTTCCCTGAGCATAAGTTGGGATGTTTTCCAACCAAAGAACTCAGAACTCGGCCCTCCCCAAGACCTGTGAAGAACAGGAACGGCGGAGGAGCCATGGGTCTGAAGGCTCCAGGACTCAGCAGGAGCTGAGCTTGCGTTCGGCACATGGGATCAAGCCCTAACAGCACCACCTTTTTTTGCCGTATGTGGCCTTGCCCTGCATGCAGCTCTGAGGCTGGGCTCTTATGAAATAGGAGATGGAGCCCTTCCTCCTTCCTCAGAGGTTGTCCTGGGAGAGCTTGGCCGGTAGGAGTGCTGCATGCACCTTCCCACCTGGTGCAGATGCAGTGGCTCGAGTAAATCACTGCACCCCACCTCCCAAGCCTTCCTCTGTGCAGGAAGCAGCCCAGGGCAGGGACAGGGTGGGAGCTACCCTTGATGGCCTAGTGTTCTGGGCCTAGTGCTGAGCCAGAGGTGTTCCCTCCCCTACTGTAGCAGTGTACAAGTGAGGAGTGAGGTCTTGACGGGCGAGAGAAGTGCAGCCCGGAGTCACACAACCAGGGGTAGGCTGAGGTGGTGTCAGCCCAATCTTTTTTTTTTTTTTTTTTTTCAAGAGACGAGTTTCACGCCATTGCCCAGGCTGTAGTGCAGTGGCATGATCATAGCTCACTGCAGCCTTGAACTCCCAGGCTCAAGTGATCCTTCCATCTCAGCCCCCTAAGTAGCTGGGACCATGTGTGTGCCACAATGTCCAGCTAATTTTTTTTCATTTCTTTTCTTTACTTCTTATTATTTTTTTAATGATGGGGTCTTGCTCTGTTGCCCAGTCTGATCTTGATCTCCTAGACTCAAGCAGTCTTCCCACTTTGGCCTTCCAAAGTGCTGGGATTATAAGCGTGAGCCAATGTGCCCAGCCCAAGCAAGCTCTTAACTGCTTTGCTGTTCACATGGGAGATCGTTAGGACCTAAAACCTCATTTCAGAGAGAGGATACCAGAGGCTGGAGAGGGGGAGTGATGGCTGGAGTCAGCCAAATCAGGATTAGAACCCAGGTGGTGTGCTCTAGAGGCCTGTGCTGACTGTTCAGCTCATCAGAGTTGGGTTTGGGGAGCTTTGTTCAGAGTGACATGCCAGTATCTGTTGTGAGGGACTGTGGCGCTCGGGCTCTGACTGCCTGTTGCTGGCACTATGGACCTGCGTGCAGGTGTAACTACTAAATAGATCTGGTGTAGAGCAGCCAGCTGAGGCCCACGTGTGTTCATGGTCTACCTTATTGGTGGATATGCGGATTTGTCTGCAAAAACCAGCTTCCTTAGTATGTAAGGTGGGAGTGGATCCCTTGATCCCAGGAGTCTGAGATACGCCTGGACAACATAGGGAGATTCCCAACTCTACAAAAGATACAAAAGTTAGCTGGGTGTGGTGGTACACACATGTAGTCCCAGCTACTTGGGAGGTTGAGGTGGGAGGATGGCTTGAGCCTGGGAGGTCGAGGCTGCAGTGAGCCGTGTTTGCACGGCTATGTTCCGGCCTGAGCAATAGAGTGAGACCCCGTCTCAAAAAATAAGGGAGGGCTGGGCATGGTGGCTCTCATGCCTGTAATCCTAGCAGTTTGGGAGGCTGAGGCAGGTGGATCACCTGAGGTCAGGAGTTCGAGACTAGCCTGGCCAACATAGTAAAACCCCATCTCTACTAAAAAAAAAAATACAAAAATTACTCTGGAGACAGAGGCAGGAGAATCACTTGAACTTGGGAGGTGAAGGTTGCAGAGAACCGAGGTCACACCATTGTACTCTTAGCTTGGGCGACAAGAGTAAAACTGTGTCTCAAAAAATAAATAAATAGATAGATAGATAAAATAGGCCAGGCGCAGTGGCTCATGCCTGTAATCCCAGCACTTTTGGAGACTGAGGTGGGTGGATCACCTGAGGTTGAGAGTTCAAGACCAGCTTGACCAATATGGCGAAACCCCATCTCTACTAAAAATACAAAAAATTAGCCGGGCGTGGTAGCAGGTGCCTGTAATCCTAGCTACTTGGGAGACTTAGGCAGGAGAATCAGTTTAACCCAGGAGGCAGAGGTTGCAGTGAGCCGAGAATGTGCCACTGCACTCCAGCCTGGGTGCGACAGGATGAGACTCTGTCTCAAAAATAAATAAATAAATAAATAAATAATAAAATAAGGGTAATGGAGGTATCCATCCATCTCCTTAAATATTTATCTTTATGCTAGGAACATTCAAATTATTCTCTGTTAGCTTTTTTTTTTTTTTTTTTTTGAGACAGTCTTTCTATGTCGCACAGGCTGCTATGCAGTGGCGCAGTTTCAGCTCAGCACAACCTCTGCCTCCTGGGTTCCAGCGATTCTCATGCCTCAGCCTCTTGAGTAGCTGGGACTACAGGTGTGCGCCACCACGCCTGGCTAATTTTTATGCTTTTAGTAGAGATGGGGTTTTGGCATGTTGGCCAGGCTACTCTCGAACTCCTGACCTAAGGTGATCTGCTTGTCTCCGCCTCCCGAAGTGCTGGGATTATAGGTGTGAGCCACCGCTCCCGGCATCTTCTAGCTATTTTGAAATGTATAATAGATTAATGTAAATGATAGTTACCCTGTTGACCTATTGAACACTAGGTCTTATTTCTTCTAACTTTATACTTGTCTCCATCAATTAACCTTCAGCCTCCCCTCCCTCTAACCTTCCAGGCCTCTGGTAACTACCAATCTACTATCTTCATGAATTGCTTAATACTTTCTTTAAATCATACCAGGAGTGGTGTCACATGCCTGTAATTGCAGGTACTCTGGAGGCTAAGGTGGGAGGGTCGCTTGAGGCCACTAGGTCAGGGTTACAGTGAGCTATGATTGTGCCACTGCACTCCAGCCTAGGCGACAGAGTGAGAATCCATCTCTTAAAAAAAATGAAAAAAACAGCTAACTTTCATGTAATTTCAAAGCACTTCTATGAACGGAAAGCAGGCATTCCTTACAATAAAGGAAAGAAGATAGTGTTACTGAATTATTGTTTGATGCTGTTGCTATTTAATGACTCTGAGCCTGAGGCCTGTTCTCCCTTTATTAAAAAGTCCCCATCACTATGCTCATTTTTGTATTTTTAGTAGAGATGGGGTTTCACTATATTGGCCAGGTTGGTCTGGAACTCCTGACCTCAAGTGATCTGCCCGCATTGGCCTCCCAAAGTGCTGGGATCACAGGCGTGAGCCACTGGCCCTCAACACGGAATTCTGTGTTGTTTACGTTCATGTTTCTCTGTCATCCATAACTATATTACACGTCCACGTAGAGGGTTGTATAAGTCAGGGATTTTCCTGACACTTCTGAGCCCCCAATAACCCTTGGAGGCCTCTTGATTTGAGAACAGGACTCCAGGTCCCACCAACTACAGCCAGAATGGGTCCAGCTTTTCACAAACAAAGCTCAATTAAGTCTTGCGGGCTGGGTGCGGTGGCTCACACCTGTAATCCCAGCACTTTTGGAGGCCAAGGTGGGCAGATCACCTAAGGTCGGGAGTTCGAGACCAGCCTGACCAAAATGGAGAAACCTTGTCTCTACTAAAAATACAAAAGTTGCCAGGCATAGTGGCAGATGTCTGTAATCCCAGCTACTCCGGAGACACAGGCAGGAGAATTACTTGAACCCGGGAGGCGCAGGTTGTGGTCAGCCGAGATTGCACCACTGCACTCCAGCCTGGGCAACAAGAGCGAAACTCCATCTCAAAAAAAAAAAAAAGGCCGGGCGCGGTGGCTCAAGCCTGTAATCCCAGCACTTTGGGAGGCCGAGACGGGCGGATCACGAGGTCAGGAGATCGAGACCATCCTGGCTAACACGGTGAAACCCCGTCTCTACTAAAAATACAAAAAACTAGCCGGGCGAGGTGGCGGGTGCCTGTAGTCCCAGCTACTCGGGAGGCTGAGGCAGGAGAATGGCGGGAACCCGGGAGGCGGAGCTTGCAGTGAGCTGAGATCCGGCCACAGCACTCCAGCCTGGGCGACAGAGCGAGACTCCGCCTCAAAAAAAAAAAAAAAAAAAAAAAGAAGTCTTGCGATGCTCGGGTAGTTCAAATCCACCAGGATGAGGCTTCACTGTAGGCCTCCAGGGGCCTCTCCCACTAACTCTTGTCTTCCTTCCGCCGCAGCGCTGCCACTGGAGCGACATGTTCACAGGGAGGCTGCGGACTGAGATCCCACCAGCCCTGGTAAGCAAACGAGCTGTTCTTCTCCTCCACACACAGGACGCTCTTTGGCAGTTCCCAGGGCTTTTCTCATACTTTATTCTTTCTGGAGCCTAAGATAAGCCCTGTGGGTGATTGAGCTGCTGGAATGGAAGCCTGGCAAGCCCAGCATGTGCCCTGTGTTCTGACAGGAGGGGAGGGTGGGAGCATGGAGACTGACAGGGGAGGAACGCCAAGGGCGGGGACTTCGGGGAGGTGGGAGAGCTGAGACCACACACTCCTGGGTCCTCCTGAGCTGCGTGGTTTGGTTCACTGTGGATTTCACCCCAATACAATGCCCCGCCTTTCCCAGCAACCCCTTCCTGCACCTCACAGTCCTGCTCCTTCGTGACTTCTCTGCACACAGCCCATGTAGCCGTCCCCGTCTTTCTCTGGCTCCTCCCTTTCTCCACACCACTCTCTGCTTTGGTTTGCTGCCGTCATGGGTGGCTTCCCATTTCCTCATTCCCAGGGCTCAGACTGACTTGCGTTGAGTTCCCGGTCTCTGAGTGCGTGTGTGTGGGTGTGTGGAAGGAAATAGAAAGGGGCAACACAGAAAGGCTTGCCTGGCCGAGGGAAGGAGCAGGGCTGGCTGTCTCTTCAGGTCGGCAGCCTCTCGGTGTGTCTTCCTGGCACGGGGCTGCACACGGCAGGCCTTGAGGGTGCAGATTTCTGGTCAGTGATGAGTGCGCACACCAACGTTACTGAGCCCCTCACCCTGGTTGTGCCCAGCCTCTTTTTATGTTTTATTTTTAAAATTTTGTTTTATTTTATTTTTGAGACGGAGTCTCGCTCTGTCACCCAGGCTGGAGTGCAGTGGTGCGATCTCAGCTCACTGCAAGCTCCGCCTCCCAGGTTCACACAATTCTCCTGCCTCAGCCTCCCGAGTAGCTGGGACTACAGGCGCCGGCCACCACGCCCAGCTAAGTTTTTGTATTTTTAGTAGAGACAGGGTTTCACCGTGTTCGCCAGGATGGTCTTGATCTCCTGACCTCGTGATCCACCTGCCTTGGCCTCCCAAAGCGCTGGGATTACAGGCGTGAGCCACTGCGCCCGGCCTTTATTTTTTTTTAAAGACAGGGTCTTGCTATGTCACCCAGGCTGGTCTTGAACTCCTGGGCTCAAACATTCCTCCCACGTCAGCCTCCCAAGTAGCTGGGATTACAGGTGCGTGCCACTGCACCTGGCTTGTGAGGCTAGGATTTGGAATGTAGGTTAAGAAAATTCATTTCTGGGCCGGGCGTGGTGGCTCAAGCCTGTAATCCCAGCACTTTGGGAGGCCGAGACGGGCGGATCACGAGGTCAGGAGATCGAGACCATCCTGGCGAACACCGTGAAACCCCGTCTCTACTAAAAAATACAAAAAACTAGCCGGGCGAGGTGGCGGGCACCTGTAGTCCCAGCTACTCCGGAGGCTGAGGCAGGAGAATGGCGTAAACCTGGGAGGCGGAGCTTGCAGTGAGCTGAGATCCGGCCACTGCACTCCAGCCCGGGCTACAGAGCGAGACTCCATCTCAAAAAAAAAAAAAAAAAAGAAAATTCATTTCTGGCTGGGTGTGGTGGCTCCTACCTATAATCCCAGCACTTTGGGAGGCCGAGGTGGGCAGATCACTTGAGGTCAGGAGTTTGATACCAGCCTGGCCAACATGGCAAAACCCTGTCTTTACTAAAAATACAAAAATTAGCTGGGCATGATGGCACCTGCCTGTGTTCCCAGCTACTTGGGAGGCTCAGGCGGGAGAATTGCTTGAACCCAGAAGGTGGAGGTTGCAGTGAGCCAAAATCATGCCACTGTACTCCAACCTGGGTGACAGAGCAAGACTACGTCTCAAAAAAAAAAAAAAAAAAGGAAATTCATTTCAGTGATTGTATATAAAAGAATTTCAAGTCAGGCCAGGTGCAGTGGCTCACAACTGTAATCCCAGCACTTTGGGAGGCTGAGTGGAGGCAGATCACCTGAGGTCAGGAGTTAAAGACCAGCCTGGCCAACATGCTGAAACCCTGTGTCTACAAAAGTACAAAAATTAGCGGGGCATGATGGCAGGTGTGTGTAATCCCAGCTACTCAGGATGCTGAGGCAGAAGAATCACTTGAACCTGGGAGGTGAAGGTTGCAGTGAGCTGAGATCGTGCCATTACATTACAGCCTGGGCGAGAGAGAGCAAGAGTCCATCTCAAAAAAAAAAAAAGAATTTCAAGTTAGAAAAGATGGTGAAGAAAACTCTCTTTCTGCCCCAGTCTCTGGCAGAGCCTCCTCTCTGACCATTTCTCCTGGTGGGATGAGGGAGTGTAGCTCTCTCCAGCCCAGGAGGTTTCCAGGAGAGCTCCAGATCCTCCTGCCAAAGCTGATCCTGGCCGTGGCTTGGGGATGGCCACCTCCATCTGCCAGTCACCACCAGAAACCCTGGAGGCATTTGTGGTTCCTCCCTCCCTCCTCCTGCATGTCCAGGGAACCACCAGCTTCGGCATGTCCCTTGCTCCGTGAACAGGCAGCTCCTCTCCTGCACTTGTCACACTGGCCGGCCGGTCCCCTCTCTGTTGCCAGTGTTGCTGCCTCACACTCCCGGGAGGGCACTCCAGCCCATCTTCCTATGCATCTGCTCTCTTCGGGTCCGGGGATGTTACTTCCGTATCCCTCAGCCACCTCAAAGCCTAGTGTTCTCGGGCTGAGGCTCACAGTTCTTGGCCTGGCATTCAAGGCTCTTGCCTGATCTGAGCCCTCACTTCCCTTCCACCCAAAGCCCATGCCATGTTGTCTTCTGGAGTCTCCCCACAGCTTGCCCCCAGGCTCACAGCCTGCTGCTTCATGCTTATGTCTCTCTGCTCCTGTTTTTCAGCTGCCTGGAGTCTTTTCACATTGGCTAGCTGATTCTCATTCAGACTAAGCCCAAATGCCACCTCTTACAAGGAGCCTTCCCAGGCCACCCCATGCATACACACACCCCACTCTCCAGCTGTTAGGAACCCTTTGCAGAGTTTCCAGTCTTAAGAATACCAAAATGGTTTGTGTCTGTGCTAGTTCTGCACCAGCCGGGGTGTCCTTGGAAGGCAGAGCTGGGCCTGGCACAGAAGCAGCACCTGCTGGGTGTCTGTGAAACTGACACGAGCTTCCTCTGTGCCCAGATCTCACTAGGGGAAGGACTCATCACAGCTGGGGCCCAGCTGGTGGAGCTGGACTTAAGTGACAACGCGTTTGGGCCCGACGGTGTGCAAGGCTTCGAGGCCCTGCTCAAGAGCTCAGCCTGCTTCACCCTGCACGAACTCAAGCTCAACAACTGTGGCATGGGCATCGGTGGCGGCAAGGTGGGTGTGGCAGCCCTCTCCCCGCAGAGTCCCCTGGTCCATCCACATCCGTCTGATATATGTGCCCTGGCCCTTGGCAACCACCATCTGGGATGGTCAGCCGTTGTTTTCAAAAGAGAAAGGCCTCAAAGGCAGCAGCCTGTGGCCGGAGGGTAGAGGCATCCATGAGGGTGGGGTTGCCAAGCAACCATCCCAAGTTCTTGGGTTGGCTTGGCAACGCAGAGGGAGTGCCGCTGCATACCTGCTCCAGCCTGCTAGCTCTGCAAAACTCAGGGCTTGGGGCATCCCTACACTCACTGTACCCACAGAGCAGCTGGTAGAGCCTGGCACACAGGCGGAGGAGGGCGCCTGAAAAGAGGAGCGTCCGCTCAGGGAGGCACTGTCACAGCTCACCTTTATTCCTGGACAGGGCCTTGCCCCCGGGGTGCGGGGGGCATCCCCCAGGCAAGGTCAGTGTAGAGCTTCACGTTGGGCTGGTCAGTGTAGAGCGGAGCTGCTTTGCTTCCCAGAACCTGCATCAAGGGCAGCCTGCGTGTTACTCTCTTCCAACTCCATCCCAGTGCCTTTAGACCCAGGGTTGGAGAACGCTGAGTGCCAGACCGCAACCCCTGCACACACTTTCTTTTTTTTTTTTTTTTTTTTTTGAGACGGAGTCTCGCTCTCTCACCCAGGCTGGAGTGCAGTGGCCGGATTTCAGCTCACTGCAAGCTCCGCCTCCCAGGTTTACGCCATTCTCCTGCCTCAGCCTCCCGAGTAGCTGGGACTACAGGCGCCCGCCACCTCGCCCAGCTAGTTTTTTGTATTTTTTAGTAGAGACGGGGTTTCACTGTGTTAGCCAGGATGATCTCGATCTCCTGACCTCGTGATCCTCCCATCTCGGCCTCCCAAAGTGCTGGGATTACAGGCTTGAGCCACCGCGCCCGGCCCCCGCACACACTTTCTAACCAAAGGGAGAAAAGGGCACTGGGAACTAACAGCAGTTGGGGACATCTTATTTGAATATGCAATACTTTAACTTTTCCCACCCACACTGAAAGGTGGGTGGTGCCATCCCCATTTTTCCACATGACGCAGCATAAGCTTAGGTGGGTGGAGTGGATCACATAGCTAGTGCAGTGAGGCCCATGGCGCCCCAGGCTGAGGAGCTGGAGTGGCCTATCCTGCCAAGGGTGCCTGTGGCCCTCGGCCTGATGTGAGGGTGAGCAGGGGCAGACTCTGTACCTGTCTTAGACAGCCCTCCCCCAAGTCCACTTGGGCAATAAGCTGTCCCTGTGTTAAGATATAAAAATGCGCCGAGCACGGTGGCGCAGTGGCTCATGCCTGTAATTCCAACACTTTGGGAGGCCGAGGCAGGTGGATCACCTGAGGTCAGGAGTTCGAGACCAGCCTGGCCAACATGGTGAAACTCTACTAAAAATACAAAAATTAGCTGGGCGTGGTGGCAGGCACCTGTAGTCCCAGCTACTCAGGAGGCTGAGGCAGGAGAATTGCTTGACCCGGGAGACAGAGGTTGCAGTGAGCTGAGATGGTACCACTGCACTCCAGCATAGGCAACAAGAGCGAAATTCCGTCTCAAAAAAAAAATGATATAAAAATGTAGCAGGTGCTGCCCAACCTAGAATGAGTGGGATATGCTGAGAGAGCCAGAGACTCTATTCTAGCAAAATGCTTCAGTTTTCCTTCCATTACTTCCCTTCTCCCGTCCAGCAGTGTCTGGAAACTGAGGCTAAGGGAGCTTTCCTACTAGCCAGGGCTTGTCTGTCCTGTCCTGTACTTGCAGTGGGATGAGTTGGGGAATGAGTTTTGAACCCCAGGACCAGAGGGCCTCCTGGGCAGACAGGCCCACCGTGGAGTTTGATTAATGGTTCTCTGCGCCTCGGACCACTAATTCGATTAGATCTCTGGGTCTTGGCCTTGCCAACCTGTGCCTCTTGGGAGCTCAGACGCCGTAGTCTGGGTGTCTAACCAAAGCCTGCAGGTCCTTTGGCATCTTTTTCTTCTGGACAGTGTGTTTAGTGTGGTTTCTGTGCCATGCACCATGAGAATAAGAGGGCCCAGAGGAGTCGACGGGGCAAGAGGTGTGGCCCTGTGCTGGGGGACTCTCCATACCCAAGTTGGACTCCTTCAGGAGCTAAGGCCCTCACCACGTGGCCTCCAAGGAATCGGGGAGAATGGGGGTGACCTAGCAGTCAGCTGCTGCTGCTGAGGAGCTTCCTCAGAGGCTGGTCTTTGGCAGAAGTTTGATGCCTCTACCTTGAGTGTGTACCTGATCCATCACCACCGTGGAGTCAGGCAGGTGCTGGCTCTTCTGTTCCTCAAGGACGGCTATGTGCAGTCTCATGCCAGGAGTTAGGCCAACCTACCCGCCATGTGTGGCTTTGCTAAATATTTGCTGGGTGACCTTGGCCGATTCACTCACCTCTCAGAGCCTCAGCTTCCTCATCTGTAAAGTACAGCCAATCCCGCCTGCCTCCTCGCAGGCTAGTGTTGAGGTTGAAACGAGAAAATATGCCGAGGGTGCCCAGACCCTAGCAGGTGCTCTGCAAACGTCAGGTGTTCCGTAAATCTCACTTCTCTCTTGATGCACTCGCTCATGATTCTTTTGTGTCGCATTTACCATGGGCTGTGATTCCCATCTGTCAGTCTCCGTTTTTCAGTGCTTTGCCTATTGGTGTAACCAGGGTAGAAGCTACTTCCTGGCACCACACCAGGGACAGGACAAGCTGGGTGTTAGGTTTTTACTGCCAACAGGCAAGCCCCTGCTGTGCCTGGCCAGCTTAGATACAGGCATGTATCAGACAGGTCCTTCTGGACCGTGGACTTGGCAGCTGGCTCCCTTGGACATGGTGGTGCGTGGAAGAGAAGCTGGAAGATTTGGGCTCTGGTCCAGCGTCCACCACTTGTTTATTGACCATAAGAAAGTCTCCGTTCCCCTTACCCTGAGTTTCTTCAGCTGGAAAACAGGAGTCATGAAGTAAGCTGACTAGGAAGTCCCTCCCCTGGACCTGGCCGAAAGTTCATCCACTCCATGTGGTCTCTCCCTTTCCTCACTTCCTCCGAAGTGAAGCTAGACCTCTCAGGCTGGTGTGACACAGCATTAGATGTAAAAACCTTTTGTAAACTGAAGTGCTGGGCACATGGAAGGTGTGACTGTTGTGCTGTTAGCAGTCCTGTGTCTCCTGACCTGCACCAGTGGGTGGCGTGGGATGTTGAAGAGCAGTTCAGTGGCAGTGGCCGCCCCACTGGGAGAAGGGGCTCCTGCCCATGGCCTGGGCCCCTTACCTTTCCCCACAGATCCTGGCTGCAGCTCTGACCGAGTGTCACCGGAAATCCAGTGCCCAAGGCAAGCCTCTGGCCCTGAAGGTCTTCGTGGCTGGCAGAAACCGTCTGGAGAACGATGGCGCCACTGCCTTGGCAGAAGCTTTTAGGGTGAGTGGTTTCTGTCCATCCTGCCCCCGTGACCCTGAGGTGCACTTGGTGTAGTAGGCTGACAGTCCTGGATGCGAATCCCTGGCTGGCACTCAGCCGAGAGACCTGGGGCGTCACGTGCCCCCTCCAAGCCTGTTAGTCCATCTGAAAATGGGCCAGGATTCTTGTCATGCATTTCTGGAAAGGTGTGTGACTGCTCCCTCAGGTAAGCCAGCAGCAGCCCCCTGCGGGGCTTCAGGCCAGGCAGGCCGCTCTGACCAAAGAGTGTCATCTGCCAGGCTCAGAAGTGGTGAAATGAGATGGCGGGAGTACTGACAGTAGCCTGGCCCAGCCCCTGGTGTGGGGCACAGAGAAGGAACATACCAGACTTCCCAAGACAGGGAGACAGGCAGGGGCATCCGCAGGGCTCAGGGGCCAGATGATGAGGTGCTCTCAGGTGACCTTGTCCCCGTTCTTCTTCCACTCTCCTCTCCCCATCCCCCCAGGACATTGCTGAGTCCCCGACTGCGAGTGCCAGCAGAAGGCCACATTTGCCCCTAACAGGACTGAAAACTTTGGGGTCTGTCTCCCTCTTCTCTTTTTTTTTTTTTTTTTTGAGGCAGTCTCATTCTGTCACCTATGCTGGAGTGCAGTGGCACGATCTTGGCTCACTGCAGTCTCCGCCTCCCAGGTTCAAGCAGTTCTGCCTTAGCCTCCCGAGTAGCTGGAATTACAGGCACTCACCACCACACCCGGCTAATTTTTGTATTTTTAGAGACAGGGTTTTGCCATGTTGGCCAGGTGGTCTCGAACTCCTGACCTCAAGTGATCTGCCCACCTGGGTCTCCCAAAGTGCTGGGATTACAGGCATGAGCCACCACGCCCAGCCCCTCTTCTCTTCATTTAAGTGTTTTCTTCAGCAAACAGTATCCTAGGAGCATTGCTCGTACGGGCCGGAATGGCACCCACTGTCCTGCCTGCCCACAGAGCCTGCCTATAGACACCCCTTGCCTGCTTCAGTGCCAAGTGAACACCATAGAGATCTGCCTTGTGTCTCCCGCACCCCTGGCTGCAGGGGAGCCCCCGCTCCCTCCTCGAGCTGGAGGGGGCCTCGCTGCCATCCTTGGACCCCTCCCTGCCCTCAGCCTGCTGTCCTCAGTGCACTAGGAGTAGGTGGTGTGCTGTGGTTGTGTTGAGCCTTCATAGGTGTCCTCTGGTGGGCTTCGAATGGGAGTTCTTAATCCCCTCCAGTCTGTGGATAGAATTCAGGGGTCTGTGAACATGGATGAGGAAAAAATAACATCATTATTTATCCCTAACATAGCTAAAGTATGTAGTGTGACTTTTGATCATGAAGGTAGACAATAAACCTCACAGCATTAGAAAGGCCTGTGAATAACCCACATAACAAACAAGCACGTGTAGCCCCTGAACCAAACAAAAAATTTATTGAGACAGGGTCTCACTCTGTGGCCAGGCTGGAGTGCACCAGTAGCAATCTCGGCCCACTGCAGTTTCAGCTTCCCAGGCTCAAGTGATCCTCCCACCTCAGTCTTCTGATTAGCTGGGACTACAGGTGCACACCACCATGTTAATTTTTGTATTTTAGTAGAGATGGGGTTTCACCATGTTAACCAGACTGGTCTCAAACTCCTGACCTCAGGTGATCCACCCGCCTTGGCCTCCTAAAGTGCTGGGATTATAGGCATAAGCCACTGTGCCCAGCCTAAAATTTTTTAAAAAATAAATGACAGGTGCAGTTGGCTCATGCCTGTAATCCCAGCACTGTGGGAGGCTGAGACGGGCGGATCATGAGGTCAGGAGATTGACACCATTCTGGCTAACACGGTGAAACCTTGTCTCTACTAAAAATACAAACAAATTAGCTGGGCATGGTGATGGACACCTGTAGTCCCAGCTAGTTGGGAGGCTGAGGCAGGAGAATGGTGTGAACCTGGGAGGCAGAGCTTGCAGTGAGCCAAGATCACACCATTGCACTCCAGCCTGGGCGACTGAGCGAGACACTCTCATAAATAAATAAATAAATAAAAAGAAAATCTTGTGACTTTATCCCCAGTGGAAATCACAGATATTTCATGTGAAGTTATAATTATTGCTGCTATATAGAAATATTTCTCACTACATCAAAATTACAGTAATAGCGAACCCACCCCTAGATCTTATTTAGTGCATTAACAAGAAGTTTGTGGCTGGATGCGGTGGCTCACTCCTGTAATCCCACCACTTTGGGAGGCCGAGGCAGGTGGATCACGAGGTCAGGAGATCAAGACCATCCTGGTTAACACTGTGAAACCCCATCTCTACTAAAAATAAAAAAGCAAAAAATTAGCCGGGCGTGGTGGCGGACACCTGTAGTCCGAGCTACTTGGGAGGCTGAGGCTAGAGAATGGCATGAACCTGGGAGGTGGAGCTTTCAGTGAGCCGAGATCGCACCACTGCATTCCAGCCTGGGCGACAGAGCGAGACTCCATCTCAAAAAAGAAGAAGTTTGTATATCACTACAGCACGTGTTTGGAGTTTTTTCCTAAATGTTTTGATAACTGTTCTGAGTTGATTTCCTTTGTAATTCTGTATAATTTATCTTAAAATTTTAAAAAACATTTTTCGCAGAGGGGACCCAGGGGCTTCACCAGACAGCCTGAAGGGTTCATGGCACAGAAAATATTAAGGAGGCCTGACCTGGAGTGTGCCTCAGTTGCCTTCCTGTGTTTATTTGTGGACCACCCGCTACCCCCATCGCCCCATGCTTCACTGAGCACCCAGGGACAGCGGAAGGCTCCTTGGCACAGTTATGCCAGGCCTACCCTCAGTCCTGGGTCACAGTGGAGACTGGGACATGGCCCTCTCCTCCAAAGCTCAGGGGCTGATGGGGTGCAGATGGAATATAGGCTTTGAATGTAGACAGGGTGAGGACCACCGTGATAGAGGAGGGACCAGGTGCTCTGGGAGCACAGAGGAAGAGCACTGGACCCTGCCTGGGGGAATCAGGAAGCCTTCCTGGGAGAGGAGGTGACCAAAACAAGAGCCCTAGAACTCATCTGAGTTAGCCTGTCAAGAAAGTGCTGACTGGCCGGGTGTGGTGGCCCACGCCCGTAATCCCAGCACTTTGAGAGGCCAAGGACGCTGGATCACCTGAGGTCAGGAGTTCAAGACCAGCCTGGCCAACATGGTGAAACCCCATCTCTACTAAACATACAAAATTAGGTGTGGTGGTGCGTGCCTGTAATCCCAGCTACTCAGGAGGCTGAGGCAGGAGAACCACTTGAACTCAGGAGGTGGAGGTTGCAGTGAGCCAAGATCATGCCACTGCACTCCAGCCTGGGCGACAGAATGAGACTCCATCTCAAAAAAAGAAAAAAAATTAAAAGAAGGAGACAGAGTGTTCCAGGCAGAGAGAATGGGTATCAAAATGCCAGGCTGCGATAGGGCTGCGTGGCCCAGGGAAGACCCTCCTCATCCCCAGAGAAGGACACGCTATGTCGAAGGGGTTATGTTGTGTAGGTGGGTGGGGTAGGAGGGCCCCAAGAAAGAAAGGTCACATGGAGCTGTGTCATCCAGAGAAGGGCCGTGAGTGACTGCCCACCACAGCCAGGGTCCCCTCTGTGCAGAGGATACCAGACTGAGAACAAGAAATCGACCTACTGGATCTAGAGCTCTGTGACCCGGGGCAAGTCACTTTGCCTCTTTGATCCCTAGTCTTTTCTCTGGTGGAGATCCTATCCCAGGCAGTAGGACTCCCTCATGAGGTTGTGGAAAGAGTCAGATGCAGCCATGCCCCAGAATCCCACAGACGAGCTCCTGCCCTGTGCTGGCGGCAGCCCATTCCTGTGCCTGCTGTGTGGAATTGCTCTCCCGCCTGCTGGATGTCACCTGGCACTCAGGGCCCCCTCCACTCTCTGCCTGCTCCTCACAGGTCATCGGGACCCTGGAGGAAGTCCACATGCCACAGAATGGGATCAACCACCCTGGTGTCACTGCTCTGGCCCAGGCTTTCGCCGTCAACCCCCTGCTGCGGGTCATCAACCTGAACGACAACACCTTCACCGAGAAGGGCGCTGTGGCCATGGCCGAGGTGAGGCGAGTGTGGCAGAGCCAGTTGCGACACGCAAGACAGAGGCTGGCGGCTGTCTTTCCAGGGAAGCCGGGGCTCCGTTTAGCAGGGACTGCTCTGTCCCCTGCCTGCCCCCTGGGTGTGTGCCCCATGGGTCCAGCTCTTTGAACACGTCCTAAACAGGGTTTCAGGTCACAAGGTAGCCCGCGCCCTCCTCGGGCAGCTCCGATCCTTCATGCCACCTTCTGAGCTGCCTCTGTGGCCCCCAGCGGCTGGCGCTGGTTTGGTTCTCAGGCTGCTCCCCACATCTGTTTTCCTGGTTGATTTGTTCAGCAGCTGCTGTTTGTTTTGTTATTTATTACCACTTTTTGAGACAGAGTCTTACTGTTGCCCAGGCTGGTCTTGAACTTCTGGGCTCAAGTGATCCTCCCATCTCAACCTGAGTAGCTGGGATTACAGGTGCATGCCACTGTGCCCGGCCCAGCAGCTTTTTCTGAGCCCCCATATAGTGCTTGGCTTTGTACTAAGTGCAGGCCACACAGGGTTGAGCCAAAGACTCTGCCTTCAGGGAGACCCTAGAGGGAAGGAAGCTGCCGGTGGTAACAGTGCCGGGCTTTGAACGCAGTGGCTTCTTGGTTGCCAGGGCCCCGTGGCCCCACAGAAGGCTAGTCCGGCTGCCTGTGTGTTAGCAGAGATGTGTGCAGGTGTTGGGGAACACGCCAGAAGGAAGTTCAAATCAGACTTAGGGCAGGCTTCCTGGAAGAGATCACATTTTGGCTAAATTGTATAGGATAGTGGTTTTGTTTTTTGTTTTTTTGAGACGGAGTCTCGCTCTGTCGCCCAGGCTGGAGTGCAGTGGTGTGATCTTGGCTCACTGCAAGCTCCACCTCCCGGATTCATGCCATTCTCCTGCCTCAGCCTCCTGAGTAGCTGGGACTACAGATGCCCGCCACCACACCTGGCTAATTCTTTGTATTTTTAGTAGAGACGGGGTTTCACCGTGTTAGCCAGGATGGTCTTGATCTCCTGACCTCGTGATCCACCCGCCTCAGCCTCCCATAGTGCTGGGATTACAGGCGTGAGCCACCGTGCCCGGCCATAGGACAAGTGGTCTTTTTCTAGAGAGAGGGTGGGGGATGGGTGTTTCAGGCAGAGGGATCAGCTTATGTGTGGAAGGCCCAGAGACTCGGGCAGGAGCCTTGCTCGGTTGGTCTCAGAAAGAGTTCTGGCCATAACGTGGGGAGTAGGGTGGAGGAGGTTTGGCCAGGGACCCAGAGGCCTACGAGAAGACAGCAAAGCTAGTGACTTGCAGAGAAGAACAGTGTGTGGTGGCTGGTGTGGGATGTGACCGTGTGGGGCCCCCGGGACTTGCTGAGGGCTGGGGTGTGGCCTGCACCCTCACTCTGGACCCTTACTTCCACCTTGCAGACCTTGAAGACCTTGCGGCAGGTGGAGGTGATCAATTTTGGGGACTGCCTGGTGCGCTCCAAGGGTGCCGTTGCCATTGCAGATGCCATCCGTGGCGGCCTGCCCAAGCTAAAGGTGCCAGCCTGGACGCCTGACGTCCTCCCTCTGGGGTCTGTGGGTGGTGGGGTGGCTGGGGGCGCAGGGGTCTGGTCTGAAGGCAGGCAGGCCTGCATCCATATCCCAGCTCCCCCACTTCGGGCTCTGTGGTGCTGTGTGAGCCTGCACACCCCTCTGAGCCGTGGTTTCTTCATTTCTAAAGTGGGAGGCAGGGGTGGTGTGCGTCACTGTCGTAGAGTAAACACGCTCAGTACGTGACTCGTCGTTGGTTGCAGGGCATTATTTTTGTTGTTGGTGTTATTCTTCCTGCCCACTTTGCCCAATCCTGAGGACAGAGCCTGCCATATTCTCACTTGGGGAAACTGAGGCTTAGAGTAGAACCTGGTGTCCTGGCCTGGGTTTCTGCCTGCCTCCAACCCTTCCTCTTATTTTCAGGAGCTGAACTTGTCATTCTGTGAAATCAAGAGGGACGCTGCCCTGGCTGTTGCCGAGGCCATGGCAGACAAAACTGAGCTGGAGAAGCTGGACCTGAACGGTAGTCAGATGGGGGAGGCCTCTGCACAGGTCTGCTGGGCTGGCCCTGGCACCCCAGGCTGACTGCTCTTCCCTCCCCTTGAGCAGGCAACACCCTGGGAGAAGAAGGCTGTGAACAGCTTCAGGAGGTGCTGGAGGGCTTCAACATGGCCAAGGTGCTGGCGTCCCTCAGGTAGGGAACTCAGGGTGGGCGGCCCCAGAGGTCGGGGTCAGGCCATTCCTTTCTTTCTTTTTCTTGAGACGGAGTCTTGCTCTGTTGCCCAGGCTAAAGTACAGTGGTGCGATCTCAGCTCACTGCAGCTTCCACCTCCTGGGTTCAAGCGATTCTCCTGCCTCGGCCTCCCAAGTAGCTGGGATTACAGGCACCCACCACCACACCTGGCCCCTTTATTTGTTTCTACTTGTATTTATTCAGAAATGTTGGTTGCACTCCTGTTATGTACCAGGTCATACACTAGGCATCAGAGCTATAAGGGTGGGACACTCAGGGTTTCTGTCTCATGACGGAGGAGACAGAATGAGTTGTCCATTCAACAGAGGATCTCGTCCGGGCTAAGCGGGGCCACCCTGTAGAGTGGTGGAGTTGGGGAGGCCTCTGAAGGGGTGAGGCCAGATCTCATCCTGATGTGGTGGGGCCTGGGGAGTGATGGGGGTGGGAGGTGGGGTAGCCAGGAGGGGCTGCACTCAGTATTGTTCTTAAGATGCTGACTCTAGAAAGGAAGAGACTGTGGGGCCTGGGGAGTCTACCTGGAGGCGAAGGTGGGTGACCGGGGAGTGGCCATCTTCTGGATCCAAGTCCGGTTGGGCCATCAGCACCTGGCTCCCTGTACTCCTTTCATCTCCAAGTCAGCCTCATTCATGCGTCAGATACTCAGTCGTGTCTCCTCGGTGCTAGGCCCTGAGCTGAGGCTGGGAACTGGGGACTCCGAAGTGGACTGAACCTCACAGGTCCCACAGTCCCTCGGAAATGGACCAGCCTTCCTGTGGGGCAAGGACACTCCTACTCTACTTCCTCCCCCACGCCTGTAGCTTCCTGAGGTCATGTGGATATGGGCGCCCCCTGCGCTGGCATCTCAACCTGGGCAGTGTTCCTGCCAAGCCCTGGGCTCTGGGTGTGACAAAGCTGTCTTCGTTTTCGACAGAGCCATGAAACTTGGGGCTCCTCGAGGACAGGAACAAGATGTGATTCTTTTGTGTCCACAGCGTGGATTTCTCTGGTGATCTACCTACCCCTGCCCTGGGAGCAGGTGCTCCCACCCCACCAGGCTCTCTCCCGCCTGGCTGAGCTGAGGTCTCTGGGCTCATGGAGCCAGGCCTTGCAGCCAACCTGGGCTGCTGGGTAGAGAGGATCTGCTTCAGCCAGCTCTTTCTGCAGTGACGATGAGGACGAGGAGGAGGAGGAAGGAGAAGAAGAAGAGGAAGCCGAAGAAGAGGAGGAGGAGGAAGAGGAGGAAGAGGAAGAAGAAGAAGAGGAAGAGGAAGAGGAGGAGCCTCAGCAGGGAGGGCAGGGAGAGAAGTCAGCCACACCCTCACAGAAGATTCTGGACCCTAACACTGGGGTGAGTTTCTATCATTTGCCACAATCAGAGCCCTGGTCCTGAGAACGTGAAATCCTGAGGTGCTTTCACAATGGGGTAGGGGGTGTCTCCTTAAGCACAGTAGCCACAAACATTTTTTTTTTTAATTGCATGATATTGAGTAAAAAAAAGAAAATGGTTCAGTGTAATGATAGTTACCTATATTTCTTTCTTTTTTTCTTTTTTTTTTTTTGAGACCGAGTCTCACTTGTCACCCAGGCTAGAGTGCAGTGGTGTGATCTCAGCTCACTGCAACCTCTGCCTCCTGGGTTCTAGCGATTCTCATGCCTCAGCCTCCCAAATAGCTGGGATTACAGGTGCTTGCCGCCTGGCCAATGTTTTTTTTGAGACAGCGTCTCGCTTTGTCGCCCAGGCTGGAGTGCAGTGGCGTGATCTCGGCTCACTGCAAGTTCTGCCTCCCAGGTTCACACCATTCTCCTGCCTCAGCCTCCTGAGTAGCTGGGACTACAGGTGCCCGCCACCATGCCCAGCTAATTTTTTATATTTTTAGTAGACATGGGGTTTCACCATGTTAGCCAGGATGGTCTTGATCTGACCTCGTGATCCGCCTGCCTCGGCCTCCCAAAGTGCTGGGATTACAGGTGTGAGCCACTGCGCCCAGCCTCATCTGGCCAATTTTTGTATCTTTAGTAGAGCCAGGGTTTCGCCGTGTTGGCTAGGCTGGTCTTTGTTTTACTCCTGACCTCAGGTGATCCATCCGCCTCAACCTCCCAAAGTGCTGGGATTACAGGCGTTGAGCCACTGCGCCTGGCCATAATTACCTATATTTCTATTTATTCCAATATAAATGTCTATTTATAAGTAGCAGTGCTGCTGCATTACGTATATTATAAGATATGCGTAAGGATTTCTGAAAGAATAAACAAATAAGAATGAATGGAAATTCTAATTTTTTTTTTCCCACCCACCAGAAGATTGTCTTGGTGACCCTTAGGAACTGCTCCCCCATTCCTGGGATGGTGGCTGGGCCGTGACTTGGCTTGGGCACTTGGTGTCTGGCCTGGGGCTGGTGGCATCAGGGCTGCCACACCTCCAGTTCATTCATTTGCATTCCTTGTCAGGTTCCTAAGTAAAGCTCCTGGAGAACTTGGCTTTGGACAAGGACTCCCCACACTTACGCTGAATTGGGCTGCTTCTCTGGTTTACGGAAGCAGTTAAACAAATGGCTAGGTGCGCCTCAATTCAGGTTTTTCTCTGGGCACCTCTGGTGCTAGCAGGGCTTACCCAGGCTGGACTGTAGTTCTCCGGGGACCCACTTTGGCCCCCATGTGCCTCTGTGGTCGTTGCTGGGGCACTGCGTGTCGTGATGAGGATCCACTTGGTTGTATTTATGAGTCTCAGGGAGGTGGCTTCCCCCTGACCCCAAAGGCTCCTGGAGCAAGAGCCATCCAGGGCCAGCATCTCTAGGTGATGTTGATAGATGGGAAATGCAGCTGAGTGGGAGGAGGAATTCTAGACTTTGAGCCTAGATGGGCTGGAGTGAAGGATGGATGTGCTGGGTGTGGGGATGGGCACAGCTGGGTGGGGAGTCTGGGGTCCGGAATTCTCCAGAGCCTCTGTGCCTCCACTTCGCAGGAGCCAGCTCCCGTGCTGTCCTCCCCACCTCCTGCAGACGTCTCCACCTTCCTGGCTTTTCCCTCTCCAGAGAAGCTGCTGCGCCTGGGGCCCAAGAGCTCCATGTTGATAGCCCAGCAGGTAATAACCACACCTTGCCCCCCACCCTGTACTTGCCGTGGCTTCTGGAGCTGTTAGAGAAAAGGGACGAACAGCTCAGGGACCTGGGGGTGCGACACTGTCAGCTGGGGGCAGGGAGGCTTGGCCTGCCACTGTTAGAACACACACAAATGTCCAGGGTATTTATAAGCCTCCAGGGGTTGCAAATGTTCCCTCCTCACTCGGCCTACAGAAAGTGCAGCCCGCCAGTTCCCATGCTGACTGGGGTTAGGGAATTTCCTCAGGACTCTTGCATGTGCCCACCCCCTCCTGGGCTTCTCTCTGCATGTTCTGTCAGCCCAGCTGCTTGGAGAACAGCTCTGTTGCCCGGGGCCCCTCTGGGAGTGGCGTGCCTATTGCAGGATGGGTGAGAATAGCTCTGTTGCCCGGGGCCCCTCTGGGAGTGGCGTGCCTGTTGCAGGATGGCGCCCTCACTCCAGCCTAACTTGTTGGCTGGCTCATTCATTCATTCAGAGGTGATCTTTGGGGCATCCATTTTCTGTCAGGTACTGTATTTGGGCATGATTTTATTTAACCCTCTTGACAACTTGAAATGTAGACTTTGCTGCCCTTATTTTACAGATAAGAAAACAGAGGCTCGGAGGTATAGAGAAATAAAATGGGCGCACTCTCAGCGTTGGCTTAACATTTCGGCCAATTGCTTTGTTAGGTTTTGCCTGTGTTCTTTGTTTCTTTTAACATGATAAATAAGATGATGTAAGCCTTTTTGTGGCCTATCACTTTGGTTTAACACCATTCATCACTTTCTTGTGCCCGTAAAACTCTTCTCATGATTTTTATTCCAATGCATGGATGTAGCACTTAAAATCCAGGCACTATTTCTGGACGTTTTCCCTGGCCCACTTTTCCCTGTTGTCAGTGAGGTTGAGGTAAACTTCTCTGCATGTGAGTATCATCTACATCCTAGATTATTTCTTCAAGATGGGGACCACTGGGTCCCTGAAATGATCTTTTTGTGTGTGTGAGACACTGTTTTGCTTTGTCACTCTGGCTGGAGTCCAGTGGTGCAGTCGTGGCTCATTGCAACCTCAACCTCCTGAGCTCAAGCAGTCCTCCTGCCTCAGCCTCCCAAGTAGCTGAGACTATAGGCACACACCACCACCCTTGGCTAGTTTTTTTCCTTTTTGTTGACATGGGGTCTTGCTATGTTGCCCAGGCTGGTCTCAAACTTTTGGCCTCAAGCCATTCTCCCACCTCAGCCTCCCAAAGTGCTGGGGTTACAGGCATGAGCCACTGCACCTGGCTGGGATGATTTTTCATCCTTGTTCATTCACTCATTCATTCCCTCTCTATGCTGCATATTTGCTTGCTGCAGGCCAAGTCCAAGCCAGACTCTGAAGGGACAGCATGGGGTAAGGCAGGACCTGTCCTTGCCTGCCAGGGGCTGGTGTACTGCCTGGGCCTCTCCTAGCTAGTGGCAGAGCCCAGGGACATCTCCCCCATGTGCCACAGGCCAACCATTGTCTCTTATGTCCTCAGACTGACACGTCTGACCCCGAGAAGGTGGTCTCTGCCTTCCTAAAGGTGTCATCTGTGTTCAAGGATGAAGCTACTGTGAGGACGGCAGTGCAGGATGCAGTAGGTAATGTGGGCTGGGTGAGGCCAGGGTGCCCGCTGGCCCTTGATGCTCGTGAGGCCCCGGTGCCCTTTGTGGTCGCCGTCACTCGTCAGCCCCAGTGCTGTCATGGGAACTGCTCTTTGAGACCCTGTGCTGCTCCTCCATCAGGGTCCTGCCATGGTCCTGCCGTGGAGCCAGGTGGGTGCTCGTCTCCCTGTTTTTCACCACTGAGAAACTGAGGCCTTTCTCAAATCCACACAGCCATATAGAGTTAGAACCCAGAGCCCACTCTAGGAAGGCCAGATAGTCACATCCGCAAGCCCGATGGACGCAGGTCTGTCGGGAGGAGGGATGCTGAGAGCTGAGCCCTTGTGCGTACCTCAGAGCCTCTGTGCTCATGTCCATTCTACCTGGAGCTTCCCTGCACAGAGGACACCTTTCCCTGTAACATTATGGGGCCTTCTCGGAGCACCAGCCCACGTCCCTCCTGCCCTATGGCAACCCTGTCCCCACCCTGTCTGTTTCCTCCATTCCAGCACCTGTCACCTTCCACCCTGTGCTTGACTGAGGCAGAGGGGAGGAAGGGCCCTGAGGCAAGGGGCGCGGCTCCTGGAAAAGGATAGAAAGGGGTGGAAGGACATGTGGTGCCTCTTCCTGGCCTCTACTGTGGGTGGCGTTAAAGTGGGGAGGGCAGCTCAGTGGGAAGGGAGGCTTGGAAGGAGGTGGGGCCAGACACAAGCCTGCTCCCTGAGGGCCTGCCCGGGGGCATTTATGGGAACAAGTTGCCCTAGTTCTGTTGCCCAGGAAGCCTAGCACAGTCCCCGCACATCCCCTCACCCCACCAAAATAACCTGAATCCTCCCCCAGTGGTGGCCTGCCTCAGGAAATCTCCACTCCCACGGTGTGAGGTGGCCACAGTGGCTGTCATCCCCACACCCATGTTACACCTGAGGCCAGGATGGGGAAGGGCCAGAGTGTCACAGCTGGTAGATGGACTGAGCCCATCCCCTGATGCCAACTGCCCCTCCCTCTGGTTCCTGTGTCTCTGCCATCCCTCTTGTGTTCGCCTCTTCGTCAGGGCAAGGAGGCAGTCGAGCCTGTGTGTGCGCGGTGTGGGGGGAGCCTTGGGTGCCTTGGCACAGCGCTCTGTCGTAGCCAGCAGCCTGCCTCTGCTACTTCTGCCCTACAGATGCACTGATGAAGAAGGCTTTCAGCTCCTCGTCCTTCAACTCCAGCGCCTTCCTCACCAGGCTCCTCGCACACATGGGTCTACTCAAGGTGAGGCCGGAAGGAGCAGCAGGCCCGGGAGGGAGGTGGGCGAGGTCTGCACAGAAGCTGCCCCAGCCATGCCTGCCAGCCTCCCTCACCTCGAGTCCTGAGCCGTCTCACCCACTGGGCCCTGAGGCCTGGGTCCGCCCCAGCAGCCTCCGTCTTCATGATGAGGTTCCGGCTGGACTCAGTTGTGAGCACCGCCCGCAGAGTCTGGATGGTGGAGTCCAGGGGCCGCCCAGGTGAACTTGACGCTCACCCCGCCTTTCGCTGTGTTCCCCTCACAGAGTGAAGATAAGGTCAAGGCCATTGCCAACCTGTACGGCCCCCTGATGGCACTGAACCACATGGTGCAGCAGGACTATTTCCCCAAGGCCCTTGCACCCCTGCTGCTGGCATTCATAACCAAGTGAGTGTGGCCCTGTTGTCCTTCTGCCGCGGCCTGTCCTCTCAGGCTTCTCTGGCCAGGTCCAAAGGCCTCCAGTCCCAGGAGGTCCAGCCCAGCCAGCCTGCTGGCCCTGCTCGGGTGCACAAGAGGCCCTCATGCTTCCTGGGCTCTCAGCATCTGTGTTGGAGTCTCACCACCCTCGGGAGGCCCGCTCCCCTCTGCCCAGCTGAGGACAGTGGGGCTCAGGGGCAGTGAGAGAGGAGACGTGTAACGCCCCCATTTTGCCGATGAGGAAAGGAGCACCGGGTTGGTTAAAGAGTTTCCCTTGGTCACACACTAGGAAGAGGCTGGGCCAGTGTCCAGACCCACGTCTGTGAGCAAGGTGCTATGCGTGGTGACATCTCTGGAGGGGCTTTTTGTCCATGCTCACAGTAGTGCAGGCCGAAGGGGCCCAGTCACACTAGGCCCTGCAGCCCCAGGCCTTCTCCTGGGGACACACATTGCCCCGGGAGCCGCCAAAATGCCCAGCAATGTAGGAACCTTGGCCTTGTTCTGGAGGGTCCTGGGGAGTCCTGGGGCATTGATGGGGTGATGGGCACAGTCAAGTAACAGAGCCAAGGCCCCACCAGGGGTGGGGAGGCTTGCCCCGTACACCCTCATGGGGCCCTGTGTGGCCCCTGGCCAACCTGTGGCCTTCATCAGGCCTCAGTCTCCCCATTTGCCCAACCGGAGGGTTAGGTGAAATTGTCTCCAAGCGCCCTGACCAGCCACACTTCCAGTCAGTCGGCGCCATCCGGGGAAGTGGGGCAGGTAGAGGAGCAAGAAAGTCCCTTTGCTGGGGGAGCCCAGAGCCCACCGGCCGAGGCAGGATGCTTGGTGCATGTGGGGAGGCGGGGCTGGTGGAGTGTGAGCAGCCCTGTCCACCCCAGCGTCTGGAGTGTCTGTCCGCACGGCGCTGTCTCCTTAGCCAGGCCTTACCTTCTGGCCGCGTGCCCCCCACCCAGACCACTCCTTGGGCTGCAGCTGGACTGGCCTTGGTGAATGGCAGATCTCACTGTCCCCCTCCTCTGCCAGGGGCCAGGTCAAGCCTCACTGTGAATCTCGTGGCTGGCCACAGCCTCACCCTCACCCCACCCCACCCCAGCACAGTGTGCGCCCCCTGAACCCCTTTCCACAGCAGTGCCATTGCTGCGGTGCCGAGCTTTGTCCATGCTATCCAGAGCTTGTTTGGCCAGTGGCCCCAGCCCCTCCCTGTACCTGCACCTGAGTCCTTTGTGTCCTTCCTACTCCCTGGTCAGAGTGGTTCCCTCTGCATCTCTGGCAGCCCCTGTGCTGTCCTAAGCCTGGGCATGAGCCCCTCGGCCCTGTTAGAGCAGAATGCCTTTTCCCAGCTTGTTGCCCAACCTCCAGCACAGGCCTCAGTCTGCCCCCCAGGTCTCGTCCGAGGTGACGGATTAACTCTGTAGTGACATGCACGGCCCCTCTTCCCTCAGCTCCCAGCCAAATTGGGATCCCAGGCCTGGCGCAGATCCTGGCCTGTTCATCAGCTACAGGCCAGAGGTGTTGTCAGGCCTGGTCCTGGCTGCGTCCCACACTTGCCCAGTGCCCCAGAGTCTTGCCTCAGTTTCTTTCTTTGCAGTGAAACTAATGATATTGAGGGCAACAATGGGGAGCTCAGGCGCAGTGGCTCCTATCTGTAATCCCAGCACTTTGGGAGGCTGAGGCAAGATCACTTGAGCCCAGGAGTTCGAGGCCAGCCTCGGCAACATTGGTGAAACCCCGTCTCTACAAAAAATACAAAATTAGCTGGGTATGGTGGTGTGTATCTGTGGTCCCAGCTACTTGGGAGGCTGAGGGAGGAGGACCACCTGAGCCTGGGAAGTCGAGGATGCAGGGAGCCGTGATTCCAGGACTGTACTCCAGCCTGGGCAACAAAGAGAGACCCTGTCTCAAGAAAAAAACAACCAAAAAACAATGGCTAGCCATTTACTTATGACCCAGATTGGACTCTAGTGGGCCAGTCATGTGAGGCCACTGGCAGCCAGTGAGGATTCCCTGGCCTATGTCTGCTGGAAAGGCCCTTGAAGAGCCTGGCTGAGGTGGGGCTGTGTTGTGGTCAGCTCTGGGCTGTGTGGCCTTGGGTGCCTACCTCTCACCCCTCCTACCCCCACCCACAACGTGCAGTCTCCCTTGCTGTCTTCCTTGCTGAGTCATCAGCAATGTCTCCCTTGCTGAGTCATTGTGCAAATTAACAAAAATGAGTCTGGTACCAAAATGGCCCCCACACTTGGAAAACGGGGGCCAAGAGGCATCCATCCCACCTGCCGACCCTTCTTTCCCCGCAGGCCCAACAGCGCCTTGGAATCCTGCTCCTTTGCCCGCCACAGTCTGCTGCAGACACTGTACAAGGTCTAGACTCAAAGCCTCTCCCATCCCTTGGCCTGGACCAGTGAGCTGGGGAGGGACTCGGAGGAACTGAGGCACAACCCACGCCGTTGCCTTGGACAGGACTCTGGTCAGAGGCAGGGCGGGTCTGCGTCCCGTGTGTCCTGTCAGTCCCCTGAATATGTGTGTAGGTGTGGTACGCGTGCAGGTCTGTGCCTCCTGTCGGGATTTGGGTTTGAACCTCTCTCTGCTGGCCTGGCTCTGCTCTGTTGTGGGGAGTTGGCCCCCAGGGGAAAGGACTGTGAGCTGCTCCGCCATTAAACTCACCTTCACCTGACGGCGCTCTGCTGATCTCCACCTGGGCCCTGATGGCTGTCCCCACCCACCTGCCTTCCAGCCCGGCTCCCTGGCGGAGCCAGAGCCCAGGGAGTTGCCCGCGTGCTGTCCTTCCCCTCTGTGTTGTGACTGGGCTGTTTCCTGCCCTGCCTGGGGCTGCTTCTCGTCACCAAGCCCTGGTCCTGCAGCAGCTGTCCTCCCTACCATCCATGCCACTGTGCTGAGCGCTCAGCCTGAAGAGCAGAGAATACCATGGGTGGGACTGTGGGGGTGGGATCATGGGGCTGCTGGCAGAGGGCAACCCTGGGCCCCATGCCGTGTGGCCAGGCAGACACCAGATTGTCCAGGAGCAGGAGCTGCTGGAACTGCGCTGGCCCCGGACCTAGCGGACCCTCTCCTGGCTGCTGATGTTGTCTGTGACTGGCCTGGGGGCCAAGCTGGAGGGGGTGTGTTGACAACCCAAAGCTGTTGTCCGGTCTGTGGAGGGAGGGGCAGGGTCCCCAGTGTCCGAGCCGTATCTGGACGCTGCTCTTGAAAGACCTCCTGGCGCAGGGGAGCAGTGGGGTCTGGACTGGGCAGATGCTGTACAACCTCCCTGCGTGCCCGTGACTGCCCCATGCTTTCCCCTTTGTGTTCTGTGCGTGTCTGGGCTGTGCCCGGGGGCTTCACAAATAAAGTCATGTGTACAGCTTCAGAGACTCAAACTCTGACCTAAAGCGGGATAGTCTCGGGGGCCATCATACGTGGAGTCCCACCTCGGCAGAGCACACGGCGCCACAGCAGTCTGTGAGGGCAGTCAGCCCTGCGAAGGGCCCGGCCTCGGCCTCAGGCCACCACCTGGGCAGTGGCAGTCCTGAATGAGGACCCATTTTCCTGCCTGGCCACACCTCACCCAGCACCCTGCCTTTGGGCTGCAGCTCTCTTGACTCCTGCGTTGCTCCTTCACTAAGGCAGCCACCTCCCTTGGGGTCCTTTGCTCCACTGCCACATATGTGAGGGCAGCCCAGCCAACCTTCCTTACCTCCTGCCCTATGCCATGTGTGTGCTTGGGGAGCCCATGTCCCCCACAAATGGCCTCCAAGAAGAAGTCCCTTGGCCAGGCGTGGTGGCCCATGCCTGTAATCATAGCACTTTGGGAGGCTGAGGAGGGTGGATCACGAGGTCAGGAGATTGAGACCATCCTGGATAACATGGTGAAACCCCGTCTATACAAAAAAATACAACAAAAATTAGCCGGGCATGGTGGCAGGCGCCTATAGTTCCAGCTACTCGGGAGGCTGAGGCAGGAGAATGGTGTAAACCCGGGAGGCAGAGCTTAGAGTGAGCTGAGATTGCGCCACTGCACTCCAGCCTGGGCGACAGCGAGACTCCATCTCAAAAAAAAAAGAAGTCCCTCGAGGGTTTCTTAGGGGGTAATATTTTCTTATTGGCAGTCGACCACGTAGGCGACCAGGTGGCGGAGGGTAGTGGCGGCCCTGCCCCCGTCCTCTGTGTGAGTTGATACGGTAGGGGATGGGTGCAGGGCTGGTGTTAAGTTTTGATATATGTTACAACGTGGATGAACTTTGAAAACATTACGTTAAATGAAATAAGCCAGACACAATAGGACAAATACGATTGCATTTAGGTGAGGCATCTAGAATAAGCAAATTCAGAGACAAGAAGGTAGAGGTTGCCAGGGCTAGGGGAAGGGTGGGATAGGGAGTGAGGCTGAGAACACATTCTCTAGGATGATGAAGATGTTCTGGAAATGGAGAGTGCTAATGGTTGCAGAACATTGTGAATGTACTTAATGCCACTGAATTGTAGACATAAAAATGGTTAAAATGATAAATTTTATGTATTAATATATTTTACCTCAGTTAATTAAAAAAAAATAAGCAAAATTATAGAGCTTCACCCGGGCGCGGTGGCTCACGCCTGTAATCCCAACACTTTGGGAGGACAAGGCGGGCCGATCACTTGAGCCCAGGAGTTCAAGACTGGCCTGGCCAACATGGCAAAACCCCGTCTCTACTAAAAATACAAAAACGAGCCGGGTGTGGTGATGCACGCCTGTAGTCTCAGCTACTTGGGAGTCTGAGGTGGGAGGATCACCTGAGCCCAAGAAGTCCAGGCTGCAGCAAGCCATGATTGTGCCACTGCACTCCAGCATGAGTGACAGAACGAGACCCTGTCTCAAAAAAGAGCTTGTAGGAGATAGTGTAGGTGAGTATCTTCAAGGCCTTAGGAGTAAGGAAAAGATGTTTGCCATTATTGTGGGATGTTCATACAATGGAAACGATGTAGCAGTGAGAACAGGTTTCTGTTTATCAAAATATTCATTAAGGAGTACAAAGGCAACTTACAGACAGGGAGAAAATAATTGCCCAAACTCACTCTGTATATATAAATGGGTGTGGGGGGGATAACTGGTTTTTTTTGGTTTTTTTTTTTGAGACGGAGTCTGGCTCTGTCGCCCAGGCTGGAGTGCAGTGGCTGGATCTCAGCTCACTGCAAGCTCCGCCTCCCGGGTTCACGCCATTCTCCTGCCTCAGCCTCCCGAGTAGCTGGGACTACAGGCGCCAGCCACCGCGCCTGGCTAGTTTTTTGTATTTTTTAATAGAGACGGGGTTTCACCGTGTTAGCCAGGATGGTATCGATCTCCTGACCTTGTGATCCGCCCGTCTCGGCCTCCCAAAGTGCTGGGATTACAGGCTTGAGCCACCGCGTCCGGCCAACTTTTTTTTTCAAACAGGGTGTCATGTTGTCCAGTTTCTTCTATCTTGGCTCACTGCAGCCTCTACCTCCTGGGCTCAGGTGATCCTCCCACCCCAGCCTCCCAAGTAGCTGGGACTATAGGCACACGCCACCACACCTGGCCAATGTTTTGTATTTTTAGTAGAGACGGGGTGTTGCCATATTGCCCAGGCTGGGAGAATTTCTATAAATAAAAGACAATGGGAAAAAGCAAAAAGTTCAAATGGGCACTTTACAAAAAGCATGTGAAAAGGTGCTTAATTTCATTAGTCTTAGAGAAACATAATCCCGGTGTGACACTCTTCTGCCCGCACTAGAATGGCTAAAATACAAATGACAGTACCAAGCTTGGTGAGGATTTGGGGCAGCTGGAGTGGCTGGCGGATGTGTAAATTGGCACAACCTTTTTTTTTTTTTTTCTGAGACAGGGTCTTGCCATGTCACCCAGGCTGGAGTGCAGTGGTGCGATCACAGCTCACTGCAGCCTCGACCTTCCAGGCTCACTCAATCTTCCTGCCTCAGCCTCCCAAGTAGCTGGGACCATGTCACAAGCCACCATCAGGCTGGTCTCGAACTCTTGGCTCAAGACCTCCCACCTCAGCTCACTTAACAGGCATGAACCACCATGCCCAGTTACAGTGTTCTTTCTAATAAACTCATGCTGGAAACAACCCAAATATCCATCACTAGGCCGGGCGCGGTGGCTCAAGCCTGTAATCCCAGCACTTTGGGAGGCCGAGACGGGCGGATCACGAGGTCGGGAGATCGAGACCATCCTGGCTAACATGGTGAAACCCCGTCTCTACTAAAAAATACAAAAAACAGCCGGGCGCGGTGGCTCAAGCCTGTAATCCCAGCACTTTGGGAGGCCGAGACGGGCGGATCACGAGGTCAGGAGATCGAGAGACGATCCCGGCTAACACGGTAAAACCCCGTCTCTACTAAAAAATACAAAAAAAATAGCCGGGCGAGGTGGCGGGCGCCTGTAGTCCCAGCTACTCAGGAGGCTGAGGCAGGAGAATGGCGTAAACCCGGGAGGCGGAGCTTGCAGTGAGCTGAGATCCGGCCACTGCACTCCAGCCTGGGTGACAGAGCAAGACTCCGTCTCAAAAAAAAAAAAAAAAAAAAAAAAATACAAAAAACTAGCCGGGCGAGGTGGCGGGCGCCTGTAGTCCCAGCTACTGGGGAGGCTGAGGCAGGAGAATGGCGTAAACCCGGGAGGCGGAGCTTGCAGTGAGCTGAGATCCGGCCACTGCACTCCAGCCTGGGCGGCAGAGCGAGACTCCGTCTCAAAAAAAAAAAAAAAAAAAAAAAAATATCCATCACTAGAGGAGTGGGTAAACTACTTGTGGTACGGTGAGGTACCAAGAAGGCAGGAATGGTCTGCCCAAGAAGAAATACTTGAGCATTGACATTGTTTAGACTTGCCAGCACATGATAATAAAAAGCAGACCAACTTTAAGTCAGTTCCATTGTATCTCACTTCTCCACCGACAGCACACCACTTATTGCCTGCATCGTGGGCAGATCGCCTCCCACCCCTGCCCCATGCTACTGTTGTCATATATTTATAGAGTGGAAGGCTGGAATGCTGTATTTAAAAGAAAAAAAAAATTTTAAATAGACGAGGCCAGGTGCGGGCTCACAGCTGTAATCCTAGTACTTTGGGAGGCTGAGGCGGGTGGATCACTTGAGGTCAGGAATTTGTGACCTGCCTGGCCAATGTGGTAAGACCTGTCTGTACTAATAATACAAAAGTTAGCTGGGTGTGGTGGCAAGTGCCTGTAATCCCAGCCACTTGGGAGGCTGAAGCAGAATTGCTTGAACCTGGGAGGCAGAGGTTTCAGTGAGCCGAGATCACACCACTGTACTCCAGCCTGGGCAACAAGAGCTAGACTCCGTCTCAAAAAAAAAAAAAAAATGAATCTAACATAATGTTGAGTGAAAAAAGCCAGACACAGCCAGGTACAGTGGCTCATGCCTGTTATCCCAACACTTTGGGAGGCTGAGGCGGGAGGATCACTTGTGCCCCGGAGTTCAAGACCAGCCTGGACAACATAGCAAGACCCCAACTCTACAACAAAATTTAACACTAGCTACAGGTGGCAGTGCGCATCTGGAGGTCCCAGCTGCTTGCAAGGCTGGTATGTTGAGGCCGCAGTGAGCCATGATCACACCTGGGCAACAGTGAGACCCTGTCTCAAAAAAAGGATGAAAGAGCAACACTGAAGTTCCATTGATTGGAATTTGCCAAGCAAAACAAAGCACAAAGCAGATGTCTGTGTGGCATGGCACTATTTCTTTTTCAAAAATGTTACTGCAGGGCTCGGTGCAGTGAGTCACGCCTGTAATCCCAGCACTTTGGGAGATCAAGGCGGGCAGATCACTTGAGGTCAGGAGTTTGGGACTAGCCTGGCCAACATGGTGAAACCCTGTCTTTACTAAAAATGCAAAAATTAGCCAGATGTGGTGGCACACACCTGTAATCCCAACTACTTGGGAGGCTGAGGCATGAGAATCATTTGAACCAGGGAGATGGAGGTTGCAGTGAGCCGAGATCACGCCACTGCACTCCAGCCTGGGTGATAAAGTGAGACTCTCTCATAAAACAAAAAAAACCTGGCCGGGCGCGGTGGCTCAAGCCTGTAATCCCAGCACTTTGGGAGGCCGAGACGGGCGGATCACGAGGTCAGGAGATCGAGACCATCCTGGCTAACACGGTGAAACCCTGTCTCTACTAAAAAAATACAAAAAACTAGCCGGGCGATGTGACGGGCGCCTGTAGTCCCAGCTACTTGGGAGGCTGAGGCAGGAGAATGGTCTAAACCCGGGAGGCGGAGCTTGCAGTGAGCTGAGATCCGGCCACTGTACTCCAGCCCCGGCGACAGAGCAAGACTCCGTCTCAAAAAAAAAAAAAACAAAAAACAAAAAAAAAAACAAAAAAACCCTGCAGTCTAGGAAAAGTACACACAGATGTTCATTGTATTACATATATAAATATCACACACATTTATATTTTTATTATATATAAAAATATACACATATAAGTGTGTGCACATGCACGCGCACGTGCGCGCACACACACACACACACATATATATATATATTTTTTCTTTTCTCTTGAGACAGAGTTTGTGTTGCCCAGGCTGGTCTCAAACTCCTGGGCTCAGGTGATCCTCCCACCTCAGCCTCCCAAAGTGCTGGGATTACAGGTGTGAGCCACTGTGCCTGGCCCCTGTTTCCAATTAACGGAAACAAACAATAACGGAAGATACAATTCCATCAGAAACAGGAATCTGAAAAATCGTAAGATATAAACATTGGCCATGGTCTGGATGTATTATTTAAAAAACAATCATGAGCCTGGGAAGATGCGTATTTGGATATTCTTTGCAATATTGTTTGTAAATAGCAAAAAATTGGAGGTAGCCAATGTCCAAGATGAATGGCTAAGTCAATGTGATACATTCACACAATGGAATACTATACCACAGAATAAATGAGATTCAGAAGAATCAATTTGGATAACTCCCAGTAATCTGAGGTTAAGTGAAAAAATTGAATGTCTAGAGTCCTGTATGCCCAGTATTAAACAATGTATGTAAATGCATAAGCACAAACAGATGGAAGGAAAGGGTCACCTGTTCTGGAGCACCCACTGTGTGCCAGGTGCGGGCCTGAACCCCCACTGTGACCTCAGAGCTACTTATGAATGGGATGTGTTTTTCAGAGACTAGGAAGCAGCCTCTGGGAGGGCAGCCCACATGGCAGGAGGGAGCCCAGGACTGCTGACTCCCAGGCCACTGCTGGTGCCCCCTCCCTGTCGGGCTGGCCCAAGGATTCGGGCCCGGGCCTCCATCCTGGGCTGGGGCAGGCAGGAGGCCTTGTAACTCCAGCCGCTGCTCCCGCCCGCTGCCCGCCCCTCCTTCATCTCAGCCTGGGGAAGCCTAGCTTGCCTGGTCCACCGACAATGCCTCCCATTCAGCCCTGTCCCAGCTGCCAGGCCTGCGGGCCGCGGAGGGGGGCTCCCACCAGGCGGGGACAGCCTTTGCCTGCGCTGCGCCTCCTGGCTGGACCAGCAGTTCCAGGCGGCATGGAGGGGTGAGTCTTTGGGCCCCATGGTGCAAGGGGGGGGTTCAGAGCAGCTGAGCGGCCTCAGGTAAGTCTCTGCCCCTCTCTGGGCCTCTTGAGAGGCTGGCGGGCAGGGGCTCTGGGGCCTTCCTGGGGTTCTCCAGGAAGGGGGTCTCCCAAGGTGGGCTCTGAGACACATGTGGCAATGTAGCCGCTGCCGGGGCCTGGTCCTCCGGGGCTCGTCTGAGAGCCCAGCAGTGGTCCCTGTGTTCTGAATGCTTGTTGCTTCAGCGATCTGTCCCCATGGGTCCCCTCCCTGGCTTGCCCTGAAGCACAGCCTTCACCATAGGCTCTGGAGAAGCCCCCAGCTCCAAGGCAGGGACTGGAGCCTGGGACCCAAAGGAGACCCCAAAACACGACAATCCAGGGAGCAGCAAGAGGGAGGCTCCTGGGGGCTGGGGACCAGCCCAGCGATGGGGAGAGGCCCTGCCTGACACAGGCTGAGAACAGAGGGGCCAGCTGGGCAGGGGAGGTGAGCCTATCATCCTAGTGCTTTGGGAGGCCAAGGTGGGACAATCACTTGAGGCCAGGAATTTAAGACCAGCCTGGGCAACATAGCGAGACCCTGTCTCTACCAGAAATAAAAAATTAGCCAAATGTGGTGGTAAGTGCCCGTAGTCCCAGCTACTCAAGAGGGCGAGACGAGAGGGTCAGTTTAGCCCAGGAGGTGAAGGCTGCAGTGAGCCACAGTCATTCCACTGCACTCCAGACTCCAGCTTGGGCAACAGAGCAAGGCTTGTCTCTATTTAAACAAAGCAAAAAAATGCTCAAGGACCCAGACTGGATGCCTCCCTCCCTTCCGGTGGGCACCATTATGCTCCTGCTACCTGGGAGCTGGCATCATAGCAGTCGGAGGACAGGCTGCTTCTGAGCCTGCCCTGGACCGGAGCCTCACCACAGCCCGAGTACATGCTCTGAACTGGAGTCATTCTCACAGTCAGCAAGTCCTCCCTGAGCCACTGGGCAGAGAGGCAAAGGGACTCACCAGGTCACTTTTCTGACCGTAAACATTGGCCATGGTCTGGATGTATTATTTAAAAAACAAACATGAGCCTGGGAAGATGCGTATTTGGATATTATTTGCAATAGTGTTTGTAAATAGCAAAAAATTGGAGGTAGCCCATGTCCAAGCTGGATGGCTAAGTCAATGTGATACATTCACACATTTCTCCGTTTCCTCCCATGTAAAACAGGACTAATCATAGGACCTCCACTGTGTCGGGGGTGGGGGTGGGGGGCAGGGAGGCTGAGGGCGATGGACACTTTCCTGGGCCCAGAGGAGGCGGCTCTGAGGGGTTTTCAGGACAGGAGCTGCACTGTGGCTGGGACTAAGTGAGGGACAGCATGTGGCCTCAGCCCCTGTGCACAGCAGACTCTCCCTCCCCGTCCCAGGCCCTGGAGCTCCACCCATGTCTCCTTGGTGCTGCCGCTGCTTGTACTTCTGCTGCTGGGCCCAGCTAGGCAGGCCGCCGCCCAGCGATGCCCACAGGCCTGCATCTGTGACAACTCCAGATGGCACGTTGCCTGCCGGCACCAGAACCTCACTGAGGTGCCAGACGCCATCCCTGAGGTCAGCAGGGAAGGAGCATGGGCACAGAGTGGCAGTGGGGCAGGGTGGGGACCCAGAGGGAGGAGCCTGGGCTAGGCACCAGTTGATCTGCCACTGCCTGCCCGGGAGACCTTGGCAAGTTACTTCTCTTTGAGCCTTAGTTTATAGGTCTGTAAAATGGGAATAATAAAAAGCAGTAACAGGGAGATGATCTATTTAAAATCCTTACTGTGTGAATGGAATAAGGAGGTGACCCATAGATCGATACTGAATTCACTGCAGATGCTGTGGCGGAGACGTGGGGCTGTGGCAGGGTGAGGTGTGGTCTCTGCTCTGCGGAGTCATCAGCTAGTGGAGGAGAGACAGCGAGGAGGCAGGGACAGCACAGTGTGAAAAGTGCCACAGTGGGTGATGCCCAGGGCACTGGAGAGGAAGGCTTCCTGGAAGAGGTGTCAGGGTCGGATGAAGAGAAACGTGGGGAAGGTGACAGGAGAGAAGGGTGTTCTGGGGAAGGAGCAGCACTTGCAAAGGCGGGTCCCTGCCTGGCTCAGCCCCACTTTCCCCTCGCCGTCCCCAGCTGACCCAGCGGCTGAACCTGCAGGGCAATTTGCTGAAGGTGATCCCCGCAGCCGCCTTCCAGGGCCTGCCTCACCTCACACACCTGGACCTGCGCCACTGCCAGGTGGAGCTGGTGGCCGAGGGCGCCTTCCGTGGCCTGGGCCGCCTGCTCCTGCTCAACCTGGCCTCCAACCACCTGCGTGAGCTGCCCCAGGAGGCGCTGGACGGGCTGGGCTCGCTGCGGCGGCTGGAGCTGGAGGGGAACGCACTGGAGGAGCTGCGGCCGGGGACGTTCGGGGCACTGGGTGCGCTGGCCACGCTAAACCTGGCCCACAACGCCCTGGTCTACCTGCCCGCCATGGCCTTCCAGGGGCTACTGCGCGTCCGCTGGCTGCGGCTGTCGCACAACGCGCTCAGCGTGCTGGCCCCCGAGGCCCTGGCTGGCCTGCCCGCCCTGCGACGGCTCAGCCTGCACCACAACGAGCTCCAGGCTCTGCCCGGCCCGGCCTTGTCCCAGGCCCGCGGCCTGGCCCGTCTGGAGCTGGGCCACAACCCGCTCACCTACGCGGGCGAGGAGGACGGGCTGGCGCTGCCCGGCCTGCGGGAGCTGCTGCTGGACGGCGGGGCCCTGCAGGCCCTGGGTCCCAGGGCCTTCGCGCACTGCCCGCGCCTGCACACCCTTGACCTCCGCGGGAACCAGCTAGACACCCTGCCCCCGCTGCAGGGTCCGGGCCAGCTGCGCCGGCTGCGGCTGCAGGGGAATCCGCTGTGGTGCGGCTGCCAGGCGCGGCCCCTACTCGAGTGGCTGGCGCGGGCGCGCGTGCGCTCGGACGGCGCGTGCCGGGGGCCGCGGCGCCTGCGGGGCGAAGCTCTGGACGCCCTGCGGCCCTGGGACCTGCGCTGCCCGGGGGACGCGGCGCAGGAAGAGGAAGAGCAGGAGGAGCGGGCTGGGTCCGGGCCCCGCGCCCCTCCGCGCGGCCCCGGGGAGGAGCGGGCAGTCGCGCCCTGCCCTCGCGCCTGCGTGTGCGCCCCCGAGTCCCGGCGCAGCAGCTGCGAGGGCTGCGGCCTGCAGGCGGTGCCCCGCGGCTTCCCCAACGACACACTGCTCCTGGACCTGAGGCGGAACCACTTCCCCTTGGTGCCCCGAGCGGCCTTCCCCGGCCTGGGCCACCTGGTGTCGCTGCACCTGCAGCACTGCGGCATCGCGGAGCTGGAGGCGGGCGCCCTGGCGGGGCTGGGCCGCCTGATCTACCTGTACCTCTCGGACAACCAGCTCGCAGGCCTCAGCGCTGCTGCCCTTGCAGGGGTCCCCCGCCTCGGCTACCTGTACCTGGAGCGCAACCGTTTCCTGCAGGTGCCAGGGGCTGCCCTGCGCGCCCTGCCCAGCCTCTTCTCCCTGCACCTACAGGACAACGCTGTGGACCGCCTGGCACCTGGGGACCTGGGGGGAACACGGGCCTTGCGCTGGCTCTACCTGAGTGGAAACCGCATCACCGAAGTGCCCCCTGGGGCGCTGGGCCCAGCTCGGGAGCTGGAGAAGCTGCACCTGGACAGGAATCAGCTGCGAGAGGTGCCCACTGGCGCCTTGGAGGGGTTGCCTGCCCTCCTGGAGCTGCAGCTCTCGGGCAATCCACTCAGGGCCTTGCATGACGGGGCCTTCCAGCCTGTGAGCAGGTCGCTGCAGCACCTCTTCCTGAACAGCAGTGGCCTGGAGCAGGTGGGCACTGGGCATGCGGTGGGGTTGGTGCGGGAGGCGGCACAAGGCCACAGACAGCGTGCATTCGCTCAATAAGCATTTGCCAGCCCCTTGGTACCAGGTCTCAGGCTGGGCACGGGGACCCTGAGATGAACCAGTACTGCCTCTGCCGGTGTGAGTGACAGTCCAGGCACAACCCAGGCCACACACGGTGCCTGCACAGGAGGGCATTGCTGGAGCATAGAGGAAGGAGGAATTTGGGACCATGGGGTCATCTACTGTTTGTACATATTGAGAGCCCCCAAGAGGCTTTGCCATTATTGGGTGATGGGGTGGACCATGAACTGGGCACCTGGGTGACTTGGACAGAGCAAGTGCTTTGACATTGGACCAGCCTGGGCTTTGACCCGGCACCGCACTTCCTGTCTGGATCATCTTGGGCTCTCCAGCTTCTCTTCTGCTGAGGGAAGATGGGGCTTCCTTCCAGACTTGGGGGTGGGACAGGTCTGCCAGGAGCTCACACTGGGGCCTGGCAACTCCTGCAGATTTCTCCTGGGGCCTTTTCAGGCCTGGGGCCCGGACTCCAGAGCCTGCACCTGCAGAAGAACCAGCTTCGGGCCCTGCCTGCCCTGCCCAGCCTCAGCCAGCTGGAGCTCATCGACCTCAGCAGCAATCCCTTCCACTGTGACTGCCAGCTGCTTCCACTGCACAGGTGGGCACCCCCACCTAGACCTCCAGCCAGAGACCACCCAGCCACTTTTGGTCAAGCCCCTGTCATCTCCCTGGGCACACTATGTCCATGCCCATCTGAGCAGCTTGGGGGGAGGGGCAGGTCCCACGAGAGCCAGGCATGTATGAGCCCTTTCCAGGGTCACTTACCCTTCCTGTGGAGGTTGGGGGTGGACTTCTCTGGGCCTTGATTTCATCATCCGTAAAGTAGGAATGGTATTTGCTCTGCCTAGCAGTCTGGGACCTAATATGCAGGCGAGGCCACTTTACATAATTACATAAGAAAGTCACAAGGCCGGGCGCGGTGGCTCAAGCCTGTAATCCCAGCACTTTGGGAGGCCGAGACAGGCAGATCACGAGGTCAGGAGATCGAGACCATCCTGGCTAACATGGTGAAACCCCGTCTCTACTAAAAAATACAAAAAACTAGACGGGCGTGGCGGCGGGCGCCTGTAGTCCCAGCTACTCGGGAGGCTGAGGCAGGAGAATGGTGTAAACCCGGGAGGCGGAGCTTGCAGTGAGCTGAGATCGGGCCATTGCACTCCAGCCTGGGCGACAGAGCGAGACTCTGTCTCAAAAAAAAAAAAAAAAAAGGCCGGGCGCGGTGGCTCAAGCCTGTAATCCCAGCACTTTGGGAGGCCGAGACGGGTGGATCACGAGGTCAGGAGATCGAGACCATCCTGGTTAACACGGTGAAACCCCGTCTCTACTAAAAAATACAAAAAACTAGCCGGGCGAGGTGGCGGGCGCCTGTAGTCCCAGCTACTCGGGAGGCTGAGGCAAGAGAATGGCGTGAACCCGGGAGGCGGAGCTTGCAGTGAGCTGAGATCCGGCCACTGCACTCCAGCCTGGGTGACAGAGCGAGACTCCGTCTCAAAAAAAAAAAAAAAAAAAAAAAAAAAAAAAAAAAAAGTCACAAGAGGCCAAGGATGGTGGTTCACACCTGTAATCCCAGCACTTTGGGAGGCCAAGGCGGGCGGATCACCTGAGGTCAGGAGTTTGAGACCAGCCTGGCCAACATGGTGAAACTCTGTCTCTACTAAAATACAAAAATTAGCTGGGCATGGTAGTGGGTGCCTGTAGTCCTGGCTACTTGGGAGGCTGAGGCAGGAGAATCGCTTGAACCTGGGAGGTAGAGGTTTCAGTGAGCCAAGATCGTGCTACTTCACTCCAGCCTGGGCTACAGAGTGAGACTCCATCTCAAAAAATAAAAAAAGTCACAAGAGGCATGGAGTCCTGCAGACCTGGGCTCCAGTCCTGGCTCTGCCATTTTACCAACTAACTCTTCAAGCCCCATAACCTTTCCTGCCCATCTGTAAAAAGGGGGGATGTAGTATTTAACCTCATGATGGTTGTTGTAAGAATGAAATTAGCATACATAAGTTGATTTGAACGGTGTCTGCTGTGTTGTAAGCCCTCTGTTTATTATTACTATTATTTTCCCAATTTTACAAAGAAGGGGTCGGAGGCTTGAAGTGGCTTGTAGGTCACATAATTGGTGAGCCGCCAAGATTCTCAGCAGAGCCTGCTGTCACCTATAGGCTCCACTGCTCCCAAATTCCTGGTGGCCTCCTTGACCTCCTCAGTAAAGCTGGCAAATGCTTGTTGAGCGAATGCACGCTGCCTGTGGCCTTGTGCTGCCTTCTGCACCAACCCTGCCCCACACCCAGTGCCCACCTGGCTCCAGGCCACTGGAGCAAAGTCAGCACAGCCAGCTTCCCGGCTCTCTCTTCTCTTCAGGTGGCTCACTGGGCTGAACCTGCGGGTGGGGGCCACCTGTGCCACCCCTCCCAGTGCCCGTGGCCAGAGGGTGAAGGCTGCAGCTGCTGTCTTTGAAGCCTGCCCGGGCTGGAGTGCCAGGAAGGCCAAGCGGACACCAGCCTCCAGGTCCAGCACCAGGAAAACCTCCATCAAAGGAAGACAGCGTGGAGCAGATAAGGTTGGCCATGGGGCAGGAGGGGTGAGATCTTGGTGGGTGGTGGGCCAGGTTCCAAAGTCCCCAGGAAGCAGAAGCCTGACTTGGCTTGGTCCTGATTCATGTGGTTCCAGACCTGGGCAATGACCCGGTTGTGTCAGTTCAATAATGTCCATCCGAGGCCGGGCATGGCGGCTCACGCCTGTAATCCTAGCACTTTGGGAGACCGAGATGGGCAGATCACGAGGTCAAGAGGTCGAGACCATCTTGGCCAACATGGTGAAACCCCATCTCTACTAAAAAATACAAAAATTAGCCGGGTGTGGTGGTGGGTGCCTGTAGTCCCAGCTACTTGGGAGGCTGAGGCAGGAGAATCACTTGAACCCGGGAGACAGAGATTGCAGTGAGCAGAGATCATGCCAGTGCACTCCAGCCTGGGGACAGAGTGAGACTCCATCTCAATAATAATAATAATAATAATAATAATAATAATAATAATGTCCATCGTCCCATTCTCCCCTTCTCCCTGATCCCACTTCTGGGCTAGACCCAGGATGGGTTTGCAAGGAAATGGCCATTTGCTCCTGTTGTGAGACAGTGGCCTTTCCTATAAGCCACAGTGTGGTGGTCCAGATGTATCCCTAAAATCAGTCCTGCTGTTTCCATATTTGCTGGATCACTGTTAACCATGTCCCAGCCTGACCTAAGGGGCCTCCTTCATTCCAGGATCCCAGGGATGGGAAGAGCGGAAGTGCAGGTGCATCATTGGCTCTGCCTCCCACCACCTGTCAGCTATAGGTTGGACCCCACTTGATATTACATTCACCATCCTGACATATCCAGTCCCAATGTGGCCCCTCAGTTGTGGCAAACTCACAGCATATCGGAGAAGGGTGCAAAAGATACGGGCACCCCCGCATGTGGGAACCAGTGCCTGTAAGGCCATGGGGGTGTGCAAAGGGGAGAGGCAGTCCTTCGAGGGAAGGAGAATAGAGTGAGGCCTGGGAAGGTGGGGAGAGGGCTCTGTCTCCCCTGGACCTGCATTTTGAACATCTGGGATTCCTGGGGCCATTAGCTGGTGTTCGTATTCATCCCCTACAACTGCCACAACACAAACGCTAGGAGCTGGGTGGCTTAGAACAGCAGAGCTTCTGTGGGCTAGGGGTCAGCCATCGAGGTGTTGGCAGGGGCGTGCTCTCTGGAACCGGTAGTGGAAGGGTCCCCCCTTGCCTCTTCCAGCTTCTGGTGGCCCCAGATGCCCCCTGACCTGTGGTAGCATCATCCCCATCTCTGTCTCCACCTTCACGTAGTGTTGTGCATCATCATCTTCCCTCTATAATCTGTCTCTGCCCAGATTCCTCACCCCTGCTTTCTTTTTTTCTGAGATGGAGTTTCGCTCTTCTTGCCCAGGCTGGATGGAGTGCAATGGCAGTCTCGGCTCACTGCAACCTCTACCTCCTGGGTTCAAGCAATTCTCCTGCCTCAGCCTCCCAGGTAGCTGGGATTACAGGCACGCGCCACCACACCTGGCTAACTTTTGTATTTTTAGTAGAAAAGGGGTTTTACCATGTTGGTCAGGCTGGTCTCGAACTCCTGACCTCAGGTGATCCACCTGCCTCAGCCTCCCAAAGTGCTGGGTGTGAGCCACTGTGCCCAGCCAAATTTCCCTTTTTATAAGGACAACAGTCTATTAGATTAGGGCCCAACCTAATGACATCATTTTAATTTCATTACTTCTGTAAGGAATCTATTTTCAAGTAAGGTCATACTCTGAGGTACTGGGGTTAGGGCTCCAACCTTTTGGGATGGGCACAAGTCAGTCCATAAAGTGTTCCTGATTTCTGGCTGGGACACGGGAAGGAACCCCTGAAAAGACCCCAAGCTGAAGGTGAGCAAGTTCTGCCTTAGAAGCCAGACCCGGAACTAGAATTGATGACAGCAGTACTAATCTCAGTTGGCAGTCACGTGCACAAGTACGGAACGGCAGCGGTGCTTTCTCCCTGCATCAGCCCCAGAGGCTCGTGTAGAAGCTGAGCTGGGCTCAGGAGTGGAAGCTCCGATGAGTCCACTTCCAGGTCAGGGCTTTAGTTAAAATGGGAAGACACCCCCGGTCCCCACCCCCACACACAGTATGGAAGCTTTGGAATCGGGAACTCTCAGGCTGTTTGACCTAGCCACCCCTTCTGACACAGAAATACTCCTCTCAGTATTGTGGGTTATTTTGATGAAAGCAGCAGTTTCCGGCTGGGTGCAGTGAGTGGCTCATGCCTGTAATCCCAGCACTTTGGGAGGCCCAGGCGGGTGGATCACCTGAGGTCGGGAGTTCAAGACCAGCCTGAGCAACATGGAGAAACCTTATCTCTACTAAAAATACAAAATTAGCCAGGCATGGTGGTGCATGCCTGTAATCCCAGCTACTCCAGAGGCTGAGGCAGGAGAATCGCTTGAACCCAGGAGGTGGATATATTTTGGCGGTGAGCAGAGATTGCGCCATTGCACTCCAGCCTGGGCAATAGAGCTTTTTTTTTTAAATTTTTTTTATTTTATTTATTTATTTTTTTTTGAGACAGAGTCTTGCTCTGTCGCCCAGGCTGGGGTGCAGTGGCCGGATCTCAGCTCACTGCAAGCTCCGCCTCCCGGGTTTAGACCATTCTCCTACCTCAGCCTCCCGAGTAGCTGGGACTACAGGCGCCCGCCACCTCGCCCGGCTAGTTTTTTGTATTTTTTAGTAGAGACGGGGTTTCACCGTGTTAGCCAGGATGGTCTCGATCTCCTGACCTCGTGATCCGCCCGTCTCGGCCTCCCAAAGTGCTGGGATTACAGGCTTGAGCCACCGCGCCCGGCCAAGCTTATTTTATTTTATTTTATTTTATTACTATTTTTTTTTGAGACGGAGTCTGGCTCTGTTGCCCGGGCTGGAGTGCAGTGGCCGGATCTTAGCTCACTGCAAGCTCCGCCTCCCGGGTTTACGCCATTCTCCTGTCTCAGCCTCCCGAGTACCTGGGACTACAGGCGCCGCCACCTCGCCCGGCTAGGTTTTTGTATTTTTTATTTTTTTATTTATTTATTTTTTTTTTTTGAGACGGAGTCTCGCTCTGTCGCCCAGGCTGGAGTGCAGTGGCCGGATCTCAGCTCACTGCAAGCTCCGCCTCCCGGGTTCACGCCATTCTCCTGCCTCAGCCTCCCGAGTAGCTGGGACTACAGGCGCCCACAACCGCGCCCGGCTAATATTTTGTATTTTTAGTAGAGACGGGGTTTCACCGTGGTCTCGATCTCCTGACCTTGTGATCCGCCCGCCTCGGCCTCCCAAAGTGCTGGGATTACAGGCGTGAGCCACCGCGCCCGGCTAGGTTTTTGTATTTTTAGTAGACAGGGTTTCACCGTGTTAGCCAGGATGGTCTCGATCTCCTGACCTCGTGATCTGCCTGTCTCGGCCTCCCAAAGTGCTGGGATTACAGGCTTGAGCCACCGCGCCCGGCGCTTTTTTTATTTAAAAAAAAAAAAAAAAAAAAAAGTTAAACCAGTCCGGACATGGGGGTTCACACCTGTAATCCCAGCACTTTGGGAGGCCAAGGTGGACGGATCACCTGAGGTCAGGAGTTTGAGACCAGCCTGGCTAACATGGTAAAACCCCGTTTCTACTAAAAATACAAAAGATTAGCCGGGCATGGTGGTGCGTGCCTGTAATCCCACTCGGGAGGCTGAGACAGGAGAATCGCTTGAACCTGGGAAGCGGAGGTTATTTTGCAGTGAGCCGAGGTTGTGCCATTGCACTCCAGCTTGGGCAGTAAGAGGGAAACTCTGTCTCAAAAAAAAAAAAAAAAAAAAAAAAAAGTAGCAGTTTCTTCCCAGGAATACAAAGGAATTCAAGGCAGAGGGCTCTTAGGTTGAGGCTCAGGCGCTGGCAGTGTTCCAGGCTGGAGGTGCTCGCTTGCTGAAGGCACGAGGATGGACGTCTGCCAGTCTCCCTTGATGCCTGTGTCTAGCTTGGTGTCTGGCACCCAGAAGGTGCTCGAGAAGCCTGAATGACTGACTCACTACTAGGTCATCCGGCAGACAAACCTGGGTTCAACCCCACTGCCGTCCTTAACAGGTGTGAATTTAAGCAGCCAAGTTACTACACTGTACTGAGGCTTCCTTTTTCCCATCAGTACCACACAGGGCTACTGTGAAGGTAAAATGAGCCATTTAGATACCTACTTAATCTGGCACCTGGGTAGGGGCTCTTGGTATGATGGAGTTCCTTGCATCCCTTTCCCTGGAGCAGAGGGGCTAGACTGGGTGACCATAAAGGACGAGGCAGGCAGGGCAGGTTCCTGAAGGGTCTGGATTTGGTCTCCCCTGTACCAGGAGCCTCTGTGGGTCCTCAGGCCAGAGAAGCAGGGATGAGGGATTTGCAAATGCCTCCCTGCCAGCAGCCCCACTGCTGGGACTCTTTAAGAACTTCAATTCCCTCCAAGGGCAAACTGAGGCACAAGGTTTCCCAAGAGATCAATACTTCCATCTCCGGCAAATCACGCTGGCCTCTAGGCACCAGCCACACACGGTCATGTGCACACTCCCATTTCACACACACACAAGGCCACCTTTGTGCTAGCCTATGCCAGGAACTATAGACAGGCAGACACAGGCTCCATCGCTGGGGAACCCACGGTCTTTGGGGAGAATGGCACAACCATAAATAACGACAACATGCGGCTAGACAGGGAACTCAGGCTCATGAGGCAACATTTATTCTTTACAGCCTCGCACACTCGTGTCTTGACTCACGTGGCCTCATCATCGATACCATGAGGTGGGGGGTCAGAACACACTCTGCCAGGAACAGAGATCTAACAAACCGGACTCAAGCAAGCAGGGGATTTAGTTTCTCAGACACAGTCTGGGGAGCCAGTGAGGCTGCAATGGCAGCTGGATGTGTCCTCCAGCTCTGTCATCCTTGTGCTGAGGCTTCTGTGTTCACAGCCCCTCCAGGCATGGCTTCTTCATTCAGGTAGGAACAAAAGGTGAAAACAGCAAAGCCCAGCTCTCCAGAGGCTCCAGTCGGAACTGGACCCTTTAACTACAAAGGAATCTTGGATGAGTTACTTTTAGCGGGGCTTCAGAAGCAGGTAGCAGAGCTGGAGTGCACACTCAGGCCACCTTCCTCCCAGTGTCCTCGCCGGGGCATTTCCTTTAGGAAATGGCGGCAGTCCTCACAAACACAGAAAGCAGCTCAAACCACCACACAGGTCACCAAAATCCATATCCTGGTCACTGCTTCTCAGCTGCCAAGCCAAGCTGGGTCCTCAACATTCCTGGGGAGCTAGGAGGAGCAGAGGACCAGCACATGACATCCCTGGGGAGCTAGGAGGAGCAGAGAACCAGCACATGACATCCCTGGGGAGCTAGGAGGAGCAGAGGACCAGCACATGACATCCCTGGGGAGCTAGGAGGAGCAGAGGACCAGCACATGAGGCTAAGAGGCATTCTGCAAGGTGAATTTTTGAGGCAGAGGCTGCCCCCATCACACAACTCCCTGTCAGAGGACCTCATCCTGCTCAGAAAGCTGCTCTAGAGTTTAATTTACATGACTCGTTGGGACAGACAGAGTTCACTGTCTTATCTTCCACAGTGTAACAGGGGTGGCCCCACCCCTGGTAACTGAGGGCCGTGGCAGGTCCTGGGGAGGCCATCTTAAGGAAGAGCAGGCAGCTAGCGTTCCAGCTTTGGAAACTCTGGCTGGAGAAGGTGGTTCACAGACGAGTTCGGGGGCCTCAGGCAGCCCGTCACATAGGCCTTTCCACAGGGGAGGGTAGAGGCAACAGGCAGGTCCCAGGAGACCCCAGCAGGTCCTCCACCGTCCAGCCTTCACGGCACCAGGCAGAATTTACACATAGGCTCAGTCTCCAAGCCAAAGTGAGGTGGAGGCATGGTGGTGGCGGTAGAGAAACCCCGGGCTGGCTTCCAGCTAGGAGCCAGGCTGGAGGCAAGAAGGCTCAGTCGTCCGTTTCCTCCTTGATGTTCTCAACGGGGACAGGCAGCTCTGGACTTGAAGCCTTGTGGGGCGAGGCCGCATCTAGATGCTCCTCCTTCACACGCACAGCAATGACTGAAGAGGCAGGGGAGGCGGGTGGGTGGGCGAGTAAATAACTCCGGGAGGGGTGGGGGCAGACGGAGGAGCTGGGAAAGGGACCTGGCTCCCTACAGATGGGGGCCTAGGATGCACCTTCACCCTCCAGCTTCCCTTCTGGGAGGGCAGTGGCAGCAGCAAAAGGCCAAGGCCCCAAGCCAGGTAGGCTATGCCAGCGACACTGCCATGTGCCAATCTGCCACCACCCTGCCAAGCACTAGCGGTAGGGGTAGAGATGGAGGAGGAGGAGGGGCCAGGGGCCTGGCTAGAGGGGGACTCAGCTCTGTTCACAGTTCGGGGGTGTCTGGGAAGCGCTCTGGGTCCAGTGGTACAGGACTGCTTGGTGCCCAGAAAATGCCGAAGAAACCTGACTCTACTCTTCTGTGCCCAGGTGGGGAAGGAGAGGGGTCGTCTCTGAGCACGGAGCAGGCTGGTCCTGCCTCGACCCAGCCCGGTGGCTCTTACTCTCGCCAGGAACGGGCTCCGACGAGATCTTCTCGGCGCCCTGAGGGTCGTCCTCCAGCAGGGGCTTCTTGGACCCCTGTCTGAGGGGTCGCGTCTTGGTGGGCGGGATTCTTTTCCCTTTGAATAAAAATGGATTCAAACCCAGCATTAGGGTTGTATTTAGGTGAGGCTTTACGGACCACGTCTCACCCAGCGGTCAGGCAGCGTGGCAGAGGGAAACGTGCCAGCCTGGGGACAGAAAGCCTGGACTCCAAGTCTGACACCTCTTATTGGCTGTGTGCCCTGAGCTCAGATTCTCTCCAATGGGAAGTAATACCACCACCTCCCTCAAACCAAGCCCCAGGCAGTCGTGGTTGTAGCTGCTTTTAAAATCTTCTTTTAAATAAATAAATTTTTTTTGAAGAGGGTCTCACTCTGTCACCCAGGCTGGAGTGCAGTGGGCTGATCACAGCTCACTGCAGCCTCAACCTCCCAGGCTCAGATGATCCTCCTACCTTAGCCTCCTGAGTAGCTGGGACTACAGGCATGTGCCACCATACCCAGCTAATTAAATTTTTTAAATTAGGGGTCTGGCTATGTTGCCCCAGCTGGTCTCAAACTCCTGGGCTCAAGGGATCCTCCCACCTCAGCCTCTCAAAGTGTTGGGATTACAGGTGGGAACCATCTCACCTGGCCCGTTTTTGATCGTTGATTTCTTCCTGCAACATGCACTATTTCCAGTCCTACTGTTTGAATGGTACAGAACCTCTGCCTACTGGATAAATGCCACACCCTCACTCAATTTTTTTGTTTTTTTGAGACAGTCTTGCTCTGTCGCCTAGGCTGGAGTGCAGTGGCTCAATCTCTGCTCACTGCAACCTCTACCTCCCTGGTTCAAGCAATTCTCCTGCCTCAGCTTCCCAAGTAGCTGGGATTACAGGCGTGTGCCAGTGTGCCCGGCTAATTTTTGTATTTTTAGTAGAGACGGGGTTTCACCATGTTGGTCAGGCTGGTCTCGAACTCCTGACCTCGTGATCTGCCCACCTCGGCCTCCCAAAGTGATGGCATGACAATTTTTTTTGTGTGTGTGATGGAGTTTCCCTCTTCCACCCAGGCTACAGTGCAGTGGCATGATCTGGGCTCACTGCCACCTCCGCCCCCGGGTTCAAGTGATTCTCCTGCCTCAGCCTCCCAAGTAGCTGGGATTACAGGTGCCTGCCACCATACCTGGCTAATTTTTGTATTTTTAGTAGAGACGGGGATTCACCATGTTGGTCAGGCTGGTCTTGGAACTTCTGACCTCATGATCCGCCTGCCTCAGCCTCCCAAAGTATTAGGATTACAGGCGTGAGCCACTGTGCCTAGCTGCCTCACTCAATCTTAATCCTGCCCCAGGGACCTGGTTCCTGTTTCAGAACATCCTCTTCCCCACATGGTACCACACCGTGGAGGTGACAGCCCACCTCGCTGTCATGGGCCTGCGGCTCTGAAGGATGGCTTTGCCCGTCCCGCTCTGCCCCTCAAGTGGAAGCCAAGCTGGGCTCAGAATCTGTAGAGTGAGGCCCCACCAAGGCAAATGACACCCCACAGCCCGAGTGCCAGGTGCAGTCCCGCCACTCAGCTGCCTGCCTTTGCTCCTGCCCTCTCCCACCCTCAAAGAGGTCTCGAGGTAAGAATGAGAGCCTTGGAGAGACAGCTTGTATTTCTTCCTGCGGCTTTTCCTTTAGAACCTAGCAGCGGCGGCTTGCCCAGGCCAGGCTGTTTTTTTTCTGAACGTGGGCATCAGGGATGGGATCCCCCAACTTCAATCTCTTACCTCTTTTCCTCAGCACCCTGACCATGGCCAGAGACTGAACACTCTCTATTTATGGTCTGGGTCCCCAGAGACAGGATGAAAGGCCCGTAGGCCAAAGAGCAAGGGAAAAGCGACAGGACAGGACCACGAGGAGAGTTGCGCCAGTAGGACAGCACCTGGGAACCTCTGCCTGGGGGCTGACCCCGCCTGCTCCCAGGGGCGCAGCCCACCGCTCCCGGGCCCACGCCAGCCTGGCTGCACTGGGACAGTACTTACTTTTCTTCCCAAACTGTTTCTTTTTCTTCTTTGTGGCCTCTTTGGCCTTCAGCGGTGTGGCCGGTTCTGTTGTTGAAAGACAAGGGTGAAAGAGATGAGACGAGGGTCCCTGGGAGGACACAAGGCACAGGTGCATCCCGAGACCCTGTCCACCCTCCCACACAGGACACCCCAAGATAGAAGGCCAAAGCTTGGCAATGAGGAGAGGGGGGGCTGGAGAACAGCTGTCCCTTCTTCCCACCCTTGTCACCACGGCTGCTCAGAGGGACCTGGGTAGTTTACCTGGGTGCACAAGGGCAAGAACATATGACAGAGTGGGCAAGATGAAGGAAGGAGCTCTGCAGGCCAGAGAGGAAGGGAGCCAGAGAAGCCAGGAGCAGGGGCTGGGTGACGGGGCTCACTCTCTACTTAGAGTGGTCCATGAGATGTCTCCATCTCATGCCAAAGAACTGAGATGGGCACAGGGGCGGGGGAAGAAGGAGAAAAGAAGAGGAAAGTCAGAGTCTCTTAGGGTCATGAGAGCCCAGACCTGCGGCCACAGGAGGCTGGAGCTGGTAGCCGGTGAGCTCACACCAGCCAACGGGGTAGATGTCCGGGGACTCGCAGTCCACCCACTGGTCGTACTCGCTGTCCCAGCCATCAAAGTGGATGCTGAGGAGCCGATGCACCACTCGCTTCACCGTGGCCACACAGATGAGCCGGGGCTCCATCAGGTCCACGGCCTCCAGCTTCATGCCCACCTTGAAGCCATGGTTTGGGCAATCCTGGGGCAGAAAAAGGAGGCAGTGGCCAAGCCAGTCAGCTCCCTACCCCAGCAGGCTCGCCCGGGCCTGGAGGCACTTGAAGAACTGGCAGGGAGGAGGCTGGGACTGGAACGCCTGCTGGGGCAAGTTCCTCTAGACAATAATCCCACTGCACCTCTTTCTCCACACTGCCCTCCATGGAAGAGGGACTGGAGTGCCCAGGCCAGAGCTGGGGACTTCCCCCCAAAAGTGGCTGGTGTTAGAAGCAGAGACTCGAGAGAAAGGGGAGGAACTGCCACCCCTGGGAGCAGCAGGCAGGGCCTGTCCTGAGGCCCCTGCAGGCCCCTTGCTCCACTTGAGTCTCCTCACCATGTTAAAGAGTCTTGATGGGGCGGCTTTCGACTTGGTCTTCTCCAAGTAGTTCTCCCAGCTGAAGGTCTGTACCTCATAACCTGGAGGAGCAGACAGCTCAGATGCAGAGGGAGAGGGGAAGCAGGAAGTGGGCAGGGGGAAAGGACACATGGCTGAAGGAGCTCTGCAGCTTGCTCAGGACCCAGCCTGGAGTCTCCCCAGCAGCCTTCTCAACCCCTCAGGGTGGCACCTGCTCTAGCACCACAGTCCTGTTGTATAGGTTGTTTGCTGACCAACGGGATACATGGGAGCTCTGTTCATCAACAATACACTGGCCACGGGGCAGGGTCAGCCCAGCAGTTAAGGGCTGGTGGCGGGCTCTGTCACCTTTCCCATACACCCTGAAATGCTACACTTTGGGGCCTGACTTGACCAGGAATCTGGACTTGTGGCCCCACCCTGCCCCTTCTGTTTTGTTTTGTTTTTAAAACAGAGTCTCGCTGTCACCCAGGCTGGAGTGCAGTGGCATGATCTTGACTCACTGCAACCTCCACCTCCTGGGTTCAAGCAATTCTCTTGCCTCAGCCTCCCTAGTGGCTGTAATGGATTACAGGCACCTGCCACCATGCCTGGCTAATTTTGTATTTTTAGTAGAGATGAGGTTTTGCCATGTTGGCCAGGCTGGTCTCAAACTCCTGACCTCAGGTCATCCACCTGCCTCAGCCTCCCAAAGTGCTGGGATTACAGGCAGGAGCCACCGCGCCTGGACACCCTGCCCCTTCTGATGGCAAGGCCAGCACGTGGTGGCCTCTCTAGTCTTACCTTTTGGGGGTGTGAGCTCAATGTCATTCTTCTGACAGAAGGTGGCCGGGAAGATGGCATGGGAAGAGGCGTGGTAGCAGAACCAGTCCGAGCCATCTGTGGAGGGCCCCCCGTCCACACAGATCATCAGGTATCCATCCAGGAGAACCTGGGGGGTGGGGGTAGCAGGCAGACAGATCATATCATGAACTGCACCCCATCCTGGGTTGGCACCGCACCCCAACAGGGACACGAGGCAGATGGATCCAAACAGATCTAGGGCACGGCCCTCCTGGAGGACACCTGAGCCTCCCTGGGGCACACAGCACTTCTGTGATGCGTCCACGTGGGATTCTTTCTCTTCCCCACTACACAGCAAACACCACGCCAGCAGGGGCCGCATCCATCCTGTTGGACCGTGTTCTCGGGTGAGCACACGCGCCTGGCATGGAGCGGATCCGCGGCGTGGACGAGTCAGCAGCCTCCTCCAGGAGGGCCATGCAGGGGTGGGGGATGCTGCTCAGGCTGAGGCGATGAGGAAGTTTGGAGCAAGGTGACCCCCGCTGTGGCTCTTGCCTAGGCCAGCACTCAAAGGAGATGGCACACAGCAAGAAGGCCCCAGGGAGGTGACAGGGAAGGGCCCACCCTGACACAGGACCCGGCTCAGGTGTTGAAGAAGCCCTCGTCCAGTGAGCCTTGGACCCTGACATGAAAGCAGATTCTGAGCAAGGGGCAGGCCAGGCCCCACCCACAAAAGTCAGGGACTCTGGGCACAGCCAGTGATGAGAGGCTGTGCCAGAGACCCCCTGACAGTGGCGAGTGGAGTTAGAGCTCTGGGCCACATGGGTCCCCTCGTGGGGGCCGGAGGCCGGCCCTGGCTCACCTTACAGACAGTTGCCACGCAGATGTTGCCCAGATTCAGGGGGTCAATGGCCTCCAGCTTCATCCCTTCCTCAAACCAACCACCTTCTGTGTAGACGGCTCGTACCTTAAAGGAATGGGACAGCTGGGGACTCCCTGGGCAGGCCAGGGGGAAAGGTAAGGGAAGCAGGCCTCAGGAGGGAAAGGGACGGTCCCAGGGGAAAAGCCAGGTCCCTCAGGCCCGGAATGGACCCATGGCCGAGGGGAAAAGCGCCCAAGGGCTGAGTCTCACCTTCTTGAACAGGTAAGGAACGGCATCACAGTAGATCTTCCGGAAGGTGGGGTGATGGGCCATGTCACTTCGCCTCTCTTTGGAGGAGATGGATAGGGAATGAGGGAGAGAAGGGAGTTGAAGGAAGCTCCTGGGCCATCTCCGCACCTCCCCTGGGAATGCGGGGCTGCTCTGCACATGTTCTCAGCTGTCTCTCTGTATCTCAGGACCCCCACCCAGAGGAGCAGACAGAAAGGTTGAGTCCAGAGAACATCCAGAGCTCTGTAGGGCCTCTCCAGCCCTCGAAACCCGGACTGCTCCCATATGACATGGCAGAGGATCGGGGCTGCTAGCATCTGCGTTCAAATCTTGATTTTACCAGTCACAAGTTGAGTGGAGTGACTTGTCAAGCTCTCTGGAGCGCAGTGTCATCACCACAGGGTGGCCATGCCAACCTCCACCTGCTGACCTGCTGTGAGGAGTAGGAAGGTGCTCCCACCCCATCCCTGGGAAGCACAGCGTGCAGTCCCTCTGGCCTGGGGCTCTGCTAACCTGACATCTTGATGCCGTGGCCCACACGTCGTGACCAACCCACTGGGTGGATCAGGGGGCTCCACATGTGGCACCAGAAGTCGTCGTCACTGTCACCATCCTCGTAGAGGAGCCGTAGGCGACCCCCGATTACTGTGTCCACCACGGCCATGCGAGTGCGTGACACCTGGGACTTGTCCACCACTTCCAGCCGCATGCCCTGCCTAAAGGGATACTTCATGCTCTCCACCATCTGAAACGATGTCAGAACACAGACCTGCTATGGCTGAGGGCTCCTCCCACCCACCCTCCTGGACCCTCCTGCTCTGTCTCTTCACGGTGAGTGGAGGAGAGGGAAGGTGTGGTGTTATCCCCCCCCCACACCGTCAGTCGGGAGGTGGCAGATGAGACCACCTGTGCTGCCAGGCTCACCTTGGCCCTGACTCCCTAGGAGGACACAGAGGGAAGGCACACAGCTCGCAATGGGCATGCCACTTCTCGCCACCAAAACGCCAATGAGTTGATGCAAGTCATAAAACACACTTTAGACTAAGGAAAAGTGACCCAGAGAGGTCACGCTTGCCCAGAGTGACAGAGACTCATTTGTGCCAGAGCTGGGCCTGGAAGCTGGTGTGCAGCCCGTGCTCTTCGTGGCCTCTGCACTCTGATCGCCGGGCACCCTGCACTCCCCGCCACCTCCCAGCCCTCTGCCTGTGGCTCATACGAGACTCATGTCCAGAGAACTGAGTCTTCCTGTGTCCCTTTCCAGTGTCCCCTGTGTCCAGTTCCGACTCTGACCCTGATGGGCTGCAGCTCTGCAGTGCTTTCACAGTGCCTCGGTGGCAACCAACCTAATGACGGATGGTGACCAAGATGCCCTCGAGCTGCCCTACAGAGAGCCACGGTGCTGGGGTAGAGGAGGAGGAGGTTCTTTTTGTTCACTGTGACTTCAGAGCCATCCTGCCTGGGGCAGGGAACAGGTAGGGTGTAAGGCTTTTCCAGCCCCAGGGCACGGCTGGGTCAGGAACCTGCGGAGCCTAGACTAAGCAGCGCTACTTCCAAACACACCCAGAAGGAAAGGTCTCAGAGGTCACAAAGCAGCCAATAGGCAAAGCTGCCACAGGGGTCCTAAACCAGACAGACCCTCTGGCCCAGCTCAAGGGCTTGGGATACGCCCTGACACCAATTGCCTGTCCCACGTCTGGTATCTCAGAGGCTCACTCAGGAGAGTGAGAGACAACGCAGGGTAAGGCCTGGCTCAGGGCCCCTCTGGGCTGCCTTCCCTGCCACGTTCTCTTCCTCTACAGCCAACACAGTGCAGCCCACAATCCTACGCCATTTTTGTTTTTGTTTTTGTTTTGAAATGGAGTCTCCTCGCTCTGTGGCCCAGGCTGAAGTGCAGTGGGCACAATCTCGGCTCACTGCAACTTCGGCCTCCCGGGTGCAAGCAATTCTCCCACCTCAGCCTCCTGAGTTAGCTGGGATTACTGGTGTGTGCCACCACACCCAGCTAATTTTTGCATTTCTAGTACAGTCGGGGTTTTGCCATGTTGGCCAGGCTAGTCTGGAACTCCTGCCCTCAGGTGATCTGCCGACCTTGGCCTCCCAAAGTGCTGGGATTACAGAGTGAGTCACTGTGCCCAGCCCAACTAATTTTTTTTTTTTTTTTTTTTTTTTTGAGACGGAGTCTCGCTCTGTCACCCAGGCTGGAGTGCAGTGGCCGGATCTCAGCTCACTGCAAGCTCCGCCTCCCGGGTTCACGCCATTCTCCTGCCTCAGCCTCCCGAGTAGCTGGGACTATAGGCGCCCGCCACCTCGCCCGGCTAGTTTTTTGTATTTTTTAGTAGAGACGGGGTTTCACCGTGTTAGCCAGGATGGTCTCGATCTCCTGACCTCGTGATCCGCCCATCTCAGCCTCCCAAAGTGCTGGGATTACAGGCGTGAGCCACCGCGCCCGGCCTCTAATTTTTTTTTAAGAGACAAAGTCTCACGGTGTTGCCTAAGCTGGTTTCGGACTTCTGGCCTCAAGTAATCCTCTCGCCTTGGCCTCCCAAAGTGCTGAGACACTGAGACAGGTATGAGTCACTTTTACCATGTACACGTGACTTAATTTTTACTAAATCATTTCTTTTTTTTTTTTTTTTTGAGACGGAGTCTCGCTCTGCCACCCAGGCTGGAGTGCAGTGACTGGATCTCAGCTCACTGCAAGCTCCGCCTCCCGGGTTCACGCCATTCTCCTGCCTCAGCCTCCCGAGTAGCTGGGACTACAGGCGCCCACCACCTCGCCCGGCTAGTTTTTCGTATTTTTCAGTAGAGACGGGGTTTCACCGTGTTAGCCAGGATGGTCTCGATCTCCTGACCTCGCGATCCGCCCGTCTCGGCCTCCCAAAGTGCTGGGATTACAGGCTTGAGCCACCGCGCCCGGCCTAAATCATTTCTTAAAAATTAAATGCCAAACAGATGATTCTGTGCCACACAGGAGTCCTAAACCAGACAGAATCCGACAGCCCAGAGGGGCCCCAGGCCAGGCCTTAGCCTGTACTGTGCCAGGCACACCCCTGGCTTAGAACCGAGGCTGTATTACAATTACTCGTGTGCATGGCTTTCGTTTCCTCTGCCAGACTAAAGATTTCTGGATGGCAGGGTCTGTATTCTTTGTATTCCCACATTGCCTTGTAAACAAGTATGTAAGGCTGGGCATGGTGGCTCACGCCTATAATCCCAGCACTCTGGGAGGCCGGGGTGGGTGGATCACTTGAGGTCAGGAGTTCGAGACAAGCCTGGGCAATACGGTGAAACCCCATCTCTACTAAAAATACAAAAATTAGCCACGTATGATGGTGCATGTGCACCTGTAATCCCAGCTACTTGGGAGGCTGAGGCAGAAAAATTGCTTGAGCCCAGGAGGCAGAGGTTGCAGTGAGCCAAGATTGTGCCACTGCACTCCAGCCTGGGCAACAGAGCGAGACTCTGTCTTAAAAAGAAAAAAAAGGCTGGGCACAGTGGCTCATGCCTGTAATCCCAGCACTTTGGGAGGCCAAGGCAGGCAGATCACAAGGTCAGGAGATTGAAACCATCCTGGCTTGGCCGGGCGCGGTGGCTCAAGCCTGTAATCCCAGCACTTTGGGAGGCCGAGGCGGGCGGATCACAAGGTCAGGAGATCGAGACCACAGTGAAACCCCGTCTCTACTAAAAATACAAAAAATTAGCCGGGCGCGGTGGCGGGCGCCTGTAGTCCCAGCTACTCAGGAGGCTGAGGCAGGAGAATGGCGGGAACCCGGGAGGCGGAGCTTGCAGTGAGCCGAGATCGCGCCACTGCACTCCAGCCTGGGCAACAGCGTGAGACTCCGTCTCAAAAAAAAAAAAAAAAAAAAAAAAAAGAAACCATCCTGGCTAACATGGTGAAACCCCATCTCTACTAAAAATACAAAAAAATTAGCCAGGCATGGTGGTGAGCGCCTGTAGTCCCAGCTACTCGGGAGGCTGAGGCAGGAGAATGGCGTGAACCCGGGAGGCAGAGGTTGCCATGAGCCAAGATTGCGCCACTGCACTCCAGCCTGGGCAACAGAGCGAGACTCCGTCTCAAAAAAAAAAAAAAAAAAAAAAAAAACATATGTAATAAAATCTATTGAGTGAACACTTCCGAAAAATTCTATGAGCAAAGGTAAGGTTCTGGAAGAGCAAAAGGCAGACAAAGCAGCATGACTGGTGCGGTAGGAGCAGAGTCTGGGTGGGGTGGTGGCTGACACCAGGCTAGAAAGGCAGATGGCAACCATGTAGCAGCAGCATTTGTCTCCAGCCTTGCAAAATGTGGAGCTGCTGAAGATCATCAGGCAAGAGAGTCTCAGATAACATGCTCCAGTGAGTAGCATGGAGGATGGAGAAAAATGGAAGAGCAGAAGAAGGGACATCAGTTAAAGGCTCACTGCCGACCTTGATGTGGAAATCCACGGGAAGTGTCCTGGAGCCCACCAGCCGTTTCATGAGGTAGCCCTTCCAGTCGGTGAACTTGGCATGGATGGCTGTGGAGGCACCAGCAGAATCCTGGTTACAGACTGACGACACCTCCACCGACAGGGATGCTAGCACCGACCCCGAGTGGGGGCCCCTCAGCAGTGGGGAGGAAAATAGCTGCCTCTCGAGGCCAGCAAGGACTTCATCCGAGAACCTCAGATTCCACACATGGATTGGCTCCTGGGCCTCTGAGACGGCGAGGGCAGGAAGCCAGGGGGCAAGTGGCTTCTGTTCTAACAAGACAGAGGACTCCCATTCTACCTAACACAAGCAGAGGACTCTCCCTCTACCAGGGGCCCTGCAGGAACAAGAGAGGGAATGTTCTCATCAACTCACTCCGTGGGGGCACGAGGATCTTGCTGTTGATGGCACACCAGCCAATGGGGTGGACATCCACAGTTCCCAGGTTGCACCAGAAGTCATGGCTGGCATCATTTTCAAAGCCTTCGTACCGAAGCAGCACCCGATACCCTGAAAAGAAAGGAAAGGGCACCTGTGAAGGAGGGTGAGCTGGGGAAGGTATGCTGTGCTTTTTTTATTATTTTGAGACGGAGTCTTGCTCTGTTGCCCAGGCTGGATTGTAGTGGCGCCATCTCAGCTCACTGCAAGCTCCGCCTCCTGAGTAGCTGGGACTACAGGGGCCTGCCACCACGCCTGGCTAATTTTTTTTGTATTTTTAGTAGAGACGGGGTTTCATCGTGTTAGCCAGGATGGTCTCGATCTCCTGACCTTGTGATCTGCCCTCCTTAGCCTCCCAAAGTGCTGGGATTACAAGCGTGAGCCACCGCGCCCGGCCTGGGGAAGGTATGTTGTTAAGCCGTCTCTTGTCTCTAGCCTAAGCTGGACTTCTGGCATCTATACTTCCAGGCACGTGTATTCCTGTTGTCCACAACAGTCCTAGTCAATCAAATTCATGCTCCTAGTTAGGAAAGCATTATGGCATGGTGCTGAGAGTTAATTCCCTATAACCTGACCATCCCTGGAATGAATTTTACTTTTTAAATTTTTTTCATTTTTTGTAGAGACAGTGTCTCACTACGTTGCTCAGGCTGGTCTCGAACTCCTGAGCTCAAACAATCCTCCTGCCTCCGCCTCCCAAAGTGCTGGGATTAGAGGTGTGAGCCACGACACCCGGCCCTGGAACAAACTTTATAAATTGGGGTTTCCAGCCAGGCGCGGTGGCTCACGCCTGTAATCCCAGCACTTTGGGGGACAGAGGATCACCTGAGGTCAGGAGTTTGAGACCAGCCTGGCCAAGATGGTGAAACCCCGTCTCTACTAAATATACAAAAATTAGCCGTGTGGTGGCCAAGTGGCCTGTAGTCCCAGCTATTCGGGAGGCTGGAGAATCGCTTGAACCCAGGAGGCGGAGGTTGCAGTGAGCTGAGATCGCACCACTGCACTCCAGTCTGGGTGAAAGAGCGAGACACCATCTAAAAAAACAAACAAACAAAAAATTAGAGTTTCCAAGTCTGCCAAGCTCTGTGTTCCCTTCTCTGGTAGAAGAATCCTTAGAAGTGGGGCAGAAACCCCACTAGGTGGGATTTTTATGAAGCCAACTGCTGCCTACAACACTGTCCACCCATCTAGAGATGTCACCCTGCAGACACATCGCTGGCCCTGCCCTGGCCAAACACCCACCTGCTGTCTGGATGACAGAGGCGATCCAGTACACCCGGCTGGGGAGCACAGCGTCGCTGTTGAGCACCTCCACCTTCATCCCTTTCATCACATCCTCCCACTGGTCATAGAGTGGGACCTGTGTGGCGATGAGAGTACGGAGAGAGTGAGCTAACGGCGCTGGCAGGGGAGACGGGCTGCCTCATGACCTCAGTCAAGTCCTCCTTTGCACCTCCACTTTTCGCATCACCCACTGTGTGCAGAGCCAGCCTCTAGGGATAAAGAGATGAGGTCCCCTGTCCTTGAAGAGTTGAGCCGGGGAGTGGAGGTGGTGGGATGCAGGGTGATGCCTAGAGACCGAGTCAGACAGAACCGAGTCCTAATCTTTACAGGACTGGTTTCTTACTGTATCATTTTGGGCACATGATGGCTTGGTGAGCCTGGATCCCTTCGTGCCCGTGCCAGCCTGAGCAATGGTGGGGCAATGTTCTTAGCACAAATATACTTTCCTTCAGTCATCACTCAAACCTGTGCTCTGGGCATCATGACCCCCTCATTTACACACAGCCATCCACCTTGCAAGTTTACTCTCTACCTTCCCTCCTATTAAAATGCTCCAGGGGGCCGGGCGCAGTGGCTCACACCTGTAATCCCAGCACTCTGGGAGGCTCAGGTGGGCAGATCACCTGAGGTTGGGAGTTCGAGACCAGCCTGACCAACAGGGAGAAATCCCGTCTCTACTAAAAATACAAAATTAGCCAGGCGTGGTGGTGCATGCCTGTAATCCCAGCTACTCGGGAGGCTGAGGCAGGAGAATCGCTTGAACCTGGGAGGGGGAGGTTGCTGTGAGCCGACAGTGCCATTGCACTCCAGCCTGGGCAACAAGAGTGAAACTCCATCTCAAAAAAATAAATAAAATAAAATAAAATGCCCCAGGACAGCACTGGGGTGTTTTAGTTGCCTTCCCAGTACCTAATCCTCACTTTCCTGCCAATGGTGCTTTTGACTCTCCTTTGGGAAAATCACTTTTTTTTTTTTTTTTTTTTTAAAAGAGTCTTGCTCATCACCCAGGCTGGAAGGCAGTGGCGCAATCTCAGCTCATTACAACCTCAGCCTCCCAAGTTCAAGGGATTCTCCTGTCTCGGCCTCCCAAGTAGCTGGGATTACAGGTGCCCGCCATCACTTCCAGCTAATTTTTGTATTTTTAGTAGAGATGGGGTTACACCATGTTGGCCAGGCTGGTCTCGAACTCCCCACCTCAGGTGATCCGCCCGCCTCGGCCTCCCAAAGTGCTGGGATTACAGGTGTGAGCCACTGTGCCCGGCCAAATTCACCTTTTTTATTCTCAGCCCTGGCTTCAGCCAGTTGGGGTATCCCATTCCATCATCCTGGTCACTTGAGTTTAGTTCGTCACAGATCCTGGACACAGCTGTGCTAGCCCAGGCACCCAGGGGCAGGCTTTTTACAAAGCAAATTGGATTATATGTGTTAGACACAGGTACGAGGCAACTCCCCTGGGAATGAAAATGCTGAGCCTGTTAGAGAATTCAGGGCAAAAACCTCCCCACTGCCACCGTCCAGCCTGAAGCCACCCAGTGAAGCAGGTGGAGGAGCAGCTCCATGGCCGGCTCCCTGGCCTCCCTCCCTCAGCTCGAGGGCACTCACGTGCTTGAAACAGCTGACAGGAGCAGCCTTGTAACTGTGATCCTTTAGGAACTTCCCCCAGTCGAAGCCCAAGACCAGAGCTGCAGAGCAGAAAGAGGACGAGTCAGGCTGGGAGCCTGAGCAGCAGCCAGTCTAGGAGCCTGGACCCCAAGGGCCCTGTGGGACCTGCAGAGGTAGGTCCCCCACCCCCAGCAGCCCCTCTCACGGCGCTGCCCACGACACCCTCCTTCACTCCTATACCTGCTCCTCCAGTGGCCATGAGGGACCACTGTTGACTGAATTGAAAGGCGGCAAGACTCAGGAGTAAGGAACATTCAAAGGGAAATTTCTTGCCCTTCTTCCCCCAAAGAGGAAAATTCAAATATCCCTGGGCTTAAATTCCTCCCACCTCCCTCAACCTGATTGGCCACACCCAATCTAAATGTGGGGGAGGGGGTGCGCACACGCCAGGGCCCCTGCCACTGAGCTCCTGCCTGCTGAGCTCCATTTCAGTTAGAAACTCAGAACAGTGATAGCAGAGTTGCTTTATGCATACGTTTAACTTGCTTAGCAATTGCTGTACACTCAGAGAAAGAGAAACAGGCTCCTTTCCTCTCCAAACCTGCCTTCAACCAGATCCGGGCCTTCATTGCCCCAGGGAAACAGAAACCACAGGGAGAAAAGCAAAGAGAAACAAAAACAGCCAATTCTTGGCGTTTGAATGATCATGGGTAGGAGTCCTGGTGATTTAAGGGTGGCTGAAGGCATTTTTCTGGGTAATTTCCACAATCCCCAACAGGTGAGGCAGGTGCAATCCGTGGTGACCCTGGCTTAGCGCACTTTCCACCTGGCCGGTTTGCCCAGTCTTCATTCCTAGAAAAGGCCACCCCAAACCCAGCCTCCTCCTCAGCCATGGCAGCTTCCTAAGCGGAGCCCTCTGCTATCTTACCGTCTTGTCCTGTTGGTGTCCCATCTGCCAGCTGTCCTGTCCCTTGGGAGTGGAGGAAGGCTCCAATTTTGGCAGACCAGGCAGCCTTGTGCAGGACTTTGGCTTTCTTGGTGGGTGGTTTTCCCTGGAGAGGAGAGAGGCTATGTGTAGCCCAGCGGCTGGGATCATGACTCTGGATTTGGGCTGCCAAGTTGAAGTCCTGGGCTTGGGTCGGTGACTTAACTTCTTTTGGGCTTCAGTTTCTTCATGTGTGAAACAGTGATGACAGTAACAATCCTGAGCTCAGGGGGTGGTTGTGGGGAAGGGTCCGGGGTGCTAGGCAGGGCTACAGAGCAGGGAGAGACCCATGTTCTATCTTTTAAGCCTTTCTGCCGTGCCAGATTCAAGTCTCAGTCATCTCCTTCCTCCAGTGTCGCTACCAATAGATCCAAAGCAAAGAATGGGCCTCACAGGGGGCCAGAAACGCGCATGAACTGGGAGGCAACCTTCTGTACATACACGAATGTTCAGGAGAGGGTCCACGGCTTTCATCAGGTACTCAAAGGGGGTCCTCCCTTTCCAAAGGGAATGGCCACTGATCTGGTCTGTATTTTGTAACTTAAGCACTGACCAGGAATTTACTAAGGAGATCAGTGAAGCAGAAATCTGGGTTTAAGTCCCAAGCAAACGTAGGGGAAAATCCCAGTTCTACAATTTTTAGTAGTATACCTTTAAGTAAGTTACTGAAATTTCTGAGCCTTTATAAAAAGGAATTTTTTTAAAAATCAAATTTTTAAAGATCATTAATTGGACTGAGAATGTCAAGCCCTTAGCGAGTACTCCCAAACTGTAGCTATTAATATTACCAATATTATTCTTAGCTCTCTGAAGAGAGGGACCTTTCTGTGCCTTGACTAACATCTACAAAATGGGGAAACACTGGTAATTGTCTCACAAAGGCGATAGTGTATGAAGCAGTAAGCAGGCTCTAGAACACAGCAGTTTCTAATAAACATCGGTGGTCCTCAAGCTTTGCTGCACATTAGGATCATCTGGGAGCTCTTTCAATCTCTGTCCAGGCCACACGCCATCCCAGTTAAATCAGAATCTTTCGGAGTAGGACCCAAGCATCAATATATTTTTTAAATTTTATTTTTCTTTTTCCCCAGGCTGGAGTGCAGTGGCACGATCTCAGCTCCCTGCAACCTCCACCTCCCAAGTTCAAGCAATTCTCCTGCCTCAGCTTCCTGAGTAACTGGGACTTCAGGCGCACGCCACCACACCTGGCTAATTTATGTATTTTTTGTAGAGACGGGGTTTCATCATGTTGGCCAGGATGGTCTCCATCTCTTGACCTTGTGATCCACCCGCCTCGGCCTCCCAAAGTGCTAGGATTATAGGCGTGAGCCACTGTACCCGACCAGCATCAATATTTTTTAAACTTTCCACGTGATCCCAGCTTGCAGGCAAATTTGGGAAGCAGTGTTGTGGATGCTGGTCACAGCTACTGGGAAACAATGTAAGATCAAGCCCCTGAGATTAGGTTCCAGCCTCAATTCTGCCATTCTCTTCGTACAGAGCCACACTAGGTATGTTATTCTACCTCCTTGGACTTCAGTATACTTAATAAATGTGTGGGTTCAACACCACATCCAAGAACCTTTCCATCTCTAAAAATTCTATAAATGTCAGTAATTTAGAAAATTGGCAAGACTTTCTAGGTAGCTGCCTGTGATATGGAGTCAGACAAGGCACGGACTTCCTGAAGCCACCATGGCTGGTGAACCTTGGGCCTGTTTCCCAGCTTCCTTTCAAAGGATGTATAAAAGTGTGGGGTGAAGACCAAGGGCGTCAGCCTTCCCCAGGGTTCTTGTTTAAAATGTACCGAACACACCAGACTCTGGGGGATGAGGGTAGGGAATGGACAGTAGCTTCAGGAACCTATAATTTAAAAAGCTCCATAAATGGATTCTTCTGTCCACTGAAGTTTGAGAACATAATAAATACCAGCTGGCCACCAGCAAGGGGCTTTTCAAACTTTCCTGGCCCTTGCCTTCAGTCAATTAGTGGCTCCTATCTCAGCGCCAAAGGCCCCGGGAAGGACCCAGGTGACTGCCTCTCACCTGTAATCTAGCCAAGATACTGGCTTTCTTGGAGTTGGAGGAGTAGCTCCTGGAGCAGGAGACGCTGCAGAACCTCTTGGTCTTGGAGAAGAAGGCTTCCCTTGTACCCACGATACCACACATCTCACAGACAGCTGGGAAGAGAACTTAGCACATGACTCACCCGATACGGCCACCTCAAAGCCAACAAAATGATGGGCCCTTCAAAACCTGGGGCACTGCATTAACCAGGTGAGCCCCTGCCCCGACCAAGGCTAATGGAGTAAGAGAAGGAATGGGAGGTACTGGCATGTATATCCTGAATCTACCTGAACAAAGTGCTGCTGCTTGGCCTCCCTTGGCTGCATATGTCAACAGAGGAGCTAATGGAAATCCATGAGGACAACTGGGGGAATAGGTGAGTGTTGAAAAGTTTGTGAGAGGAAAGTGAGAAGAGGCCAGGCATGGTAGCTCCTGTCTGTAATCCCAGCAGTTTGGGAGGCCAAGGAGGGAGGATTGCTTGAGGGCAGGAATTCGAGACCATCCTAGGCAACCCAGCAAGACCTTGTTGCAAAAAAACACAAACAAAAAAAACGCCTGGTATGATGGCACATGCCTGTCGTCCCAACTTCTTGGGAGGTTAAAGTGGAGGGGGGGACTGCTTGAGCCCAGGAGGTTGACGCTTCAGTGAGCCATGTTTGCACCACTGTACCTCTAGCCTGGGCAACAAAATAAGACACTGTCTCAAAAAAAAAAGAAGAGAAAAAATTTATAGGAAGAAAAAGTGCCAGAGTCACTTAACCTCTATGGCTCTATTTTCTCATCTATATAGTAAAGGGACTGAACTAGATCTGTGGTTTTTTTTTTTTTTTTTTTTTTTTTTTTTTTGAGACGGAGTCTCGCTCTGTCGCCCAGGCTGGAGTGCAGTGGCCGGATCTCAGCTCACTGCAAGCTCCGCCTCCCGGGTTTACACCATTCTCCTGTCTCAGCCTCCTGAGTAGCTGGGACTACAGGCGCCCGCCACCTCGCCCGGCTAGTTTTTTGTATTTTTTAGTAGAGACGGGGTTTCACCGTGTTAGCCAGGATGGTCTCGATCTCCTGACCTAGTGATCCGCCCGTCTCGGCCTCCCAACGTGCTGGGATTACAGGCTTGAGCCACCGCGCCCGGCCTTTTTTTTTTTTTTTGAGATGGAGTCTCACTCTGTCGCCCAGGCTGGAGTGCAGTGGCGCAATCTCGGCTCACTGCAAGCTCTGCCTCCCAGGTTCACGCCATTCTCCTGCCTCAGCCTCCCTAGTAGCTGCGACTACAGGTGCCGCCACCAAGCCCGGCTAATTTTTTTGTATTTTTAGTAGAGATGGGGTTTCACCATGTTAGCCAGGATGGTCTCGATCTCCTGACCTCATGGTCCGCCCACCTCGGCCTCCCAAAGTGTTGGGATTACAGGCGTGAGCCACTACGGCTGGCTAGATCAGTGTTTTAATTGTGACTTCATTTTTTTTTTTTTTTTTGAGACAGAGTTTCGCTCTTGTCACCCAGGCAGGAGTGCAGTGGCGCCATCTCGGCTCATTGCAACTTCCGATTCCCGGATTCAAGGGATTCTCCTGCCGCAGCCTCCTGAGTAGCTGGGACTACAGGCGTGTGCCACTACGCCCGGCTAATTTTTTGTATCTTTAGTAGGGGTTTCGCCATGTTGAGCAGGCTGGTCTTGAACTCCTGACCTCAGGTGATCCACCTGCCTCGGCCTCCCAAAGTGCTGGGATTACAGGAGTGAGTCACCGCGCCTGGCCCGTGACTTCACTATTAGACCCACCTGGGGAGCTTTTAAAAATGCCTGAGCAGGCACAGTGGCTCACACCTGTAATCTCAGCACTTTGGGAGGCCGAGGCAGGTGGATTACCTGAGGTCAGGAGTTCAGAGACCAGCCTGGCCAATATGGTGAAACCCTATCTCTACTCAACATACAAAAACTTAGCCAGGCGTGGTGCTGGGCGCCTATAATCCCAGCTACTCGGGTGAATGGGGCAGGAGAATCCCTTCAACCCAGGAGGTGGAGGTTGCAGTGAGCTGAGATGGCGCCATTGCACTCCAGCCTGGGCAACAAGAGCGAAACTCCGTCTCAAAAAAAAAAAAAAGAAAAAAAAAAAAAGCCTGAACCTAAAATTCTAATGGTCTGTGATGGGAGATTGGCACCTATAGTTTGTTAAAAGCTCCCCTAGATGATTCTAATGTGCAGAATCCCTGGTCTAAGTGGTCTCTAATGGTTCCTTCTAGTTCTAAATCCTAAGATTCTAAAAGAAGGGTTGGAAGAGGATAGAAGAGAGAAAGATAAAACAGGCAAGGGATGAAAAGAAGACAACATGAATAGAAAGGAAATAAGGCTGAGCGCAGTGGCTCACGCCTGTAATCCCAGCACTTTGGGAGGCCGAGGTGGGCGAATCACAAGGTTAGATTGAGACCATCCTGGCTAACATGGTGAAACCCCATCTCTACTAAAAACACAAAAAATTAGCCGGGCCTGGTGGCGGGCGCCTGTAGTCCCAGCTACTTGGGAGGCTGAGGCAGGAGAATGGCCTGAACCCAGGAGGCGGAGCTTGCAGTGAGCCAAGATTGTGCCACTGCACTCCAGCCTGGGCGATAGAGCGAGACTCCATCTCAAAAAAAAAAATAAAAATAAAAAAGGAAGTAAGATTCAACAGCAAAGAGTATTAGATTACTCTTGTAACAAGTTTGGGGCCGGGTGCAGTGGCTCACACCTGTAATCCTTGCACTTTAGGAGGCCGAGGTGGGGGATCACTTGAGCTTGGGAGTTCAAGACCAGCCTGGGCAACATGGCAAAACCCTGTCTCTACAAAAAAACCCACAAAACTTAGCCAGGCATGGTGGCATACGCCTGTAGTCCCAGCTACTCAGGAGGTTCAGGTGGAATGACTGCCTGAGCCCAGGAGGTCAAGGCTGCAGTGTGAGCCATTTTCACACCACTGCACTCCAGCCAGGGTGACAGAATGAGACCCTGTCTCAAAACAAAAAAAGTTTGGGATCCAAGGGATGGCAGTGTCATCACAGACTAGCCTGCCTCTCTTCACAGGCAGCCCACACATGGGAGGCCGTGACACAGGGGTTCAGCAGCTGTCCAAGCATCACATTTCTGAACTCAACTGGCTTCCAGATGATCCACAGGGATTCTCATCTGCCCGCCCCCAACCCAATCCTCCTACCCAGGGTCACTTTATCATGTATTACCTCCCCACTCCCACCCTGACTTCCAGGCCACAAGCTATTTGTCCCTTCTCAGAAAGGAACCAAAACACTTTAGGTTTCCTATCTTCTAACATCCAGGCTGGAAATCCACTGTATATACTTACACAAAAAAGCAGCACCGTGTTATTCAGTGGCATCTAAACTGTGCTGAATACACATTAGTTGTATGAAAGAATGAATGAAGTCACAATGTGAAATTAGACTGGGGCCGGGCACAGTGGCTCACTTCTGTAATCCCAGCACTTTGGGAAGCCGAGGTGGGTGAATCACCTGAGTTCAGGAGTTTGAGACCAGCCTGGTCAACATGGTGAACCCCCACCTCTACTAAAAATACAAAAATTAGCTGGGTGTGGTGGTGGGTGCCTGTAATCCCAGCTACTTGGAAGGCTGAGGCACGAGAATCACTTGAACTCGGGAGGTGGAGGTTGCAGTGAGCCAAGATCATGCCACTGCACTCCATCCTGGGCAACAGGGCGAGACTCAAGTCTTAAAAAAAAAAATTCAGCAAAGGAAGTACCGCTGTGGCTACTTGGGGTGCTTCTGTCTCTCTTACAGATCCTTACACATCTGATCCCTTAGAAATCACAGTTAACAGCCTTTTACATATGGATGGCTCTGCCCATATAGCCTATATCCATCCCCCTCTTCCTCTATAATCTTCTGACTCCTCTCCATCCTCAGGGGACACTCTGAAGGCACCTGGCTCAGAACCACTGCCATCCAAGGAGCGAGGAGTCCCAGGGCTGAGCAAATGCAGGGGGGAGGTCGGCAGTTCCCCTGCTTCCCGATCCTCATTTTCTGCTTCACTTGACTCCTCCAGATAGGAGCTGCTCTCACTGCCCACACTGCTGTTATAACTCCGGAAACTATCATAGCCACCAAACAGCTCCAAGTCGTCATCTTCCTCTTCCTCCATTGGTTCTGAAGACGGGGTCTCCTAATGGAGGATGACACAAACCAGGTAGAAAGAATTATGGTTGGCTTTAGTGCACGGGGGGAGAAGCTGCAGATCTGCTATCAGCCCCCTCACACTTCCGGGAACCTTCCAAATACCAGGATCATTACTCCTATTTCCACATTTCTCCACCATGATGCAATACAACAGCTTAACAAGACAGAAAATATGTGTTAGGAATTCACCAGGCTCCTCTGTGGATTTCCAAATGATGATATTTTAACATGGTTCAAATAGAATACTGTGTAACAATGAGGGCCGGGTGCAATGGCTCACGCCTGTAATCCCAGCACTTTGGGAGGCCGAGGCCGGCAGATCACCTGAGGTCAGGAGTTCGAGACCAGCCTGGCCAAGACGGTGAAAGCCTGTCTCTACTAAAAAATACAAAAAAAAAAAAATGAGCCAGGTGTGGTAGTGGGTGCCTGTAGTCCCAGTCACTCGGGAGGCTGGCGCAGAGAATCGCTTAAACCCAGGAGGCAGAGGCTGCAGTGAGCCAAGATTGTGCCACTGCACTCCAGTCTGGGTGACAGAGCGAGACTCTATCTCAAAAAAAAAAAAAAAGTGAAATATCCTAAGGTACTTCACAAAGACTTTCTGGGGTAGAAGATATATATTACAAATTAATTCTTAGCTGGGCATGGTGGCCCATACCTGAAATCCTAGTACTTTGGGAGGCCAAGGCGAGTGGATCACGAGGTCAGGAGTTCAAGACCAACCTGGCCAAGATGGTGAAACCCTGTCTCTACTAAAAATACAAAAATTGGCCGGGTGTGGTGGCAGGCGCCTGTAATCCCAGGTACTTGGAAGGCTGAGGCAGAGAACTGCTTGAACCTGGGAGGCGAAGGTTGCAGTGAGCTAAGATCGTACCACTGTACTCCAGCCTGCGCGACAGAGTGACTGTCTCAAAAAGAAAAAAGAAATGTCTTCTGTGTTCAATATTACATCAAAATGATCTCAACTCAGAAACAGTTTAAGTCACAGAAAAGTTAATTTGGGACCCAGACTGCTCCAAAGAGGATCGGAGAGGCAGATGACACACAGATAACTGTGGCATCTTGGGGTGTACTATAGCGCTAGATTCAGCTGTGATCCTAACTAGCTATAGGGCCTTGAGCAAGTCATTTAACTTCTGTGGGCTTCAATTTTCTCATCTATAAAATAAAAATATTTGACTCAGCTGGGCGTGGTGGCTCATGCCTGTAATCCCAGCACTTTGGGAGGCTGAGGCGGGCGGATCACAAGGTCAGGAAATTGAGACCATCCTGGCTAACAGGGTGAAACCCTGTCTCTACTAAAAATACAAAAAATTAACCAGGCGTGGTGGTGGGAGCCTGTAGTCCCAGCTACTCAGGAGGCTGAGGCAGGAAAATGGCGTGAACCTGGGAGACAGAGCTTGCAGTGAGCCGAGATGGTACCACTGCACTCCATCCTGGGCGACAGCCAGACTCCGTCTCAAAAAAATAAAAATAAATTAATTAGCCAGGTGTGGTGGCATGTGCCTGTATTCTCAGCTCCTTGGAGCTGAGGTGGAAGGATTGCTTGAGCCTGGGAGGTGAAGGCGGTAGTGAGCCATAACCATGCCACTGCTATCCAGCCTGGGCAAGAGAGTGAGATACTGTCTCAAAAGAAAAAAAAAAGCCAGGTGGTGGTGGTATGCACCTGTAGTTCTAGCTACTCAGAAGGCTGAGGTGGGAAGATAGCTTGAGCCTGGGAGGTCAAGGCTGTACTGAATCATGGTCACATCATTGCACTCCAGCCTAGATGACAGAGGGAGACGCTGTCTCAAAGGGAAAAAAAAAAAAAAAAAGGTGTGAAGAACTCAAATACCATCTCTAGTGCTTACTTGCTGTGTGACCTGCAGCAAGTCAATTTTGCAGTGTTTCAAGTTTCCACATCTGTACAATGAGGATAGTACCGCCTATTTCACAGGGTTTGGGGGCTGGCTACAGTGGCTCATGCCTGTAATCGCAGCACTTTGGGAGGCCGAGGCAGGAGGATTGCTTGAGCCTGGAGTTCAAGACCAGACTGGGCAACATAGGGAAATCCTGTCTCTACAAAAACTGGAAAAAATTAGCTGGGCGTGGTGGTTAGGGAGGCTGAAGTGGGAGGATCTCTTGAGCCAGGGAGGTCAAGGCTGCAGTGAGCTATGACTGCACCACTGCACTCCAGCCTGGGTGATAGAGAGCAACTCTGTCTCAAAAAAAAAAAAAAAAAAAGGATTTGGGGGAGAAGTAAGAGACAATACAGGCAAAGCACTCAGAATAGTGACTTGCATATAGTAAGTGCTCAATAAACGTTGCCAACTTTTACTGGTTGAAAGCATAGACTATGATTTGCCTAGGTTTGAATCCTGGCTCTAACATTTATTAACTGTGTGATTTTGTGCGTATTTTATCTTGCTACCCTCAGTTCTTCATCATTACAAGAGAGATAATAAGCTTTCTTTAGATAATTCTTATGAAGATTAAGATATGTAAAGCCTAGTTCTATTTCCAGCAGTCAGTAACAGCTCTAAAAGTGTGACATGCTATTATTCTCCACATTATTATTTTCCTTTACCCTTGCAGAATGTTTGAGCTATTCCACTTTATATTTGCAACTATACATGCAAATATGCTAGAAAGGAAACAGTTCAAATATAGGTACCCTTGTCAGGCAGGGTGACAGAGACCACCTATAGTCCCAGCTACTTAGGAGGTTGAGGTGTGAGGATTGCTTGAGCCCAAGAGTTCGAGGCTGCAGTGCGTTGTCATCACGCCTGTGAGTAACCACTGCACTCCAGCCAGGGCAACAGAGGAACACCCCGTCTCTTAAAACAAATATAAAGTGCCCAGAAACCAAATGATTAAAGGATGAGGCGGGGTGCAGTGGCTCACGCCTGTAATCCCAGCACTTTGGGAGGTCGAGGCGAAGCAGTCAGATCACCTGAGGTCAGGAGTTCGAAACCAGTCTGACCAACATGGTGAAACCTCGTCTCTACTAAAAATATAAAAATTAGCCGGGTGTGGTTGCGCATGCCTGTAATCCCAGCTACATGGGAGGCGGAGACAGGAGAATTGCTTGAACCCGGAGACGGAGGTTGCAGTGAGCCGCGATCGGGCCACTGCACTCTAGCCTGGGCAACAGAGCAAGACTCCGTCTGAAAGAAAAAACAAAAGGGATGAGTGGGTTCCAGGTTGCAGTACAATGTGAAAAGCATAACAGACAGTTTCGGAGGCGGACAGACTTAGAGCCAACCTCCTTCACTTTCCAGCCGGGGTAACTTCCTGGGGCGTCGCACCACCTCTAAGCCTCAGTGGCTTGAACGACAAAGACGAAAGAATAATTCCTGTGAGGGTACTGGAAGATAATGCACATGAACGTTACAGACAAGGAGTGATGTTCACCCAACGTTAATCGCCCTTCACTTCCCACCTCATGTAACAGGCCTCACAAGCCCTAAAGAACACGGCCACGAGACAATGAGGATAAAGAATCGATTCAGGAGCTCTCACATCCTAAACCTAGTTCCCCTTCCCCCAGGCCAGGGACGGCTGTTCCTCCCTGAACTCGCCGAACATTGGCCCCAGCAGGAGAGGAGCAAAAAGTAACGCCAGTCGCCTCTGGCCCTGGCTCAGTTTAACTATCTCAGTTTATCCATCCTTCCACCTTCCATCCTCCAGACGTCGCTAAAAGCCCTAAAGAAGGGTCCACGGAGCGAGGATCTCGGGGTTCCCCTTCCAAGTCACGCTAAGTCCTCTCCTTCTCACCTCAATACTCGGGGGCTTCTCCATGAGACCTCAGTTTCGCCAAGCGTCACCAGGTGCAGGAAGCCATATTGGCCTCGTCGCTCTCCACGAGAGCACTCATTGGTCGCCTCCCTGAGCCGCGGGCCAATCACGCTGCAGGAAGGAGGAAAAGCCGGTTCCGTGCTTGCTCGCGCCATTCTCTCCCTTTGGGCGGGGAAACCGCGGGCGCTTGTGGTAATTGTAGTTCGCCTTGGGTGTGCAGGGTGGGGCGTTACCATAGTGACGTGGAAACCAGGAACGCTGGAAACCTGGTGCGCCTCACGCCGACTGTTCCAGTTACGCCAACCTCTTGACTTCATTGGGATGTTATTCACTAAACAGTTACTGAGCACCTATGATAGTCACTGTTCCAGACTCCAGGAACAACCTCGTACTCTCCCGAGTTAGGTATTTAAGGTGTCCTTTTGCTGGGATGCATAGCAGAGGGACTCATTTCCAACTCAGGCAGAAACTGAAATACTCCAGATTGAAAAGAAGAAAAAAAAAGAAAGAAACTGGAATACTGTGTGTGTATGTGTGTGTGTGTGTTTTCTTGAGACGAAGTCTTGCCCTGTCGCCCAGGCTGGAGTGCAGTGGCGCGATCTTGGTTCACTGCAACCTCCACCTTCCGGGTTCAAGCGATTCTCGCGCCTCAGCCTCCCAAGTAGCTGGGATTACAGGCGCCCGCCACCAAGCCCGGCTAAGTTTTGTATTTCTTAGTAGAGATGGGGTTTCACCATCTTGGCCAGGCTGGTCTTGAACTCCTGACCTCATGATCCACCCGCCTCAGCCTCCCAAAGTGCTGGGATTACAGGCGTGAGCCACCGCGTCAGCTGAAACTGGAATATTCTTTTTCTCAATGCTGTAAGTGTCCAGCCTCCTCAAAATCTTGCAACCTTCCTCATGCACCACTCCCTCCTGGGTAAAAACCTTGAATCTGAGACTCTCTGCCTCATCCCGTTAGGGTTTCCCACAACCTCTTTAGACACCCTGAGTTCTAGGTGCTGTTGTGGAGCTTTGCAAACATCTTTTCAAACCCTTACACATCCTATCACCGTTTGAAAGAAGAGGAAGTGGTGGCTCTTCAGGTTTAGGCACTTTCCAAGATCACACAGGATAGGGATTCCAAATTTAGTACAAATTCCTTCCCTATGCTATGCTGTGTCCCAATGAATTAATTGAGACTCTAAATGCAATATGTGGAGGCTGAATACATACAAAACATATGCCTAAATTTGAGGTCCACCATGGAGATGTGAAACTCTTCCTAGATGTCTTTCTTTCCTTCAACCCCTTCCACCCTAAACCCCTGTATCCGTGCTGCCAACATGTTGGTTTTTCTACCTCCAAAATATATCCTGTATTTCCTCCACTACCACTCTAATACAAGCCACCGGCCCATTTCAGCAGCCCTTCAAGTGGTCACCCTTTCCTTCCTTCCTCTCTCCCCCCCTCCCTCCCTCTCTCCCTCTCTCTTTCTTTCTTTCTTTCTTTCTTTTTTGAGACGGAGTCTCGCTCTGTTGCCCAGGCTGGAGTGCAGTGGCACGATCTCGGCTCACTGCAAGCTCCACCTCCCGGGTTCACACCATTCTCCTGCCTCAGCCTCCCAAGTAGCTGAGATTACAGGTGCCCACCACCATGCCAGCTAATTTTTTGTATTTTTAGTAGAGAGGGAGTTTCACCGTGTTAGCCAGGATGGTCTCGATCTCCTGACCTAGTGATCCGCCTGTCTTGGCTTCTCAAAGTGCTGGGATTGCAGGCATGAGCCACCGCGCCCTGCCCTCTTTCTTTTATTGATTGATTGGTTGATTGAGATGGAGTCTCCCTCTGTCATCCAGGCTGGAGTGCAGTGGGATCTCTGCTCATTGCAACCTCCGCCTCCCATGGTCACCCTTTTTAAATCTTCACCTTTAATCCACACAGGTGATCTTTAAAACTCATAGACCTGGCCGGGCGCGGTGGCTCAAGCCTGTAATCCCAGCACTTTGGGAGGCCGAGACGGGCGGATCACAAGGTCAGGAGATCGAGACCATCCTGGCTAACACAGTGAAACCCCGTCTCTACTAAAAATACAAAAAAAACTTAGCCGGGCGAGGTGGCAGGCGCCTGTAGTCCCAGCTACTCGGGAGGCTGAGGCAGGAGAATGGTGTGAACCCGGGAGGCGGAGCTTGCAGTGAGCTGAGATCCGGCCACTGCACTCCAGCCTGGGTGACAGAGCGAGACTCCGTCTCAAAAAAAAAAAAAAAAAAAACTCATAGACCTGGCCAGGCACAGTGGCTCACCCCTGTAATCCCAGCACTTTGGGAGGTCAAGGTGGGAGGATCACAAGGTCAGGAGATCTTAACCAGCCTGGCCAAGATGGTGAACCCCATCTCTATTAAAAATTCAAAAATTAGCTGGGCGTGGTGGCATGTGCCTGTAATCCCAGCTACTTGGGAGGCTGAGGCAGGAGAATCGCTTGAACCAGGGAGTCGGAGGTTGCAGTGAGTTGAGATCGCGCCACTACACTCCAGCCTGGGCAACAGAGCAAGACTCCATCTCAAATAAATAAATAAATAAATAAATAAATAAATAAATAAATGTTCTGGAATGAGATAGTGGTGAAAAAAAAGAAAAAGAAAGATTGGTTCAGCAAATGCAAAGGCCACATTGGTGGAACAGCAAGTGCAAAGGTCCTGGGGCCAACCCAAGCTTGGTACACAATAAACAGAAAAATAGGGAGAGTAGATGGATATAGCAAAAGATGGAGAGGGTGGCACAAGACGAGGTTAGAGAGAAAGCTGGAACCAGGTCATTCAGGGTCTTGTGGAGTGCTTGGATTTTATTCTGTGCAAGGGAAAGGCATTAGAGTTTGTTTGTTTGGTTGGTTTTGAGACAAATTTCACTCTCATTTCCCAGGCAATGGTTCGATCTTGGCTCATCACAACCTCTGCCTCCCAGGTTCAAGCAATTCTCCTGCCTCAGCCTCCCAAGTAGCTGGGATTACAGGCATGCGCCACCACACCTGGCTAATTTTTTGTTTTGTTGTTGTTGTTGTATTTTTAATAGAGACAGGGTTTCTTCATGTTGGTCAGGCTGGTCTCGAACTCCCGACCTCAGGTGATTCTCCCACTTGGGTGAATAGTCTTGATCTCCTGACCTCGTGATCCTCCTGCCTTGGCCTCCCAAAGTGCTGAGATCACAGGCCTGAGTCACTGCGCCAGGGTAAAAATTTTTTTAAATTAGCCAAGTGTGGTGGCGTGTACCTGTGGTCCCAGATACTCTGGAGGCTGAGGAGGGAGGATTGCTTGAGCCCAGGAGGTTGAGGCTACAGTGAACCATGTTCATGACACTGCACTCTACCCTAGTGACAGAGAAAAAAAAAAAAAAAGTTGTCTGGCTGGGCATGGTGGCTCGCGTCTGTAATCCCAGCACTTTGAGAGGCTGAGGCAGGTAGATTACTTGAAATCAGGAGTTCTGCTGGACGTGGTGGCTCATGCCTGTAATCCCAGGACTTTGGGAGGCCAAGGCGGGCGGATCACCTTAGGTCAGGAGTTCAAGACGAGCCTGGCTGATGTGGTGAAACCCCGTCTTTACTAAAAATACAAAAATTATCCGGGCTTAGTGCAGCGTACCTGTAATCCCAGCTACTTGGGAGGCTGAATCGCTTGAACCCAGGAGGCAGAGGTTGCAGTGAGCTGAGATCGTGCCATTGCACTCCAGCCTGGAAAAAAAAAAAAAAAAAAAGAATTCTAGATCTCCCTGGCCAACATGGTGAAAAGCCTGTCTTGATTAAAAAAACATACAAAATATTAGCCTGGCGTGGTGGCACAAGCGTATAGTCCCAGTTACTTGGGAGGCTGAGGTGGGTGGATCACTTGAGGTCAGGAGTTTGAGACCAGCCTGGCTAACATGGTGAAACCCCATCTCTGCTAAAAATAGAAAAATATTGGCTGGGCACATTGTTCATGCCTGTAATCCCAGCAGTTTGGGAGGCTGAGGCAGGTGGATCGCCTGAGGTCAGGAGTTCGAGACCAGCCTGACCAATATGGTGAAACCCTATCTGTACTAAAGATATAAAAATTAGCCGAGTGTGGTGGCATGTGCCTGTAGTCCCAGCTACTCGGGAGGCTGAGACAGGAGAATTGCTTGAATCAGGGTGGCAGGGGATGCAGCGAGCCGAGATTATGCTACTGCACTCCAGTCTAGACGACAGAGCGAAACTCCATTTAAAAAAAAAAAAAATTAGCTGGATGTGCTGGTGCATGCCTATAATCCCAGCTGCTCAGAGGCCAAGGCAGGAGAATTGGTTGAGCCTGGGAGGCAGAGGTTGCAGTGAGCCGAGATCTTGCCACTGCACTCCAGGCTGGGTGACAGAGTGAGATTTTCTCTTAAAAACAAACAAACAACCAAAAAACCAACAACAAGAAAAAAGTTGTCTGGGTTGAATAGCAGATTGGCAGGGCAGAGAGCAGAGGAGGCGAGTTCAAGGGATTTATTTACATAGTATGAAACAGAAAAGCACGTTTGTGTTGCTAGTGGGAGTGATCCAGTGGAGACAGACAGATCAATGATCCTGGACAGAGGGACAGTGATGCACAGAAGGCCTTAAAAGACAGGAGCGTATTAGGTCCACATGTAGAGGGATGAATTAGTCCAGCCAAAAAGGTACCTTTGCTACAGGATAAAACCCCTGCCCAGGAGCTCCGTAGCAGAAGGAACTGCCACACTGTTACTGTTCTGGGGTGGCCACTGTTGCTTAGCAACCTGTGTTTAATAAGATGTTTCAACTGAATTCCTAATAAATGGCCATTTCAACTTACACCAACGGTTCCAGTCACTGGCGTTCCTGCTCTGCTTATTTCCAGCGCTGAAACTGGACGCTCAGGTTTTTACTTCCTTGTACTGTTGATGATGTATGCATTTTTTTTTTTTTTTTTTGAGACGGAGTTTCACTCTTGTTGCCCAAGCTGGAGTGCAATGGTGCAATCTTGGCTCACTGCAACCTCTGCCTCCTGGGTTGAAGGATTCTCCTGCCTTAGCCTTCCGAGTAGCTGGGATTACGGGTATGCACCACCATGCCAGGCTAATTTTTTGTATTTAGTAGAGACGAGGTTTCACCATGTTGGTCAGGCTGGTCTCGAACTCCTGACTTCAGTTAATCCACCCAACTCAGCCTCACTAAAGTGCTGGAATTACAGGTGTGAGCCACCGCACCTGGCCTAATTTTGTATTTTTAGTAGAGACAGGATTTCTCCATGTTGGTTAGTCTGGTCTTGAACTACCGACCTCGGGTGATCTGCCCACCTTGGCCTCCCAAAGTGCTGGGATTAGGATTTCAGGTGTAAGCCACTGCGCCTGGCTTTTTTTTTTTTTTTTTTTAAACGGTGTCTCAGCCCAGCGTGGTGCCTCACACCTGTAATCCCAGCACTTTGGGAGGCCAAGGCAGGTGGGTCATGAGGTCAGGAGTTCAAGACCAGCCTTGTCAAGATGGTGAAACCCCATCTCTACTGAAAATGCTAAAATTAGCTGGTCATGTTGGTGGGTGCCTGTAATCCCAGATGCTTAGGAGGCTGAGGCAGAGAATTGCTTGAACCCAGGAGGTGGAGGTTGCAGTGAGCCGAGATCGTGCCACTGCACTCCAGCCTGGACGACAGAGCGAGATTCCATGTCAAAAAAAAAAAAAAAGAAAAAAAAGAAACGGAGTCTCGCTCTGTCACCCAAGCTGGAGTGCAGTGGCCCAATCTCAGCTCACTGCAACATCCACCTCTGAGGTTGAAGCGATTCTCCTGCCTCAGTCTCTGGAGTAGCTGGGACTATGGGTACGTGCCACCATGCTAGGCTAATATTTTGTATTTTTTTAGTAGAGACAGGATTTTGCCATGTTGGACAGGGTGGTCTAGAACCCCTGACCTCAAGGCCACCTGCCTTGGCCTCCCAAAGTGCTGGGATTACAGGTGTGTGCCACCACATCCAGCCACAAGAAACATCTTTTTTTCTTTTCCTTTTTTTTTTTTTTTTTATGAGATAGGGTCTTACTCTGTCACCACCCAGGCTGTCACAGCTCACTGCAGCCCCAACCTCCCATGGTCAAGCAATCCTCCTATCTCAGCCTCCTGAGTAGTGGGGACCACAGGTGTGCGCCACCAGGCATGGCTACTTTTTGTATTTTTTGTAGAGAGGGGGTTTCTCCATGTTGCCCAAGCTGGTCTTGAATCCTGGACTCAAGCAATCCACCCACCTTGTCCTCCCAAAGTGCTGGGATTACAGGTGTGAGCCACAGAGCCCAGCCCCACAGGACCCTTCTAATTGGTCTCCATGCTTTTTCTTTTCTTTTTTGAGATGGAGTCTTACTCTGTCACCCAGGCTAGAGTGCAGTGGCATGATCTCGGCTCACTGCAACCTCTGCCCCCTGGGTTCAAGCAATTCTCCAGCTTCAGCCTCCCTAGTAGCTGTGTTTACAGGCATGTGATACTACGCCTGGCTAATTTTTGTATTTTTACAAAAATTACAAGAGATGGGGTTTTTGCCATGTTGGCCAGGCTGGTCTCAAACTCCTGACCTCAAGCGATCCGCACCACTCAGCCTCCCAAAGTGCTGGGATTACAGGCACGAGCCACTGCTCCCGGCCCCCTTGCTTCTTCTCTTGATCCACCTCCAGTTCATTCTTCACACAGACACTAAGTGTAATACAGACATCGAATCAGTTTACTCTCCTGCTTAAAGCCTTCAAAGGTTTTCCATTGTGCTCTCCTGCTAACTGGAACTTTTCTCCACCTCAGTCCCTATATTCTGGGTCTCTGCCCGAAATGCTCTTCCCCCACAATTCCCTTCCCAGAAATGGCTCCTTCTTATCCTGCAAGTAAAGGTATGTTCCCTACTTAGCAGGCCTTTCCCCCGTTGCCTAGGCTGTATCACAACACCTGCTAAATTCCTCCTCAGATGGAATTAGATGTTTGATAAGTCTTCATTGTCTCCCTGAAGGAGGTAGGAAGCTCCATGAGGACAGAGAGATTCACCTGTGTTTTCCCAGAGTCCAGCACGGGGCCTGGTGCACAGTAGGCACCAAATAAATATTTGATGAGGCCAGGTGCAGTGGCTCACACCTGTAATCCCAGCACTTTGGGAGACTGAGGCGGGCAGATGACCTGAGGTCAGGAGTTCGAGACTTGCCTGGCTAACATGGTGAAACGCCGTCTCTACTAAAAATACAAAAATTAGCTGGGCGTGGCGGCAGGCACCTATAATCTCAGCTACTTGGGAGGCTGAGACAGGATAATGGCTTGAACCCAGGAGGAAGAGGTTGCAGTGAGCCGAGATTGCACCACTGCACTCCAGCCTGGGCAAGAAAGTGAAACTCCATCTTAAATAAATAAATAAATAAATATTTGATGAATAAGATGATTTGTCACTAGCAGATGCTCTGTGAAATGTATGGCTTTACTCCTAAAGTATTACTAAAAGATTAAGCAACTAATAAAGGTTATTTTTCTCAGCTGGTTTCTACCATACCGGTGTCTAATAGATGATCATAACTACTATATACTGTGCACACTTATTTATTTTATTTATTTTTTGTAACTGGCTCTGTCGCCCAAGCTGGAGTGCAGTGGCATGATCTTCGCTCACTGAAACCTCTGCCTCCCGAGTTCAAGCGATTCTCCTCCCTCAGCCTCCCGAGTAGCTGTGACTACAGACGTGCACCACCATGCCAGGCAAATTGCTGTATTTTTTTTTTTTTTTTGAGACAGAGTCTAGCTCTCTCGCCCAGGCTGGAGTGCAGTGGCCGGATCTCAGTTCACTGCAAGCTCCGCCTCCCGGGTTTACGCCATTCTCCTGCCTCAGCCTCCCGAGTAGCTGGGACTACAGGCGCCCGCCACCTCGCCTGGCTAGTTTTTTGTATTTTTTAGTAGAGACGGAGTTTCACCGTGTTAGCCAGGATGGTCTCGATCTCCTGACCTCGTGATCCGCCCGTCTCGGCCTCCCAAAGTGCTGGGATTACAGGCTTGAGCCACCGCGCCCGGCCGAATTGCTGTATTTTTAGTAGAGACAGGGTTTCACCATGTTGGCCAGGCTGGTCTTGAACTCCTGACCTAGTGATCCGCCCGCCTCGGCCTTCCAAAGTGCTGGGATTACAGGCGTGAGCAACCGCTCCCGGCAGTTTTTGCATTTTAATACATAGCACAATCAACCACTCAGGGATTTCCTCTTGATTTCTCCCTCTCCATCCCTCATTGTTCAATCCAATAGCAAATCCCGTTTATTCTCCAAAAGCTACCTCAAATATTTGTTACTTCTATCTATTTATTTCAGACGGGGTCTCCCTCTGTCGCCCAGGCTAGAGTGCAGTGGCGCTACCACGGCTCATTGCAGCCTCCACCTCCTGGGCTGAAGCCTCAAACGTCAGCCAACCCTCAAACCCCGCCCCAGTAGCTGGGACTACAGGAGTGAGACATCGCACACAGATAATCAAAAAACAAACAAAAAAACTTTTTTTTTTTTTTTTTTTTTTTTTTTTTTGGTAGAGACAGGGTCTCATTATGTTGCCTGGGCTGGAATTTTTACTTCTTTTTATCTCTACTGCCATCACTTAAATCCAGACCACCATCATATCAACCCTGGATCCCACTGAAGCTCCTAGCTGGGCTCCCCTCTTACCCTATCCTATTATTTTGCTACGTAGCAATCTTTTTAAAACGGTACTTTGGTTTGACTAACTACTTTGTGTCACTGATTCGCAGGACGAGGGCTTTTACCCATATGAGCCACTTCTGTCTCCTCTTCCTCCTGTTATAAGACTCCTGGGGAGGGGGCGGGTGACCCAAGTAGAAGTGGAAGAGTTAGAGAAAGGCCAGGATAAGAGAGTTATTCATTCAAATAATGTATCGCGTGCCCCTGTGCTCTGCGCACTGTGGGTATAGCAGTGAACTCGAGGACCGCACAGTTCGGGCGCTCCCAGAGCTTCAGTTCCAATTCCATCCGAAGGAAGGGAGACAAAGCTTTCCCGCGCGGACTAGCGGCCAGGCGCGGCGCTAACTGCTTTGACGCCCCGCCTGCCGCCGTGCCTCAGCTCGCCTCTTCTGCACAACGGGACGATCACTGGACGGTGCCCTCTTTGCCCCTCAGGGCCACGGGGAAGGTCCCGCCCCGAGAGCTCAGCCGGAGGGCGTCGCACCAAGAGCCCCTGCGCAACTCCCGATGTGGGCGGGGCCCAAAGGTTACGTGACGGGGAAGGCGGGCACGCGGGCTGCGAGCACCAACCGCCGGCCGCCCCGAGCGCGTCTCCCCGCCCCCATCCCCGCCCCCGCCCCGCCCCGCCCCCAGCGCGTGCCCGCCCGGCGCCCTCTAGGCTGGAAGGCTGCAGGAGCGCTACCGGTGCTAGAACTGCCAGAGCGGGAGGAGCGCGGCGCGGGCCAGCTGGGACTGCTGGACAGCGGGGTCCAGGCTAGAGGGGAGCGGTCAGTGACGGCTGTGGAGGAGGGAGGCGCTGAGCGTCAGCGCGGGAGTCGAGCCTGTGGGCCACTGAACTGGGGGGCTGGCCGAGGTGGGGCTCCCGCCCTGAGGGCGCGCCTTAGGGAGGGGACAGGGGCCGGCGGGACCCTGCTTTGTCTTAGTCGCACTGAGGTGAGGGGGCTGCACTTGGCCGAGCAGCGAGGACCGTGCCCGGCTCAGAGAGAGCTCTCGGAGTGTCCGGGCTAGATTGCGGCCGCGGTGCGGGAGAAGTCGGGGGAGGGAGTGACAGGTGACGGGGCTGACAGGGCAACTGCCATTATTAAGCACTCGGCCGCCCGGGTGCCACCGCCTCCTTCCCAAGCTGGCAGCCCGGGCCACCGGGGACACGCACCTGTCCTAAGAGGGTGTAGTCTTTGAGGCAGAGGTGGGACACGAACCCGGGACGGTTTGCCCTTGGGTCACTCCTGTAGGCTGAGGGAAAAGTGTACTTAAGGCCGGGCGCGGTGGCTCACGCCTGTAATCCCAGCACTTTGGGAGGCCGAGGCGGGCGGATCACAAGGTCAGGAGATCGAGACCATCCTGGCTAAGACTGTGAAACCCCGTCTCTACTAAAAAAAAAAATGCAAAAAATTAGCCGGGCGAGGCGGCGGGCGCCTGTAGTCCCAGCTACTCGGGAGGCTGAGGCAGGAGAATGGCGTGAACCCGGGAGGCGGAGCTTGCAGTGAGCCGAGATCGCGCCACTGCACTCCAGCCTGGACGACTAAGCGAGACTCTGTCTCAAAAAAAAAAAAAAAAAAAAAAGTGTACTTAAACCAGGCTTTGAGAATTGGGCCGAGTCTGAAGCGCGGAGATCACCGAGCCCTTCGTTGGCTGTTAGGAGTTTGGGAAGACGTTTGGCCTCTAAAAGACCACATTTTCCTCCTCCCCAAAAGTGGCTGAACCTGTGAACACTAATTACTCATGTGTAAGGAGTGCTGTGCAATCTGTAAAGCACTTTCCATTCCTGTGTCGTAGATAATTCGCCACAGTGAACTTGCCAAGCGTTTTTTTTAATTTACCTTTTGTACAGATGAAGAAATTGTGTCCCAGAGACGTTTATTAAATCAGGGAGTAGCAATAGAGCCTCACTTTTTGTTTTTTGTTTTGAGATGGAGTCTCACTCTGTCGCCCAGGGCTGGAGTGCAATGGCGCCATCTGGGCTAACTGCAACCTCTGCCTACCAGGTTCAAGCAATTCTCCTTGCCTCAGCCTCCTGAGTAGCTGGGACTACAGGCACCGGCCACCGCACCCAGCTGCTTTTTGTATTTTTAATAGAGACGGCAGGGGGAGGGGTTTCACCATGTTGGCCAGGCTGGTCTCGAACTTCTGACCTCAAGTGATCTGCCCACCTCAGCCTCCCAAAGTGTTGGGATTACAGGTGTGAGCCACCACACCCAGTGGAGGGTTACTCTTTTTTTTTTTTTTTGAGATGGAGTTATGCTCTTGTTGCCCGGGCTGGAGTGCAATGGTGCAGTCTTGGTTCACCGCAACCTCCACCTCCTGGGTTCAAATTTTTCTCCTGCCTCAGCCTCCCAAGTAGCTGGGATTACAGGCATGCGCCACCACGCCGGGCTAATTTTTTTTTTTTTTTTTCCCTTTAGTAGAGACGGGGTTTCTCCATGTTGATCAGGCTGGCCTTGAACTCCTGACTTTGGGTGATCCGCCTGCCACGGCCTCCCAAAGTGCTGGGATTACAGGCATGAGCCACCATGCCCAGCTGAGCCTTACTCTTATACATCAAATGTTTTCCATGGTAGGAAACCACCTGGGATGAGCATCAAGCCCCAAACTCACACATCCTGTGATTTCATCATCAGAGCTCCTGGTTTAGGGCACAATTCTTGGCTGGATCTGCCTACCACTCCCCGGCTACCAACAACCGTATCTCGGCAACACAATCACCTTGGCACAACACTTTTAATTATTTGTTAAATGTTTCTTACTGGGTTGGGCTAAACCAACTGTGAGGAGTCCTTTAGGCAGAGTCAAAACTTGGAGACAGTTGGATGGGCTTGACCGAATTCTGAAAATTCCCTGAGTGTTTTCTTGGTTTTCTTGGTGACGATTATTTTGAGAGTATTGGTGATAATAATTTTTGTCCTTCCTATTGACAGGTCCACCTCCTAACAAATTATTGGAAGGAATATGAGAAAAGTAAGTAGGGATTTTGAAGTATCAGTTAAAAGAACCAAAATTGTTTATGTTTAGAACATTGGTAATTTGGTGATGTTATTTCTGGATGTATAAAGTTAATTGGCAAGTGCTTATCAAATGCCTTTGTGTGTGTGTGTTGGGTGTGGAGGGTGTCTGTGACACGGAGTCTCATTCACCCTGTCAGCCAGGCTGAAGTGTGGTGGCGCAATCTCAGCTCACTGCAACCTCTGCCTCCCAGGTTCAAGCGATTCTCCTGCCTCAACCTGCGTAGCTGGAGTTACAGGCACTTGCCACCACACCAAACTAATTTTTTGTATTTTTGGTACAGACAGGATTTCACCATGTTGGCCAGGCTGGCCTTGAACTCCTGACCTCAGGTGATCTGCTCACCTCGGCCTCCTAAAGTGCTGGGATTACAGGTGTGAGCCACCATGCCCGGCTCCCAAATGTTCGTTTTTGAGGAATATATTTATTAATAGATTCTGAGAGGTCTAAACAGGTGGTAGTCCATCACCACAAACACTGACAATATAATAAACCAAGAGATGCTATTTTTTAAAAATCTCTATAGGACTGTGAAAGGGAAGAGAAGCCAGCTATTACCCTAATGCCTATGATGTGTGTCAGGTGCTGGGGGTGATTTTCACTTATCCTATAGCTTGTTTACCCTCCCAACAAACTTGAAAGGCAGAAGTTGTTTGTTTGTTTGTTTGTTTATTTTGAGGGTCTCACTGTTGCCCAGGCTAGAGTGCAGTAGTGTGATCACGGCTCACTGCAGCCTTGACCTGGGCTCAAGTGAGCCTCCTGCCTCAGCCTCCCGAGTAACTGGGACCACAGGTGCATGCCACCATGTCCAGCTAATTTTTTTTCTTTTTTCTTTTTAAGAAATGCAGAGTCTCACCATGTTGCTCAGGCTGGTCTCAGACTCCTGGACTCAAGCCATCCTCCTGCCTCTGCCTCTCAAAGTGCTGAGATTACAGGTGTGAGCCACTGCGCTAGGGTTAAAGTGTAAGTCTTGTTGATGCTATATCTAAGACACATCTCAGATCTGTCCATCACCTACTACTGCAGATGAAGTCACTGTCATTTCTTGCCCTCAGTCCTATAATAGCTTCCTAATTTTCTGCTTCCTTTCTTGCCACCCTAAAACCTATTCTCCACACAATAGCCTGACTGATTTATTTGTTATTATTTTTGGGTCAGAGTCTTGCTCTGTTGCCCAGGCTGGAGTGCAGTGGTGCGATCTCAGCTCACTGCAGGTTCCGTCTCCTGGGTTCATGCCATTCTCCTGCCTCAGCCTCCCGAGTAGCTGGGACTACAGGCGCCTACCACCAAGCCCGGCTAATTATTTTGTATTTTTAGGAGAGACGGGGTTTCACTGTGTTAGCCAGGATAGTCTCGACCTCCTGACCTCATGATCCACCTGCCTTGGCCTCCCAAAGTGCTGGAATTACAGGCGTGAGCCACCGCTCCCGGCCTGATTTATTTAAAATGTAAGACAAATCATGCCACCCTCCTCTTAAAGTGCTCCCCCAGGCCCTCATTGTGCTTAAAATAAAATCTAAGGCTAGGTGCAGTGGCTCACGCTTGTAATCCTAGCACTTTGGGAGGACGAGGCAGGCGGATCACTTGAGTTGCAGTGAGCTGAGATCACGCCACTGCACTCCAGCCTGGGAGACACAGCGAGACTCTGTCTCCAAAAATAAATAAATAAATAATAATAATAAAAAATAAATCTAATTGCTTACCTTGACCTATCAGGACCTAGTGATCTGTCAACTACTTGCTTTACAACTTCATTTTTGCATCATTTTATCCCTGTGTCATTGAATTCCAGCTTTGTTTCCCTCCCTCCCTTCTTCCCTTCCTTTTGTGAAACAGGGTCTCACTCTGTTGCCTAGGCTGGGATGCAGTGGTGCAATATCAGCTCACTGCAACCTCCACCTCCTGGGTTCAACTGATTCTCATGCCTCAGCCTCCTGAGTAGCTGGGATTACAGGCGTGCACCACCACGCCTGGTTCATTTTTTTGTATTCTTAGTAGAGACAGGGTTTCACCATGTTGGCCAGGCTGGTCTCGAACTCCTCCACCTGCCTTGGCCTCCCAAAGTGCTGGGATTACAGGCGTGAGTCACTGCACCTGGCCGTTACCCTTCTTTCTGTCCCTGAGATGTGCTAAGCTTGTTCTTGCCTTGGGGAGTATGCATTTGTTGTTTCTAGAATGTTATTTTCCTAGGTATTTTCGTGTCTGGCCCCTTGCTATTTAGGTCTCAGATTAAATGTCATCTCCTGAGTACCTAAGTAAAGTAGTACATGAAGCTTTCTATTATATCTCCTTTTTAAATGTTCTTCTTTGAACTTACCATAACCTAATATTTAGTGCTAGTTTATTTTCTGCTTCCCTTCACTAGAATGACAGCTCCTTAAATTGTAATAGCTAAAACTTATTATGCCTTTTTTTTTTTTTTTTTTTTTTTTTTTTGGAGACAGGGTCTCACTCTGTTGCCCAGGCTGGAATATGTCAACCCCCACTTCCCGGGCTCAAGTGATCCTCCCACCTCAGCCTCCCAAGTAGCTGGGACCAGAGGTGTGCACCACCATGCCTGGCTAATTTTTTGTAATTTTTGTAGAAACAGGGCCTTGACATGTTGCCCAGGCTGGTCACAAACTCCTGGGCTCAGGTAATGCTTTCACCTTGGCCTCCTAAATTGTTGGGATTACAGGTGTAAGCCCACACCTCGCTAATGTTTAATCTTGTTAGGCATTTAGAATTGTGCCTATTACTCTAGAAGGTGGATACTTTTATTATGCCCATTTTACAGATGAGGAGACTGAGTCTTGGTAGGTTAAGTAACTTGCACATGGTCACACAGTTAGTTAGTGGCAGAACTGAGATTTTTTATTTTTTGAAACAAGGTCTCACTCTGTTACCCAGGCTGGAGTGCAGTGGTATGATCACTGCTCACTGCAGCCTTGACCTCCTGGGCTCAAGCCATCCTCCCACCTTAGCTTCCCCAGTAGCTAGGACTATGGTCATGTGCCACCATGCCCAGCTAATTTTTCTTTTTCTTTTCTTTCTTTTTTGGTAGAGACAGAGTCTCAATATGTTGCCCAGGTTGCTCTCGAACTCCTGGGCTCAAGTGATCCTCCCACCTTTACCTCCCAAAGTGCTGGGATTACAGGCATGAGCCAGCATGCCCAGCCCAGAGCTGGCATTTGAATCCAAGCAGACAAGCTTCAGCATCTGTGCTCTTAATCAAGTGAGAGCAGGGCCTTAGCTTCGCCACCTCTGTAATCGGGCACCTTGAATGTAACATGGCGTTTAGCAGGCTCTCAATAAAAACTGTAAAATGAAAGAATGTAATCACAAGAGAAAACTAAGTTATAAACAAAAACCTAGGAACTATTAGCCTTGATTTCACTTTCTCCCACTTGCAAATCTGTGAGCAGGTTCTGAATCTGAACGACTTCTCACCACAAAACGTATCTCCGGCCGGGCGCGGTGGCTCAAGCCTGTAATCCCAGCACTTTGGGAGGCCGAGACGGGCGGATCACGAGGTCAGGAGATCGAGACCATCCTGGCTGACACGGTGAAACCCCGTCTCTACTAAAAAATACAAAAAACTAGCCGGGCGAGGTGGCGGGCGTTTGTAGTCCCAGCTACTCGGGAGGCTGAGGCAGGAGAATGGCGTGAACCCGGGAGGCGGAGCTTGCAGTGAGCTGAGATCCGGCCACTGCACTCCAGCCTGGGCGACAGAGCGAGACTCTGTCTCAAAAAAAAAGAAAACAAAAAAACAAAAAAAAAACGTATCTCCAGTATGTCCCCTTTCTGCATCCCCACTGCTACCACCCTTGTCCAGCTCCTGAGTGGCTCTCTCCTGTGTTCTACCACCGCAACTCCCAACAGTTTCCCAAATCACTGGCCGAGGGAAACTCCTCTCACTGATTAGAAATCTTCTGTCCTTATTAGGCTAAAGCAAAGAATCAGGTGTGTTATTAGGGCTGTAATGTCTATCCTGAATGAACATTTTTTGGCTGTCTTATACCCTAACAGCATGTCCATTTATCCCTATTACTGGTTTCAGAGGGGTCTGATTCATATGTCATGGCTTCTCATAAAGTTGCTTCAACTGCAGTTCACTTTGTTGTTATATCACAAGACCTTTTAAGCAACAGCCAAGGGAAATGTGTGTAGACTGAATTTGGTTGTCCACGACCTCAACTGTGGTGCAGTGTGGGAATTTCTCTCATATCTGAGTTCCAAAATGTAAAAATACTTGTTGCTTTTGTTTCCCTTTTATTTTTTATTTTTATTTTTTTTAAAGAGACAAGGTCTCACTCTGTTGCTTAGGTTGGAGTACAGTGGTGCAATAATAGCTCACTGCATCCTTGACCTTCTGGTCTCAAGTGATCCTCCTGCTTCACCCTCTGGAGTAGCTGGGACTACAGGCCTGTATCACCATGCCGGGCTAATTAAAAAAAAATTTTTTTTTTTTTAGCTGGGCGCAGTGGCTCACGCCTGTAATCCAGCACTTGGTAAGGCTGAGACAGGCGGATCACCTGAGGTCAGGAATTCCAGACCAGCCTGGGCAACACAGCGAAACCCTGTCTCTATTAAAAATACAAAAAAGCCGGACGTGGCACGTGCCTGTACTTCTAGCTACTCGGGAGGCTGAAGCAGGAAAATCTCTTGAACCCAGAAGGCAGAGGTTACAGTGAGCCGAGATTGAGCCACTGCACTCCAGCCTGGGTGACGAGCAAAACTTCGTCTCAAAATAATAATAATAATAATAATAATAATAATAATAATAAATAATAAAAGAAAAAAATTTGTTGTAGGGATGGGGTCTCCCTATGTTGTTCAGGCTGGTCTTGAACTCCTGACCTCAAGTGACCCTCCCACGTCAGCCTCCCAAAGTGCTGGGATTACAGGCATGAGCCACTGCGCCCGGCCAATAGCTGATTCCCCCGCCCCCCTAGTCTTTTGGATACAATCATGTAACTGATTGTTTTGAACTCTTCCCTTCTGTGGCTAAGAAGCTAAAAGTCAAATCTGTGACCCTGTCCTTGCAGGTGTATGGATCTGATGGCATGTATTTTGAATACTAACTTAATCCCTATTTCAACTTAATTTTTTAAAAATAGAAGTGTAAATTGTATTTAATATTTTTGTACCATATTCTACCGTTATAATGATTTCTATAATCATAACTTAGTTCTATATGCTCTAGAACTTCATATAAATATAATCATGCAGTATGTACTCTTTTGAGTTCTCCTTCACACAGCATAGTGTCTTTCAGATTTAGCCATGTCAGTGCACATATTAGTAGTTATTCATTTTTGTTGCTGTGCAGTATTCTGTTGTACCAATTTGTTTATCCATTCATCTGTTGCTGGACATTTGAGTTGTTTCCAGTTTTTAGCTACTGTAAATAATCCTGCTGTAAACATTCTTTTTGTGGACAAATATTTTTATTTTCTTCAATAAATACCAGAAGTAGAACTCCTGGGACATAGGGAAAATGAATGAGTAACTATATAAGAAATGGCCAGCCGGGCGTGGTGGCTCACGCCTGTAATCCCAGCACTTTGGGAGGCTGAGATGGGCAGATTACCTGAGGTCAGGAGTTCGAGACTAATCTGGCCAACATGGTGAAACCCTATCTCTACTAAAATTACAAAAATTAGCCCAGCATGGTGGCAGGCGCCTATAATCCCAGCTACTTGGGAGGCTGAGGCAGGAGAATTGTTTGAACCTGGGAGGCGGAGGTTGCAGTGAGCCAAGATGGCTCCATTGCACTCCAGCCTGGGCAACAAGAGTGAGACTCCATCTAAAAAAATATAAAAAATAAAAAAATACATAAAAAGAAATGGCCAGCTGGATGCGGTGGCTTATACCTATAATCCCAGCACTTTGGGAGGCTGAGGCAGGTGGGTCACCTGAGGTCAGGAGTTCGAGACCAGTCTGGCCAACATGCTGAAACCTCATCTCTACTAAAAATACAAAAATTAGCCAGGCATGGTGGCTTGTGCCTATAGTCCCAGCTACTGGAGAGGCTGAAGCAGGAGAATTGCTTGAACCTGGGAGGCAGAGGTTGCAGTGAGCCGGGATCACACCACTGTACACTTCAGCCCGGGTGACAGAGCGAGACTCCATCAAAAAAAAAAAAAAAAAAAAGGCTGGGTGCCATCGTTCACGCCTGTAATCCCAACACTTTGGGAGGCCGAGGTGGGCAGATCCCCTGAGGTCATGAGTTCGGGACTAGCCTGACAAACGTGGAGAAACCCCATCTGTACTAAAAATACAAAATTAGCCAGGTGTGGTACTGTATGCCTGTAATCCCAGCTACTGGGGAGGCTGAAGCAGGAAAATCGCTTGAACCTGGGAGGTGGAGGTTGCAGTGAGCTGAGATCGCACCATTGCACTGAGCCTGGGCAACAAGAGAAAAGCTTTGTCTCAAAAAAAAAAAAAAAAAAGGGGCCAAACTTTTTTTCAAGATAGTTTCACTATTTTTATATTCTACCAGCATTAGATGAGAGTTCCCATTGCTATTAATGTCCATCATTTTGTTTTAGCCTTTTTTGTGAGTATGACAAGTGTCTTATTGTGGCATTCAACTTCATTGAGATATAAATTACATACAATAAAATCCATCTTTTTAAAATCTCTGCTTCAGTGAGTTTTGACAGACATACACAGCTGTGAAACCACCACCACCATCACTTCCATCACCCCAAAAAGCTCCTTTGTGCCCCTTGCCCTTTCCCAACCACTTTCCCCTCAAAACCGCTGCTTTCCTTTATTGTCTTTTCTCGAAATCCATATGGGATTTACTCTTTTGCATCTGGCTTTTTTTTTTTCTTTTCTGGCTAGTTATGATTACTCATTTTCTTTTATTTTATTTTTGTAGAGACGAGTGTCTCACTGTGTTGCCCACGCTGGAGTCAAACTCCTGGTCTCAAGCGATCCTCCTGGCTTGGCCTCCCACAGTACTGGGATTACAGGTGTGAGGCCTGTACCCAGCAAATCTGGCTTTTTTCATTTAGCATAACGCTTTCAGATTCATTCATGTTGTGTTTATTTGCTGTTTGTTCCTTTTGATTGCTGGGTGATAATGCATTGTTTGGATGTATCATGATTGTTTATGCATTTAGTAGCTGTTAGGCATTCTGGTTGTTTCCATCATTTGGCTATTTTTAATAATGCTATCAAATGCTATCAACAGTCACATGAAGGTCTTTGGACATACGTTTTTATTTCTTTTTTTTTTTTTTTTTTGAGACGGAGTCTGGCTCTGTCGCCCAGGCTAGGGTGCAGTGGCCGGATCTCAGCTCACTGCAAGCTCCGCCTCCCGGGTTCACGCCATTCTCCTGCCTCAGCCTCCGGAGTAGCTGGGACTACAGGCGCCCGCCACCTCGCCCGGCTAGTTTTTTGTTTTTTTTAGTAGAGACGGGGTTTCACCGTGTTAGCCAGGATGGTCTCGATATCCTGACCTCATGATCCGCCCATCTCGGCCTCCCAAAGTGCTGGGATTACAGGCTTGAGCCACCGCGCCCGGCCTACGTTTTTATTTCTCTTGGGTAAACAGACATGGGATTGCTGAGTGGTACGTTAAATGTATTTTAAAGTTTTTATTTTTTGAGATGGAGTCTCGCTCTGTTGCCCAGGCCAAAGTGTACAGTGGTGTGATCTTGGCTCACTGCAACCTCCGCCTCCCAGGTTCAAGTGATTCTCCTGCTTCAGCCTTCTGAATAGCTGGGATTACAGGCGTGCGCCACCACACCTGGCTAATTTTGTATTTTTAGTAGAGACGGGGTTTCACCATGTTGGTAAGGCTGGTCTCAAACTCCTGACCTCAGGTGATCCACCCACCTTGGCCTCCCAAAGTGCTGGGATTACAGGTGTGAGCCACCCCGCCTGGCCTAATGTTTTATTTTGTAGTACAACTCAATAAAAATATTTTTTAGTTTACTGATTTTTTTTCTGTGTATGCTCATGAATGATACTGATCTGTAGTCTTCTTTTTATGCAGTATCTGGTTTTGGTATGAGTTGTGCTGTCCTCATAAATCAAGCTGGGAAGTATTCCTTTCTACTCTACTTTCTGAAGGATTTGTATAAGATTGGTGTTATATTGTCCTTACATATTTGATATAATTCACCAACAAAGCCATCTGGGCCTGGAGTATTCTCGGGGGAAGATGTTGATTATCAACTTTTTCTATTTTATTTTATTTTTTTTATTTTTGAGACAGAGTTTCACTCTTGTCGCCCAGACTGGAGTGCAATGGTGCAATCTTGGCTCACTGCAACATCTGCCTCCCGGGTTCAAGTGATTCTCCTGCCTCAGCCTCCCGAGTAGCTGGGATTACAGGCATGTACCACCACTAGGCCCAGCTAATTTTGTATTTTTAGTAGAGATAGGGTTTCTCCATGTTGGTCAGGCTAGTCTCAAACTCCTGACCTCAGGTGATCTGCCCGCCTTGGCCTCCCAAAGTGCTGGGATTACAGGTATGAGCCACTGTACCTGGCCTGAATTGCTTATACTTTTAATGAACATTTGTGTATGTGTTTTCGTGTGAACATGTATTTTCAGTTCTCTTAGGTGTATACTCAGGAGAATTGCTGGGTCCTATGGTAACTCTGTTGAACTTTTTTTTTCTTTTTTTTCTGAGACGGAGTCTCGCTTTGTTGCCAGGCTGGAGTGCAGTGGCACAATCTCAGCTCATTGCAACCTCTGCCTCCTGGCTTCAAGCAGTTCTCTGCCTCAGCCTCCCGAGTAGCTGGGACTACAGGCGCATGCCATCACGCCCAGCTAATTTTTGTTATTTATTTATTTATTTTTTTTTGAGACGGAGTCTCGCTTTGTCGCCTAGGCTGGAGTGCAGTGGCCGGATCTCAGCTCACTGCAAGCTCCGCCTCCCGGGTTCACGCCATTCTCCTGCCTCAGCCTCCCGAGTAGCTGGGACTACAGGCGCCCGCCACCTCGCCCGGCTAGTTTTTTTGTATTTTTAGTAGAGATGGGGTTTCACCATGTTAGCCAGGATGGTCTTGATCTCCTGACCTTGTGATCCGCCCGTCTCGGCCTCCCAAAGTGCTGGGATTACAGGCTTGAGCCACCGCGCCCGGCCTAATTTTTGTATTTTTAGTAGAGACAAGGTTTCACCATGTTGGCCAGGATGGTCTCGATCTCTTGACCTTGTGATCCGCCTGCCTCAGCCTCCAAAGTGCTGGGATTACAGGCATGAGCCACTGCGCTGGGCCAACTCTGTTGAACTTTTTAGAGGAACTGCTAGATTGTTTTCCATTTTCCATGATCACTAGCAGTGTATGAGGATTCCAGTTTCTCCCTATTCTAGCCAACACTTGGTATTGTCCTTTGGACTATTGCCATCTGAGTGCGTGTGAAGCAGTATCTCATTGTGGTTTTGACTTGCATTTCCCTAATGACTAACGGCTTTGAGCATCTTTTCACGTGCTTATTGGCCATTTGTATATCTTCTTTGGGGAAATATCTATTAAAATCCTTTTCCCATTTAAAAAATTACTCCTTTTTTTATTGTTGAGGGTAATTTTTTTTTTTTTTTTGTCCCCCAGGCTGGAGTGCAGTGGCGTGATCTTGGCTTACTGTAACCTCTGCCTCCTGGGTTCAAGTGATTCTCCTGCCTCAGCCTCCTGAGTAGCTGGGACTACAGGCGCCCACCACCACGCCCGGCTAATTTTTTGCATTTTTAGTAGACACAGGGTTTCACCGTGTTAGCCAGGATGGTCTCGATCTCCTGACCTCGTGATCCGCCCGCCTTGGCCTCCCAAAGTGCTGGGATTACAGTCGTGAGCCACCGCACCTGGTCTTTTTTTTTTTTTTTTTTTTGATACTGAGTCTCGCTATTGTCACCCAGGCTGGAGTGCAATGGCGCGATCTTGGCTCACTGCAACCTTTTCCTCCCAGGTTCAAGCAATTCTCCTGCCTCAGTTACCTGAGCAGCTGGGATTACAGGCGCCTGCCACTGTGCCCAGCTGATTTTTTTTTTTTTTTTTTTAGTAGAGACAGGGGTTTCACCATGTTAGCCAGGCTGGTCTCGATCTCCTGACCTCATGATCCACCCACCTCGTCCTCCGGAAGTGCTGGGATTACAGGCGTGAGCCACTGCCCACGGCCCAAAATTTTAAAATATAGTCTAGGTACAGAAGTATGTGATCTGCAGATATATGCTCCCATTCTGTGTCTTGTTACTTTCTTGGTCACGTCCTCTAATGCACAAAAGTTTTGAGGTCTAATTTGTTTTTCCTTTGGTTGCTTGTGCTTTTTAGGGGTTATATCTAAGAAACCATTGCCTATTCCAAGGTCATGAAAATTTATACCCATATTTTCTTTCTTTTTTTTTCTTAGACGGAGTTTCACTCTTGTCACCCAGGCTGGAGTGCAATGGAGCAATCTCGGCTCACTGCAACCTCTGCCTCCCAGGTTCAAGCCATTCTCCTGCCTCTGCCTCCCGAGTAGCTGGGATTACAGGTGCGCACCACCATGCCTGGTTAATTTTTGTATTTTTAGTAGAGATGGGGTTTCACCACGTTGGCCAGGCTGGTCTCGAACTCCTGACCTCACATGATTCAACCACCTTGGCCTCCCAAAGTGCTGGGATTACAAGTGTGAGCCACTGTGCCCAGCCTATACCTATATTGTCTTCTGTAATTTTAATATTTTAGCGTTTACATTTTGGTCTATGATCCATTTTGAGTAAATTTTTGTATTTGGTATAAGGTAGGGAGTCCAACTTTATTTATTTTTGAGATGAAGCCTTACTCTGTTGCCTAGGCTGGCATGCAATGGTGCTGTCCAGCTCTCTGCAACCTCTGTGTCCCAGGTTCAAGTGATTCTCCCACCTCAGCCATCCGAGTAGCTGGGATTACAGGCCCCATCACTATGGTAATTTTTAAATTTTTTTTTTTTTTTTTTTTTTGAGATGGAGTCTTGCTCTGTCGCCCAGGCTGGAGTGCAGTGGCCGGATCTCAGCTCACTGCAAGCTCCGCCTCCCGGGTTTACGCCATTCTCCTGCCTCAGCCTCCCGAGTAGCTGGGACTACAGGCGCCCGCCACCTCGCCCGGCTGGTTTTTTGTATTTTTTAGTAGAGACGGGGTTTCACCATGTTAGCCAGGATGGTCTCGATCTCCTGACCTCGTGATCCGCCCATCTCGGCCTCCCAAAGTGCTGGGATTACAGGCTTAAGCCACCGTGCCCGGCCTCAATTTTTAAATTTTTAGTAGAGACAGGGTTTCACCATGTTGGCCAGGCTGGTCTCGAACTCCTGACCTCAAGTGATCTGCCCACCTCCGCCCCACAAAGTGCTAGGATTACAGGTGTGAGCCACTGCGCCTGGCCTCCAACTTTATTCTTTTAAATGTGGATGTCTAGTTGTTCCAGAACTATCTGTTAAAAAAGTTATTCTTTCTCTATTGGATTATTTTGGCAACCTTATAAACAATCAATTGACCATAAATGTATGAATTTTTTTCTGGATTGTCAGTTCTGTTCCAGTGATCTAAACGTCTGTCCTTATGCCAGTACCACACAGTCTTGATTACTATAGCTTCACAGTAAGTTTTCAAATTAAGAAGTGTGAGTCCTCCAAAATTGTTTTTATTTTTCAAGATTATTTTGGCTGTTCTGGCTTCTTTGGATTTTCAAATGTATTTTAGGGTCAGCCTTAATCCCAACACTTTGGGAGGCTGAGGTGGGCGAATTGCTTGAGCTTAGGAGTTCAAGATTAGCATGACAAAATCCCATCTTTAAAAAACAAAAGACAGGCCGGCCACTGCACTCCAGCCCGGGCTACAGAGCAAGACTCCGTCTCAAAAAAAAAAAAAAAAAAAAACAAAAAAAACAAAAGACAAAACAAAAGAAAAATTAGCCAGGCTTGGTGGCATGTGTCTGTGGTCCCAGCTACTTGGGAAGCTGAGGCAGGAGGATCACTTGAGCCCAGGAGGTGGAGGTTGCAGTGAGCTGAGATCGTGCCACTGCACTCCAGCCTGGGTAATGGAGAGAGACCCTGTCTCAAAACAAAAAAATTTTTTTAGGCCGGGCGCGGTGGCTCAAGCCTGTAATCCCAGCACTTTGGGAGGCCGAGGTGGGCGGATCACAAGGTCAGGAGATCGAGACCAAAGTGAAACCCTGTCTCTACTAAAAATACAAAAAATTAGCTGGGCGCGGTGGCGGGCGCCTGTAGTCCCAGCTACTCAGGAGGCTGAGGCAGGAGAATGGCGGGAACCCGGGAGGCGGAGCTTGCAGTGAGCCGAGATCGTGCCACTGCACTCCAGCCTGGGCAACAGCGTGAGACTCCGTCTCAAAAAAAAAAAAAAAAAAAAAAAAAAAAAAAATTTTTAAGTAGGCTTTTATGTTTTATTTTTATTTTTTTTTGAGACAGGGTCTCACTCTGTAGCTCAGGCTGGAGTGCAGTGGTGCAGTCTCAGCTCCCTGCATCCTCCGCCTCCTGGGTTCAAGCAATCTTCCCGTCTCAGCCTCCCGAGTAGCTGGGACTACAGCCGTGTGCCACCACACCTGGCTAATTTTTTTTTTTTTTTTTTTTTTTTTTAGAAGGAGTCTAGCTCTGTTGCCCAGGCTGGAGTGCAGTGGCCGGATTTCAGCTCACTGCAAGCCCCGCCTCCCGGGTTCACGCCATTCTCCTGCCTCAGCCTCCCGAGTAGCTGGGAGTACAGGCGCCCGCCACCTCGCCCGGCTAATTTTTTTTGTATTTTAGTAGAGACGGGGTTTCACCGGGTTAGCCAGGATGGTCTCGATCTCCTGAACTCGTGATCCGCCCGTCTCGGCCTCCCAAAGTGCTGGGATTACAGGCTTGAGCCACCGCGCCCGGCCAATTTTTGTATTTTTAGTAAAGGTGGGGTGTCACTATATTGGCCAGGCTGGTCTCAAACTGACTTCAGGTTATCTTCCTGCCTTGGCCTCCCAAACCCAAAGTGCTGGGATTACAGGTGTGCCCCACTGTGCCCAGCCTGGTTTTTTTTTTTTTTTTGAGATGGAGTCTCACTCTGTCGCCCAGGCTGGAGTGCAGTGGTACGATCTCGGGCTCACTGCAACCTCCACCTCCAGGGTCAGAGGGATTCTCCTGCCTCAGCCTCCCGAGTGGCTAGGGTTACAGCACGTGCCACCACACCTGGCTAATTTTTTGTATTTTTAGTAGACACGGGGTTTCACTGTGTTAGCCAGGATGGTCTCGATTTTCTGACCTTGTGATCTGCCCGCCTCAGCCTCCCAAAGTGCTGAGATTACAGGGGTGAGCCACCGTGCCCGGCAATGGTTTGGCACTTTTGTCCAGACTGAGTGCAGTGAGGCCATCACGGTCCACTGCAGCCTCAACCTTCCAGACTCAAGTGATCCTCCCACCTCAGCCTCCCAAGTAGCTGGGACCACAGAGGCATGCCACCATGACTGGCTACTTTTTTTGTATTTTTTGTAGAGATGGGGTTTCACCATTTTGCCCAGGCTGGTCTTGAATTCCTGGGCTCAACTGATCCCCCCACCTCAGCCTCCCAAAGTGCTGGAATTACAGGCATGAGCCTCTGGCCCTAGCCCAGGAACACTGCTTTAACAATATACGGTTTTCTGATTTATAAATAAGAATGCCTTTCCATTTATTTAGGTCTTTAATTTCTTCCAACAGTCTTTTCTAGTTTTCAATGTACAAGGTTTTTGCACTTCTGTTAAATTTATTCCTGGCCGGGCGCGGTGGTTCACGCCTGTAATCCCAATACTTTGAGAGGCTGAGGCAGGCGGATCACCTGAGGTCAGGAGTTTGAAACCAGCCTGACCAACATGGAGAAACCCCATCTCGACTAAAAATACAAAATTAGCTGGGCGTGGTGGCGCACAGCTGTAATTCCAGCTACTTGGGAGGCTGAGGCAGGAGAATTGCTTGAACCCAGGAGGCGGAGGTTGTAGTGAGCTGAGATCACACCATTGCCCTCCAGCCTGGACAAGCGTGAAACGTCTCAAAAAAAAAATTATTCCTAAACATTTTATTTTCTTTTTTTTGAGACAGAGTCTTGCTCTGTCACCAGGCTGGAGTGCAGTGGCGTGATCTCAGTTCAAGCCATTCTCCTGCCTCAGCCTCCTGTGTAGCTGTGGCTACAGGTGCACACCACCACGCCCAGCTAATTTTTGTGTATTTAGTAGAGACGGGGTTTCATCATGTCGGCCAGAATGGTCTCGATGTCTTGACCTCATGATCTGCCCGCCCTGGCCTCACAAAGTGCTGGGATTACAGGCATGAGCCACTGTGCCCGGCCAACTTTATTCTTTTTGATGCTGGCCTTTGTCCTTCGTCTTTCAATAGGATGACCTCATCATTAACATAATACTGTCTGGAGATGTTTCCTTGGTTGTAAAATGAGAAGCCTAGGGAGATTATTTTTATGATTCCTTAGTTGTCCCCCTCCCCTCCACTTTTCAGTGTTTAGTCTGTATTTTGAGTTTGCTTGAAAGAGGTCCCTACGACACATCCGCTGGTTAATCTGCAGCCATCACTGGGGCTTCTCTACCATAAAGGAGATAAAGGACATGGAGAGCAATGGCTTTGGAGTCCAACAGGCTATTGTCCTGGTAAGCCTTTTACTGGCCATGTGATCTTGAGGACGTTATTTCACCTGAGCTTGTTTTTCATTTGTTGAGTGAGGCTGTTACTGAGGATTCAATAGGCGAAGTGAATGACAGCACCTGGAGCACTGCTAGCCTACTGGGCCCATTTCATAGATTGACGTGCTATAACAGCCTGGGAGGGTCTCACTTGGCCACCCTAGCAGAAGTGCAGTGCCACAATCATGGCTCACAGCAGCCTCGATCTCCTGGGCTCAAGCAATCCTCCCCCGTCAGCCTCCTAAGTACCTGGGACTCCGGTGTGTGCCACCATGCCTTGTTTTTTTTATAAATTATTTTTTATCGTAGAGATGGGGCTCTCACTCTGTTACCCAGGCTGGTCTCCCAACTCCTGGCCTCAAGCAGTCCTTCCTCCCTGAGCCTCCCACAGTGCTGGGATTACAGGTGGAAACCTGCACCTGGCCTCTTCCTAACTTTTCATTGTGAACATCCAAAAAACTACAAACGTTGAAATCATCTTCTTGTATTGCTGACTCTGGATTAATCCATATCTTCTACCTCCATAACACGATTTCTGATCTGGGCAAGGGCAGCTTTTCCCCCCTGCCCTTTTTTTTTTTTTTTTTTTTTGAGACGGAGTTTTGCTCATCTCCCAGGCTGGAGTGCAGTGGCGTGATCTTGGCTCACTGTAACCTCTGCCTCCTGGGTTCAAGTGATTCTCCTGCCTTAGCCTCTTGAGTAGCTGGGATTTCCAGTGCCCGCCACCACACCCAACTAATTTTTTTTTGTATTTTTAGTAGAAATGGGGTTTCTCCACATTAGCCAGGCTGGTCTCAAACTCCTGACCTCAGGTGATCCACCCGCCTCTGCTTCCCCAAGTGTTGGGATTACAGGAGTGAACCAGTGTGCCTGGCCTCCCTCCTATTCAATGACTTCTGCTGCTACTTCCTGCTTTCATTATTGCAGTGAGAATGTGCTGGTCTAACACTTCAACCTGGCTGTCTTTAGCCAGAGGCAGAATTTGAAAACTGGGAATTTACTGCTTGGAAATGGGATAGAATTCTAAACATTTCCTTTTTGAGGGTTTATTCAGATGAATCCTGGGCCCCTAGTCTTAGGGAGCTGGAAGGCTGTCTTTCTGGAACAGGTATTCACTACTTCCTGGTCTCAGCTAAGTAGACCTGGAGCTACTCCCTGGCAGAATCTGGTGCACTCTTCTGGGCGCCTCCTCTTCCTATCTCCCCTCCAACATCCAGCTTCCACGCTACCCTTTCCAGAAACATTTCCAATTCCCATCAGCTAGGTTTTCTTTTATGGATTCCCTCTTGCATTCCTTGCATACATCACTTGGTACTTGGTACTTTGTCACGCTGTCTTCTAGACCTTAAGCTGGTTAGCTTGAGGGCAGGGCTGCATGCTGTTCATGTGTGCTCTGCCTGGTCTGGCACAGATGTAGCTGCTCCATGGCTACCTGCTGGGTCACTGAGCTGAAGCAGGTGGATGCTTGATACATTTTCTGGGGCTGGCTCTGATTAATGCTGAGTGACTTCACCTCACATTAAGATGCTGGTAAGGTGGCTTGTGCCTGTAATCACAAATTGGGAGGCCAAGTTGGGAGGATCACTTGAGTCTAGGAGTTCGAGACCAGATTGGGTAACATAGCGAGACCTAGTCTCTATAAAAATTTAAAAAATTTTTATATGTCATGTCAGCCAAGCATGATGGTACACACCTTTGAGTCCCAGCTACTAGGGAGGCTGAGGTGAGAGGATTGCTTCAGCCCAGGAGTTTGAGGCTACAGTGAACTACAGTTGTGCCACGGCATTCCAGCCTGGGTGACCAGACTCTTAAAAAAGAAAGATGCTGGTTTTTTTCAGACTGTAAAATAGTAGCAACAGGTCAAGGTATCTGAAAATCTTTAGCAGTCATATATGGTTAGTGTAAATCTCTGTGATAAAAGATCTGGAATTGATACCAAAGCAGCTCAGTACTTTTTAGTGTACTAACGTTTTAATAACTTGTTCACAGCCAGTGCAATGTTCAGTTGGAGGATCAATAACCAATAACCTCTCCATAAGCATCTAGCGTATTACTGGACTCGTAATCTCTCAGCCTTCTAGGTTTTATTTCCACATATTTTCCTTCCCTTCAACCTGATTCCAACTAACTTTTTTTTTTTTTTTTTTTTTTGAGACGGAGTCTCGCTGTGTCACCCAGGCTGGAGTGCAGTGGCGCGATCTCGGCTCACTGCAAGCTCCGCCTCCTGGGTTTACGCCATTCTCCTGCCTCAGCCTCCGAGTAGCTGGGACTACAGGCGCCCGCCACCACGCCCTGCTAGTTTTTTGTATTTTTAGTAGAGACGGGGTTTCACCATGTTAGCCAGGATGGTCTCGATCTCCTGACTTCGTGATCCACCCGCCTCGGCTTCCCAAAGTACTGGGATTACAGGCTTAAGCCACCGCGCCCGGCCTCCAACTAACTTCTTAGTATGCAGTTATTAAACAGGAGTGTTCCCCTAGCTTCGTCTTCTTTTTTTGTTTTTAAAGGATGGAGTCTTGCTCTGTCGCTCAGGCTGTAGTGGTGCGACCTCGGCTCACTGCAACCTCCACCTCCAGAAGTCGAGAGATTCTCCTGCCTCAGCCTCCCAAGTAGCTACAGGTGCCTGCCACCATGCCCTGCTGATTTTTACATTTTTAGTAGAGATGGGGGTTTCACCATATTGGCTAGGCTGGTCTTGGAACTCCTGTCCTCATGATCTGCCCGCCTTGGCCTCCCAAGGTGTTGGGATTATAGGCATGAGCCACCGTGCCTGGCAAGTCTTGTTTTTTTCAAGAAGTTACTTGGGACTTAGGCAGGTATGATCCGTTGTCTTAGGTCCTCCTCCTCATCCCTGTAAGATGGTGATTAGAAGACCATGTGGTCATCCTTAAGCGATCCTGTATCAAGGTGTTATCACTTCCACCTTGACTGTTAGCTGGTACCTGCAGTACTTTTTCCCAGAACTTTGGACAAATTAACCAAGATCTACTTGTGAAAAATTGTATGTAGTAAAGAGGCTATAAGCTAATGCTTTCACTTTTTCCTCTGAATCCTAAGCACCGGGCACTTAAACTGGTGCACACCAAGACAAAGATGTATCATCAAGTGAAACAAAGTCAGGGTGTCTGTCTCACACAGTTTATTTAACAATAGGTAATAAGAAATCAAATTTAACAGTCTATACAGTGATCCAAAGTTCATATTTATAAGTAATCAACTTTAATTGCATGATTTACAACAGTTGAGGGTTTTTGCTCTCTATTTTCAAGTTTTATAGAAAGTGTGTGTGTGTGTGTGTGTGAGTGGGGGTAGGGTAAGGAGGAAGAAAGCAAGCAAAGAAGAAACCCCCAGGGACATTTTGCATGTTAAAATCATCCCACCGGAATCGTTTCTTACCCTCTTTTTAATTTTTTTCCTTTGTTAGATGTAAAAATAACGAAAAAAATTCTTTCAAGAAACAGAAACCACAATATATAATACATCAATTTGGCAGCTGCCCCTGTATATTTTTGAAAAAGTCATTTTTCTCTCTACATGTACAAATTATTTTAATACTTGAAGTTTTACGCTCAGACTTACAGAATAGAAAATTTTCTGGAGCACAAAAGTTGACTTGAGGGGAAGAAAGGGAGTTTTTTTTTTTTTTTTTTTTAAACGTTTTTTAAAAGAATGAACATCTTTGTACCCAGAGAAAAAAAATTGGTATTTTAATATATATTTATATATATTTATATATATATAGAATGTAATTTTAAAGTAACATTAACCCCTTTTGTCCTCTGGTTTTAGAAATGTTTTAACTCTTCCATAAAGTGAGGAAAATAGGGAAAAATGTCAACCATCTGCACCAGTAAATAATAACTATTAATATTACATATTTTCATTAATTTAAAAAAAATAATAAAACCTATTGGAGGTGCAAGGCAGGAGCATATTGTTTGGCTTCACAGGCCTCAGCCTCCTCCCAGTGCACACTTGAACCACACACACAAGGGGAAAAAAAGGCTGGTGGTAACCAGCCATAACAAAAATATATTCTTTGTATTCTATCATCCCTCAGGTTCATCTTGCATGTTTGCTTTAAACCACAAACGGCTACTGCACAGTTCTTATATGTTCCAAGGAAAATTGTCTTTTAGGCTATGAAAGATTCAAAAAAATTGTTTTCAGTACAAAAAGTCTTAAGAGAAAATAATCTTTTTGCTCCCAAAATACTACAAGGTGTCTCTAGTGTATGTCTAGTGTACTCTGTGAGAGGTTTGAATTCAAGTCTGAGTTATCGGTGCTGAGTCCCAGGTCCGTGGCGCTTGCACCATGGAGGTTTGCCATGCCTGGATTGCTAGCAAGCTGAGAAAGCATTGAATTCTGGTCCGGGCTGGCAAAATGCCCTTGTTCCATGGGGTTGGCCTGGGCAGCTACCAGTCCAGGATGCGGGGAACTTGTCTGTGGGGAAACGTGGTGTGGAGAAGGCTGAGGCTGCATCCTTGGAGAAGGGCTGGAGTGGGGGGGCTGGGACTGTGGCCGTGGAGAAGGGACAGGCTGCGGAGAGCGCACTTGATTGGAGAGAGAATTAGGGATCTGCTGGCCTTGTAGGTGTGGAGACTGGGCCTGATTTGGGAGCATATGCTGCTGGGGGCTCATGGGGTTGGGCTGAGCAGGAGACCCCATCTGTTGCTGAAGGAGTCGCTGCTGATAGGCCTGTAGACTGGCACCTGCCTCTGCTCCCAAGGCCTGGGGGAGCTGGCCCATCTGTCCCATATTTCCTTGTTGCATCTGTTGCATGTGATGTTGCATCCGCTGCTGCTGCTGTGGTGGGTAGCCAACTCCTTGGGGTTGCTGGAACTGGTTATGGTTAGCCATTCCTGGGCCTATTCCTGGCCCTGCTCCCTGTTGCTGCTGCTGTTGCATCATCTGTTGTCGTCTCAAGATGTCTCGGAATTGTGAAGGCATGGTGTTGTGGTTCATGTTCATCTGCTGAGACTGGGGGCTCATCCCTCCCATGGGCGGCTGGAGTTGCTGCTGGGGTTGCTGCTGGGGCAGGCCAGCCCTCTGGACGCCCGCCTGCATTGGATTCATGTTCTGCATGGCTGGATTGGAGTGGACCCCCTGCTGACCTGGCATGGTAGGTGGCTGCAGCCCTGGCTGCCCCTGGGGCATGCCAGGCTGCCCAGGGATGGGTTGTGGATTAGAGTTGGCATACTTGGCAGCCCGCTGCTTGATGAATGCAGCCAACAGCTGGGGGTTGGCGTGAAGGATACTAAGCACCTGTTGCTGCTGTAGGGGAGAGCTGGGAGACCTGAGAGTCCGCAAAAGGTTTTGTAAGGCTTGTTGAGACACAGTGCCTGGTTTGAGTGGGCTCACACCTACCTGGCCCAATCCTGGTTGTGGAGCCATGTTCAAGGGTTGACCATGCTGGGCCACTGACATCATGGCTGGCCTTGGCATCCCAGACTGTAGTTGCTGGGGCTGAGGCAATCCTCCTTGGCCCCAGGGTGGCTGTTGCTGCATCCCCGTCGGTCCCATCCCTGGCTCCAAATGCCCACTGGGACCTCTGGTCATGGGAGGTGGGTTCATACCCATGGGGGCCATGGGAGTCATCGGGGGCATCTGATGTTGGATTGGCCTTTGAAAAATTTGCACGTGGGCCATCTGGCGCTGCGTCTCTGCTGCTCTCTGAATCTGCATTGCCATTTCCACTGCTGCAGGTGGGGGCCCTGGAAGGGGTGGCTGAGCAGTCTGAGGAGGGGTTGGAGGGGTCACCTGGCCTGCTGCCTTACCCTGGGACACAGGGCCAGCAGCTTGAGTCCTGGGCAAGTAGGGTGGCATACTATTGGGAGGGGTAGGCTGAGGCTGAGAGGTGGGCTGGGGCGTCTGTGGGGTGGTTGGCTGTTGGCCAGTTGGTGTCGTTGGAGTGGCAGGAGTGGGGGAAGGGAGGCCCTGTTGCTGCCCGACCACACCAGTCCGCTGCATGCTGGCCATCCTCCTGCGAAGCATTTGGGCCTGTTGTAGTCGGTGCTGCAGCTGCTGCTGCCGGAGCTTCTGCTTGATGTTTAGGCAGAACGGCACTGGGCATTTGTTCTCCTGGCAGTGCTTGGCATGGTAGCAGCAGAGGGCGATGAGCTGCTTGCAGATGGGGCACCCGCCATTGGTTTTCCGTTTGCAACCCTTGGTATGCTGCACAACCCGCTTCATCTTCTGGCAGGATGGCAGGGAGCAATTGGCATTCCGACACTGGCAAGCATGGACCAGAGACTGGATGCAGCGCTGGATACTCAGGCGGCGAGAATCGCCTGGGCTCTGGGTGGCTGCAGCCTGCTGGTTGTTGCTCTCATCATCTAAGCCAAGACCTAGTTTCTCCATTTTGTGGTCATGGTTTTTAGTGTTATAGCAGGTGATACACAAGTCATAATCCTAGAGAAAAAACAGGAAGTGCAGGTAAACTCTCCAAGATTTAAGTCATTCAAAAGTATTTTGGATACTCTCTGGGCTGGAAAAGCCCCTTTCATAGAACAAAAACCAGCCTCTTCAGCTCTGCCTCGCAAACACAAGGCCAGGCCCCTGCCATCCCACAGGCCTATATACAACACGAGGCTGCATGGCCCCTCAGAACAACCCTGCAGAGCTCACCTCCTTGTTCCCACAACCCAGTGCCTACCTCACAGACAGTACAGTGCCAGCGTGTCTCCACATGGTGCTTGCATTCATTGCAGGTGTAGACAAAGCGGTCCTGGCTCTGCGTGTGCAGCTCCACCAGCATGCACATGGTGGACCACTGGGCTCTTCGGAGTGAAGAGAACTCCAGGTGCTTGTCTCTTGCCAGCGTGAGAAACGCATCCCGACCATCCATCAGATCACAGGGGATGAGAGGGTCAGGATCAACAATGGGAGGCAGGGAGTTGGCAGTAGGGCCAGCAATGAGGCGGATCACAAAGAAGACCTGCAAAACACACAATCTCTTTTTTTGAGACAGGGCCTCGGTCTGTCACCCAGACTGGAGTGCAGTGGTGTGCTCTTGGCTCACTACAACCTCTGCCTCCTGGGCTCAAGCAATTATCCCACCTTGGCTTCCTGAATAGCTGAGACCACAGGCCCACACCACCACGCCTGGCTAATTTCTGCATTTTTTGTAGAGACGAGGTTTTACCATGTTACCCAGGCTAGTCTCAAACTCCTGAGCTCAAGTGATCTGCCTGCTTCAGCCTCCCAGAGTGCTGGGATTACAGGTGTGAGCAGGTAAAGCAGGCTAAGCACCAATGAGACTGGCGAATGCTTAGTTTTTTTTCTTTTTTTTTTTTTTTTGAGACAGTGTCTCTGTCACCCAGGCTGGAGTGCAGTGGCCAGATCTCGGCTCACTGCAAGCTCCGCCTCCCGGGTTTATGCCATTCTCCTGCCTCAGCCTCCCGAGTAGCTGGGACTACAGGCACCTGCCACCTCGCCCGGCTAGTTTTTTTTTTTTTTTTTTTTGTATTTTTTTAGTAGAGACGGGGTTTCACTGTGTTAGCCAGGATGGTCTCGATCTCCTGACTTCGTGATCCGCCCGTCTCGGCCTCCCAAAGTGCTGTGATTACAGGCTTGATCCACCGCGCCCGGCCATGCTGAGTTAGTTTTACCATACTCCTCCTGCTCTCCTTTTCCTGCTTTACCTTTTTGGTCTCTTGAGACTGACTATAAATAGAACTGAAATGCACATCCTGTGATTTTTTCTCCCTTATTCAATAACTCCTTCAGAGTAAGAATGGTCTAGGTCAGGTAGAGCACCACACACAGTGGACATTTTGCCCCAAGGCAGTCTACTTTAAGATGCAATCCATGGTTTAACCTCAAACTAATTACAACAAACCAGACAAATCCAAATATGGAGACAGTATGAAAAACAACTGGCCTGGACTCATGAAGGTCCCCTGTGCAACTTTCCTGTGTAACTTTTCCTACAGGTTTCAAAGGGAGTGGAATGGATAAAAAATCTTAGTCCTTGTAGACAAAGCAATAAAATTCTTGTTCACTGAAGTTTGAAAAGAACTCGTTAACAACCATCAATTCTCATAACCATTAGTGTGAAAGGTATAAAAAGCTGGTATTATTATGTATTTGACATTAATTAGTATATAACTATAAATGCCTATTAAAGTAACAAAATGTAAAACATCACCTTAAGAAATTAGGAACTTGTGAGAAACTGCTGTATTGATAACAGATTATTCAACATCTGTGCACACTGGCAGCCACACTCATAGTGTCTCTGGCCAGCAATGTTCGCTGCTTCTGCCACCTTACAACCAGGCCAATACCTACATTTACAACCTAAATTGAATGTGTCCACAATTTAAGTCAAACCTATTACAATATATTCTAAGGGCTTTTCCCAACTGCCTAGGATTCTGTGGCATTACTTACTGCTTGAAATAGCTAGTAACTATTAATTGTTAATAATCATTACCTAAGTGAGGCAACCTCCAAAGTGCTGGGATTACAGGCATGAGCCACCATGCCCAGCGAACAGTGATTTTATTCATTTTTTTTCTTTTTGGAGATGGAGTTTCGCTCTCGTTGCCCAGGCTGGAGTGCAATGGCACGATCTCGGCTCACTGCAACCTCCGCCTCCTGGGTTCAAGCAATTCTCCTGCCTCTGCCTCCCGAGTAGCTGGGATTACTGGTGCCTGTCACCACACCTGGCTAATTTTTGTATTTTTAGTAGAGACAGGGTTTCACCACGTTGGTCAGGCTGGTCTTGAACTCGTGACCTCAGGTGATCCACCCCGCCTGGCCAGAAATCTTGCTGTTTTTCCCCAACTGCGTGGGTAGCTGCATCTTACCTCTTTATGCTTCTCCATGGTGGCATATAGTTTCTGTGAGAGGTCGTTAGATACATTGGGCATCCCAGGTTTCTTCTTGTTGCCCCTACTTAGGCTGCTCTTATTTTTGCTGGTTTTCTTATTATTCTTCTTTTTAGCATTTTTACTGTCTCCCTTGGTCACCTGCAGAGTAGCACAAAGGAGACAAGAAAATAAGGTTTTTGTTAAGTAATCTGGGAATAACACTATTGAATATCTCCATTCTTTGAAACTAGGTATCATAATCTTATGCTTGTATCTTATTTTACTAGCTGTTCTCTTCACTTATTCCTTCTCCTTTGTTATTTGAACTAATTTTCTCCCAGTGATCCTTCATTAAGGCAATGGCAGCCCTTTAGCTTTCTGCCTAGAAGAGGCCACAGAATGTACAGACCCTATAGATTGAATGTATCCCAGATTGGAGTTAGGGAACAAGGAAGGGTTGGCACTTTGGGGTAGTGAAGAGTGTATCAAAATGGGGAGCCAGAAGACCTTGGTTTTATCTCCTTCCACCCACATTCTAAAATGTATGAGCCCACAAATACTAAATGATAAGGCTGTAAGAGTTTGTTAACAAACTATTTAAGGGAGCCTTTTGTAAGTTAAATTCAATGGAGGTAATTCTAGATATGCTATAGGGAAGTAACTGGTGAGGTTACTAAGCCGTAATAACAGGTAAATTCTGGCTCAGGCCTGTTTTGCATAGCTAAGAATGGTTTTTACATTTAAAAAGAGCGTGTGTGGTTTTAGAAGAGAGAAAATATGCCAGAGATATGTGACACACAAGGCCTATAATATTAATAACCTAGTCCTTCACATAAGTTATCAATTTTTCAGGATTTCCTTCAGTTTCTTTTATCATTTCACATTACTCATAGTCTGAGATACCATTTTAAAATGGGGTCTGATGTTTTGAAAGTTTAATACCACTGAAACGGAACCCTAGTAACCTTTCTAAGCCAACATTTCTTGCCCAACTTAAAGAGCTCTTTCACACCTGAGAGGTTTAAAACCCAATTGAAAGTTTAGGCCGGGCGCGGTGGCTCACGCCTGTAATCCCAGCACTTTGGGAGGCCGAGGTGGGCGGATCACAAGGTCAGGAGATCGAGACCATGGTGAAACCCCGTCTCTACTAAAAATAGAAAAAATTAGCCGGGCACAGTGGCGGGCGCCTGTAGTCCCAGCTAATAGGGAGGCTGAGGCCGGAGAATGGCGTGAACCCGGGAGTCGGAGCTTGCAGTGAGCCGAGATTGTGCCACTGCACTCTAGCCTGGGTGACAGAGCGAGACCCCGTCTCAAAAAAAAAAAAAAAAAAAAAAAAAAGAAAGTTTAAATGCACTTTTGGATTAAATATTATAGAAGTTTCAAAGGAAACTCAATGCCCTTACATCTGTGCTTTCATTGCTGGTGTTTTCTTCTCGTTTTCTCTCTTCTTCCTCCTGTTCCAGTTCCTTAATGCTTTCTTCCAGAACATTGGGCCAGAAATCACCCTCGAAGTAAGGCAATTCCTTTGCACTTGTTAATCTATCTTCAGTAGCTTGTTTAAAAATATCCTGTGAAAACAAGCATGTACAAATAGGAATTCCTATGTTCTTTTAAAGCATTGATTATAAAGAATCATGGCTGACAAGAAACATGAAAGCTTAAAATGTCTTGAAAGCTGGCAGAGACTATATACCTAAGCCATAAACCAGGGAGCTATTTAGAAAAACAGTGAAAAGGCCTGGCCTAAAGTCAGTATTTCTGGTTTTCTATTTCTTCTACCCACAAAAGCAGGGAGCTTATCTGCCTTTATATAATCAAGTGGCAATTATTCTGCAAGGATCGATGTCAGGGTGGTAGCACCATCATGCAAGCCATGGCCCTTACCACAGAGTATGTGGTGTGAAGCATGCCCTCCTCACACCCATCTTTGGAATTTCAGCAGCTTTTATTGATAGCTTTGTTCAAAATGCCCAAAACTACAAATACTGGAAACCGTATCTGCTGCAGAATGATTCGCTGGGCAGCTTAGGAAAACTTCTTTATTTAGTTGAACTACGAAATTGAGGAAGACAAGTCTGTATCGTGAGACAGCCTATATTCATGAATGTTTAAAATAATAGTAAGTAAGAATATATTTTTGGCCAGGTGCAGTAGCTCACACCTGTAATCCCAGCACTTTGGGAGGCTGAGGCGCGTAGATCACCAGAGGTTGGGAGTTCGAGACCAGCCTGACCAACATGGAGAAACCCCATCTCCACTAAAAATACAAATTAGCCCAGTGTAGTGGTGCATGCCTGTAATTCCAGCTACTCGGGAGGCTGAGGTAGGACAATCGCTTGAACCTGGGAAATAAGGGGTTGCAGTGAGCCTAGATTGTACCATTGCACTCCAGCCTGAGCAACAAGAGTGAAACTGTCCAAAAACAAAAAACAAAAAACAAAAACCTTTTTTTGGCTGGGTGAGGTGGCTCATGCCTGTAATCCCAGCACTTTGGGAGGCTGAGATGGGTGGATCACTTGAGCTCAGGAGTTTGAGACCAGCCTGGGCAACATAGTGAAATCCTGTCTCTACAAAAAATATACAAAAATTAGCCAGGTATGGTGGTGTGCACCTGTAGTCCCAGCAACTCAGGAAGCTGAGGTGGGAGGATGGCTTGAGCCTGGGAGGCACAGGTTGCAGTGAGCAGATATCATGCCACTGTACCCTAGCCTGGGTGACAGAGAGTGACCCTGTCTGAAAACAAAACATCCCCACCCCTAAAACCCTAACCAACCCAAACCAAACAAACAAAAAAACAAAACAAAAAGATATATTTTAAGGCCAGGCACAGTGGCTCATGCCTGTAATCCCAGCACTTTGGACTGCTTGAGGCCAAAAGTTCAAGTCCATCCTGGGCAGCATGGCGATACCCCAACTCTACCCCCTCTAAAAAAAAAAAATAAATAAAATTTTGGTTCCATGTTTAAAACAGGGATCTCTTGATCTTCTTGATCTACCACTCTTCAAAACCTGTTTTTTCTTACATTAGAAAATTTTGAATATACAAAATAAAAGCAATCAAATTAGCATTTTTAGGAATTACATGCAAGAGGTAGAACAAATAAGACTTTTGTTTAAAAAAAAAAAAGTTAAATGACAGAATACAGAGCAGCAACATTAGTGTATTTCCAGATCTACTGTCAGCACCTGGCCCCCATGTCCCAACTGACCTTGTAGTCATGGACAATACGCTCTGATACAGCCTTGTCAAGCATTTTTTTGTACCATTCCTGCAGTCGCTTGGGCTTGGGTATCTTCTGGTCAGGAGGATGGCAATGGAAGATATAATCATCTCCCTCACTTGGTGGACATGCCCAAATATGCCCTGTTGTGTAACTAGCAATACAAAGAGAACATTAAGGAAAAAAGATCATCTATTCTAGAAGGCTACACTTTAAAACCACAAGGTGGAGTTGATATAGATACCAATAATTTTTCCCAAGATAACACAGTGTATAACCCAGCATGAGATTAACATTGTGAGACCAAAATTAGGCATAACTCACAGTAATTTAAACAATGGATCTCATACTGCCTCTACTTATTTTTGGAGGCCATGGCGGGATGTTGTGAATCTCAGCCAGAAAGCAGATGACTTAGCCCTGGATCCAAAAACCCTAAGTTTGCATGTTAAGACCAAATGAAGATTACGTTGTGAAGGAAAATTGACCCGTTTAACAAGAGAGCTAAATTAAAAGGCACACTATTCAGAGAAACAGTCTTCAAGATGAGGGAATGAATGTTTCCAATGACATACATACTCTAAAGGTAAGAAGTATTTCCAGAGCTGTTTCTGGTCTTGATACCCAGGTTATAAAAGGATCAAATGCAGTTAAAATTCTGCCCTCAAATGAGAGGCACAAATCAAACTTCAAAGCAAACTGGACCCAATAGCTCAGCTGAACAAAACAAAACTGATGTTGGATAGGTGATAGAGTCAACATATCCATTTCTCTCCTACTGACAACATTAACTTCAAAGGGGCTCTAACAAAGTTGAGAGACTTGTTAGGTAAGAACTAAAATGAGGAAAAAAAGGCAAAGAGTTACATATTTGCAAATTTAACCTGTATCTCACCAGAATGTCCTAATAAAAAAAAATTTTATCAAAATATGCTTACCCTAATTTCTTGACATATTCTAAATATCCAATCAGGATTTCATGATAGACTGCAGTCCTCAAGCATTTAGGACGGAAGAAATGAACACTATCGAGGTAAGATATGTATACTCTCCTATACAAAATGAAGAGAAAAAAAGAAAAATCAAATCTACTGAGTTATTTATTCCATGTGCCTAATAACTCTCTCTCTCTCTCCCAGGCTCTTTGCTCACATCGTTATTTATGAAACTCATCACAGGCAGGTGGGCGACTCCACTGTGAACCCTTCAGGAAAGTTCAGCGAGCCTGTGGTTTCCTTCTATTTGAAGTAACTAGCAGTGCCTGGCACATACACATCCATCAGTATTTGGTGATTCCTATATATTATCCAGATTTAAGCTCATTTTCTGAAGAGTAGTACGTTTGTTTCCAAATTCCCATTTCAGGTTGCTATTCATATCCTTTATTATTATGGCCACAGAAGAGCAGAATCAAGCAGTTATTTTGTTTGGGGGTTTGCTTTTTAATCTGTTTCACTTTACAATTATTATATACTTGAGATTTTGCATTTCCAAACCAAGCACACTCAACATTTTCTTGCCTGTTATACTCTTCCGCCTATTATAATTTGGAACTCCCACACAAATCCGGAGCTAGCCACTGTGAGCCAGTCATACCTCTGGTTGGGTGGAGGGCAGTCAGAGCCATACTCTTGAACATGCATGCCAAAGAAGCACAGGTCAACGCCATCAATTTCTTCAAAGGCAAAGAGGGCTTTGGTTCGGTATGGAAAGGATTCTGCCATCTCTCCACTGTCCACAAACCTATACAATTGAAATAGTGGGAGGACCACAACATAAATTCATTCAGATTGCAATCACCAATGGTAACCACGTATGAGCAATTTTGGATCCACAAGAGAAGAAAAGTGAAATGACTAGATACCTTGCTTTCATGCCTGGTTTTACTTCCACGGTTTTGTCAGAAGCATGAACTACTCTAACAGTGACCTCTCCTGACTCAGGGTGATTCTGTCGCCTCAGAAAGTCATTCACACGATTCTCTAGAAAGGTGCCAAGTCTGGTAGATGGCAACCCTAGGAATGTAGAAGTTAAAAGTTACTGAGGTGCAGATTTACTATTGTTAGTCTTAAGGTTCAACCTTAAATCTCATTTGTACTTTTTTCAATACAAACAGGGTAACTTGGTGAAATTTTAAAAAATCACAGCATATTTAAGTATTCACTACTTTGCAGATTTGCATGTCGTATTAGTGCAGGGAACATGCTAATCTTCTCTGTATCATTCTAATTTTAATATATGTGCTGTTAAAGCAGACACAGTACTCAATAATTTCTAAATGTCATTTTCCCCAACTTTTCATTTTGAAAAATTTCCAATTTTGGAAGAGTTTATAAAAATACAGAACAGGGGCTGGTTGCAGTGGCTCACACCTGTAATCCCAGCACTTTGAGGGCTGAGGCGGGCAGATCACCTGAGGTCAGAAGTTCGAGACCAGCCTGGCCAGCATGCTGAAACCCTGTCTCTACTAAAAATACAAGAATTAGCCGGGCATGGTGGCACACGCCTGTAATCCCAGCTACTCAGGAGGCTGAGGCAGGAGAATCGCTGGAACCCGGGAGGCGGAGGTTGCGGTGAGCCGAGATTGTGCCACTATGGGTGTCAGAACGAGACTCTGTCTCAAAAAAAAAAAAAAAAACCCAAAAAACAAAAACAAACAGAACAATGGCCAGGAGACAAGGCTCACACCTATAATCCTAATCCCTGCACTTTGGGAGGCTGAGGTGGGAGGATTGCTTGAATCCAGGAGTTCAAGATCAGCCTGGACAACACAGTGAAACCTTGTTTCCAAAAAACAAAAACAAAATGCAACCAACGGCCGGGCGCGGTGGCTCAAGCCTGTAATCCCAGCACTTTGGGAGGCTGAGACAGGTGGATCACGAGGTCAGGAGATCGAGACCATCCTGGCGAACACCGTGAAACCCCGTCTCTACTAAAAAATACAAAAAACTAGCCGGGCGAGGTGGCGGGCGCCTGTAGTCCCAGCTACTCGGGAGGCTGAGGCAGGAGAATGGCGTAAACCCGGGAGGCGGAGCTTGCAGTGAGCTGAGATCCGGCCACTGCACTCCAGCCCGGGCTACAGAGCGAGACTCCGTCTCAAAAAAAAAAAAAAATGCAACCAACCATATATATATATCTATATAAATATCTATATATATATATAAAAAATATAATGAACATCTCTATGTACTTCACCTAGATTGCAGTACTATTTTAAAGTAACAAAGACTGGGCATTTTGAGAAACCTTACAAGAATCAAAGTAATCTGTAGATCAGTAAAACACACCAAAACTAAATCAAATGCTACATTTAGATTATTAGTGTTAATTACTTATATGATAAAATTTTTGACATCCTCCTGGCACAACAGAAAAGAATCACATACGGCCAAAAGGCAGCCCATATAAATGGTGTGAACTGAGGTGCTGGGTATGGTGGCTCACACCTATAATCCCAGTACTTTGGGAGACCAAGGTGGGTGGATCACCTGTGATCAGGAGTTTGAGATCAGCCTGGCCAACATGGCAAAACCCCATCTCTACTAAAAATACAAAAATTAGCTGGGTGTGGAGGCACATGCCTGTAGTCCCAGCTATACTGGAGGCTGAGACAGAAGAATCACATGAACCTGGGAGGTGGAGGTTGCAGTAAGTTGAGATCGTGCCACTGCACTGCAGCCTGGGTGACAGAGCGAGACTCTCAAAAAAAAAAAAAAAAAAAACACAAAAACAAAAAAACAAACAGAGGGACGGCAATTCTGGCCAATCATTTCCACGCCTTATTCCTCCTTTATGAAATGCCTCAAATAGGGAAAAATATAAGAACAGGAAAAACACATATCTTGTGCATTCTACAAATCCGTTCCTTGGAAATTTTTCTTTGGTCTAATAAATTTCACACCAAAAAGCATATTACAGATCAACTCATAAGGAGATTATAGAATTATTTTATTTTTACTCTGATTACTACTGTGATTAAAAACAAAGTAATTCACTTTGAATGGTTTCTTATCTAGGCTTCAGGTAAGTTTTGCCAAAATTTACCTTTAAGAATAAAACTTACTTTTAGCAGAAAACTTATTTTCTTTCCTAGTTCGTGCACTTTTCTTTAAACAGCCATCACAGACGAATCTAAATGTAAACCAAAACTTTGCTTACACAACTTAAAGAAACCATTAAATTTATATTAACAAAAAGTTAAAATTCAAATCTAGCGGAAGTATTTCTAAACTTCTAGTGAAGAGATAATAAAACTAATATACAAAGAGCTTTTAGAAACCAGTAAGAACAAAAAAGGTAACTGAAAAACAAGCAACAGACATGAAGGGCATATAAATTGGCTTACACATGAAAAGATGATCAAGGATCACAAATCAAGGTAGGATTTTTTTCCCCAACCACACTGGCAAAACCTAAGTGGTGACATTCCCTATATGCTACTAGTTGGAATGTACATTTTGAGAGTAGAACCAATAGTTTCAGTTACTGCAGATGCACATGATATGTGTCGCTAAGTAGAGTTTCTTGTATAAACTTGTTCACCAACCAAGTAAATAAATGGATTATAGTATATTACAGAATACTATGCATCCATTAAAAATGCAACAGATATACATAAGTGTCTATGACCAGCTGGGTGTGGTGCCTCATGCCTGTAATCCCAGTACTTTGGGAGGCCGAGGTGAGTGGATCATTTGAGGCCAGGAGTTGACCACCCCGACAACATAATGAAAACCTGTCTCTAATAAAAATACAAGAATTAGTCGAGCATGGTGGTACGTGCCTGTAATCCCAGCTACTTGGGAGGCTGAAGCAGAAGAATTGCTTGAACCCAGGAGGCGGAGGTTGCAGTGAGCTGAGATCGCACCACTGCACTCCAGCCTGGGCCATGAAAGTGATACTCAAAAAAAAAAAAAAAAAAAAAAAAAAAAAAAGTCTATGACCTATAACAAGATACAAAAATTAAATACACATAAATCAAGAAAATGTGCTGGGCGCAGTGGCTCATGCTTGTAATCTCAGCACTTTGGGAGGCCAAGACAGGCAGATCACCTGAGGTCAGGAGTTCAAGACCAGCCTGACCAACATGGAGAAACCTCGTCTCTACTAAAAATACAAAATTAGCTGGGTCAGGCGTGGTGGCACATGCCTGTAATCCCAGGTACTAGGGAGGTTGAGGCAGGAGAACTGCTTGAACCTGGGAGGCGGAGGTTGTGGTGAGCCCAGATTGCACCATTGCACTCCAGCCTGGGCAACAAGAGTGAAACTCCATCTCAAAAAAAGAAAAGAAAATGTATGATTCTATGTACAAAAGAGTGTTATTCCTGTGGCGAGGAATCTGGGTGGGAAGAAAGAAGACTGTCACTTTTTACTTCATAAATTGTCATACTATTCAAATTTTATAATGAACATAAATTACTTTTAAGAAAAAGGAAGCTTAACACAGTAATAACAGATTATTTTCATTCAGCTGACTGATCCTAAATTGGAAGAACCACGAGAAGTCTCTTAATCATTCTTACAAAGTCTGTAAGGAAAGCACTAAAAACGCACACTTAAAAGACAAGTCACGCTGAAGATAAAGTATCCACTAAACCATCACCTATTTTCCTTAGTGTTATTTTCTATGTGAAAATAACAGTGAAAAAAAGAAAAGTGAAATTTGTCAATTAGCCTGCCCTTTCTTGTAACCTCCAAATCAGGAACAACGATCAGTCCAAGAACAGAGCAGAAGACATCGAAATCCCATCCTAATGAGAGGCACTGGATGTCCCATATACCCACTTCCTTTGGAACATGGCTGGGATTAGTTCCTCTTGTACAGAGCGATAGCCCCTCCCTTTTACTAGGCAATTACACTATGACTACAGCCTTATAACTTGCTGTCCCTGCCCTAACCAAAAGGTGACACTTACCAGGGCCAGACCACTTGGTATGCCATTAGCAGCATGATCCTAGTTTCTAGATGCCTGAATAAAAGCATTTACTTTTTGCTTCGAGACAGAGTCTCACTCTGTCACCCAGGCTGGAATGCAGTGGCGTGATCTTAGCTCACTGCAATCTCCCACTCCCAGGTTCAAGTGATTCTCTTGCCTCTGCCTCCCTCCTCCTGAGTAGCTGGATTACAGGCGTGCACCACCACGCCAAGCTAATTTTTCTATTTTCAGTAGAGACGAGGTTCTGCCATATTGGTCAGGCTGGTCTGGAACCCCTGACCTCAGGTGATCCACCCACCTCAGCCTCCCAAAGTGCTGGGATTACAGGCGTAAGCCAGCTTGCCTGGCCAAAAGCATTTACTTTGGATGTGTAATAACTACAATATAATTTTAAAAATCCAGCAGAATATATTTATATGGCTAAAAAGAATGCATAAAAATAAGATAAAAATCTATTTTTGGATACTAGGTTACTTAATTTTAAAAAAGTGAACTGTTAATTATCGAGGCCAAAGAAAACAATTTAAAGATAGTGACTTTGAAGATATAATACAGTCATTGCATAGAATAAAAAAACTTGTTAATATTCATGATAACGAAAAATTCCAGAGAAAGTAACAATGTAAGCCTTACCCAGCGGGCCAGATGATCTCATGGTGAAGGACACAGATCTGATGCATCTTTCTTCCGCACTCTGTACATTCAACAAACCTGGAAGAGCAGAGCCAGTTCCAACATTAACCCCAAACCTTAACCAAATGAAAACTTCCAGTATTTCCCATGACTTCTGACAAAGACAGCCAAGGTCATGACCAAATAACCAAAATAGTTTAAATAAAGTTTCTGTTTCTTTAGAGATATGGTCTCTGTTGCACAGGCTGCAGTGGGTGGCATGATCACAGCTCACTGTAACCTTGAACTCCTGGGCTCAAGCCACTTTCCTGCCTTGGCCTCTCAGCTACCTGGCTAGGATAGGCACACACACATGCCTGGCTAATTGTTTTTTTTTAGATAGAATCTATCTCTGTCACCCAGGCTGGAGTGCAGTGGATCTCGGCTCACTTCAACCCCTGCCTCCCAGGATCCAGCGATTCTCCTGCCTCAGCCCCCCCGAGTAGCTGGGATTACAGGCACGCACCACCACGCACAGCTAATTTATGTATTTTTAGTAGAGACAGGGTTTTGCCATGTTGGCCAGGCTGGTCTCGAACTCCTGACCTCGGGTGATCTGCCTGCCTTGGCCTCCCAAAGTGCTGGGATTACAGATGGGGGCCACCGTGCGCAGCCAAGAGATTACTGGTGCTGAAAATTCCAAATAAATCAAAATACCATCCCATCCATTTTAGGAACATCTAGAAAACACACATTTCAGTCCTCCATGCTCTAAAAGGCCTCACTGCAAACTAGAAGTTTAGATCTTTAATGTTTCGCATTCAACATCAAGAACATTAAAATTAACATTAAGAAATAATCTTCCTTAGTACTTCAATGTTTTCCATAGTTTTACTATCCATTAGATGTATGTTATGTAGATTTAGCCCAAGAATATAGGATCATCTGATTGGTCATGCAAACCAAGAGAATAAAAGGGAAAAAGAAAAGTCAAAGCGTACTGACTATTCAAGGGGATCGTACTTACAGTTCAGGATCCAGTGTGTCATTTTTTCTTTTGGAAAATTGTTCTTTATTTATTGTACTAAGGAGAGAAAAGGGACACAATGAGAAAAAGTGATAGAGATGAGCAATCTGACTGTATTCTAACCAAAGTAACAAACTTCACAGTATAAACAGATTCAGGTTTTTTAAGAATACATATTTAAATAGCTGCATTCCTGGCTCACACAAAATGCATGTTTATGTAAAGGAATGTTCTATAGGACTTCATAGTAAATAAATTTCCTCTTATCAGAAATTGAGAACCCAGGAAGAACTAGAAATACGATTCCTTCTTTTCCTTTTAAAATCTTGTCTATTACTACCCTTGGTATTAGGTATTTGTATCTTTTTACAGTTTAATGTTCCTAGACTGAATTACAAAAGATGGTGTGTATACTGGGAAGTAAATCACTACTTAAATAAAAAGTCTTTTTTCACAAACAACTTTTTACATCAATATAAAATTTCAACATTAAGAATGCATGTTTTGGGGTAATTTTGAAGTACAAAAATCCCATATTTAACATTTTAAAATTTCACATGGCTTCCCATCCTGAAACCCAGCATTAACACACCGCTCATAGCCTCACTACATACAAAAGCTAACAGTCTTACCATTCTCCAACTAGAATTCACATTAGGGGGCCCAACTTGGACTTCCGTTATACTTCCTTACAAAAATGAGGACATGTCCACACTGAAAACTGTGTCTTATACTAGTTATGGTCTAGAGATTCATTCGTCTCTGTTAATAGCCTGTCTTGCTACTCCAAGTGCAATCTGAAGACCAGCAGCACTGGAACAATCTGGGAGTTAGAAACAGACACTTGGGTCCACTATAGGCCTGCAGAATTGGGAAGGGTCTTGTTCCTACACTTTTCAAAGTTAGAGATGTACTGCCTTAAGGTTTAGAGTATTTGGTAAGTCACCTGAGAGAGTTCAATGGCAAGGCTTACATCTCTTCTGGCATCAAGGAAACTTACCCTAGAGCTAACCTTCCTGGCTTAACCAAGTGTCAAAATGTTTCAAGGATCAAAGGCTCCTAGTAACTACTCTCCTAGCTAGCACCCAGACACTGCTATCATTACAACCCAATTTAGAAAAATTAACCAGCTTTTCTCAGAAGCCCCATTTTTACTAGGAACAAGACAATTCCATATGTTTGTGCAATGTCCTAAACAGAAGAAAGAACCTGCAATAATATTAAATTTACACTAAACAATTTTTCCTTCTTAAATAGTCCCAGTATGAATTCTAAAACTATTAGACTATCTGTTTGAAATTTTTTTCTTGGCCATTTACTAAGTGGTAAGAGCTTGTGAGATTGCAAAGCACAAGCAAATCTCTTAAACCCCTGCATGCTGTTAAAGTCTATTATTCACTATAACAGTGACTTGGATCTTCTGTTAACCTACAAGAGAAGGGCATAAGGTGGTTATCAGTTCAATTACCCTCAAACTCAGAACAGTTAATAATGATATTTTCTTGTACTAACCTTCCAATTTTTCGAAGATAAGCTGATTGCTTCCTATACAGAACACTTTTACTAGAACTAAGATGACTGCCTACCGCTGACATATTCCCTAGTTCAGTGATGTCTCATAAAGCTTTATACTATGATGGATATGTTCTCTATCTGTGTTGACCAATATGGCAGCCACCAGACACAGCTATAGCTACTGAACACTTGAAATGTGAGTAGTCCATGTGATAAACAATTTTTATTTAAATTAATTTGCATTTAAATAGCAACATGTGGCTAATGGCTACCATATTCAACAGCATAGCTTAAGTTCATTTAGAAATAAGCCTATGCATAATCACCAGACAACAAACTAATTAGCACTTTTCAAAATAATGCAGTTACTTACGTTTGAGGCTGGGAAGGGTCATCCCCCAAAGAAACGCTCTCCCCTTGGATCTCATTGAAACACTTCTCACAGAAATGATACCTGTCGGCAAGAAGGCCATACTGGGGTGAACTGTTCCGTTCACACAACACAGCCCAAGCCAAGCAACGAAGCCACCAATCACAGCAGGCCAAGGAGGGGGACGGGAGCAGAGAGCAGGTCATCAACGGCGACAAGGACATTCAATGATGCAGATATATGGGCCCCACAGTTTGGGTTTTTTTTTTTTGTTTTGTTTTGTTTTTTGTTTTTTTTTTTTTTTTGCAATCAAAGCCAAGTGCAGACAACGACAAGCATGAGGGAGAAAAAAAAAACACAAAACAAACGAAGAAATGAGGGATTGCAAGACAACAAAAAACATAAAAGCAAGACAGAACAACACAAAGCAGAAAGCCAAGGCAAAGCACAGATTAGCATTAAATATCTCAAATGGGATCACAAGTAGCAAATGATTACTGCAAATAAAAGCAAAAGTTTCAATTACACAGACCCATATCCTTTCATTTCAGCAATTAACGCTATGTGATGTAAATAATCAAAAGGAGGAAGAAGGATAAATATACCAGGGAGAGAATAACTGCTACTCATTACCTAAGTATAGGCATCACACCTCTTCCCACTTACAAAACAAAAAACCATAGCCCCTGCCCCCGACCCCAAAAGCCCACTATAGATACAACTGCAGAAAACAATAATCTAAAACAACCATTGCCAGGCACAGTGGCTCATGCCTGTAATCCTAGCACTTTGGAAGGCCGAGAGGGTGGATGACCTGAGGTCAGGAGTTCGAGACCAGCCTGGCCAACATGGTGAAACCCTGTCTCTACTAAAAATACAAAAATTAGCCAGGCATGGTGGCACACATCTGTAATCCCAACTATTTGGAAGGCTGAGGCAGAAGAATCACTTGAACCCGGGAGGCGGAGGTTACAGTGAGCTGAGACTGCGCCACTGCACTCCAGCCTGGGTGACAGAGTGAGACCCTGTCTCAATAAACAAAGAAAAAAAATTTTTTACTGAAAAGCCTGCACAAGTAGTTAAATACTGACTACAGCCATCAAGTGACACATTTCAAAAGGAAGTGATGTGTGCAGGTACCTGATTAAAGATGGCTTGGTGCAAAGATAAACACTTTAGACTACTGTTGTAGTAAACATGAGAAAAGTTTCCTGTCAAGTTACTTGCTTTTTTAAACATAAGATACTTATAAACAACTTGAGTCCCACCTTTTCTAGGTTTCAAATGAATAAAAAGCTAGATTTTTACTCACTGCAAAATCAAAGCATTAGAAGCACACCTAACTTTTTGTAAATAAAAGAAAAAGTTTAAGTGACTTTTCAAAGCTAGAAATGCATCTGCAGCACACAAGTTCAGCAAAAATGAACACCATGGATTTGGTATTAACAAATAAAGGGTAGGCTGGGCACGGTGGCTCACGCCTGTAATCCTAGCACTTTGGGAGGCCGAGGCGGGTGGATCACGAGGTCAGGAGATCGAGACCATCCTGGCTAACATGGTAAAACCCCGTCTCGACTAAAAAGACAAAAAAAAAAAAAAAAAAAAATTAGCCGAGTGTAGTGGCGGGTGCCTGTAGTCCCAGCTACCCATGAGGCTGAGACAGGAGAATGGCGTCAACCCGGGAGGCAGAGCTTGCAGTGAGCCAAGATAGTGCCACTGCACTCCATCCTGGGTGACAGAGCAAGACTCCGTCTCAAAACAAAAACAAACAAAAAAAACCAAATAAAGGGTATTAATACCATCCTGCCTTATTATTGTATCAGAGCCCCAAATAAATACCCAATGCAAGCTGTATTTGTAGGTGATCACTGATAAAAGCAGACAAATTGTGGTTAAGATAGATTAGTGAATGCGATTTATGTAATTACAGCCATTGATTGGGCAGGAGAAAATTAGGGAGGTGCCTCGTTTATTAGACTCAAATCATCCTCTGTCACATACAAGGCTGTATTGGGAAAAGTAAGGTACAAACCTATGTGAGGTTTTCCTTTTAATTTGCTTAATGAGGCAAAGAAAAGACTCCAGAATCCTGTTTTCATGTATTCTAAGAACAACTACTTAGGGATAGGCCTCATATAAAAAGGAAACATTTCCAAAAAGCTGTCTAGCGAGTTTCAAAGTTTAAGAATCTTCTCAGTTTTGCCTCAGGCTGTGGTGATCAATAAAAACACAGTAGAAAGAGAAGTGGGGCCTGGCATATAGGCCCATCTATGCCAACAAAGTTGCTTAACTTCTCAAGGTTTTGGGAGGAACCCCGGTAACTGATGCAAGGCTCCTTTGATAGAAAATTTTATAATTCTGCAAACAAAGGCAGAAGGCAAAAAACAGAACTTGTGCTATACAGCTGTCTTCAAGCAAAATACACATGAACCATGACTGTATGTGTGCTGGCCCATCCGCATGCACTCCCTGGACAAGTGGACACATGGACCATAGCCCACACCTGGCCAAGCTTACCTGTTCTGGTAACTGTAATAAGTGGCATCACGAGGTATTGTGCACAACTGTTTGCCGTAGCAACACAGTGTCTGTGGAGAGAACTCCAACTGCAAAAGAAACCATTTGTTAAAATGCACAGAGGCCTTAAGGACAAGCTAGAACAGTAAGAATGGCAAATTAGAAACAAAAGTCAGTGGTGTCTTAGTTCTCATTTATGTTAATTATAATGGGCTAATTCAGTTCTTGAAACTCATTCTTGGTTTACTACTACATTATTTCAAAACACTGAGGTAAGCTTAGCAGTCATATCCTTCCATCACTTTACCAAAGAACCCAACAGGAATATGTGGGCAGGGTAGCACATGCCTGCAGTGCTCAGGAAGCTGAGGTGGGAAGACTGCGTGAGCCCTAGAGTTCCAGACCAGCTTAGGTAACACAGCAAGACCACAGTCTTATTTTAAAAACAAAAAACCAATAATGTGAATTAGTATGTACAGGAAAGTCAGCACATGCTGAGGAATCTGCACCCATAGGTGAATATAAGAACGCCCCTACTCCAGATGAGCTCACAGTCTGTTGATTATTTAATTGATCAACTTTTCCATACAATTGCCACTTCTGAAAAAATGCCTTTAAAGAAAGTCCTTTTTTTTTTTTTTTTTTTTTTTTTGAGACGGAGTCTCGCTCTGTCGCCCAGGCTGGAGTGCAGTGGCGCAATCTCGGCTCACTGCAAGCTCCGCCTCCCGGGTTTACGCCATTCTCCTGCCTCAGCCTCCCGAGTAGCTGGGACTATAGGCGCCCGCCACCTCGCCCGGCTAGTTTTTTGTATTTTTTTTTTTTGTTTGTTTTTTGAGACGGAGTCTCGCTCTGTCGCCCAGGCTGGAGTGCAGTGGCGCGATCTCGGCTCACTGCAAGCTCCGCCTTCTGGGTTTACGCCATTCTCCTGCCTCAGCCTCCTGAGTAGCTGGGACTACAGGCGCCCGCCACCGCGCCCGGCTAATTTTTTGTATTTTTAGTAGAGACGTGGTTTCACCGTGGTCTCGATCTCCTGACCTTGTGATCTGCCCGCCTCGGCCTCCCAAAGTGCTGGGATTACAGGCGTGAGCCAGCGCGCCCGGCCTAGTTTTTTGTATTTTTTAGTGGAGACGGGGTTTCACCATGTTAGCCCATGTTAGGATGGTCTCGATCTCCTGACCTTGTGATCCGCCCGTCTCGGCCTCCCAAAGTGCTGGGATTATAGGCTTGAGCCACAGCGCCCAGCCCAGAAAGTCCATTTCATATTAAGAGACATTACTACTGTGGCACACATTAAGAGACTGTGTCGGCTGGGAGAGGTGGCTCATGCCTGTAATTCCAGCACTTTGGGAGGCGGAGGCAGGAGGACTGCTTGAGCCCAGGAGTTCAAGACCAGCCTGAGCAACATAAGACCCTGTTTCTATAAAACAAATTTAATAAAAAAACCAGGCATGGTGGCGTACAGCTGTAGTCCCAGCTGCTCAGGAGGCTGAGGCAGGAGAATTGCTTGAGCCCAGGAGGTTGAGGCTGCAGTGAGCTATGACCTCACCACTGCACTCCAGCCTGGGAGAGTAAAACCCTGTCAAAAAGAAAAAAGAAAAAGGGGGAGGAAAAAAAAAAAAAAAAAAGCCATGTCAAAGCCAGAAGCAGGATATTCTCTTACCCCAGACACCACTGTATTATTCTAGGCATCCTAGAAAAGTTAAAGTCAAATCTGAAACACATTTCTTACCTTTCTGCCACAACAGTATCCAAGGCTTTGCATCACTGGGTCAATTTCTTGTTCAAAGACCTCAGAGAGCTTGGAGCAGTATTTGTATACCCGTGATGTTTTCCGGTTATATAACCAGGCATTATTGAACATAAGCCAAATATCATCGACATATTGCCAGGGCTCCTGATACTGTCCAGTGTCTAACTTCCTCTTAATGGTAGAAAGATCCATGGGGCTCTTCACAATATCAAAGTAATCCTAGAAAGACGACAAGTGATATCAAACATTACTCAAGTCTAACTATTTTTACAGGAGATAGAGTATCATCCATTATCATTGCTAATCTTCCAGGCAGTGTTTTAGTTTCTGGCCTGTCTATATTCCCCAAGAGGTGACTGATGTCTATCACTTCTTTAAATCATTAGTCTACAGAGATATTAAACTACTCAAAGGGCAGAGAAACAGAACTACTATGGACTTTCCAGACTTCAGGCTGATAGTCTACTGAAGCAACTTCAGGTACTTTATGAAAGTACATGTGAGATCAGTAAAGTTAAAGACGCTTAAAATTTTAGTACTAGAAGGGGTGTACAATGAGGAAACTAAGTCCACAGAACTTAAAGTGTTCCATCTGAAATGACAGCAAGATACAGGAAAAGAAAATTCCTAAAAGGCTTTTGTCTCTGGAAGTGCTTGACCTTTGAGACAGAGTCTCTGTCAACATGTTGCCCAGGCTAGAGTGCAGTGGCGCAATCCTGGCTCACTGCAACCTCTGCCTCCCAGGTTCGTTCAAACTGTTCTCCTGCCTGAGCCTCCCAAGGGATTACAGGCGTGCACCACCATGCCCAGCTAATTTTTATATTTTTAGTAGAGATAGGCTTACAACAAGTTGGTCAGACTGGTCTTGAACTCCTGACCTCAAGTGATCTGCCTGCCTTGGCCTCCCGAAGTGCTGGGATTAGAGGCATGAGCCACCATGCCCGGCCAAGTAACAGTTTAAAACCACCAAATGAAACCTGCCAGCACCCCAGTATATGGAGGCAACTTTAGAGAAACCCCGTCTCTACTAAAAAAAATTAGCCGGGTGTGGTGGCGCATGTCTGGAATCCCAGCTACTTGGGAGACTGAGAGACAGGAGAATTACTTCAACCTGCTAAGCAGAGGTTGTGTTGAGCTGATATCGTGCCATTGCACTCTAGCCTGGGCAACAAGAGTGAAACTCCATCTCAAAATAAAACAAAACAAAACAAAACAAAAGTAAACAAACTGTATAACCCAGGAATTCTGCTCCTAGGTAAATACCAAGAAGAAACAAAAACTTAAATCCATACAAAACTTATACATCAATGTTCACTGTGGTCCTATCTTAATAGTCAAAACGTGTAAACAACCTAAATGTCTATCAACTCATCAACAGGTAAAGAAAAATAATGGAATATTATTGGGCCATAAATAGGTATGCGGTACTGATTCATGCTACAACATAACATGGATGAACCTTGAAAACATTATGCTAAGGAACGTCCTGGCACAAATAATCACATACTATATGTTTCAATTTAATGAAACGTGTAGAACAGACAAATAAATCCAGAGAGAGAATGAAGTCTGCTGATGTTGAGGACTGGGGTGCTACGGGAGAAAACAGTGAGTGACTATTAATGGTAAAGGATTTTTTTCAGATGATGAAAATAAAAGTGTCATGCACAACTCTGTGAATATACTAAAAATCACTGAATTAGGCCAGGCCCAGTGGCTCACACCTGTAATTCAGCACTCTGGGAGGCTGAGATGGGCCAATTGCTTGAGTCCAGGCGTTCAAGACCAGCCTGGGCAACATGACAAAACCCCGTCTCTACTAAAAAATACAAAAAACTAGCCAGGTGAGGTAGCGCATGAATGTAATCCCAGCTAACTCAGGAGGCTGAAATGGGAGAATCACCTGAGCCCAGGAGGTGGAGACAGTAGTGAGCAAAGATTGTGTTACTGCACTCCAGCCTGGGCAACCAGAATAAGACCCTGTCTCAGGAAAAAAACAAAACAAAACACTGAACTGTAAATCTGAAATGAGTGGCTACACTGTTTGGAAAGTAAATTATCTATCAACAAAGCTGTTATCAAATTAAAAAACAAAGTCAGAAGTACCACCAAATACTTACAGGAATTCCTAAAAGCTGAGGGTCCACAGGTTGACGAAAAGGAAGGGATTCTGGATCCTGACGGTAAAGTGCCTCCAATGTTGGCATCAGTGCCTGTCGTAGTTCTTCTGGTTTGAAAACTTAAAAAGTGCATTTGAAATTAGTTATCAATTAAGCAAAAGAACTTTAAAAAAACCATTCAGGCTGAAGCTCTAAAAGCACCCCAAGAATCAAATAACAAAATTAACTACTCTGTCCCCATGGAAATATCGCTACGGGCTCAATTACTGGTTCTAGATTCTAAGCCCTGCTTTGCTTCAGGCAGCTCCTAAAAAACTGCATCTTATCACCTTTAAACACCCTTCACCCTCAGCTTAACTTTTCAGTCACAAATTCAGTGAAGACAGACTTGGTCAATTAGAAACAGAATCCAAAGGCTTCTAAAAATTTATGAAGAGACTGCCAAATGGGACAGTCCACGGGACCAAGCACAGTGGCTTGCGTCTATAATCCCAGCACTTTCGGAGGCTGAGGTGGACGGATCACTTTGAGGTCAGGAGTTTCAGCCTGGCCAACCTGGTGAAACCTCATCTCTACTAAAAATACAAAAAGTTAGTTGGATGTGGTGGTGCGCTAGTCTGTTACTCAGGAGGCTGAGGCAAGAGAATTGCTTAAACTCGGGAGGCAGATGTTGCAGTGAGCCGAGATCGCGCCACTGCACTCCAGCCTGGACAACAGAGTGAGACTCCATCTCCAAAAAAAAAAAAGGGTTCACAAGATACAAGATACTCATGTTTAGAGGGAGATGCAGTCAAGCAAGAAAGGAAAAGTCTTTCTTCATGACATCAGTATTTAACAAGTCAGGAACTAGACTAGATCTGGTATTGTCTTATACTACAAGGAGTCAGGGGCACACAACAGAAGACTCCTTCATTAAACTGCTTGGTATTTTAGACCCAAAGAAAAAGAGACACGTACTATTTTAATGACGAATGTTAGGTTTAAGTTTAAGAGACGGCTGGGCATGGTGGCTCATGCCTGTAATCCCAGCACCCTGGGAGGCTGAGGCAGGCGGATCACGAGGTCAGGAGATGGAGACCATCCTGGCTAACACAGTGAAACCCCATCTCTACCAAAAATATAAAAAATTAGCTGGGCGTGGTGGCGGGCGCCTGTAATCCCAACTACTCAGGAGACTGAGGCAGGACAATGGCATGAACCCAGGAGGCAGAGCTTGCAATGAGCCGAGATCGTGCCACCGCACTCCCTCCTGGGTGACAGAGCGAGACTCCGCCTCAAAAAAAAAAAAAAAAAAAAAAAAAAAAAAAGGCAGGGCGCAGTGGCTCACGCCTGTAATCCCAGCACTATTGGGAGGCCGAGACAGGGGGATCACGAGATCAGGAGATCGAAACCATCCTGGCTAACACAGTGAAACCCCGTCTCTACTAAAAATTCAAAAAAAATTAGCCGGGCGTGGTGACGGGCGCCTGTAGTCCCAGCTACTCGGAAGGCTGAGGCAGGAGAATGGCGTGAACCTGGGAGGTGGAGCTTGCAGTGAGCTGAGATCATGCCACTGCACTCCAGCCTGGCGATGCAGCGAGACTCCGAATCCAACAACAACAACAAAAAAAAAAAAAAAAAAAAAAGAGACAAAGAAAGAAATTATTAAATGAGACAATGTGGGTACTTAGCACACAGGAGGTGAATGACAAATACTATTATTATTGCTATTCTTTCCTGCATTTTAGTCAAGGCTATTTACAAACATTTCTCTCTTGAAAAATAAGAAAATTTTTAGGGGATACTAACACACGGAACCCTGAAGAAATGAGGGGAATGACTAACTCATTGGTTGCTGCAAGTGAATATTAAAAAAGAAAGAAAGAAAGAAAAATTATTAATAACAATGAAGAGACCAGGCCCAGGGCTTCAAGGTTAATGAAATCACATTAATGGCAACTTCTGAGGCCTAAGAGGCATGATTGCAATTCTGCCCTGAGTTTTTGGTTTCTTCATGTATCTCCAGAACAAACGGTTTAAGAGACTCACTCTTTTTCTTTGACTGTCCTGGAGCTGGAGATGACTGGGTAGCTGAAGTACTTGGCTGATCTTCCTCCTCTTTTATTTCAGTTTTTAACTCAGTGCTTCTCTCTTCTGTTTCTGTAGGTTCCATTTTACAGTCTTCCACTTTAGACTAAAAGGTAAGAGTTTTTAGTATTCCAAAGATATCTAGTTGGGAATCAGTAGTCTGAACATCCTTTCTCATGCAAAATCTATGCCATGAGATCTAATTATCAAAGTATTTTTCTGTAATATTTTTTAAAAACTGGGTTCCTAGACTGGGGTCCTAACCAAATCAAACAGTAATTGCCCTACTCTCTCACCTCTGAAATATCCTCCGGTTGAGTATCTGCTGGTTCTGGTTGATCCACTTCCATTTTGGCCTCCATCTTCACTTCCTGGGAAGGCTGCTTCTCAGGAATGGCCTGAGAATTCACTTCTGTGCTACTAGTAGATGGAGGGTTTGACACCTGTCCTTCAATGCTTACAGCTGGCTGGGAAAGCTGGGCAGAAAAACAAGGGGAGTGGGTGACACACACACAGTGTTTGCCAATGATACAATCAGAACGTAAGGTAAGCAACAAGACAGCAGAATTAGCCACCTATTTCTTGGCTTATATTCATTCACGGTGTTTTCATTTGCTCTGCCCATTTCACCTCCTTTAATTATACTTAAGAACAGGAGAATTAAGACTTGTAAATACTGGTTGTACATCAAAGAGCCAGCAACTATTTCATTGATAACTATCATTATCTGGCAGTGTGTGGGGATTTCAAAGATGTCTGCTTCAGAGGAGCTCACATTTATACAGAAGCGAGTGAAAGAAAATAATAAAGACTGGCTATCTTTTTTTTTTTTTTTTTTGAGACGGAGTCTTGCTGTGTCGCCCAGGGTGGAGTGCAGTGGCCGGATCTCAGCTCACTGCAAGCTCCACCTCCCAGGTTTACGCCATTCTCCTGCCTCAGCCTCCCGAGTAGCTGGGACTATAGGCGCCCGCCATCTCGCCCGGCTAGTTTTTTTTGTATTTTTTTAGTAGAGACGGGGTTTCACCATGTTAGCCAGGATGGTCTCGATCTCCTGACCTCGTGATCCGCCCGTCTCGGCCTCCCAAAGTGCTGGGATTACAGGCTTGAGCCACTGCGCCCGGCCCCGGCTAGTGTTTTTTTGTATTTTTTAGTAGAGACGGGGTTTCACCGTGTTAGCCAGGATGGTCTCGAACTCCTGACCTCGTGATCCGCCCGTCTCGGCCTCCCAAAGTGCTGGGATTACAGGCTTGAGCCACCACGCCCGGCCAAGACTGGCTTGTTTTTACCTTCTCACCAGAGAAAATTTCAAAGATACAGAAAAGGAGACAATAAATATAATGATGTCCCACAGAGTGGCTGTTTGGAATCACTAGATTCTAATGAGATAACTGGCATTCTCTGTCTTTTCCCTAAGGCTTGTCATAAGAAACCTCCTAATGAGAAGTCAGTATTTTCTGGAACTACTTTGATTTTATAAAGAATAAAATCAAGCAGATCCACTGGTTCCTCTCTCATTCTGTCCCTCCTTGTCTATCAGAGGCCACGATGAACCAGTTGTCCATCAAGTACAGTACTTCATAAAATGGCTGTGACTCATGGGACTTCTCAGTTCATCAACGTGACTGAGAATATATTAGTATCGATATCAAAGTAGAAGCTTCTAAACCCTTAAAAAAAGTTATATTAATAAGGATTCAACTATTAGATAAGAATTTGGATTTTTATTATATACATAACCAACCTCTCACAAGGAAGCTACAGGTTGTTCTGGGTATATAATTCTCTCATCTTAGATAATTTTTTAACTTTGGTTAGGGCCACAGGGACTCATAAATCTGCAATTTTTTTTTTTTCTTTAAAGACAGAGTCTCACTCTGTCACCTAGTCTGGAGTGCAGTGGCGTGATCTTGGATCACTGCAACCTCCACCTCCCAGGTACCCACTACCACGTCTGGCTAATTTTTGTATTTTTTTGTAGAGACAGGGTTGACCTGTCTCTGACCACCACGTTGGCCAGGCTGGTCTCAAACTCCTGACCCCAAGTGATCTGCCCGCCAAGGCCTCCCAAAGTGCTGGGATGAAAGGTATAAGCCACCGCGCCTGCCCAAATCTGCAATTTTTCGATTTAATCTCTAAGTTTTAAAGCTCAAACTGTTTGAAAAAGATTCTTTAAATATATGTAAAATTTATGTGTTACACTAAATAATATACTAAATAAAGAGAAGGACTGTGTCCCCTTGTCATACCCCTCTACGTACCTTCAGACCTCAGGATACAACATGAAACGTAATGGTCAAAGTCAGAGCTAAATAAAATCTTTACACTCCTGCTACGTTAGGTCCTATCACAGGAACGCAAAACAGGATAAGAAAGTCCCTAATGAAAAACAGATTACACTCTACTTGTGGAGAAAACAGTAAGAGATAAAGCAAAAGAGAGTAATAGAAATGACCCAGAAATAATATAATACTACAGTACAGCTCTAATGATTCTGCCTAAATCAAATCTCTACTTACTGGAGTTGCAGGCTGTGGAGCAAGCAGCGGTGCTGTTGGGGTAGGAACAGACGCTGCTGTGCTCTGCTGTGAGCGAGGCTGCTGCTGGGGCTGGTCAGCAGAAGGTGCAGCAGGAAGTGAAGGCTGTACTTGTTGGGGAAGTTGTGTTGTTGGTGGTGTAGGTGTCTGCCTTGGAGGGGGATGTAGAGCCTGGGACTGTGGCCCAGGTGGCATGGCAGGAGGTGTAGGAACAGGGGCTGGAATTGTTGCTGGTGGCTGCTGAGCCCCTATGCTTGGGGGAGTATGGTGAGGGGTCGGGGTACGACTAGGTACAGGCGAGGGTGAATTCTGATGCAAAGCTGGTTGAGGAAGCTGGGGACAGTGAATGTGGCTCCCCTGAGACCCCGGAGGCATTATAGGAGAGTTCACCGGGCAGGAAGAACTAGACATTTGTGCCTGTTAAAATAAAAAACATAAGATAGCAATTCAAAACAGAATTAAGGAAATACATGGCACGTTATATGAATTTAGGACACAAACTGGTTAAACAAAGAGTAGCAATGTGTCTATTTCAAAATGTGTAAAATACCCTGTTACTGGGGATATAGCTTTGGACAGCACCATTGATACAGTATTTAAGTAAACAGACTTCAAACCACTCAGCCGAATGGCCTCAGCCACTGCAGAAAAACGACAGAATTGAGAGCACAGTGCTCTAGGGCCTGCCTATGCTCTCTTCAGCCAGAATTCCTTCTACATTGTGTTTAATTCTAAGATTTATTTAAAAGTGTTCACTACTAAAAACAAAACCATCCATTTATATTATTTCCTAATTTGTAACAATTAACACCATTGCTATGTCACAGAATAATCTCTTAAGGTTCAGAACACCCCAAGTCTAAAACTGTTATTTTTAAAAAAAATCATCTGTTTTCACCCACTATCTGCTGCCACTCTTTCCTATAAAAACCTACGTCAAGAGAAATTTCAAGAATCAAAAAAAAGTAAAAAATCCACTTATGAGACATACTTGAGACACTGGAGCTTGACCACTGGACGGAGCCAAAGGCATATTTGTTACATTCATTCCCTGTGATGGGAACTGAGTCTGAGGAAGGAACTGGCTCTGGTTGGAAGGCTGTTGCATACGAGGCCCATAGCCCATAGGCTGCAAAAAAACACAGATCACCAAACTGCTTCATTACAGTTATTCTACTATAACTAAAATCATCAAAAGGTCCTAATGTCAGGTTTATTAAGCAAAGTCAAAGACAGGAGTATAGGTGAAGAGGGCTGGAGAGGAGAAGGAAGAAAGTTATAGAACAACTGACTCTTGTGCAGAAAAAGGGAAATAGCCTCACAGTTTACCTAGGTCTACTCTCAAGAAATAGTAAGAGGATGGAACAAACACACATTCTCTTGGTACACAAATATGTCTAGCACAAGGATAGCAGGTAACTTTCTTTGCATGCTCTGTTAAGTGAGGAGAGTTAATCACAATTTCATGAGCTCATGTCAGTGATGTAGTAATAACACAAATTCTAAGACCCATAATATGTAAAAACAAGTAAAATCTTACAAGTTGTGGCAGAATCTGGGAGCATTCATGGTCCACAAATGCTCTAGCAATGTTATATTTCATTTCTAAAATTACCCTACACAAATTCAGGCCTTAAAGAAAGAAATCTCCAAAGGCAAAAAACTTCATAAGACAAGAAGGGGCCCCAAAGGGGCCAAGATTCAGAGGCACCAGCTAACTCTAAAGGGCAGCAGGAGGGTCGGGGTCAAGGTAGAGAGATGAAGTGGTTAAGAGTTCACATAAGGAGCAGAAGCCTAGCCTCTCTTCTCCGAGCTCAAGAACCAGGCAAATGCACCATCAACCTTGCAAAAAGACAGTTCTCTGCCTGGAGAAGGGAAGACAGACATCAGGGAAGAGAGGTGACCATGAAAACGCATGCAGGCCACTAAACATGGACACTCCAGGGACAAGGGCCTGGCTGTTTTCGTTTTTTGGTCAGCTTTCTAGTAGAATTAAATACAGAAGAATTACAGAAGAACTAGGAGTTATGGTCTGTTTAAATAACTGTAAGCATTTATAAATTAGGAACAAACAGGATTTTCAAAATACCAGGTAAAGGCCAAAATGATTACTAAAGACGTCAAACTAACCAGGTTGAGCGCTCCAGGCTGAGCCAACTGTCCATGGTGTTGAAGAGGAGCGGTTTGCCGGGGTACGATAGGGGGCTGGGCCATGCTCATCTGGCCAAATTGATTCAAACCTGTGAATATGTGCAAAATATTAGATCTGAACGCCTTTCTGAAACTGAAGAATAAAAGACAGAATTCTTATGTCTGATTCTACATCTGTTTTTGAAACGGAGTCTTGCTCTGTTGCCCAGGCTGGAGTGCAGTGGTGTCATCTCGGGTCACTGCACGCCTCCTGGGTTCACGCCATTCTTCTGCCTCAGCCTCCCGAGTAGCTGGGACTACAAGAGCCCACCACCACGCCTGGCTAATTTTTTATATTTTTAGTAGAGACAGGGTTTCATCGTGTTAGCCAGGATGGTCTCGATCTCCTGACCTTGTGATCCGCCCGCTTAGGCCTCCCAAAGTGCTGGGATACAGGTGTGAGCCACCGTGCCCGGCCCTGATTCTGTATTTTATCAGGACTAATAAACTGGCTTTCAACCTTGTAAGTATAAATAAATATGTCTCACAGCAGTTGTAAACAGACATTATTAACAGGATCTTCAAACTGAATTTTACAAATTTTACAATCTGCTTTTTTTTTTTTTTTGAGACGGAGTCTCGCTGTCACCCAGGCTGGGGTGCAGCAGCAAGATCTCGCTTCACTGCAAACTCCACCTTCTGGGTTTAGGTGATTCTCCAGCCTCAGCCTCCCGAGTAGATGGGATTACAGGCCTGTGCCACCACACTTGGCTAATTTTTGTATTTTTACTAGAAGGCAGGGTTTCGACACATTGTCCAGGATGGTCTCATACTTGACCTCAGGTGGTACACCAGCCTCAGCCTCCCAAGGTGCTGGGATTACAAGCGTGAGCCAATGCGCCCAGCCTGCAGTTGTTTTTAAATGGATGTTTGATCATTTAATGTCACCTGCCCTGTGATCTGCCAACCAACCTGCTCTTCACCCCCTCTTCCTCTATGGGCAGGTAATCATGACACTTGCTGTTGGTATAAAGTGGGTATCAAGGTAGCAAGTATTATCTTGCAGTACACCAGGGATTCTTTTAAAATAAATTTTTTTTTTTCACTATTTACCAGATTGTGGAGTTATCCGAGGCATCATCTGGTTTGGCACACTGCCACGGATCATAGTTGGGTCAGGCAGAGGACCATCTAGAGTAAAAAAGAGAAATAAAGAAGTATCTTTCCACCATCTGCCCTTAAACAACCAAAAAAAAACTCACTGCACACACAAACCCCACAAAATATTTTTAATAATACCTTTGAAAATTGAGTATGAATCACACAAAATAAAGCTCTGAACTAGACAGAAATTTGAAGAAAATGTTATTTCTGGAATACAGAAAAATGTCTCCAAGAGGATTTGTTGGTATTCCTTTATAAGCCCGGGTGCTTTCAATGTTGATAGAAAAATAAGCTATTGAAGCCATTATAGGCCAGGCACAGTGGCTCACGCCTGTAATCCTGGCACTTTGGGAGGCTGAGGTGGGTGGATCACTTGAGGTCAGGAGTTCAAAACCAGCCTAGCCAACATGGCGAAACCCCATCTCTACTAAAAATAGAAAAAAATTAGCCAGGAGTGTTGGTGGGCACCTGTAATCCCAGCTACTAAGGAGGCTGAGGCAGGAGAATCGCATGAACCTGGGAGGCGGAAGGTGCAGTGAGCCAAGATCGCACCACTGCACTCCAGCCTGGGCTACAGAGCAAGACTCTGTCTCACAAAAAAAAAAAAAAAAAAAAAAAAAAAAAAAAAAAAAAAAGTGAGGCTATTACAGCATTTAATGTGTTACTGTTTAACAAAGTCTGCCTCTGGTTGGCATGCAACAGACTATCTCCATGGATAATAGCTATGAATCATGTCTAATGGTGCCCGCCACCATGCCCAGCTAATTTTTTTGTATTTTTAGTAGAGATGGGGTTTCACCGTGTTAGCCAGGATGGTCTCGATCTCCTGACCTCGTGATCCACCCACCTCAGCCTCCCAAAGTGCTGGGATTACAGGTGTGAGCCACTGCGCCTAGCCTTTTTTTTTTTTTTTTTTTTTTTTTTTTGAGACGGAGTCTCGCTCTGTCGCCCAGCTGGAGTGCAGTGGCGCGATCTCGGCTCACTGCAAGCTCCGCCTCCCGGGTTCACGCCATTCTCCTGCCTCAGCCTCCTGAGTAGCTGGGACTACAGGCGCCCGCCACCTCGCCCGGCTAATTTTTTGTATTTTTAGTAGAGACGGGGTTTCACCATGGTCTCGATCTCCTGACCTTGTGATCTGCCCGCCTCGGCCTCCCAAAGTGTTGGGATTACAGGCTTGAGCCACCGCGCCCGGCCTGCGCCTAGCCTTTTTTTTTTTTTTGAGACAGAGTCTTGCTCTGTTGCCCATGCTGGAGTGCAGTGGCGCGATCTCCGCTCACTGCAAGCTCCACCTCCCGGGTTCACGCCACTCTACTGCCTCAGCCTCCCGAGTAGCTGGGACTACAGGCACCCGCCACCATGCCCAGCTAATTTTTTTGTATTTTTAGTAGAGACGGGGTTTCACCAAGTTAGCCAGGATGGTCTCGATCTCCTGTCCTCGTGATCCGCCCACCTCGGCCTCCCAAAGTGCTGGGATTACAGGCTTGAGCCACCGCGCCCGGCCGCATGTAAATCTTTAGTTACTACTCAAGTTCAAATCATGTACTGAAGCAGTCTCAACTCTAATCTCGACTTTTTCATTCCTCAAAATTTGTTCTCTAACAAACTACTCAAAAAATATGTGTTTTTCCTTACTATTGGGCAGCCTCCACATATGCTATTTCCTCAGCAATGTTGCTCCTGCCATCTTTTTACACATTAGAAAACAGTACCTGGCACACTTCAGTTAGCAAATGAGGCTGCTAAAGGTCAGTGGTAACCAATGGTTATTTACTTTACTACTTCAATGAATGAAAGAGATGAACTTCTTAGCCCACCTATAATCTACTGATGGTATGAGGTTTACTACCTGCTGGCTCAGCTGGCACTTTCTGATAGGTCATGAGCATTTCCTAACTCAGTAAATGCAGGTTTTTCCTATCACAGCCTTGCTCACAGCATTTAAACAGCCTGTGTCATTCCTGAAAATGGTGTGCCTGCTCCATATTTCACTACTTTGATCCTACCAATAAGTCAAAGATTAAGACAATTTATCATAGTCTTGGCTATCTGGTTAATTCATCAGGTCAATAATGATGCTATAACCAGAAACTGAAGCTGTCAAAATGTAATTTTAAATGATGCTTCTAGGCAGGGAGCGGTGGCTCATGCCTGTAATCAGTACTTCGGGAGGCCAAGGTGGGCTGATCATTTGAGGCTAGGAGTTTGAGATCAGCCAGGCGAACAGGGCAAAACCCCATCTCTATGAAAAATAAAAAAATTAAGACAGGCGTGGTGGCACGTGCCTGTAATCCTTGAACGTGCCTGAATCCTTGCTTGATTGAATCAAGCAATCCCAGGTTGCTTGAACCTGGGAGGCGGAAGCTGCAATGATCCAAGATCACGCCACTGTACTCCAGTCTGGTTGACAGAGTGAGACTCTTGTCTCTTTTTAAAAAACAAAAACAAAAACAAAAACCTCTTTCCCTAAGCGGCCTGAGGTAATCTGTGAAAATGGTTCGCTGTTCACTTGACCCGGAGAACCCCACGAAATCATGCAAATCAAGAGGTTCCAATCTTCGTGTTCACTTTAAGAACACTCGTGAAACTGCCCAGGCCATCAAGGGTATGCATATTCGAAAAGCCACGAAGTATCTGAAAGATGTCACTTTACAGAAACAGTGTGTACAATTCCGACCTTACAATGGTGGAGTTGGCAGATGTGCCCAGGCCAAGCAGTGTGGCTGGACATAAGGTCGGTGGCCCAAAGAGTGCTGAATTTTTGCTGCACATGCTTAAAAACGCAGACAGTAATGCTGAACTTAAGGGTTTAGATGTAGATTCTCTGGTCATCGAGCATATCCAAGTGAACAAAGCACTTAAGATGCACCGACGGACCTACAGAGCTCATGGTCGGATTAACCCATACATGAGCTTTCCCTGCCACACTGAGATGATCCTTAGTGAAAAGGAATAGATTGTTCCTAAACCAGAAGAGGAGGTTGCCCAGAAGAAAAAGAGATCCAAGAAGAAACTGAAGAAACAAAAACTTATGGTAACGGGAGTAAATTCAGCATTAAAATAAATTTAATTAAAAGGAAAAAAAAAAAGAAAAACGAAAAAAAGAAAAGCGTTCCCAGCCTTAGAATATTTTATGTCAAGAAGGAAGTGTGACAGTGTAATATGATATTATGTGTGTTATAGGGCTCCTGAACCTGGTCAGCCTACAAACATCTACTGGCTACTTACCACACAAGCCAGTCTCAGAGAAATCTGTGCATATCTGTAGGCTATCGCTTTCCAGGTGTCACTATTAGAGAAGTTAACACCTTGGGCTCTAAAAACATTGCCAGATTATCAAGGTATGTTAAGTACCATGCCCAGACATCTTAAATATACTTGTTCTGCTGTTTCGACTAGTAGATGAGTTATTTTCTCTGCAAAGGCAAATGGTTATTTAAAAAACTCCAGAATAGTTACACAAGCTTATAGAAATTAATGACTCTGGATAGAAACTATTTTATTATCAATTTCTCTCAAATAGAAATATAACAAAAAAACACTTACTAGAAGTCATTCCTGGTTGCGGCTGTCCCATGTTAGGCCCTGGATTCATGGAAACTGGAACCATGCCTGCAGCATTTGGTAGCATGTTCTGTTTCTGTAGTCTAGTCCTTCGTTTTTCTTCTAGTTCCTTCTGGATCTTATAGATTTTCTCAGCTAGAAGGTGGTAGTACTCCGCCTTTTGAATTGTTGAAGTAAAATAAGGGAGATGAGGAAAAAAGGAACTACCACCAGGTAACAGAAAAAATCTGAGAACAGATACTAGTTTCATTCTATATGGTGCCAATTTAGAAAGTTCAACTTACGTAGAGAAACTGAACTGCCGTTAACAATAGTAAGTTGCTACTTCATTATATTCCAGTGAAGAGAGAACAGAGCTGTTAACAGCTCAGCACCACCCCCTCCTGTTTTTGGGAGAGACAAGGTCTCCCTCTGTTACCAGTGGCACAACCATGAATCACTGTAGCTTGACTTCCAAGGCTCCGGTGATTCCCCCACCTTAGCCTTTTGAGTAGCTGGGACTACAGGCATGCGCCACCATGCCTGGCTAATTTTTTGTATTTTTTGTAGAGATGGGGGGTTTTGCTATGTTGCCGGGCTGGTCTCCAACTCCTAGGCTCAAGTGATCCGCCCACCTCAGACTTCCAAACTGCTGGGATTACAGGCATCGAGCCACTGCACGCACTCAGCCACTTTTTAGGTTGACAGGACAACCAGATAAAGTGCCACATGAGTGCATTGTATTAGGAGGAAAAACATAAAATTCTTGATGACATACACTTAAGAAATTGCATTGTTATCCTAACTGTGCTTGGTGATAATAAGACAGGTTAGCTACAGCGTGTCCCCGTCTGAAGCACATGTACTACTTGTACATGCCAAAAAGGAATAAAATAACCACAACAGGCTCGATCTTGGCTATTAATAGAAAAAAAACTAGACACTCACTCGATTGTTTGCAGATTCATACATGTCTCCTTCGACTTTCCGAGCATATGCAACTAGGTTTTCCATCCGTCTGTCTTTTAAAGCAGCAGGATCCGGTGTAGGAAATATGGCTTGGACGCTGGAAAAAGAAAATCCTACCAGTGTAATAGCATGTCAGCTTTTTTTTTTTTTCTTGAGACGGAGTCTCACTCTTGTTGCCCAGGCTGGAGTGCAATGGCACGATCTTGGCTCACCACAACCTCCGTCTCCCAGGTTCAAGTGATTCTCCTGCCTCAGCCTCCCAAGTAGCTGGGATTACAGGCATGTGCTCCCATGCCCCACTAATTTTATACTTTTAATAGAGACGGGGTTTCTCCATGTTGGTCAGTCTGGTCTCAAACTCCCAACCTCAGATAATCCGCCCGCCTCGGCCTCCCAAAGTGCTGGGATTATATGCGTGAGCCACTGTGCCCGGCCAGCATGTCAGATTTTAATTAGACTTTTTCCAATTTTTATACACTGAACACATAGAGGAACACATAAAGAAAAAGTGGCAAGGTGAGATACATTAAAATATAATACTTACTGAAATGAAATTGTCTTTCTGTGATAAAAGAATTTTTGTCTGTATTTCCGAGCACAATATAAGAAATGACTCTATAAAAAATACTCTTTGGTCCCTGTTACTCTAGATGTAAAGCAAAATATTACAGTGGGCTACATACTAGAGACAGTGAGGAAAACAGGCCTTGTCATAGTATCAGGTAGCAGAAGCCTTCAGAGCTCCATCTACTCTTCTAAATTTATTACTTAGCTTACTGAAATAAAATTTATTAACCACTCTAAAATGTGAAGACATCAAAAACTTGAAGTGTTCTGACAAAGGCTTATAAAAAACAAACAACCAAAAACCCGAAGTGGAGAGAGCAGAAATTCATAATGATTCTGTTAGATTGTTTTTCACTTTCATGCAATTCCCTAACAGAATGTTTTGCACTAGTATTTCTTATGACTAATAAATGTGGTCTTTAGGCATTAATTTTATTTGGATATCTCGTACTCAGATGCATAGGACTTGAAGGAACCAGATAAAGAAGATATAAATGGAAGTCCAGAAGAATACCGAGTTGGTAGAAAAGTTGAGCATATATAATAAACTTTTAATGTAAAGTCAAATATCAATCCCAAATAATCATCTCTGTCCACTAAATAAAAGTTACTGAATAGTTTGTCACAAAATAAGAGATTGGTTATTCTTTATTAAAGGAGTAATTTCATTAAACTTGTGAAGTTCTTTCCTTGTCAAATTCCATTACTTAGTGCTACCAATGAAGAACTCCTGGCTGAACGCAGTGGCTCACGCCTATAATCCCAGCACTCTGGGAGGCCGAGGTAGGTGGATCACCTGAGGTCAGAAGTTCGAGACCAGCCTGGCCAACACAGTAAAACCCCATCTCTACTAAAAATATAAAAATTAGCCAGGTGTGGTGGCATACACCTGTAACCCCAGCTACTTGGGAGGATGAGACAGGAGAATCGCTTGAACCCAGAAGACGGAGGTTGCAGTAAGCCAAGATCATGACACTGCACTCCAGCCTGGGCGACAGAGCAAGACTCTGTCTCAAAAAAAAAAAATTCCTAAATGATTGGCAAGCATGGGTTCCTGGGAGAAAAAAAGAATTCCTAAATGAAACATATATAATTGGTAGTCTGGTGTAACTTAAAAACAAATTAAGACAAAATGATAAATAGTTCCTCAATCAATTAAAAAATATGGATACAATAAAGGAGACCCTGCTATTAACTGGAAGTGAAATGAAAAGACTTCTCCAAGAAAAAATACTGCATGGTGTTTGAAGGGTAAACTCTGTAATGGGCGAGGTCCAAGCTCTACCTTTTTATGATGCTGAGCACATTTCATTACCTTGCTCTATATGCCTCCCCCTCCTTCATCTGACAAAAACTCTTTAGATTAAGATGGAGTTTGTAAGGGGAGAGTACCTGAAATATATCAACTTCTCAAAAAATAAACTGCCATGTGCACATTTGGAAGACAAGAAGCCCAGAGAGACCAACCTACCAGATTCAACTTATCAACATAATAAAAGTTCTACCAGGACAGGCGCGGTGGCTCATTCCTGTAATCCTAGCACTTTGGGAAGCCGAGGCAGGCGTATCACTTGATGTCAGGAATTTGAAGTCAGCCTGACCAACATGGTGAAATCCCGTCTCTACTAAAAATACAAAAATTAGCCAGGTGTGGTGGCGCATGCCTGTAGTCCCAGCTCCCTGGGCGGCTGAGGCAGGAGAATGCTGGCACTCGGGAGGCGAAGTCTGCAGTGAGCCAAGATTGTGCCACTACACTCCAGCCTGGGCAACACAGTGAGATTCTGTCTCAAACAAAAAAACAAACAAACAAACAAACAAAAAAACCCGCTCCTCCAGGAGTAACAGAAAAGGATGTTATCACTGCAATATTTTAATGAGCTGAGGCCTAGTTTTTCTCAGATATTTAAGTTTTGCAAAGGCAATAGCTAAAAACAATGTTTAATTATTTACTGGCACTAGACAGAATAGTTCAGATACTATTAAAGCTGAAAGACTACTATAGATGGTGAGAAAGGTTGAAAAGGAAAAAAGCAGCAGCAGTAAGAAATCCACAAGAGTAGAAGTATCGACATCAATGTCCATGCTACAGAAAATTTGCTAATATTCCTTTAGTGATTAAATGCCCAGGAGATTGAAAGCATGTTAACATAACATCTCTTTACGAATGAGAAATGTCCACGATCTTACTTACAGTTTGTGAACAAGATGATTTCGAAGATCCTGAGTAATATCTTCATGCCACTGTTTCCGAATTCCAGTAGTGGATGGTTGAGCTGCTGTTGGCATAGGACCCAGGGAGGGCACACTCGCATTTTCACTCATCATTGGGCTTCAAAAAGGGGTCACCAAATAGTTTTAAGTTAAGAAAGGTAGGAGAAAGAAGACCTCACTTAATTCAAGCTGACACTTATTATTGTAATGGGATCAATATGCTATGTCACTTCTATTTGCATTTAGGAGTTAGGCAGGGAGAAGTGTGTGACTAGACTGATTTTAAAGTGTGCATGCTCACACCAGGCCGGGCGCGGTGGCTCAAGCCTGTAATCCCAGCACTTTGGGAGGCCGAGATGGGCGGATCACGAGGTCAGGAGATCGAGACCATCCTGGCTAACACGGTGAAACCCCATCTCTACTAAGAAATACAAAAAATAGCCGGGCGAGGTGGCAGCGCCTGTAGTCCCAGCTACTCGGGAGGCTGAGGCCGGAGAATGGCGTGAACCCGTGAGGCGGAGCTTGCAGTGAGCTGAGATCCGGCCACTGCACTCCAGCCTGGGCTACAGAGCGAGACTCCGTCTCAAAAAAAAAAAAAAAAAAAAAAAAAAAAGTGTGCATGCTCACACCTGTGTGAGGGAAAGCTGTATTTCTTTGGAGGGCAGAATGACATCCTAACACAAATCATAAGACTTAATTTTCTGGGTTTTGTTGGTTATGTTTTCTTTCTTTCTTTTTTTTTTTTTTTGAGACAAAGTCTTGCTCTGTCACCCAGGCTGGAGTGCAATGGTGCAATCTTGGCTCACTGCAACCTCTACCTGCCGCGTTCAGGCAATTCTCATGCCTCAGCCTCTTGAGTAGCTGGGATTACAGGCGTGCATCACCATTCCCAGCTAATCTTTTGTATTTTGTTTGTTTTTGAGATGGAGTCTTGCTCTGTCGCCCAGGCTGGACTGTAGTGGCACAATCACAGATCACTACAATCTCTGCCTCCTGGGTTCAAGCGATTCTCTTACCTCAGCCTCCCAAGTTGCTGGGATTACAAGGCACCCGCCACCACGTCTGGCTGATTTCGTATTTTAGTAGAGATGGGGTTTCATCATGTTGGTTAGGCTGGTCTCAAACTCCTGACCTCAAGTGATCCGCCTACCTGGGCCTCCCAAAGTGCTGAGATTACAGGCGTGAGCCACTGCACCCAGCCATTATTTTTTCTTGAGACGGAGTGTCACTCTGTTGCCCAGGCTGGAGCGCAGTGGCGTAATCTCAGCTAAATGCGACCTCCGCCTCTGGGGTTCAAGCGATTCTCCTGCCTCAGCCTCCTGCGTAGCTGGGATTACAGGTGGGCGCCACCATGCCCAGCTAATTTTCGTATTTTTAGCAGAGACAGGGTTTTGCCATGTTGCCCAGGCTGGTCTTGAGCTCCTAAGATCAAGCAATCTGTCTGCCTCAGCCTCCCAAAGTGCTGGGATTATAGGAGAGCTGCCATGCCCAGCCTACACTTAGTTTTCTAAGGCTTGTGTTATCGGACTAAGCTGTCATTTTAACACAGCTCACCTCAGGGAATTATTTGGATGATGGACTAATTCTTTTTTTAAAATAATAATTATTATTTTTTGAGACACAGTCTCGCTGTCACCCAGTCTGGGGTGCAGTGGTGTAATCACGGCTCACTGGAGCCTTGACCTCCCAGCCTCAAGTGCTCCTCCCACCTCAGCCTCCTCAGTAGCTGGGAGTACAGATGCATACCACCACGCCTAGATAACTTCTTTCTGTTTTCTTGTAGAGAAGACGTCTTGACATATTGCTGAGGATGGTGCACTAATTCTTAACATCAGGATAAGGCCGACTGTTACGGAGCTGTAACCTTGCAACATCCTACTCTATTAGGGAAGGTGTAGGCTACACTAGATAATTAATACAATTTCGATTAAGGCTGTAGAAAGAAGAAAGAATAGGCCGGGCAGAGTGGCTCAAGTCTGCAATCCCAGCACTTTGGGAGGCTGAGGCGGACGGGGGATCATGAAGTCAAGAGTTCAAGATCAGCCTGGCCAACATGGTAAAACCCCATCTCTACTAAAAATACAAAAATTAGCTGGGCATGGTGGCGTGTTCCTGTAATCCCAGCTACTCAGGAGGCTGAGGCAGGATAATTACTTTAACCGGGAACCAGGAGGCAGAGGTTGCGGTGACCCAAGATCGCACCACTGCACTCTAGCCTGGGCTACAGAGCGAAAAAAGAAAAGAATGGACTCAAACATCTGTCTGTATTCAAAGACATCGTCAAACCGAGGAAACTATGTTAAAAATTCAAACAATTAATTGTTAACCAGTATTTATAATGTGACTCAGGGTATAAACCATGGTAAGACTTACTTTTGAGAATTTATGGCTGAATGCAACATTGAGTCAGAAAGAAGACTCGGCGTTTGAACTCCTACACCTCCATTTACTCCCATAGGACTAGCACCTAAGTCAAAATGAAATAACAAAAGACAGAAATAAATACAACAGCCACCATACAATAAATACCATAAAGTTAAGACACAAATGACAAATCAGGAAAAAAATATCAGCAGCACATACAGTAAATAATTGACAATATAACTGGCAACACATATGTAAAGGCTGATTTGAAGTACCCTTATAAGCAGGTAAGAAAAACATGAACCACCCAACAGTAAATCATAGAAATTTAAACAAAAATAAATGAATAAATAAATAAATGCAAATGTGGCCGGGCACAGAGGCTCACACCTGTAATCCCAGCACTTTGGGAAGCCAAGGTGGGCAGATCACGAGGTTAGGAGTTCGAGAACAGCCTGGCCTGGCCAACATGGTGAAACCCTCTCTCTGCTAAAAATACAAAAAAATAGCTGGACGTGGTGGCAGGCACCTGTGATTCCAGCTACTTGGGAGGCTGAGGCAGGAGAATTGCTTGAACCCAGGAGACGGAGGTTGCAGTAAGCTGAGACCGTGCCACTGCACTCCAGCCTGGGCAACAGAGAGAGAATCTGTCTCAAAAAAAAAAAAAAAAAAAAAAAAGGCCGGGCACGGTGGCTCAAGCCTGTAATCCCAGCACTTTGGGAGGCCGAGACAGGCGGATCACGAGGTCACAAGACCAAGACCATCCTGGCTAACACGGTGAAACCCCATCTCTACTAAAAAAATACAAAAAACTAGCCGGGCGAGGTGGCGGGCGCCTGTAGTCCCAGCTACTCCGGAGGCTGAGGCAGGAGAATGGCGTGAACCTGAGAGGCGGAGCTTGCAGTGAGCTGAGATCCGGCCACTGCACTCCAGCCTGGGCGACAGAGCGAGACTCCGTCTCAAAAAAAAAAAAAAAAAAGAAGCAAATTGTGCACAATAGCAATTATGGTTAAACTTGAAACATATTTTCATGTATGAAATTCTCAAAACTTTTAGAAGTTGATTTTCTAAATCCAAGTGTTGAGAATGATGTGTGGAAATACACATTTTCAACCAAAATGCACAGATGTATATAAACTGATAATCTCTTGGAAGAGCTATTTGGCAAGTGCTAACATAAAAACATTCTTGAATATATTCTTAGAATTTCCACTTTTGATGTCTTACAGTTACATATGTCTAGAAGGAGCAAAGAATTCTCAACCTAAAATTGTTTAGAGAATTTAACTACACATGCAAATGCTTCCATAAGCAACAAAAATTTATGTAAGCAGATAGGAGCCTAAGTACAGATCCTTAGAGAGAGGGACACAAAGCAGTGTACGGGTGAAAGAAAAACACATTTTATCGAACATTCCAACACTCCTTCAAAATGGCTTAAATAGCTCTAATGTGCATACAATTACTTCTTCAATTAACACCTTTAATGAATATCCTTTCTTTTTTATTTTTTGAGATGGAGTCTTGCTCTGTCACCCAGGCTGGAGTGCAGTGGCACGATCTCTGCTTGCTGCCTGCTCCGCCTCCCAGGTTCACACCATTCTCATGCCTCAGCCTCCTCAGTAGCTGGAACTACAGGCGCCTGCCACCACGACTGGCTAATTTTTTGTATTTTTAGTAGAGACGGGATTTGAACACGTTAGCCAGGAGAGTCTCGATCTCTTGAGTTTGTGATCCACCCACCTTGGCCTCCCAAAGTAGATGCCGAGCGCAGTGGCTCACGCCTGTAATCCCAGCACTTTGGGAGGCCAAGCCGGGCGGATCATAAGGTCAAGAGATCAAGAGCATCCTGGCCAACATGGTGAAACCCTGTCTCTAATAAAAACACAAAAATTAGCTGGGAATGGCAGCACGCTCCTGTAGTCCCAGCTACTTGGGAGGCTGAGGTAGGAGAATCGCTTGAACCCCGGAGGCGGAGGTTGCAGTGAGCAGAGATCACGCCACTGCACTCCAGCCTGGCTATAGAGCGAGATTCCATCTCAAAAAAAAAAAAAAGAGATGAGGGTTCTCACTGCGTTGCCCAGGCTGGTCTCAAACTCCTATGCTCCTGTGTTGGCCTCCCAGTTGTTGGGATTACACGCATAAGCCATCATACCTGGCTGTATATTCTACTGCTTTAAACACTAATAACAACTTAAGTGACTGGAGAGATAAAACAACAAATGAACAAACAAGAAAGAAAAACTAAAAGCATTCAAACCCATGTTGTTCAATGTAAAACAAAAACAAAACAAAACAAACAAAAACACTAAAAACAACCAACAGCAACACTCACATCAAACCAAATTTTCATGTGGTTAAAAGACTTTTGATACACAGTTCTATTAATACACCCCTCAAGTTATTTTTAGTTAAAAACAAAACTTCCCACTAAAATGAAAATAACTGGCTCAATTTACAAACAATTTTTAAAGAGAGAAATGCTGTTGCCTTCCTTCATCATGCTCCCTAAAAGCTTAGGCTAAACTTTCCTTCACTGTTTTGTTTTCGAAACAAGATCTCACTCTGTCACCCAGGCTAAAGTACAGGCACACGATGATAACAGCATCCTGAAACTCCTGGGTTCAAGCAATCCTCCCACCCTGGCCTCCCAGTGATGGAATTACAGGCACGAGTCACTGCACCTGGGCAGAATTTTCCTTCTAATATTATCAGGCTCGCTCTCTGAAATTTAGCTGTTAGAAGTGGTCTTTTTCAAATAGAGTTGTGATGTCATTAATTATGTATGTGTTACTGTAAAAATCTTGTGTAAAATTACATTTGTATATAAATTATTAATTTAACAAATTTTTTTTTAGTTCAATGAAATAAAAAACTGATTACACTGTACATGAATCTGCTTATCTTAGTGCCTTCTGATGGTACATGAAAATACAGCTACACATTCTTTCCAAGGTCTCCAGGTCTATTCTAGAGATTTTTGTTCACCAAGACAGTTATTACTACAAAGGTACTATTAACTGAAGAAATAAAAACAAAGGAAACTTGAGTGATCTTAAATCTAATTCTAAATAAGACACCAAGAAATGGGGGGAAAAATCCCCCAAAATTATCATTCAAATAATTCTGTATATATATAAAAGTACATAGGCGAGATAATATGAGAGGAAAAGAGCTATAATAGGAACTATACATAGAAGTTTGAAAAATAAAATGGAACTACCCAATTACAACAATGAAATTCCAGGCCACGGGAAGACATCAACCTAAGGTCAACATCCTAAAACTTAAGCAAAAAGGTAAGATCCATTCTGCATAACACGGAATGGGAGATAAAAAAAAGTAATGCTGGGCATGGTGGCTCATGCCTGTAATCCCAGCACTTTGGGAGGCTGAGGCGGGCGGATCATGAGGTCAGCAGTTCAAGACCTCCTGGTGAAACTCTCTCTCTACTAAAAGAAAATACAAAAAGGTGGTCTCAGCCACTCTTGGAGGCTGAGGCAGGAGAATCGCTTGAACCCCGGAGGCAGAGGTTGCAGTGAGCTGAGATCGCGCCACTGCACTCCAGCCTGGGTGACAGAGTGAGATGCTATCTCAGAAAGAAAAAGAAAAAGAAACAAAGAAAAAAAAGAAAGAAACAATGCTAATTTCAAGATAGAAGATATAAAACAAGAGGGGAAAATATGCTAGTCTCCAAGTCCAACTTTCCATTACCCCTATACATGTATTTTCAATACAGAAGAGGTAAACGGAAGCCTGAAAAGGCAAGATTGCTCCTCATCCCTTTTCCTAGTCCTGCTTAAAAACTCCTCACTCAATAATTATTTAACAAGTTAGCACTGATTGTCATGGAAGTAATGAAAAACACAAACTACTCTGGGAAGTTGAGGCTGGTGGATCACTTGAGCTCAAGAGTTCAAGACCAGACTGGACCACATGGCAAAACCCTGTCTACACAAAACATACAAAAATTAGCCAGGCGTGGTGGTGCATGTGTGTGGTCCCAGCTACTTGGGAGGCTGAGGTAGGAGGATCGCTTAAGCCCAGGAGACAGAGGTTGCAGGCCAAGATCGCGTTACTGCATTCCAGCCTGGATGACAAAGCAAAACACACACACACACACACACACACACCCCCCCAATCTCAAACACACACACACGTTTCTAGTTGTCCGACCCAGTCTCAAACACACACACGCACAGGGAGACCAATCTCAAACACACACATGTACGTTTCTACTTATCCAAAATTTATCTAAGAGAACTTATCTAAGTCCCTGATTAGATAAAAAGAAAAACATCCTCTTTGAAAATACTGCTTTCAAGACTGAAATCAGAAAAAAAAAAAAAAAAGAATAAAATCAATGGACCAAGTAATAAACAATAACAATAGGGCAGGAATGAAGAATCTGAGGAGTATTAAAGTAGAATCGGTGTGGTACAATGAACATTATTAGCACAACTGTCTAAAGCAGTCATGCCAGTGACTGCAAAATCTGACTTACAAACTTGAATACAAGAAGCTCCACGTCACTATCTATCTATCATTTTGGATCTTGAATTATTAAAAGTCAAAATAAAAATTGATGGGTCTAAAAATGTTTGCATTTCGCTCTCATAACTTGCAGTTTCCGACAAAACAGTTGTTAAACAGTTTATGAACACAGGTAGCATTAAAACTTCACTGCACACTGGCTCAATATGTGCTTAAAAGCAGATCACTGGTTTGAAAATACTATTATTACAGTAAAAAAAATATATAGCAAAGAAAAAGCGGAAAAAGAAAACACCCTGAAGATTAATTCAAAAACTAAAAATGGGAGCAACAGAACACAGCAGTGGAAAATAGGAAGAAAGTAAAAAACAGCAGTATGGGTTTGGCATCCCAAATACAAAAATCCAAAACTTTCTGAATGCCAACATGATATTCAAGGAAAATGCTCAATGGAGCATTCTGATTTTTGGATTTGGGATTCTCAACTCAACCAGCAAATATAAACATTCCAAACTCCGAAAAAAATCTGAAGTACTCTGTTTTCAAGCATTTCAGAAAACGGATACTCAATCTGTACTAAAAAACAATCTTAGAGGGCCAGGCATGGTGGTTCATGCCTGTAATCACAGCACTTTGGGAAGCCACGGCGGGCAGATCACCTGAGGTCAGGAGTTCAAGACCAGCCTGGCCAACATGGAAAACCTTGTCTCTATCTAAAAACGAAAAAATAAAAAAATTAGCCGCGTGTGGTAGAGGGCACCTGTAATCCCAGCTATTTGGAAGGCTGAGGCAGGAAGAATTGCTTGAACCCAGGAGGTGGAAGCTGCAGTGAGCCAAGGTCCGGGCCACTGCACTCCAGCCTGGGTGGCACAGCGAGACTCTGTCTCCGGGGGAGGGGAAATAATCTTAGGCCAGGCGCGGTGGCTCACGCCTGTAATCCCAGCACTTTGGGAGGCCAAGGCAGGAGGATTGCTTGAGCCCAGAATTTTAAGACCAGCCTGGACAAGACGACCCCGTCTCTACAATGCTGGATGTCTAACTACTCAAACAAAATAGCTTAGATATTTGAATTGCTTGACAGTAGAGGAATAGACACAGAAAAAAGCTGTTTGATTTTATCATATGCAATTAGAGAAACATACATATTCCAAAATTAAGATACTAGAACAATTATCCCAATTTTATCGTATGCAATCAGAGAAACATATATATCCCCAAATTAGGATACTGGAATACTACTCCCTCTTCCCTCTCAGTCATACAACAGGAAGTGAGGCAAACAAGTCACAAAAAAAGTATTTGAAAAGGCACACTATTCCTCCTGCCAGACATGAGGAAATCATTACCAACTACACTCACTTCTATATGTTTCAACCCAAAATGCCTCAGGTCAAAACACAACAATTTCTGTTGTATAGTTTAAAACAGCAGAATAATTGGAGATCTTAATGTCCATCTGTAAGAGATTGTTGAGCCGGGCGCAGTGGCTCACGCCTGTAATCCCAGCACTTTCGGAGGCCCAGGCAGGCAGATCACGAGGTCAAGAGATTGAGACCATCCTGGCCAACATGGTGAAAACACTATCTCTACTAAAAATACAAAAATTAGCTGGGTGTGGTGGCGTGCGCCTGTAGTCCCAGCTACTCAGGAGGCTGAGGCAGAAGAACCACTTGAACCCAGAGGCAGAGGTTACAGTGAGCGGAGATCGTGCCACTGCATTCCAGTCCACCTCAAAAAAAAAAAAAAAAAAAAAAAAAAAAAGAATGACATACTATACAACCATTTAAAATGATACATGGAGTACTGACTATGAAAGATGTCTACACAGTTTTGTTTTTTTTTTTTGAGACGGAGTCTTGCTCTATCACCCAGGCTGGAGTGCAACGGCTCAATCTCAGCTCACTAAAACCTCTGCCTCCCAAGTTCAAGCCATTCTCCTGTCTCAGCCTCCCATATAGCTAGGATTACAGGCACGCACCACCACACCCTGTTAATTTTTGTATTTTTAGTAGAGACAGGGTTTCACAGTGTTGGTCAGGCTGGTCTCAAACTCCTGACCTTGTGATCCACCTACCTTAGCCTCCCAATGTGCTGGGATTACAGGCATGAGCCACTGTGCCCAGACCGTCTAAACGATATTAATCAAAGTTTGTTGTGGAATAACATATGGGATCTCTTTTCTGCAAATCTAAACTCACATAATGCAAAAAAGGATCAAGGAAGATACAAACCAGTGGCAGTTACCTCTTGCAGATGAACTGTAAGGGCCCTTTTACACTGTAATCTTTAAAAAATTATTTCAAAAATTAATCTTGTAGCAGAAAAAACAAAAAGGAGCTAACGACCCTGCATTTATAGCTGTCATTTACTGACACAACCAATACTGTTACTAGGATGACACAAACTTACTCATGTTGCTCATGGGTCGCATGCCTTGGGGAGACTGCCCAGGCTGCTGATTCTGCTGGTTCTTTGCTTGCACCTGGGGTTGTGTCGGCATCTGATTTACTTGATAGGGTAGTCCGAGAGCTGCATAGGCTCTTTCTATAGAGCTGGGATCAATCTGACTAACAGTGCTTAGGTTGGGGGTAGACTGTTGACCCACCCCTAGAGAGCTAGGATTTCCAAGTCCAACAGGTGCTCCAGTCAAAATTGCTAGAGAAGACAAAAGATATAGTATTACAACATTAACGCTGGTGAGAAAAAAAGACTAACATGTCTAATAAAAAAAACACACACACACACACAAAATTATTGTTACGTGACTATGAAACATCTGAGTATGTGGATCGTCTTCCATTATTTCCTTGAAGAAATTTCTAGATGCAGAACTGATTCGTAAAGGGGGACCACTGGCATAAAAGACTTTTGATTCTGATGCCCAACAGCCTTCCCAAAGGGCTTTATTAAAGTTCCTATCAAATGCTTTAGAGCCATTCAACTGCCAACACCCAGCAGCATCATTTCTGCCAACACGACAGGAGAGAAATGGTACCTTATTTCTCTTCTTAATAGTGAATTATACTGGGAGTTCCCTTCTCTCCTCCCGCCTCTGGTGAATTGTCTATTTTCTATTCCCAATTCTTGTTATAAAATTTAATTCCATTTTCAAATGCTGTACAATACTTCCCAAATTTGTCCTTTAACCCTGAAAGATTAAATTTTTGTTGCTACACAGATGTGGTAGTTATGCTTTTAAAATGTTAGTCATCTTTTCTCTTAAAAAAAAAGTTCTCCTCTATCCCAATATTATAAAAATAATCTCAATTTTTTTCTTTTTAAAATAATTTCCAAGTACTGGAACGTTTAGATCACAAGTATAAAAGAGTAACTTGCCCAATGAGAAAGCAACAGTCTTTAAATTTTCATACGTTCAAAGCAGAACATAAATTTACCTATTGCTGCTTGTAAAAAGAATGAATATTGAGAGTTACTGGATCTTATTTTAGATGTTAAGCAGTGTTTAGTTCTTTCTTTTCTTTTTAGACAGGGTATCACTGTGTCACCCAGGCTGGACTGATGTGGTACAATCATAGCTCACTGCAGCCTCCAACTCCTGGATTCAAGCAATCCTCTCATCTTAGCCAGGCACACACCACACACAGTTACTTTTTAAAGTTTTTGGAAGATACAAGGTCTCGCTAAGTTGCCTGGCCTCAAGGAATCCTCTTGCCTTGGCCTCCAAAATTGTTGGGATGACAGGCGTGAGCCACTGCACTGTTTTTTTTTTGTTTTTTTTTTTAAATAGAAGCAGGTTCTCACTCCATCACTCAGGCTGAAGTGCAGCAGCATGACCATAGCTCACTGTAGCCTCAAATTCCCTAAGCAGTTCAATTCTATGCACTAATATGAGGGAAGCAGAAAAATTAAAAAGGGAAAAAAACATTTATTCAACATAGTACAATACCACAGGTCCCTCACGTAATCAAGTAGTACTATAAATGGCACTGGTGAGACTTTAAAAACTTTTCATATAAACTTTCAAAAGATTTCATCACTTACGCTGTTGATTTCTCTTATCACCAGCATTTTTGAGGGGCAGACACACAGGACAGTCATGTCTTGTACAATTCTTCCAGTGTGAAATGATTTGTCGAGAAGATGCACAGTGTGCCACTAAAGAGAAGAAAAATTTTTTTTTGTTGTTTTTAAGAGCAGGTTATGTTTTTACATTAATAATAGCTAACTTGTTGACCACTTAATAAGTAATATAAATGCATTCACTTATTTCATCTTCTCAACAGTCCTGTAAGGTAGCTCCTATTAATACTCAGAATTTACAGTCAAGAAAGGCAAAAAGAATGGGTAAGCAATTTGCACAAAATCAGAGAGTACTCAAAGTGAGATTCAACCTCAAGCAGTCTCGCTCTAGAGTCCTCATTTTTCATCATACTATACAACCTACTTTATTCTAAGCAAATGTACTCTAAATCAATGGTACGACACACATGAACACTTTTTAATGACTCCACACAAACTGTATTAGATGGGGTAAAAATGATTCTAGCAAATTGTATTAAACTGAACACTTGCTTACATGACAGCAAACCCTCAATAACATTTAAAGTATGCTATGCTGGGGCAAATAAAAATCAAAGTCTATGAGGATCACCACATGGGAAAACCTTTGAAATTTCTTCTCTTCCCATATCCTTAGATACATGCTCACAAAAATGATACCGTGTTTTGGCTGGGCGCAGTGGCTCACGCCTGTAATCCCAGCACTTTGGGAGGCCGAGAAAGGCGGATCGCGAAGTCAGGAGATCGATACCATCCTAGCTAACACAGAGAAACCCTGTCTCTACCAAAAATACAAAAAAAATTAGCCAGGTGTCATCGCGGGTGCCTGTAGTCCCAGCTACTCAGGAGGCTGAAGTAGGAGAATGGTGTGAACCCAGGAGGCGGAGCTTGCAGTGAGCCAAGATTGTGCCACTGTACTCCAGCCTAGGCGACAGGGCGAGACTCCATCTCTCAAAAAAAAAAAAAAAAAAAAAAAAAAAAAAAAAAGATACTGTGTTTTTATCATTTCCTAAAATAATGTCACTACCAGTAAAGGAGTCTCAAAATTGATTTTGTTTATGGCAGCTTTATCCATAATTGCCACAGAATGGACGCAGCCAAGACGACTTCTACTGAGTGAGTTAACCGGGATGATGCATTTAGTCAATGGAATTTTTAAAATGCTTTGAGGTATAAATATTTTTTAAGTTGCACATACTGGCCAGGTGCAGTGGCTCATGCCTGTAATCCCAGCACTTTGGGAGGCCAAGGCGAGCAGACCACGAGGTCAGGAGATCGAGACCATCCTAGCCAACACGGTGAAACCGTGTCTCTACTAAAAATACAAAAAATTAGCCGGGCGTGGTGGCAGGTGACTGTAGTCCCAGCTACCTGGGAGGCTGAGGCAGGAGAATGATGTGAACCCGGGAGGTGGAGTCTGCAGTGAGCCGAGATGGCACCACCATACTCCAGCCTGGGCAACAGGGCAAGACTCTGTCTCAAAATAAATAAATAAATAAATAAATAAAATTTAAAAATTGCACATATTTATGCACACTTTGTTTTTTTGAAATAGGGTTTGGCTTTATCGTCCAGGCTGGAGTGCAGTGGTATGATGTCGAATCACAGCAACCCCTGCCTCTTGCGCTCAAGCCATCCTCCCACCTCAGTCTCCGAAGTAGCTGGGACTACAGACACACACCCAGACACCTGGCTGATGTTCTTTAGTATTTTTTGTAGAGACAAAATTTCACCATATTGCCCAGGCTGGTCTTGAACTCCTGACCTCAAGTGATCTGCCCACCTCAGTCTCCCTAAGTGCTGGGATGACAGTCATGAGCCACCGTGCCCAGCCTTTTCTTTAAAGACATGGTCTCACATTGTCACCCAGGCTGGAGTACGGTGGTGCAATCATAGCACCCTGCAGCCTTGACTTCCTGGGCTCAAGCAATCCTCCTTTCTCAGTCTTCTTAGTCCCTTAGCTAGGACTACAGGGGCATCATGCCTGGAGAGGTCTTTCTATGTTGTCCAGGCTGATCTCAAACTTTTGGCCTCAAGCAATCCTCCCCACTTGGCCTACCAAAGTACTGGAATTAGAAGTGTGAGCCAACACACCTGTTCTAATGTATACATTTTGGTGACTTTGTACATACATAGACACCATCACTACCATTAAGGTACTAAACATATCCATCACCACAGAATAGACTTGATCACATTTTCCTTCTTCTCCCTGACTGTAAAAATTAATTGCTAAGTACAGTAACCCTGTGAATCCACTTACCTTGGCAAGACTTGCCTGACTGGCAGTGTGTCATGTGGTTTAGGACATTCTTCATTGTGCGACAGTGGGGAAGGTTGCACTGCCTCACTTCCCCATTGGCCTGCTCCCGGCGCTGGCACTTGTGAGCATGCAAAAGGAGAACAAGTTGCTGCTGGATGAGCTTGCGCTTCTCTGGATCAGCTGTATGTGCTCCAGAACCCATCCCTTGGGCAACTGGAGTCACCAGGCCTGGCTGCTGGACCTGCGGGGCTGGTTGTTGACCCTGAGAGATATAACAATATATTTAATGGTAGGAGTCATAGAGATGTGCATATTTTCAATTAGAACCTTTATGGTTAGTCTACTATAAGCCAGACTCCATTTTTCGACATAGGGAATTCATAAACCAAGGCTCCTACCTTTAAGAAGCTCGATTTAGTAAGAAAAAAATGACATTACGAAGTGATGTAAGTATGTATAATACACAGAGAGTAAAAGCAGAGAAAAGGCCATGGTAAACTCCAGTGGGAGAGGGAAGGGTGAGAAGGTGTCTGTAGTTAAAAGCACACCTAAATTAGGTTTTAAAGAGCAATGAACTCCTCAGGAGACTCGGCAAAGGGGTCTTTCAGATTGGTGAAAAACTAGTTTCTCTAAACTCTAGGAGAAATTTAGTTTTTTAAATTAAAAAGTGAATATTTCAGGCCGGGCATGGTGTCTCACGCCTGTAACCCTAGCACTTTGGGAGGCTGAGGGGGGTGGACCACCTGAGGTCGGGAGTTCAAGATCAGCCTGACCAACATGGAGAAACCCTGTCTCTACTAAAAATACAAAGTTAGCCGGGCATGACAACACATGCCTGTAACCCCAGCTACTCAGAAGGCTGAGGCAGGAGAATTGCTTGAACCCAAGAGGTGGAGGATGCAGTGAGCCGAGATCACACCACTGTACTCCAGCCTGGGCAACAAGAGTGAAACTCCGTCTCAAAAAAAAAAAAAAAAAAAAAAGGGAACATTTCTCAGAATAGAGATGACATGTTTCATTCATCTGTATAGCTCTAGTACTTGGCAGAGTATCTGAAATATAGGCAGTCCATAAACATAATGACACAAAGGACAAAACTAAAACATCTGAAAGATCATTTTTTCAGACAATTTTTTCCAAAGTTGAATGCAGACACATTTACAATTAGTAATTTGAGTGTTGTTCAGAAACAACACTAGAAGTTTCTGAAAACTTTATGTAACAAAAATCACTGTTTAAAACAATACATTACTTTTAAGAGGGAATTTACTTTTGTGTAGTAGAATCAAATAATATCGATAAATATGGTCACTGAGAGTTCGAATCCTTTGCCAGAGAGTCCTTCCCCCAAAAGAGAAAGGTTCCACTTTCGCATCCTATGGAAATACAAGACCAAGCTGCTGAATGGCAGGCCCCTAAAACTTCAACGTAGCAGTCCACTTACTCCTGTTTGGATCAACACGCTCACTGATCAATAACCACAAGGAACAAAAAACCACAAGAAATGGAAAGGAAGCACAAGCCTCCTCACAGGGATGATGATTACATATCAATTTAGGATCCTAGTGGGTACAAACCCCGGTTTATATAATAGAAGGGTGAAAGTTTAACACAATTGTTTTGTCAAAATGCCAGTTTGAAAACAAGTCTGTAATGGATTAGTACTCACCATGTTGGGCATTCCTCCACCAGGAACTGTCTTTTTGTCCATAGCAAATGGAGATAAGTTATTTGATAGTACAGTCTTTGTCTGAATCTGGAGACCAAGGCCACTGGCTCCAATCTGCTGTCCAGGATTCTGAGTGTATGGTGAACCGTAAGGATTGGGGTTGTTCATCATTCCCATCTAAGAGTAAGAAACAAAAGAAAACAAAATGAGGAATAAAATTTAAGACACTATTACTCCTTTTCTGGTTTTACTTCCTAGTTCACAAACAGCTTCAAAGGAAATTCTCAGCTTCTATTAGAAAACACACTACAGCCTGGGCAACGTGGCAAAACCCCAGAACTACTAAAAAATACAAAAATCAGCTGGGCCTGGTGGCGCATGCCCGCAGTCCCAGCTAATTGGAAGGCTAAAGTGGGAGATCAGTTAAGACTGGGAGGTAGAGGTTGTAGGGAACTATGATCGCAATGGACCTAGTGGCGGGCCTGGCGACTCACACCTGTAATCCCACCATTTTGGGAGGCCAAGGCAGGAGGGTTTCTTGAGGCGAGGAGTTTGCTAACAGCCTGGGGAACATGGTGAAACCCCATCTGTACCAAAATACAAAAAAACAAAGACAAACAAACAAAAAAACCAGTCCGGCACGGCGGCTCACGCCTGTAATCCCAACACTTTGGGAGGCTGAGGCAAGTGGATCATGAGGTCAGATCAAGACCATCCTGGCTAACATGGTGAAACCCCGTCTCTACTAAAAATACACAAAATTAGCCGGGCGTGGTGGCGGGCACCTGTAGTCCCAGCTACTTGGGAGGCTGAGGCAGGAGAATGGAGTGAACCCGGGAGGTGGAGCTTGCAGCGAGCCGAGATTGTGCCACTGCACTCCAGCCTGGGCGACAGAGTGCAACTCCATCTCAAAAAAAAAAAAAAAAAAAGAAAAGAAAAGAAAAAAAAAAAAAGAAAAGCTGGATGTGGTGGCATGTGCCTGTGGTCCCAGCTACTCAGGAGGCTGAGGCAGGAGGATCACCTAAGCCTGGGAGGTCAAGGCTGCAAAAGTGATCAGGCCACCGCACTCCAGCCTAGGCAACAGAGTGAGACGCTGTCTCCAAAAGAGAAACAAACAAACAAAAAAACCCACCATACAAAATATGCTAATGACAATACATTTTCAAGATTAAGATCAAAATTCAGATTTAGGGGCCTTGGGTATGGCAAATTTACAGCGCTATTTTTGTAAATATTTGAAATAAAGATGTTTTAGAAATACTTTTAATCATCTTCATTTAATTCTATCTGCTAAACAAGGTTTGCCATTCATTTCCATTAAGTCATACATGATGCTATTTGGCAAATTCAACTTAATAAGCCATCTAACCCCTTTGTCATGCTCAAGCATTTGAATCTTTTCTTTTTTTTTTTTTTTTTGACTATTAAAAAATAGAGACAGGGTCTTGCCATGTTGCCCAGGCTGGTCTCAATCTCCTGGGGTCTAGCAATCCTTCTACCTCAGCTTTCCAAAGTGCTGGGATTATAGGTGTGAGCCACCACGCTCGGCCTCATTTGAATAATTCCTGTATTTTGTTTATATAGAAAGTAGAAAACAGAGGGTTTGGGAATATGTCTTTTTTGTATAGGGACACTGATAACAGTGGTTTTTTTAAACTTCTGATTCTGACTCCTTTACATAGAGCATGTGAAAGTCCAGACTCCACACCATTCCTTACTGTTTTAAACCTAGCTGTTCTATTAAGTCACCTGCTTGGCCCTTCAGGTCATTTGATTTTGCAACCCTGATGTACTTTTCTGTTTTTGAGATGAAGTCTCGCTCTGTCGCCCAGGCTGGAGTGCAGTGGGGCAAATCTTGGCTCACTTCAACCTCTGCCTCCTGGGTTCAAGCGGTTCTCCTGCCTCAGCCTGAGTAGCTGGGACTACAGGTGTGCGCCACCATGCTCAGCTAATTTTTTTACTTTCAGTCAGTACGGGGTTTCACCATGTTGGCCAGGCTGGCCTCGAACTCCTGACCTCAAGTGATCTGCCCACCTCGGCCTTCCAAAGTGCTAGGATTACAGGCGTCAGCCACTGTGTCAGCTCCCTATGTACTTTAAAAAGTAGTTTCTTTTCTATATTTAAGTTCACCTGGAGCCAATATACTATAATAATAATTGAAAAACAGCATTGATTATTCAAAGGTCAAACGTTTTACTGATAATGAAAATTATAAAAATGCATTTTCATTAATCTTTCAAATTAATTATTTTAAATAATTCAAAACGGGGTCAACTTTATATCCCAAATATAAGGTTTGAAGCCACCCGCCTCTTCTGTCAAATTACACAGAGGATCCCAACTATAAGTCAACATCACTACTAGAAACATTGAGTAGCTGGGCACAGGGGCTCACGCCTGTAATCCCAGTACTTTGGGAGGCCGAGGCGGGCGGATCACGAGGTCAGGAGATCGAGACCATGGTGAAACCCCGTCTCTACTAAAAATACAAAAAAACTTAGCCAGCCGCGGTGGTGGGCGTCTGTAGTCCCAGCTACTTGGGAAGCTGAGGCAGGAGAATGGCGTGAACCCGGGAGGCGGAGCTTGCAGTGAGCGGAGATCATGCCATGGCACTCCAGCCTGAGCGGCAGAGCAAGACTCCATCTCAAAAAAACAGAACAAAACAAAACAACAAAAACATTCAGCAAGCACTCAGAATAACTCAAGATGCTATAGCTACTGCTCAAGTAAAGGATTCATACCAGACTTCTCTGTCTGCCAAGACCAGTCAAAGGGTCCTTCAATTCTACCTGTAAAAGCACACATGCACACTAAAATCCTTCCCATGTATTCCTACCTACTGTGACTGTCTCAACTCAAGCCTATCCCAGTGCTTCTACAGACTGTGGACAACAGGTTTGCCTGTCCTCTGTTTTCACCTGCCTCTATAAAAGAAAAAAATCAATCCCACAGTACGTATACCAAAGTCTTTATGAAGTCTGACTACCTACCTATGGTATCTTATATATTTCCCATACTGATTTTTTAAAATCTGAAAGTATCATGCTCCTTGAGCCTCCAGCATTTGCCTCAAGCTTTTCCTTTTCCCTACAACTGAACAGTAGCACACTTCCTTTCCTATTTGACTCCTTAATGCTAACCTGGAAATAAACACCAAGTTCACAGAGAGGCATTTTCTGTTGGATAGTACAACCTAACTAAGAAACACCTGCAGATTCTACTCATCCTTGTAATTTCAAATGTTACTACCTCTGTGAAGCATCTGTTTTAGACAGGTACAGAGCTCTTGATAAAATCTTTTTCTTTTAAATTTTCTATAAAAAGACAGGGTCTCACTCTATTTGTATGGTACTACCATACAAATAGCTACCTCAACTAAAAAGACAGAGGGTGAAGAAGCCATACACAGTTCTAGGCAGCTCCAAGAAATAGGTCCTGCAGACAACTGTTCTTTTTTGGAAAAAAGAAAAGTAGAGATGGGGTCTCATTATGTTGCCCGGGCACATCTAACTTCTGGCTTCAAGAGATCCTCCCACCTCAGCCTCTGGTGCCTAGGCTGGAGTGCAGTCGCATTATCATAGCTCACTGTAATTCTCAACCTCTGGGCTCAAGCAATTCTCCCATCTCAGCCTCCCATGTAGGTGGGACTACAAGGCTGCACCACCATGCCCAGCTAATTTTCACTTTTATTTTTGTAGAGATGTTGTCCAGGAGTTGACTGAACGCCTAGTCTCAAGCAATCCTTCTGCCTAAGTGCTGGGATTCCAGTTATCTCCCACCATGCCTGGCCTAAAATTTATTCTTTAAATCATATGCAGTATCTATACTCTGCAAATCTATATAAATATGACATCTTTATTGGTTTGGCAGTTTGCCTCTATTTTAAAAAAGACAAAAAAATTTTTTTTTTTTTTTTTTTTTTTGAGATGGAGTCTCGCTCAGTAGCCCAGGCTGGAGTGCAGTGGCGCGATTTTGGCTCACTGCAAGCTCCACCTCCCGGGTTCACGCCATTCTCCTGCCTCAGCCTCCCAAGTAGTTGGGACTACAGGCGCCCGCCACCACGCCCGGCTAATTTTTTTATTTTTAGTAGAGACGGGGTTTCACCATGTTAGCCAGGATGGTCTCGATCTCCTGACCTCGTGATCCGCCCGTCTCGGCCTCCCAAAGTGCTCGGATTACAGGCGTGAGCCACCACGCCCGGCCGACAAAAAATTTTTAATCTTTATGCTATTACCAAAAAAATGAAAAAAAAAAAAAAAAGTTGAACATTTTCATTTTCCAGATGAAATTCAGAGACTAAGGTAAGTAATTTACAAGAATGATTTACAAGTACTTTACAAGTGGCAGTTTGATGGAAGCATAAAAGAATGAGGTGGCCTGAAATGAGAAGCATTCAGAGAAAATAATTTCTTGGCCAAGCGCAGGGGCTCACGCCTGTAATACCAGCACTTTGAGAGGCAGAGGTGGGTGGATCACCTGAGGTCAGGAGTTTGAGACCAGCCTGGCCAACATGGTGAAACCCTGTTTCTACTAATACAAAAATTATCTGGGCGTGGTGGCACACACCTGTAATCCCAGCTACTCGGGAGACTGAGGCAGAAGAATCACTTAAACCTGGGAGGCAGAGGATGCAGTGAGCCAAGATTGCGCCATTGCACTCCAGCCTGGGTGACAAGAGTGAAACTCTGTCGAAGAGCAGAGGTGGAGTGGAGGGGAGGGGAGGGGAGGGGAGGGGAGGGGAGGGGAGGGGACCTTTTTGCCAAAAAGACTGCAAAGGCAACAGAATGCAGAAACAGGTTTAAATCAAGTCCAGGCTACTTTTGGTAGTTACAAATCTGGCTGCAAGTGCTGCTGCTGCCTATGTTTTTCTTTTTTAAAGTACTAGTATTTATCTAATGTGGCTCCAATAATATGCATACCTATACATGGGGGAGTTGTTTCACCTGTTTCTTATTAGCATGAAAATTCATGATAGACATAACATCAAAGTCATTCTATCACAGAACCCGCAAGACAGACAATAAATTATGCCCTCAAGAGTCCTATTATCTGAATCAACAAAATGCTGGAATTTCTAAGCTGCCTTGTTGTCTCTTGTTAATAAATGTAATGTCTTTATCCAAATATTTCCCCAATTTGGTCCTTCATGATTGCATGCCTTGCCTGCCTAGACCAACTGAATTTCAACCAGTTCCTGACACTGCTTGTTCCCTTAATCATGATGCATTACCTGGAAACTCCAAGCTCCTCTATGGGCAGACTATGGGTTCAAATACACAGACTACACTGATTGCTGAGATCAGCTGGCAGTAATTTCTTCCTGACACTTTTGGTCACTGTGACCAAAAAAGATTATCTAGTTTTTGTTTTTCCATCTCCCACAGAGATCTGTTGAAGAGTTAGAAAATAAAATAACAACCAACCTCCAGATCATTGCCCCTTCTATCTCCTGAGCCCCACTTCTTTACTCCCCACACTAAATGTAATAAGGAATATTTTGTACTTAATTTCTGCTACACTATAGTTTTTTGATCTTGTTTCTTTCTCCATAGCTAATATGCTCCAGATGGCCAATGACCTACCACCATACAAATAGCTACCTCAACTAAAAAGACAGAGGGTGAAGAAGCCACACACTGTTCTAGGCAGCTACAAGAAATGGGTCCTGCAGACAACTGTTCTTTTTTGGAAAAAAGAAAAGTAGAGATGGGGTCTCATTATGTTGCCCGGGCACATCTAACTTCTGGCTTCAAGAGATCCTCCCACTTCAGCCTCCCAAAGTGGTAGGAATACAGATGTGAGCCACTGAGCCATGCCTATTTTTTCTTCTTGAAAAAAAATGTGGCCAGGCTCAGTGGCTCCTGTCTGTAATCTGAACACTTTGGAAGATCAAGGTAGGTGGATTGCTTGATGCCAGGAGGCTGAGAACAGCCAGGACAACATAGTGAGACCCTGTCTCAACAAAAATAAAAATAACTGGCAGGGCATGGCAGTCCCTGTAATACCAGCTACTTAGGTGGCTGAGGTAGGAGGATCGCTTAAGCCTGGGAGACCAAGGCTGCAAGTGAGCTGTGATGGTGCCACTGCACTCCAGCCTGGGTGACAGAAAGAGATCCTGTCTCGAAAACAAAAGTAACTTAAAAACATTTTGGCTTTGATTAGTTTATGCTGAATCTAAAGATTGGGGTAAAAGGCAATATGATCCAAGTTTCTTCCCATAAATCACCATGGGTCAGACTTTTGGAAGACAGCTGTAGTAGTAACATCACCACCTGCCTGCACATCCTGAACCACAGATTCCTCCATGAAAAGAACTGTGTGCAAAAGCTGATGTCATTTGCCAACAGGCTTACAGTCATCCAATCTCACTGAAAACTTCCTCATACCTTAAGTCCTAATTCTTAAATATCATGAGTCTTAGGAGTTTTAGAAGAAACGTAATGAGTATAATTCACTCTACAAGATAATTTTAGGACTTGGTACAGTGGAAGGGCAACTGCTGGTGTGGGTGTGCCATGACACCAGGATAAATTTTTTTTTTTGGGAGAGATGGAGGTCTCACCAGCTGGGGCTGGTCTGGAATGATTCTAGGTGTGAACTGCTGTACCCAGCCTTAAGTGGTTATCTTATCCTAAACCTACATAACTTAAATTTTTTTTTAAAATTTATTAAACAGGAGCGATCGTTTCCTGGTCCTCGCCTCCTCCGCGGTCTCCCTGGAGTTCTTGCAAGGCGGCCAGGATGTCTCAGGCTGAGTTTGAGAAAGCTGCAGAGGAGGTTAAGCACCTTAAGACCAAGCCAGCTGATGATGAGATGCTGTTCATCTATGGCCGCTACAAACAAGCAACCGTGGGTGACGTAAATACAGAACGGCCCAGGATGTTGGACTTCACGGGCAAGGCCAAGTGGGATGCCTGGAATGAGCTGAAAGGGACTACCAAGGAAGATGCCATGAAAGCTTACATCAACAAAGTAGAAGAGCTAAAGAAAAAAATATGGGATATGAGTGACTGGATTTGGTTACTAGGCCATGTGTTTCTCCTAAACTGAGACAATGCCTTGTTTTTTCTAATACCGCGGATGGTGGGAATTCCGGAAAATAACCAGTTAGCCCAGCTACTCAAGGCTGCCCACCATACAGCTCTAACAGATTAGAGGCTAAAACGATCACTGACCTTCCCTGAGTAGTTTTTATCTGAGATCAATTAAAAGTATATTTGTTACTTAAAAAAAAAAAAGGCCGGGCGCGGTGGCTCAAGCCTGTAATCCCAGCACTTTGGGAGGCAGAGACGGGCGGATCACGAGGTCAGGAGATCGAGACCACCCTGGCTGACACGGTGAAACCCCGTCTCTACTAAAAAATACAAAAAACTAGCCGGGCGAGGTGGCGGGCGCCTGTAGTCCCAGCTACTCGGGAGGCTGAGGCAGGAGAATGGCATGAACCCGGGAGGCGGAGCTTGCAGTGAGCTGAGATCCGGCCACTGCACTCCAGCCTGGGCGGCAGAGCGAGACTCCGTCTCAAAAAAAAAAAAAAAAAAAAAAAAATTTATTAAACATTTAAATCTCCCTCATTTGTCAAACACTGATATAAGTACTTTACAAAATATCAATATAGGCAGGCTCACTTTAAAATAAGGAAATAGGTCCGGGCGTGGTGGCTCATGCCTATAGTCCCAGCAGCACTTTGGGAGGCCGAGATGGGCAGATCACTTGAGGTCAGAAGTTCACAATGAGCCTGGGCAACGTGGTGAAACCCTTTCTCTACTAAAAATACAAAAATTAGCCAGGCATGGTGGCACATGCCTGTGGTCCCAGCTACTTGGAAGCCGAGGCAGGAGAACTGCCTGAACCCAGGAGGCAGAGGTTGCAGTGATACAAGATCACACCACTGCACTCCAGCACTAGCAACAGCAAGACTCTAATAAACATAAAATAAGGAAATAAAATATCATTTAACAGAAGTTTAAAATTTGAATTCCTCCTTCATATCAAAACACAAGCTCCACAAGGACAGGAATTTTTGTTTTGTTCACTTTTATATAAACCCATTTTCTGAAAGAAATTTAGATTACAACCGTAATAGTGCCACACCCCCAAGTAGTTGTCAATGAGCCTTTCCTTACTTTATTTTTCTCCATAGCACTTACCTGGCATACTCTAAAATTCGTATCTTATGTGCACAGTAGAAAGTAGGTTACATGAAGTAAATTCATTCACTACTTTAACCCTTAAGTATTTTGTCCACCAGGGAGGGTTTATTTTAAGTCTGGCATCCCTCCTCTCCATAGCAGAATTGGTGGCAAGGACTTTATCTCTTCATAGCTATGTTCCTAGATTCCAGAAAAGGTACTTAATTTACCTTATTGTTTCTTTTCTCACTCCAAATATTCTAAGTAAGCTACACTGACACGGCAATCTAAAAGTGTCAGAGGCTGGGTGCAGTGGCTCACACCTGTAATCCTGGTACTTTGGGAGGCTGAGACAAGAGGATAACTTGAGCCCAGAAGGAGTTTGAGATTAGCCTGAGCAACGTAGTGAGACCCCACCCCATCTCTTATTTAAAAAAAAAAAAAAAAAAAAAAAAAAAAAAATCAGGCCGGGCGCGGTGGCTCACGCCTGTAATCCCAGCACTTTGGGAGGCCGAGACGGGCGGATCACAAGGTCAGGAGATCGAGACCATCCTGGCTAACACGGTGAAACCCCGTCTCTACTAAAAAATACAAAAAACTAGCCAGGCGAGGTGGCGGGCGCCTGTAGTCCCAGCTACTCGGGAGGCTGAGGCAGGAGAATGGCGTGAACCCGGGAGGCGGAGCTTGCAGTGAGCTGAGATCCGGCCACCGCACTCCAGCCTGGGTGACAGAGCGAGACTCCGTCTCAAAAAAAAAAACAAAACAAAACAAAACAAAAAAAAATCAGCCAGGCGTGGTGGTGCATGCCTTTAGTTCCAGCTACTCGGGAGGCTGAGGAGAGAAGATTGTTTGAGCCTGGCAGGTTGAGGCTGCAGTAAGCCATGATTAAGCCAGTGCACTCCAGCCTGGGCAGCACAACAAGACTCTGTCTCAAAAACAAACAAACAAACAAAAAAATAAGTGGCAGGGGGTGAGGGGCAGAAAGCGAGAATCTACAAAGCAGGAATGCTAAAACAGAATCCTCACTTGTCAATATTCTTGTAGCAAAAAAAAACATTTAAGGCTTCTGAATTCCTACATGTCATCTCAGTTTCCCCCAACACAAGTTTTTCCATCTGTCTTCAATTCACATTTGCAGTCTCTGTCATCATCAAGGTTCTTTTTTTTTTTTTCCCCTTAAATAGAAGATGGGGGTCAATGCTACCTGGTTGGTCTCTAACTCCTAGGTGCAAGAGATCCTCCTGCTTTGGCCTCCCAAAGTGCTGGGATTACAGGCATGAGCCACTGCACCCAATATTCTCAGGAACACAGAAGTCCTGATATCTGCTCAAATTATTCCTGTTACAGAGAAAACTTGCTCCTGACTCCTTGTGAAAATCGTACCTATCTCCAACTTAATCTTCCAAGTGAAGCCATCATGCCAGGCACTGGCAACCATAGTGTGATCCCATTTTAAGAAAAACGGATAAAATATGTAAAGAAAAATATGGAGAAATAAGCACTGAAGTATGTGTGATTATGTCTTATTTATGTATACAGGGTACACATTTAAAGAGTTTAAAGTATTTTAAATAATATACTTAGCATTCTCTAAGCTAACAGAAGTCTTTGGCCAAGTTCTGGTTCACTGAAACATCTACACTGTTGAGGTGTCATATAAACAAATGCACCTTAACTTCCATCAACCAATAAAGAAAAATACCAGTTAATACATTTCTTAGAATAAATGTCTCTCTTGAAAACCAAGGAGAGTCAAAGCAATAGGAACAAATGGAGTCTCCATCTGAAGATAGTGTAATGCCATCCATCTCCAAACTGTAATTTTATAAGGAGGCTACAAGGCTAAACTGGACTTGGAAATGAGATAAAAACATTCCAATACTTGTGCCAGAGAGAACCAGCATTAGCCAGCAATCATTTGGAAGTATGAAGTTATAGAATACCAGTTGTAAAATAAATGTTTTACTTAAATTTAATACAGGCACTTCTTAAAACTTATGACAGCCCACAGTAAATTCCTGTCGTGTAGTATGTGGAAACTGCTATACAATGTAAGGCAAACCCTCCATCCATCATGGCAATACTCACATGTGTGCCAATTGTGCACACAAACCATAACTGTACTTACCTTAAGAGGCTGGGGGCCTCTCAATCCTGTTTGTCCTCCCATCTGGGGAGAGCCCTGCTGAAGAGGCTCAGTCAGTAAGTTGCCAGCACTTCCCATGCCTGGGTTTGGGTACTGCATATTCTGTCGCCCTCGGCCTGCTCCAATTGAACCGTTCATGACTTGATTAGGCATTATCCCTTGTCCATTGCCTGCAGCCAACATTCCAGGATTCATGCCAGCATTCATCCCTGTGTTCATTCCCATGGCAGGCTGATTTACTGGACTGTTCATCATACCTGTTGACTGCGTGGGACCCTGATTTGGTCCACTAGTGCCCATCCCCATGTTGGGAGAAGTCAAGCCTGCCTGTGTCATTGGGCTTTTCACCATGCTATTTATCAAACCTAATCCAGGACTGTTTTGTTGGGCCTGGCTGGCCATGACTTGACCTGGGCCACCAACTCCCATATTGAGGTTAGGGGAACTACCAGATCGCAGCAATTCTGATAGCTGTTTATGTTTAGAAGCTGCATCTTGTACTATGCCAAGACTTGTCTGAAGCTGATTAATATCACCACCATTGGTTAGTCCCAATTCTGTAGAGTTGATTAATTCATCTGGTAAGTCGTGCTCCAAGTCAAACAGAGAGCCAAAATCTAAAAGCAAAGGGAAAACATAAAGGTCAAAGTATGACAAAACCAAAATTTAAAAACTGCCCTATATTTTGTTCTTAATAAGCATTAAGTATCATTTCCAAACCTCACTCCACGTTTTTCTATTTGTTTGAGACAGGGTCTTGCTCTGTTGCCCAGGCTGGAGTGCAGTGGTGCAATTTTGGCTCACTGTAACCTCCATCCACAGGTTCAAGTGATTCTACCATCTCAGCCTCCCAAGTAGCTGCAACCACAGGTGCACACCACCACACCTGGCTAAATTTTGTATTTTTAATAGAGGTGGGGCTTGACATGTTGACCTGGCTGGTCTTGAACTCCTGAGCTGAAGCTATCTGTCCGCGTCGGCCTTCCAAAGTGCTGGGATACAGGCGTGAGCCACCACACGCAGCCCTATATATTATTTGTATCGTAGTTTTTTAGGTCATACCAAAACAATTGTATAGATTTTTTAAATTGAGGGGATATTTGGTTACCTCAACAGACTTAAAACACTTAAGAACTGTACCTAAAATAAGACCAAGGAATAAAGGGATTGAAAGTACAACACCCCCCATCAATGATAGACTGGATAAAGAAAATGTGGCACATATACACCATGGAATACTACGCAGCCATAAAAAAGGATGAGTTAATGTCCTTTGCAGGGACAAGGATGAAGCTGGAAATCATCATTCTCAGCAAAATAACATAGGAAAAGAAAACCAAACACCGCATGTTCTCACTCGTAAGTAGGAGAGCGAACACATGGACACAGAGAGGTGAACATCACACACCAGGGCCTGTCGGGGAGTGGGGGGCTAGGGAGGATAGCATTAGGACAAATACCTAATGTAGATGACAGATTGATGGGTGTAGCAAATCACCATGGCACGTATATACCTATGTAACGAACCTGCATGTTCTGACATATATCCCAAAGCTTAAAGTATAAATTTAAAAAAAAACCCTAGCATTCTAAATAATGTTATAGAATTAGCAATAATAATTGAAATAAAGTTTTATTTTTAGTTAAAAAAAAAAAAAACACAACACCCATTATTACATGGGTTGCCAGCTAAAGGTTTGTATCCACCGTCATGGAAAAAAGAAATGCAATTAAGCTGTATTAATATTCCCAAGTTCCTTAGAAGAACAGTTAAAATAACTTATCTATACACAAACTAAACTCAGGATGGGAAAAAAAATTTTAAATATTGTAATACATAAAGACAGACAACTGATACAGAAGACCCGTCATCTGTGGAACATTCAGTGTGTGCTCCAGTTAAGCAGAGGGCTATCCACCATTTTTACCAAGTTCCTATATAGTACCTGTCTCAAAGTAGGCACTCAACAGGCTGGGTTTTTGACCTGTAGCCTACAGAATAGCTTTCCTTAACCAAAATCTAGCCAGAATAGGGTACAAAACCATGCCTCTGGCTCCTTCACCATCCAAACCACCCCTATCAAGAACAGTGCTAGACTAGCCCTGGTGGTTCACATCTGTAATCTCAGTACTTTGGGAGGCCAAGGCAGGAGGAATTCTTCAGCCCAGGCCAACACAGCAAGACCCTGTCTCTAGAAAGAATAAAGTTAGCTGGGTGGGGTGGCACTAGGCTATAGTCCTAGCTATTCAGGAGGCTAAGGTGGGAGCATTACTGGAGTCCAGGAATTTGAGGTTGTAGTGAGCTCTAACTGCACAACTGCACTCCAGCCTGGGTGACAGAGCAAGACCCTGTCTCAATAAAGAACAAACAAACAAAACAGGGTGCTAAGTATAGATTAATGCAGAGTTTCTTAACCTTGGCACTATTAACATTTTGAGCTGTGTGATAATTCTTCGTTGTGGGTGGAGGGGGATTGTCGTGCGCCCTCGAGTATCATCAGGAGACTCCTGGTCTTTCTACTTATGCCAGTAGCACCCATATCCCAATTGTGACAATCAAAACTGTCTCCAGACATCACCAAACGTCCCCTGGGGGAACAAAATTACTCAATATTGACCTACTGACAGTATTAACCTATTATAGAAATTATTTGAGTTTTCTTCCCTTTTAATTCTCTACAGTAGTTTTCACATTAAAGAGGCATTACTGGGAGCTGGGCACAGTGGTACACACCTATAGTCCCAGCTACTCAGGAGGCTGAGGCAAGAGGATAGCTTGAGCCCAGGAATTCACATCAAGTCTGGGCAACACTGTGAGACCCTGTCTACTAACAACAACAAAAACTCTACAGCTATTAGCCTCTTAAAAAACAGTCCATCCCTTGAAGACAAAATATTTTCTTAATGGTCTACTGGATCCAATCAATCTTGGTTCCTAAGTATGACTCTTTCTGTATGTGCCCTTCCTATTCTTGTTTTTTTTTTTCTTTCCTTCCCAGTCCTGCTCCTTCTATATCTTACAGCATTTTATCATGTCAATGAAATTATCTCCGGGTTTGCCTCCTCTCCTCCCCCTGCCATCCCTTGTGACCACCCCTCACTCCACTCATGCGCTCTTTGGGAAGGACATGTTTTACCACTTATACACCAACTCCTTGCCTACAGTGTAACATAGTAAGCACATGATCATATACGAACTAAACCAAATTGTATCCCAAGATCTCAGGGCATGATTTAGAGTCCCGAGTTTTACAGAATTACTCTTTCCTTTTAAAATATCATATGGGCTCCTCCATCAAAAATGTGTCACAAGGCTGAGTACTTTGGCTCACACCTGTAATCCCAGCACTTTGTGAAGCTGAGGAGGGCAGATGGCTCGAGCTTCAGGAGACCAGCCTGGGCAACATGGCGAAAACCAAACTGTACAAAAAAATACAAAACTTAGCCAGGCCTGGTGGCCTGTGCCTGTCCCAGCTACTACAGAGGCTGAAGGAGGAGGATCACGGCAGCTTAGGTGACTCTAGCCTGGGTGACAGAGGGAGATCCTATCTCAAACAACAACCACCACCACCACCACCACCACCACCACCACCACCACCACCACCACCACAACCAATCACCACCACCACCCAAATGTGTAACAAAACTGACTTAAACTCACTATTCAAAAATGACTGCTTAATATACTGATATAGTTCTTTATTTCCTTATATTTATGTGATTTACAAAACTGAGATCATACTTTACTTGCAATTTTTACTTTTCCCTTGGAGTATCCAAGAAAATATTTTATCATTAGCATAGTGAACATAGAGGGCAAAAAAAATCTTCACTTTAGAAATTTTAAAAGCAGGCAGTGGTAAGTTACAGCAGAAATCACAAAGGAAATTGAGTAATAAAAAATATATTTCAAAACCTAAAGGCCTATGTTAGAAAATAAAGTTAAAAATTAATGAATTCTCCAGTGAGTCTCCTGAGGTTGCTAAAAAATAGTGAATTAAGTATACAAATTATATGAGAAAAATAGTATTTATAGGAAGAAGACAAAGATAAAAGCATAAATGAAAGAGAAAATACGAATATAACAGCATTACCAAAACTAGAAGTTAGTTTTTTGCAGTAACAAAAGATGAACTTCAAGAAGGTTAAGAAAAAAAGAAAATTAAAAGACAAAGCAATACTATTATCAACTTTATACAAAAAAATGAAAATATACAAAACAAATACATTCCAGAGAAAATACTCAAACCTTAGCAAAAAAAGAAATAATATAGGATATGGAATGTCCCAGTTTCTCCAACAAATTCATAGCGTAAGCTGGGAGGTGGAATCCTCATTCAAACAAGCCAACTATAAAAACATTTTGAAATGAGAGTAAGGGATATTTAAGTACAGACTGAGTAATGGGTGATATTAAGAAATCATTAACTTTATTGACTACAACAATGGCATAAAAGATACACACTGAAATATTTCTGGTAAAATGACATGGTTAGGATTTGCTTTAAAATACTCCAGCAAAAAAAGGGTGGAAGGGTGGTATACTAGTAAACTTGAAGCTGGGTAACAGGCACATGGGATTTCTTTATAATATATTCTATTACATTGAAATTTCCCATTTATAAAAGTTTAAAAGAAAACCACATGGGAAGCCAGACCACTGTAATCCTACTACTACTAAAGAAAATAAATCCTTGGTTAATCTTTCCATAAAGAAAGCACCATATCCGAACTGTTTACAGGCATGCCCTACACCAAACGTTCAAGAAAAAGACAATTTCAAGCTAACACAAATACTTCTAAAAAAACCAGAAATAATATTATAAAAATTACACATGGCCAATATAAAAAAACACAGGCCAAACTTCTTCATGGACACAGAAACAAGACTCTTTAAAGAGTGCAAACCAAAGTCTCAAAAACCATCATCAAGTTGCGATAATCCCACGAATCTAGGGGACACCAGAACATCTATAAACTGTCATTCACCATAGTAACAAAGGATAAAGGAAATATAAGATTCATCTTGGCCAGGCACAGTGGCTCACGCCTGCAATCCCAGCACTTTGGGAGGCCAAGGTGGGCAGATCACTTGAGGTCAAGAGTTCGAGACCAGCCTGGCCAATATAGTGAAATCCCGTCTCTACTAAAAACAAAACAAAACAAAAAATTAGCTGGCTGTGGTGGCGGGCGCCTGTAGTCCCAGCTACTTGGGAGGCTGAAGCAGGAGAATCGCCTGAACCCAGGAAGCAGAGGTTGCAGTGAGCAGAGATGGTGCCACTGCACTCCAGGCTGGGTGTCAGAGCGAGACTCCATCTCACACACACACACATAAAAAAATAGGTTACAAATTCTATAAAGGAAAAAAAAGAAAGGCCGGGCATGGTGGTTCTTGCCTGTAAACCAAGCGCTTTGGAAGGCCAAGGCAGGTGTTCACCTGAGGTCGGGAGTTCCAGACCAGCCTGAGGAGAAACCCTGTCTCTACCAAAAATACAAAATTTGCGGTAAGTGGTGGCGCATGCCTGTAACCTCAGTTACTCAGAACGCTGAGGCAGGAAAATCGCTTGAACTCGGGAGGTGGAGGATGCGGTGAGCTGAGATAGTGCTACTGCACTCCAGCATGGGTGACAAGAGCAAAACTCTGTCTCGATAAAAAAAAAAAAAAAGAAAGAAAGAAAAAGGAAGAAACAAAACTTATTGTCTGCAGATAATATAACTGTTGACATAAAAAATTCAAAGCAAATATATATAACATCAACTATACCCCATGAATATACACAACCATTGTCAATTTTAAAGAAATACACACAACTGGAAATTCTGAGAGGTTAGCAAGGTGACTGATTATACCATAAATATAAACATATCAAAGTGAATTTCTGTATGGCAGCAACAAATGGTTACAAGTAATTTTTAAAATAATGTATAGCCGGGCGCAGTGGTTCACGCCTGTAATCCTAGCACTTTGCGAGGCTGAGACAGGTGGACTGCTGGAGGTCAGGAGTCTGAGACCAGCCTGGCCAACATGGTGAAATCCTGTCTCCACTAAAAATACCAAAATTAGCCAGGCATGGTGGTGCACGCCTGTAGTCCCAGCTACTGAGAAGGCTGAGGCACGAGAATTGCTTGAACCCAGGAGGCAGCGTTTTCAGTGAGCAGAGACTGTACCATTGTACTCCGGCCTGGGTGACAGAGTGAGACTCTATCTCAAATTAAAAAAAAAAAAAAAGATTTATAACATAGGAAAAAACTGACAATGTATAAAACAGGTGTAAACTCAAAAGTAAAGGCTGCCTAAAAAGAATATCTCAAACACTTAGACAGAAATCCTCAGTATTAAAGACATCATTCCCCAGTACTGACCTACAGATTCAATGCAATTATCAAACAGACTTCTAAAGTCTGTCAAGAAACTGGACAAGTTGATTCTAAAGTATACACAGATCCCAAGGACCACTGGAAGTGTGAAAAAATAAAAAGGAAAAGAAAGCCAGCAGAGTGGCTCACGCTTGTAATCCTAGTACATTGGAAGGCCGAGGGGCGAAAGACCACCTCTCTACAAAAAAAATTTTTGTAAATTAGCTGGATGCAGGCCGTATGCGGTGGCTCACGTCTTGTAATCCCAGCACTTTGGGAGGCCGAGGCGGGCGGATTGCTCAAGACCAGCCTGGCCAACACAGTGAAACCCCATCTCTACTAAAAATAAAAAAATCAGCCGGGAATGGTGGCGCGTGTCTGTAGTCCCAGCTACTCGGGAGACTGAGGCAGAAGAATCGCTTGAACACAGGAGGTGGAGGTTGCAGTGGCACCACTGCACTCCAGTTTGGGCAACAGAGTGAGACTTTGTCTCAAAAAACAAAAAAAATTAGTCGGATATGCTGGCATGCACCTACAGGTCCCAGCTACTCAAAGTGCCTGCTTGAGCCCAGGAGGTAGAGGATGCAGTGTGCTATGATCCTGCCACTGCACTCCAGCCTGAGTGACCGAGTGAAGCCCTGTCTCAATAACTTAAAAAAAAAAAAAAAAAAAAGGACGGGATGGGCGCAGTGGGTCACACCTCTAATCCCAGCACTTTGGGAGGCCGAGGCGGGCGGATCACTTGAGGTCAAGAGTTTGAGACCAGCCTGGCCAACATGGTGAAACCCCATCTCTACTGAAAACACAAAAATTAGCTGGGTGTGGTGGCGGGTGCCTGTAATCCCAGCTACTCAGGAGGCTGAGGCAGGAGAATCACTTGAGCCTGGCAGGCAGAGGTTCCAGTTAGTCGAGATCGCACCATTTGCACTCCAGCCTGGGCGACAGAGCGAGACTCCATCTCTGGGGGAACAAAAAAAGCACCGCCTGAAGCTGGGGTCTCAGAAGCTCCAAAAAAACCAACTCCGTCCATCCCCATCCTCCTCCCTCTGCCAAAAAATAAAAAATAAAAAATAAAAAATGCAGGGAATAACCTTGTTTCCATCTCCGCATAACAGGAAAGTGCCTACTTCATGCTATTTGTGATTAAATGAGTAAATAAATGTATGTTATTTGTGATTAAATGAGTGAATAAATGTAAAGTGTTTAGAACACCTGGCACACACTAAGCACTATAAACATGTTACCTATTGTTATTCAATGGACTCATTACACTATCAGGAGACAGCCCAGCTTACAATGATGACAGCATACATTTATCCAGCACTTTCAACGTGTCAGGCATTTTTCTTGGCACCTCACATGTATTATTCTCATTAATTTCAACAACCTCAGAAGTCCATACTAGCTACGTGTACAGAGTTCATCAAATAGTAATCAGCTTTAGTAATATGGAAGTCTTTGTTATTCTAGGGCCTACAGCGAGGGTTTTAATTTAATCTGTACTGAAGCCAAATCTATTGTATTTGATTGCTGTCTCATGTTTTTCCCTTTTTTTTTTTTTGAGACAGGGTCTTGCTGTGTCGCCCAGCCTGGAGTGGAGTGCCGGGATCACAGCTCACTGCAGCCTCACCTCCTGGCTCAAGCAATCCTCCTCAGTAGCTGCCACCAAAGGCACACATCACAACACCTAATTTTTTTTTTTTTAACTTTATTGAGGTGGCGGTCTCACCATGTTACCCAAACTGGTCTGAATCTCCTGGGCTCAAGCAAGCCTCCCACCTTGGCCTCCCAAAGTGCTGGGATTACATATGTGTGCCATGGCGCTGGGCCAGCAAGTATTTTTTCTAGATAGTAAAGTGAGCTCTTAGATATTTATCTACTTTTGCCCCCTTTATATTTAATTAAAAATTCATTAATCTGAAGCTTGTCCATCACCTTTTAACTATCCTACGGCAAATATTAAAAAACAGTATCACAAATAATAGTTGAAATGAATGAACTATCTCCAGTAAGACATTTCCTGCTTACTAAAGTATCAACCAATCAACATTACCAGGCTGCTTCTACCAAGTAGTCTGTTCACAAGTTCCTTTATGCCTTTAATGATGCTCCAATATAAAATTGACTTTCAGTAAAATGTTTCTTCTGCCTCACAAGGAGCAGTATTTTTTTTTTTTTTTAAGTTTCTTCATCTGAGTGTACATTTAGTCCAATCATGGTGAAGTACAACAGGACAAGACACATTTAAATCTGATGTGAAAAGTTTAGCATAGGTTGGACACCGTGGCTCACGCCTATAATCCTAGCACTTTGGAAGGCCAAGGCTGGAGGGTGGCTTGAATGCAGGAGTTCAAGGCCAGCCTGGAATGCAAAAAGACTCCAGTGTCAACAAAAAAATACAAAAATTAGCCAGGCATGGTGGTGCACACCTGTAGTCCCCGCTACTTAGGAGGCTGAGATGGGAGGATCGCTTGAGCTCAGGAGGTTGAGGTTGCAGTGAGCCATGATCACACCACTGCACTCCAGTTTGGGCGACAGAATGAGACCCTGTCTCAAAAAAAAAAAAAAAAAAAAAAGAAAAAGAAAATTTTAGCCTAATACATGGTTTACCCAATGGACCATGTATTAGAAATGTGACAACTTAAACAACAACTGAATTTGGATTAAACACGTGGGAAACTAGTGTTGAGTCAAAACATCCTTTCATTATTACATACTGATTCTGTAGATCACCCTTGCTGTCTCCTATTATTTCTTGTGGTCTGCTCCTTACAACAGATTTAACCATATAATAATCCCTTATAAAATAAACTCGGCGGCCAGGCGTGGTGGCTCACGCCTGTAATCTCAGCACTTTGGGAGGCCGAGGCGAGCAATCACCTGAGGCTGGGAGTCCAAGACCAGCCTGCCTAACATGGAGAAACCCTGTCTCTAAGAAAAAAATACAAAATTAGCTGGGTGTGGTGACACATTCCTGTAATCCCAGCTACTTGGGAGGCTGAGGCAGGAGAATCGCTTGAACCCAGGAGGCAGAAGTTGAAGTAAGCTGAGACTGCGCCATTGCACTCCAGTTTGTACAACAAGAGCGAAACTCCAAATAAATAAAAAAAAGAACTGTTCATTTAGCCTTTCCAAAAATCAAAGGATCAAAACAATTCAATGATATGTGAAAAATTAAATGGAGTAGTATATATAAATGAAGCATAACCTTTAAAATTAGGACCATTAAAAATATAATCCCAAACACTGCACTATGAACATAAATCAGATAATTTTCTATTTACTTAACTATGACACAAAATGCAACTGAAAATTAAAATAATTTTGGCTCAAAATCTAATTCTACTATATTAGTATCTCTCTCAGTTACTTTTTTTTTTTTTTTTAACTTAAAAGGCTCACACATTATTTGTTGAATAAACACACTTACCTTTGTAATTTAGGTAAAATGAAGTAAAATCAACTCAGTTCTCTTAAACTGTGTTCATTAAGTAAAATACTTTTATTAATTATTTCAAATCTAGTCAATTTTCTCAAATCCCACAGAATTCATCTACTGCTCCTCCTCCCTTTAGCTGGCTTTCTCCGTGGCATTAAAATGCTTTTAGGCCCGGGCACGGTGGCTCACGCCTGTAATCTCAGGACTTTGGAAGGCTGAGGATGGCGGAGGTCAGGAGTTTGAGACCAGCCTGGCCAACATGGTGAAACCCCATTTCTACTAAAAATACAAAAATGAGCCAGGGGTGATGGCACACGCCATCCAGCTACGCAGGAGGCTAAGGCTCCAGAATCACCTGAACCTTGGAGGTGGAGACTGCAGTAAGCCAAGATCGCGCTACTGCACTCCAGCCTGGGCGACAGCGCAAGACTCCATCTCAAAAAATAAAAATAAAAAAATGCTTTTAGGCCAGACTAGGTAGGCGGCTCACACCTGTAATTCCAGCACTTTGAGAGGCCAAGGCAGGTCGCTTGAGCCCAGGAGTTTGAGACTAGCCTGGGTAAGATAGCAAGACCTTGTCTCTACCAAAAAAATTTATAAATTAGCCAGGCATAGTGGTGCAGCTACAGGCTGAGGTAGGAGGATCATTTAGCCCAGGAGGTCGAGGTTGCCGTGAGTCAAGATTGCACCACAGCACTACAGCCTGGAAGACAGAGCGAGACCCAGTCTCAAACAAACAACAAAAAACAATGTTTTTAAAGAGTGGACATTTCAAACTTTTCTTTCATCTAACCCAGAGGTTGAGTCCACGGGATGAGTAGGAGCTTGACAGATGAAGGGTGGAACAACCTAAGGTGGGGAGGAGTAAAAGCTCAGCCAGTTTAGCAGTTAAAATAAAGTGGGGAGAACAAAGTGAGTAATGAGGTGGTCAGAGATCAGAACACTCACCGTACCTAGTCTAGGTTAGAGATTTGGCTCAAGCCTGTAATCCCAGCACTTAGGGAGGCCGAGACGGGCGGATCACGAGGTCAGGAGATCGAGACCGTCCTGGATAACACGGTGAAACCCCGTCTCTACTAAAAAATACAAAAAACTAGCCGGGCGAGGTGGCGGCGCCTGTAGTCCCAGCTACTCGGGAGGCTGAGGCAGGAGAATGGCGTGAACCCGGGAGGCGGAGCTTGCAGTGAGCTGAGATCCGGCCACTGCACTCCAGCCTGGGCTACAGAGCGAGACTCCGTCTCAAAAAAAAAAAAATAAAAATAAACAAATAAATAAAATAGAGATTTGGAATTTTTTAAAAAACAAAACAAAAAAAGAATGGAGTTGAAAATCAAACTTACATTAGTCATTCTAATTGTGATAATGGTTTGGCTAAACACTGAAACTACCAATCTTACAAAGACTTCTTATTCTTATTGCTTTCGGACACTCCTACTCTTACACCGGATGCTTAAAAAGCGTGAAATTTTAAAACTGAAGCTTTTGAAATGAGAAAATTTTGTAAATCTTACAAATTTATCAGGTTCAAACAACTTTCCTAACCTCTATTCAGTACTTCATTTAAAAAAGGTACTTTAACCCTCCGTAGATGAAGAATTATCATATAAACAACCCACCTAGCAAGGAAATAAAGATGCACAAACATTTCAAACTACGTAATTTGAAGGAACATTAATTATAATAAAATATCCATGCTGGATTAAAATAAAATATCCATCCATATTAAAATAAAATATCCAAAATAAAATTTAATTTTATAATTAAAATAAAATATCCATTTATTAATTAAAATAAATAGCTATTAATTAAAATTAACATTTAATTAATTAAAATATCCAAGCAATAAAATAAAATATCCATGATAAACAAGATTTCTAATACTTCCAAAAAATTAGGGTAACTTGTTAAGTTTTATACAAATTTGGATAAAAGATGGTAATTATACAGGATTACATAGCTACAAATGCTGGCAGCTATTGAATTTTGAAATCCAATAGTGAAAGGGCAAAAGTGCAAGCAAATTTCAAAATATGTACTCTTAACATGGTCCTTCTATCATGACATCAAAAGGTGTACCCATACTTTGGAAAGAGATTAACTTGAAGTTTATTCTTAAACCCCAACAACGCCGGGCGTGGTGGCTCACACCTGTAATCCCAACACTTTGGGAGGCCGAAGGGGGCGGATCATGAGGCCAGGAGTTCAAGACCAGCCTGGCCAACATAGCGAAACCCTGTCTCTACTAAAAATACAAAAATTAGCCGGTTGTGGTGGCATGTGCCTGTAGTCCCAGCTACTCGGGAGGCTGAGGTGGGAGAATCACTTGAACCCAGGAGGCGGAAGCTGCAGTGAGCTGAGACCTCACCACTACACTCCAGCCTGGGTGACAGAGTGAGACTCCATCTCAAAAAACAAAAAAAACCCAACACATTTCAATTTTGAATAATAATAATAATTATTATTTTTTTTTGAGACAGAGTTTTGCTCTTGTGGTCCAGGCGCAATCTCAGCTCATTGCAACCTCTGTCTCCCAGGTTCAAGAGATTCCCTTGCCTCAGCCTCCCCAGTAGCTGGAACTACAGGCGCCTGCCACCACGTCCGGCTAATTTTTGTATTTTTAGTAGAGATGGGATTTCACCATGTTGGCCAGGCTGGTCTCGAATTCCTGACCTCGAGTAATCTGCCCGCCTCAGCCTCCCAAAGTGCTAGGATTACAAGCGTACGCCACTGCGCCCAGCCTTAAGTCTTGAATTTTAAACAGAGATGAAGTGCTTTAATTGATCCAGAACGTGACCTGGGGCCATGTTTAGAAAATTCACATTGACAATCTACCTTGCTCTTTTTCAATGTATTAATATAGTGACACTTCTTGTGAAAATAACTACATGAGGCTGGGCACAGTGGCTCACGCCTGTAACCCCAGCACTTTGGGAGGCCGAGGTGGGCAGATCGTCTGATGTCAGGAGTTCGAGGTCAGCCTGGCCAACATGGCAAAACCCTGTGTCTACTAAAAATACAAAAATTAGCCGGGTGTGGTAGCAGGCGCCTGTAATCCTAGCTACTTGAGATCACACTACTGCACTCCAGCCTGGGCAACAGAGCAAGATTCTGTATTTAAAAAACAAAAACAACAACAACAAAAAAACTACATGATGAAGACACTATTATTCATTAAAATCCCACCTTAAGAATCAACTCAAGAACATGTTTTATAGTAAGCCTAAATTGTGTGCTAACTGAACTGTCACTGAACAGTTCCTGATTTTGAGCAAAACTTGGGATTTGTTACAAGGGAATGCCTATAGAGAATCCTGGATGGAGAAACATACCCTTTAAAAACGAAATGAAACAAAAAACAACAAAAAAACTTGCATATCTGTAAATAACAGGGAGAGTGAATGGTTTCTAAGTTAGTATCTGATATATTTTCTACATTTATGACAACTGGTAAACCAAACATGGATCTTGAACAAAATAAACAATTCACTTTATTGATTACAATTTACCAAAAATTTCCAAGGCAAATGACAAGCTTATTACAAAAGAGGTAAATAACATATTCCTAGTCTCCCTGCCATAGGTTCTACCTACTGCTGCTCTGTACAGCATTACCAGAATTAGTCTTTCCCCAACGTGGTCATAAAATTTTTACCCTGATGCTAAGATAAATGGCAAATTCCTTAACATATATCTTTTTCCATAATAGAACCCCAACATCCTTTCCCATCTGTCTCCCATGAAAAGCCCTACCACACAGCGTATATTCTAGCCACATCAGAACCATGTTAGCTCCATCTGAAAAACTCTTCCAACTTTCCCTACCTCTAAGGTATGTTACTTTAATTTCCACCAACCCTATTCAAATGCATTTTCTCCGTGAAGTTTTCCACAAACACTCCAAACCCACTCTGTCAAAAACAATCCCTATCCCCTGCCTTTATACAGAACATTTAAAAAACCTTTTAAAGCGTAACTTATAGGAAAATTGTGTAGACATGTATACCAACCCCACTGTATCTCTAAAGGTTTTGACAGCAGAAGGCACCTTAATTCGTCTTTACATTGCAAATGCCTAAGATTTGGTAGGTATCCAATGTTTGTTGGCTAAAATGAGATAAAGGTGCAGCAAATGAAAAGAACGACTGCTCAACTCAGAAGAACCACATGACTTCAAAATGCCCCAAATGTAACATCACTAGCCCCATCACACCTGCACACCCACTTCACAAATACTATGCTTCCTATGCTCCCCAATTTATTAAATAATTATCCAGCTGGGCACAGTGCCTCAGGCCTGTAATCTCAGCACTTTTGGGAGGCCAAGGAGAGCAGATCACTTGAGGCCAGGAGTTTGAGACCAGCCTGGCCAACATGGTGAAACCCTATCTCTACTAAAAATACAAAAATTAGCTAGGTGTGGTAGCGGATGCCTGTAGTCCCAGCTACTTGGGAGGCTGAGGCATGAGAATCGCTTGAACCCGGGAGGCAGAGGTTGCAGTGAGCTGAGATCACACCACTGCACTCCAACCTGGGTGATGGAGAAAGTCTGTCAATAAATAAATAAATAAATAATCACCCATCAAGTTGCTCAAACTTTAAACTTGGGAATTATCCTTGATTTATTCATCTTACTACCTAACTTCTAATCAATCACCAAGTTCTGTTGACCATCCATCTTCCCTCAAATCTTTCCACTTCTTTCCGTCTTCTATGGTAAGAGTGGCTGGAACCCTAAAACAGCTGTTTCACTGGTCTCCCTGCCTCCCATTTTTCCCTGCTTCTTCCCAAACTATTCCTCCTTTTACTTAACTGCCTAAGACACAATTCTGCTCCATCCATTAAATGGGTAAAACAGAAGGTCTAAATTCCTGTATTATAAGCCCTCCATGATTGGCCCCTTGCTCACCTCTACAGTCATGTTTTTGGCTATCCTACCAGTTAGATAGTACTTATAGGTTCCCAGAACAGGATATACTCTGGCCTCACACAGTCTCCTTTCTAGCCTGGGCTCATTTTTACTAACCCTGTCTCTATCTGTGAGATCCCAAAATCAGACACAATTCCTCAAAGAGAGCCACCAGGGCCTGTAACTACTGGGTTAGGTCCTTCTGTTCCTCCCACTATATGTGTACTTCCCAAATACAATGCTGATCACACCAGACTTAGTGAATGCCAGTCTTCTTCCCTTATCTATAAACTCCAGGAAGGAAAGAAGGAACAATGTACAGAGGATAAGTGCCTAGCATACAGAAAATGTTGGCCTAATACAGAATAACTGCCATCTTGTCAACTCTTCTACGCCAGTATTTTTCAAATTATGGCTCACAAGCCAACAGTGGATCATAAAAATCAATATAGTAGGCTGCAACCAGTACTAAAAAAAAAAAGAAAAAAAAGAAAAAGAAAACAACAGAAAATATGAGAGTACATTACAATAAGGGTAAGTATTCTTTGTTTATGCTTTGAAACAGAAATCTCTAGTGCTACAAGTAAAAGGTAGTTCTTCCTTAACTGTTGTAAAAAAATTCTTTGGAGCACTGTACTGCTCCTACTTTTTTCTCCTTTATAAGAAAGTTTCTTGGAGCCAGGCATAGTGACTCACGTCTGTAAACCCAGCTACTCAGGAGGCCGAAGCAGGAGGATAACTTCAGCCTAGGCAACACAGCAAGACTCTACCTCAAAAAAATTTATTCTTTGCCAGGCGTGGTGGCTCACACCTGTAATCCCAACACTTTGGGAGGTCGAGGCAGGCGGATCACAAGGTCAGGAGATCGAGACCATCCTGGCTAACATGGTGAAACTACGTCTCTATGAAAAATACAAAAAATTAGCCGGGCGTGGTGGTGGGCACCTGTAGTCCCAGCTACTCAGGAGGCTGAGGCAGGAGAATGGTGTGAACCTGGGAGGTGGAGCTGGCAGTGAGCCGAGATCGCGCCACTGCACCCTAGCTTGGGCCACAGAGTGAGACTCCATCTCAAAAAAAAAAGACCCAGGTAACAAAATGAAAAACAGAAAAAATTATGCTTAATTGGCCAGGCACTGTGGCTCCCGCCTGTAATACCAGCACTTTGGGAGGCCGAGGTGGGCAGACTAAAGTCAGGAATTCGAGACTAGCCTGGCCAACATGATGAAACCCCGTCTCTACTAAAAATACAAACATTAGCCAGGCATGGTGGTGGGTGCCTGTAATCCCAGCTACTTGGGAGGTTGAGGCAGGCGAATCGCTTGAACCCAGGAGATGGAGGCTGCAGTCAGCCAAGATTGCACCACTGTACTCCTGTCTAGGAAACAAAGTGAGACTCTGTGTCTAAAAAGAAGAAAGAAAAAATTATGCTTAACACAGTTCTTTATCAAGAAGCCATTCTTTTCTTGAACATTTCTAACAAGAACAATGTTTTCCATTTTCTCATTATGCCTTGAATATCTGATTTTCATTTCAATTACTTATGTACACAAGACATCTTAATGAGTGTGTGTGTGTGTGTGTGTATATATGGTTGTCCCTTGGTATCTGCTAGTTAATTGGTTCCAGAATCCACTCCCTCCACTGCAGATACCAAAATCTGAGGATGCTCCAGTTCCTGAGATAAAGGAGATATGTAATATTTGCATATAACCTACACACATCCACCTACATACTCTGAATTCTTTCTATATTATTAACAATATCTAATGCAGCATAAATGCAACATAAATAGTTGTTATGCCGTATTGTTTAGGGAAAAATGACAAGAAGAAAAAGCCTGTACATGTCTAGTACAGACGCAACCATGCATTTTTTTCCCCTAAATATTTCAATCCATGGCTGAATCCACAAACACGGAACCCACAGATATGGAAGGCTAACTGTACAGTATTTTTCTATTTTAAGCTCTGTTCCCATATTCTGATACTCCTAGAAAACAACCTTTGGATAGATGCCATAAGGCTTACTCCTAAGACTCCTCTATGAACATCATGCACTTGGCTTTCTCTTTATCCAGTCTATCTACACAGTAGTTCATCTTTATCTTCTGTTTTGCTTTCTACCATTTCAGACACCTGTGGTCCAAAATATTACAAAGAAAACTGCAGAAATAAACACTAATTTTTGTGGTTTTAGAAACAGAGTCCTGCTATGTCACCCAGGCTGGAGTGTGCAGTGGTGTGATCATAGCTCACTGTAATCTCAAACTCCTGGGCTCAAGTGATCCTTGCACCTTAGCCTCCCAAGAAGCCAGGACTACAGATGCACCCCATCACGCCTTGCTGATTTAAAAAAATTTTTTTTCTAGAGACGGTCGGGGGTTCGGAGGGATCTCACTGCATTGCCCAGGCTGGTCTTGAATGCCTGGCCTCAAGCAATCCTCCTGCCTCAAGTCTCCCAAAGTGCCAGGATTACAGGCGAGAGCCACAACAATGTTTTAAACTGCATGCCATTCTGAGTAGCCTGACAAAATCTCACTTGACCGGGTAGTGAATCTCCCCTTGGTCTAATGTATTCACCTGTAAAAACTACCAGCCATTTGTCACTTAGTAGCCATCTCAGTTATCAGACTGACTGTCAGACTGACTATGGGGTAGGGCAGTGCTTGAGTTTTAAGTAACCCTTATTTTACTTAATGATAGTCCCTAAGTGCAAGAGTGGCAATGACAGCAATTTGGATATGCCAAAGAGAAGCTGTAAACTGCTTAAAGGTGAAAGTTCCTGGCTTAATAAGGAACAAAAAAAAAATTGTATGCTGAGGTTGCAAAGATCAAATCTATCTGTGAAATTGTGAAGAAGGAAAAAAATTTGCGATAGTTTTGCTGTTGCACCTCAAACTGCAAACATCACAGCCACAGTGCATGACAAGCGATCAGTTAAGAAGAAAAGGTATTAAATTTGTGTGTGGAAGACACGGACAGAAACATGTTCTGATGACAATTATGTTCACTACTATCCACGGTTTCAGGTATCCACTGAAGACGTTGGAATGTATCCCCCAACGATAAGGGGGGACTACTACATATCCACTTAAAAAAAAAAAAAAAAAAAAAAACAGGCTGGGTGTGGTGGCTCATCCCTGTAATCCCAACATTTTGGGAGGCTGAGGCGGGTGGATCACGAGGTCAGGAGTTCAAGACCAGCCTGACCAACATAGTGAAACCCTGTTTCTACTAAAAATACAAAAATTGGCCGGGCGCGGTGGCTCAAGCCTGTAATCCCAGCACTTTGGAAGGCCGAGGCGGGCTGATCACGAGGTCAGGAGATCGAGACCATCCTGGCTAACACAATGAAACCCCGTCTCCACTAAAAAAATACAAAAAAATTAGCCGGGCGTGGTGGCGGCGCCTGTAGTCCCAGCTACTCGGGAGGCTGAGGCAGGAGAATGGCGGGAACCCGGGAGGCGGAGCTTGCAGTGAGCCGAGATCGCGCCACTGCACTCCAGCCTGGGCGACAGAGCGAGACTCTGCCTCAAAAAAAAAAAAAATAAAATAAAATAAAATACAAAAATTAGCCGGGCATGGTGGTGCATGCCTGTAGTCCCAGCTACTCGAGAGGTGAGCAGGAGAATCGCTTGAACCCGGGAGGTGGAGGTTGCTGTAAGCCAAGATCACGCCACTGTACTCCAGCTTGGGCAATAGAGCAAGACTCCATCGCAAAACAAAAACACAAAACAACCCCAAACCACCTACCACTGCTTTCCTTCTGGTATATTTAACAATAAAGTTAAAAACAGTTAACAATGAACACATACTACACAGAAGCAAGCATAGTCTTAAGCATCTGATAAAGAGAATTCTCATTTATTCTTAACCACAACCCTGTAGACTGGGTAAGTAAGGTGGATTCCTATAAGGTGGGTACCCACCTTACAGGGTTGTGGTTAGGAATAAATGTGAGGAGGTTGAGCCAAGTTAAGTATTGGGCCCAAAGTTCACAGTTAATAAATACAAGTCTGGGATATGAACTCTAGCAGTCCGACTCCAATACTCATTCTCTTAGCTACTCTCTTATTCTTTTCAATACTTTTAGTTTTACTCTCTCTCTCTCTCAACAAAATTACTTCTAATTGCTTTGGGGCATTTATAAAAAAGAATCTGTATCTAAAAACAAATTATATCCAAATTACTCAGAAGAGGCTTAACACCTCAATTAATATTTATCCTCTTAAGCATTTCTGGGAAAGTGAGCAGTAATAAAAAATTTCCCATTAAAATTTCAGAACAAAACTACTGTCTACTAAGTGGAAAAAAAAATCACCTGCGAAGTTCAATGTTAAAAAATTTTTGCCGGGCGCGGTGGCTCACACCTGTAATCCCAGCATTTTGGGAGGCTGCGGCGGGAGGATTACGAGGTCAGGAGATCGAGACCATCCTGGTCAACATGGTGAAACCCTGTCTCTACTAAAAATACAAAAAATTAGCCAGGCATGCTGGTGGGCGCCTGTAGTCCCAGCTACTCGGGAGGCTGAGGCAGGAGAATGGTGTGAACCTGGGAGGTGGAGCTTGAAGTGAGCCAAGATCACGCTACTGCACTCCAGCCTAGGTGACAGAGCGAGATTCTGTCTCAAAAAAAAAAAAAAAAAAATTAGACTTGGTATAATTTGTTTCATTTGCCCATTAATTTTACCGCTTGCCTCACTTAAAAAAATTCAACTTTAGAAATCTTCAAAGAAGGAAATCCTAGAATCTGGACAAACACAAAAGTAGCATATTTTACTTTTCCATTAATTGCTGGGTATATGAATTGGCAGAATAACTCTCAAATTGTTTTTGTAAATATACCAGGAAAAAGTATTTTACACTCCCACTTGTATCTGCAACATTCTTCCTACTCTTTTTTCTCTTTGCTATTTACCACTTAATGTCCCTACAAGTACCACTTCACATTAATTTTCAGCTGTTGCCATTTTTTTTCTTTTTATTAAATAGACTAAAAAGGAGATAGAAAAGCAAAGAAAAACACAAAATAATACCAAAAGGCCACCAAGGCAGAAATCTTTTCCTCCCTCCTCCCTATTATCCATTCACTGGACATGCCAATACAATTCCAACCTCTGCAAAAGAAGATGAACTCCTCCTGGAATACTGTAACGCATACAAGAGTTACAACTTAAAAGTCACTTTATCTCATTATCAACCAGAGACAACCTTATTGAAGTCCTATAAATGAACTTACAAGGCCTTGAGAATAATTGCCAGAAAAATTTAAGGCACTTTAGTAAAATGTTTTGCAATTTAATACTGAGGAGAGCAATGCCTCACTAAATCAAGGAGCTGTATCTGCAAGACTCCAGATGCAAACTCTAATGTAAACATTCAAGCCAAAATAAAATAAAACAAAGTATATCACAAGTTACAGAGCTGGAAAATAAATGGTCTTGATCAAAATGTTTTGGTTAGGATGATGAATCACTAACACACAATGGCATTTTAACAACATAGAGCCGACAGCCGGGCGTGGTGGCTCACGCCTGTATTCCCAGCACTTTGGGAGGCTAAGGCGGGTGGATCACCTGAGGTCAGAAGTTCGAGACCAGCCTGGCCAAAATGGTGAAATCCTGTCTCTATTAAAAAATACAAAACTTAGCTGGGCATGGTGGTAGACACCTGTAATCCCAGCTACTCAGGAAGCTGAAGCAGAGAATCGCTTGGAGGTTGCAGTGAGCCAAGATCACGCTACTGCACTCCAGCCTGGGTAACAAGAGTGAAACTCTGTCTCAAAAAAAAGGAGAGCTGACATTTTAAAAATCCTTACCACTTATCCACTGTGTACATTAATCTACTGGTCAAAAGGCAGGTATGCTTTTATATACTATCTGCCCTGTGTCTTTGCAATGGGGGAAAAACCCAAAAAACAAAAAAAGTCCAAAACTCAGGGTCACAAAACTGTACCAAGACCAGAAGGATCTTTACCCTACTTAATTATATGCCAGATCCTAAAATCCTATCTTTCCAGGTGCTTTTTAAGTACATATGGCATTAAGTGCTTACGAAGCAGTGACAAAACATGTTCACTGAATAATGAAGACAACAGATGACCCCATCACTTCCATCACTCAGATCATCAGAAACAGCTCCAAAAAATATTTCCAGGATTTGCCTAACATTAACTTTTCCAGTCTTGCGGTCATTTTTACAAAAAAAAAGTTTACAAGCGGCTTTCATAATCTTTTTTTGGAGGGAGGAGAGGTAGAAAAATATGTCATTTCTCAAATGATGTTTTACCCTAACGATACCAAATGAAATAAAAATTTCAATGGATCAAATGCAAATACTGAAACAAGAACATAAAGGTGTGAAGACTACAAATAAGTCTCTTCCCCATCCCAACACGTAAAAGTTGAGTTTAACTTATTTGAATCAACCTGGAAATTTCTTAGGAGAATATCTGAGTATTAAACAGAAATGCAGACGTTGAAACTTAAGTACTAATTTGGTTTCTAACACTTTAGCATGTCATCCCATTGGATTCCAGTTTTCTTTCCTTTAAAGCTGACATCAGAACGCTCTTGGTGGATATATTTACATCACGAGATTTGCAAGCCTAAATCACTTAAAAAAAAAATAGTTCCTATGTGCTAGAATTTAGGGCTTATTTCAACCAGTTCTAGACAAAAACCGTAATATCAAGGAAAAATTTTCTTTCACCCAAGTGACAACTCAAATATCAAAAGTTACAAGTTTGAAATTTAAAGTTTTAAGAGGTGATGTGCCTCCAATAACAGTTACCTGCAAACATATTACAAACTGCAGAATGCCAAAACAAACAAACAAACAAACAAGATATAATGGTCCCCCTGGCCAGGTGGCTCACACCTGTAATCCTAGCACTCGGGGAGGCCAAGGTGGGTGGATCACTCGAGGGCAGGAGTTCTAGACCAGCCTGACCAATATGGTGAAATCCCATCTCAACTAAAAATACAAAAATCAGACAGGTGTGGTGGCCTGCGCCTGTAGTCCCAGCTACTAGGGAGGCCGAGACAGAACTGCTCGAACCCGGGAGGCAGAGGTTGTAGTGAGATCACGCCACTGCACTCCAGCCTGGGTGACAGAGCGAGAGACTCTGTCTAAAACAAACAAACAACAAAAAAGGTATAATGGTACCCAGCTTGAAGTAAGTTCACAGAGGGACAGTATTTTCTTTATACTCATTTCTCCCCTCCCCCAAACCCAGATTGGTTACAATTAAAAACTGTACACCAAAGAATTCCTGGAGTAGAATCTTGATTTGGGGAGGAGGGAGGAAGTCAACCCTCATTACAAAATTTAGAAAAGTAACTAAGATAAACTCTGAGTATTATGAGTGAATGAATTAATCTCAATGTTGAGGGTTTTTTAAACTGTAAAAGCCCACTTGATACATTTAGAACTCTTGTAATTATTCGAAGATATTTCAAGTAGCAAAACAGACTGACATGGAGAAAGCAGTAGCACACCTGAACAGAAGTATTACAATACAGCTCCAAGACGAAGCTGCTCAAATCAGGATTCCTCAAAGTACATAAAAAAGTTTCCTCTACGTTCCAAGTCACTGGCTAACTCCAATGTAAAATCTCCTACCACGTTACACCAAAACTAAAAAGCAAAAACTACCACATTACACAAATACTAAAGAAACACCACAAAAATCTACAGGTGATTGATTAAGTGTCTAAAGATGATCTAAAAAATCCTTCTGAATGGCACTTTAGTAGGTGCAAAGGAATACAACGACGAGTGTATGTGTATGAATTCTGAAGGAAAAAACCCAGCTAAAAAATTCCCTGGACACTACAGTACCTTCATAGAACACGTACAGATCAAAGTTCATGCATAATCAATGTTACAAGAGAAACTGCAAGATTCCTACTGCTCAATTTTTGCAGGTTAACTTAAATTCACTTCACATCTTTCTTATAAAAGCAACGAATTCAAAGCATTAGCTCTGTCTTCCCATTTTCACTCTCTGAAATGAAGCCTACTTAGAAACATGCTCTCGAAGTTCTCCACAAACTCAAAGGGTACATTTAACTCCATTATGCACTCTCACTGGCAGATGGAGGGATGACGTTGAGCCTGTTCTCAGGGAGTTAAAGAGATGCTCCGTAGTAAAGGGGAACATCTTGTGGACTGTCAGATGGCCAGCCATTCTTCATCTTCATTATCCCAGCAAAGAAAAGGTCCTTACCCATCAGGATAACACCATTAAACTAACTGTAAGAGAAGAATGAAGGGATGATGGAGGAAGTCTCCCTGAACTTCTCCTGACAAAGGGGCTAGTCCACAACTGAATGAACTAAAAAATCCGCAAAGCTTTTACACGAAAATCTTGATCTCCAAGTATGTTTAAAAGTGTAAAAAGACAAAGACACACACAAACACAAAATCTAATGCACATTTTAAACTTTTGTACAATCAGTTCATGTTTGTAGTTGATGACTGGAACTTTCAACTTCTAACCTTGATTTCCAGGTACGTAACTCTACAAAATTGTTTATCTTTTTTATTTCCCCTAAAATGAGAAAGTGACTGAAACTGCAAAGAACATGCCCCTGTTCTCCCAATCTAAAAATCCGGAGTTTCAGACATTTTGGTCTCACACCAAAGAACTGGGAGATGTGAAATGAACTGCGCTCCATATTGATTCTTAAAGCAAATAAGAAGAAAAAGAAAAAAAAAAGCTAAGAATGGTAGGTGAGATAAAAGAATTGTTAAATTTCACCTCTAATCTGAAATCTTCGACCTCGCACACACAATATCAAGATTTTCTTACACCCTATTCTTCAACATAAAATATTCTGCAAAGGAGAAAAAAATCTTGAAAAGAGTGGAAAGTAGAGGAAACAGAGTAAGTACAGTAACGAGAAAGGATTCTAAATTCTTCATTTACCAAGAACAAAAGAATTGAAACTTAAATTGCATAGGAGTTCTTACACACAAATGCATTGGCATTTCCCAAATCAAACTGCACGGGAGCAACAATACAGGCCATTTCTATACAGCACCCACTTACGAGCTCTAATTCCAGAACACACACCGATATGACATAGTGTTGCAACCAATGTATTAGGAGGCAAAGAAAATGGTTGGGCTACTGGACGTCTTCGACCCGCTCATTCAAATACCTTTAAAATTAAATAAGGGGCAGGGAACTAGAGAGAGAGGAAGAAAAAAAAAAATGGAAGAATAAAGGCGCACCGAGTAGAAAAGATTAAAGGGAACGTGGAAGGCCGGGGCTGCCGAAACTAACCTGTGCCATCGCTGGCGGACGCCGAGAGGGCCGGAGATGAGAGTTTAGGCCGCTTGGCTGAAGGCGGCCCCGGTTCCACCACATTCTCGGCCATTTTTAATTCTTTCGGAGATACAAGCGAGGAAAACCAGAATCCTCAGGAAATCTCTTCTTCGGCCCAGGGTCCCCGCCCCGCACCCAGGGGTGGGCTGGGGGGCTCCGACGGCACCCGAGGGGATAGGGGAAGTTCCTTTTTCTCTTCGCCGGGTCTCAGTGGCTGGAGAGGGATGCGGACTCGATAGAAAAGGTAAGGGCAAGTGCGAGGGGCCGGGCCTGGGCCCAAGCCCGGAGGAGGGCACAGGAGCACAAATTCGCCGAGCGCGTCCGCTGCGGCGAATTCCCGAGAACTCGCGGCTCTAGAGGCGCAGTCCTCGGCCCGCCACGGCCGGCCCCTGCCCAGCCGAGGTCTCTCGGAGCTCCGCCGCCGCCATCAGCCTCTTCCTCCTCGGCGCTGTCCTCCTCCTTCTCATCGCCACAAGGAGGCGGGGGCGAAAAGGGGGGAGAGGAGGAGGCGACAAGAGACACTCACCTCCTCCCCGTGCCCCCTCCCGGGCCTGCGCCCCCACCCTCCGAACCCTCCTCCTGCCGCCGCGCTCCGCGCCGCCGCCGCCGCACCGGCCCCTAATGGCCGCAGAGAGCTCGCCCGAGCCGAGAGCCAGGCTGGCGCCGCCGCCTCACATCGCGCGGCGGCCGGCGGAGGCGCGGCAAGGACGCCGGGAGCGGAGCTGGCCGGACCAGAGGGCCGAGGGGGCCGGGCCGAGCAGCGCCACCCGCACGCCCGCGCCGAAGCCGAGCCCACCGAGGAGGCCCCGCTCCGGCGGCGGCGCAGGCGGCCCCTCCTCGCGCTGCGCTCCCCTCCGCCTTCCTCTCCCGCGGAAAATAAATAAATACGGCCGCCGCTACGGCCCCCACCGCCGGCGGCCAGGTGCTGGGAGCGCCCGCCCCCCGGGGCTCCGCTCGGGGCCGCCCGCGGCGGCGGGCTAAGGCGCCGCGGGGCGCGGGGTTATGTAATGGTCCCCCCTAGGCGTCGACGCCGGCCCGGCTCCGGGGCCGCGGTGGGGGTGTGTGCGGACGGGAGGGGGCTGGGGGTCGCCTCAGCCCGTGCGCCCCGGGCCCCCTGCCACTGTCTCGGCCCCTGCCGCCTCTCTCCGACCCGGCTCCCCTCCGCACTCTCTCGCTCCCGCAGTAAGCACTCAGCCCGGCGTCCCGCTTGCCCACTCTCGCCCGCTCCCTCTCGCCCTCTCTCCCCCCCAGCCTAGCACACAAACAAGATGGCGGCTGTTGTTTCTTCCCTCTGCCGAATCCTCCTTACAGGCTAGCGGTAGCGGCGGCGGCCGGAAATGAGCCAAGTGGGGGGTGAAAAAGGGGAGGGGCCGGGCCTCCGAAGGGAGGCGGGGCCTAGGCCCGAGCCGCTCACACAATGGGGGAAGTGGAGCCGGGGGCGGGGTCTGTTCCAATCACGGGATCCGCCCTAGGCCCCAACGCGGTTAGCGCTTCCGCAAACTCCCCCGGCGTCACCCGGTGGCTCCCTTTAAAGGGGAGGATTTTAGCGGGGGGAGGATTTTAAGGGGGGAGGGGCGGGGGCGGACTCAGAATCTATTTTCAGTCGGTGGATAGTTACGAGGGAAGGTGCCTGGCTTTGGTGTCTGCGTAAGGGACCAGTGGGAACCGGGACGACGGAACCCCGGAGCTGCGCCGAGGAAGGCGCCAAGTCGCCACTCAGGTGGCCAAATGGGAGCGCCCGTCGGGCGGCCCTGCTCTTCGGCCCTTGGGCGGCGGGTCCCTCAAATCCCGGTCGAATCCACCTGGCAGGGTGTACCCACTGCCGGCTGTTCCGGGCCAGATACCCAGTGCGTCCTCACTTCTCCATTGCTCTCCCAAAGGGAGCAGTTCACATCCAAAAAGCACGTTGATTACGAGTTGTTTTCATATTCTCTGAATTTTCCTTTTCCTTTTTATTTTTATTTATTTATCTTATAACGAGCACTATTACTCTGACCGGAAAACAAAAATCACAGCAGTGGGAAGATGTTTCGGCACCAGACTCAAATTCATTTCTTGCCTTCCACGTGTGTCCACACGCCCCTACCAGGTAGCACTCTCACCACAGGAGCCTTTAAGTATTTTTCTAAACACGCTTGGGACCTGAAGACAGTTTTAGGGTTTGTCTTTTTTTTTGTCCGCTCTCAATAGACCAAGTTAATAAAAGATCACGTCCAGCCAGTGGCTTATCTAATGTAATTATGGGAAAAAAAACAAAAATGTGGTAAAGGTAAGGATGGAAAAAAGCAAAAATGTAATGGTGGGAGGAAATGTTGGAATATAAAGCCTAGTGTGTGGGACTCCACGGTTTTGCAGCTGAGGTCGGAGACGTGGTTTCAGGTTCCTACACATTACCCTGTGTTTGGCCATGGCTAAATTGGTACTGGAGGAGGTGGCAAGGGTGTAAGTGACCCTCAAAGAAACCCCCAAACCAATATCTACTGATACTGGTTAAAAGCTTTTTCTTGGGCAGGCACGGTGGCTCACGTCTGTAATCCCAGCACTTTGGGAGACCAAGGCGGGTGGATCACCTGAGGTCAGGAGTTGGAGAGCACCCTGGCCAACATGGTGAAACCCCGTTTCTACTAAAAATGCAAAAATTAGCCGGGTGTGGTGGTGCGCGCCTGTAATCCTAGCTACTTGCGAGGCTGAGGCAGGAGAATCGCTTGAACCCAGGAGGCAGAGGTTGCAGTGAGCTGAGATTGTGCCATTGCACTCCAGCCTGGGCGACAAGAGCAAAACTCTGTCCCAGAAATAAAAGAAAAAAAAAATTCTTTTATTTCATATCTCATGCTCCGTAGTTGGTATTTGCGAATTGTTGGATTTTCTTTGTTTGATATTGTTTCTGTTTGTTTTTTAAATGAATGTTGGGATGAATAAATAAGAACCTAATAGTGACGATTCTAATGGAGCAATTGAAGTTGCTGACAGGGATGGATTCTGTCCTGTAATGTTCAGGCCTAGATCACCCAAACTGCAGTAGAAAAGCAGGCAAATTTAAAAGGACAGAACCTCTTTATCTTAAAGTTGTTACAGTATGAATTCAATGTGTAGGAGTAAGATCAAGATTGGCCTTCAGGGATAATTTTGTTATTTTTAATAGTTTATACCCATATTCAGACTAAGGAGTACAAAGCAAAGAATGTTGGTCGGGCACAGTGTCTCATGCCAGTAATCCCAGCGCTTTAGGAGACGGGGATGGGAGGATCGCTTGAGCCCAGGAGTTTAAGACCAGCCTAGGAAACATAAAGAGACACCCTTATTCCCCATCTCTACAAAAGTTAAAAAAAAAAAAAATTACTTAGACGTGGTGGCGTACACAGCACCTGTAGTCCCAGCTACTCCAGATACTGAAATGGGAGAATCATTTCAGCCTGGGAAGTCAAGGCTGCAGTGAGGCATAGTCATGCCACTGCACTACAGCCTGGGCAATAGAGTGAGAGATCCTGTCTCTTAAAATAAATAGGGCCGGGCGCAGTGGCTCAAGCCTGTAATCCCAACACTTTGGGAGGCCGAGGCGGGCGGATCACAAGGTCAGGAGATCAAGACCATCCTGGCTAACACGGTGAAACCCCGTCTCTACTAAAAAATACAAAAAAAAAACTAGCCAGGCGAGGTGGCGGGCGCCTGTATTCCCAGCTACTCGGGAGGCTGAGGCAGGAGAATGGTGTAAACCCGGGAGGCGGAGCTTGCAGTGAGCTGAGATCTGGCCACTGTACTCCAGCCTGGGCGACAGAGCGAGACTCCGTCTCAAAAATAAATAAATAAATACATACATACATACATATTTTAAAAAACAAAGGAAAGAAATGAGAAATGCGAAGGACACCTGGAAACTTGCTCTGTCATTTCCTGGTGGGAGATTGCTTGCCCTGTTTTGTTTTGTTTTTTTTTTTTGTGAGACAGAGTCTGGCTCTGTTGCCAGGCTAGAGTGCAATGGCGCCATCTCGGCTCACTGCAACCTCCGCCTCCCTCCCGGGTTCAAGCGATTCTCCTACCTCGGCCTCCCGAGCAGCTGGGACTATAAGCGCGCACCACCACACCCAGCTAATTTTTGTATTTTTAGTAGAGATGGGGTTTCACCATTTTGGCCAGGATGGTTTCAATCTCTTGACCTCGTGATCCACCCGCCTTGGCCTCCCAAAGTGCTGGGATTACAGGCATGAGCCACCGCACTTGGCTTGTTTTTTGTTTGTTTGTTTGTTTGTTTTGAGATGGAGCCTTGTTCTGTCACCCAGGCTGCAGTGCAGTGGCATGATCTCCATTAGCTGCAACCTCTGCCTCCCAGGTTCAAGTGATTCTTCTGCCTCCCTGGTAGCTGGGATTATGAGCATGAACCACCACGGACTCAGCTATTTTTTTGCATTTTTAGTAGAGATGGGGTTTCACCATGCCAGGCTGGTCTCAAACTCCTCACCTCAGTTGATCCACCCACCTCAGCCTTCCAAAGTGCTGGGTTACAGGAATGAGCCACCTGCCTGGCCCCAGCTGTTTTTTTTTCTTTTTTTTGTTTTTAAGTTTCTTTTTTTCCTTCTTTTGAGACATAGTCTCACTCTGTTGCCCAGGCTGGAGTGCAGTGGCATGAACTTGGCTTACTGTAGCCTCTGCTTCCCAGGTTCAAGCAATTCTCCTGCCTCAGCCTTCCTAGTATCCCTAGTAGCAGGGATTACAGACATGAGCCACTGAGCCTGTCCTTTTTTCTTTTCTTTTTTCTTTGTTTTTTTTTGAGACAGAGTCTCACCCTGTCACCCAGGCTGGAATGCAATGGCGCGATCTCAGCTCACTGCAACCTCCATCTACAGGGTTTAAGCAATTCCCCTGCCTCAGCCTCCCGAATAGCAGGGATTACAGGCATGCGCCACCATGCCCAGTTAATTTTTTTGTATCTTTAGTAGAGATGGGGTTTCACCGTGTTGACTGGGCTGGTCTCAAACTCCTGACCTCATGATCCGCCCGCCTCGGCCTCCCAAAGTGCTGGGAGTACAGGCATGAGCCACCGCGCCCAGCTTTTTTTTTTTTTTTTTCTTTCTTTCTTTCTTTTTAAAGAGTTTCTGTAAACTTTAGGAAAAGATTTGTTTACTTTTACAGAGGATCCAGGTTGAATCAAAGCAGCATTCAAATATACCTTGCCCACCTGGCCAAAAACACTTTAGGACTAGATATAAGAAGTGGATTGAAGGAAATCTGAGGAACATCCCATGAGAAAATTCAACCAAAAGAAATCAGAGGCCATGGCCCCCGGCTCTGCTGTAAATGGAGAACTCTGATGCTTGGTGCATCTCCTTGAGATGTGCTCCTCTGGCCTTTCCCCAGGACCCTGAACCTGAAATTGGCCATGTTGGAAGTGGCTGATGGCAAGAAAATAAGGATCACACAAAGGCAATCAAAGTGACTCTTAAGATGGCTTCAGAACAGCAGAATTGAGGCTGGGTATGGTGGCTCACGCCTGTAATCCCAGCATTTTGGAAGCTGAGGCGGGCAGATCACTAGAGGCCAGGAGTTCGAGACCAGCCTGGCCAACATAGCAAAATCCATCTCTACTTAAAATACAAAAAAGTTAGCTAGGCATGGTGGCACATGCCTGTAATCCCAGTTATTCTGGAGGCCAAGGTATAAGAATTGCTTGAACTCAGGAGGTAGAGGTTGCAGTGAACTAAGATCGTACCACTGCACTCCAGCCTGGGCAACAGAGTGAGACCCTGTTTCAAAAAAAAGAAAAGTAGATCACGCCTATAATCCCAGCACTGTGGGAGGCCAAGGCGGGTGGATCACCTGAGGTCAGAAGTTCAAGACAAGCCTGGCCAAGATGGTGAAACCCCGTCTCTACTAAAAATACAAAAATTAGCCAGGCTTGGTGGTGGGCGCCTGTAATCCTAGCTACTCGGGAGGCTGAGGCAAAGAATTGCTTGAACCCAGGAGGTGGAGGTTACAGTGAGCCGAGATCGAGCCACTGCACTCCAGCCTGGGCAACAGAGTGAGACTCGGTCTCAAAAAAAAAAAAAAAAAAAGAAAGAAAAATAGAAAAAGAAAAATATTTTATTAGCCAATATTGGCAAGGAAGTGGAGAATTTGGGCTTTCATACACTGTTAGTGGAAATAGAGCGTGGTACAAACTTTTAGGTTCATACTGAATGTTTATAGCCTTTGAAAATCTCAGAATCTAGGACACATTCTACAAGTGTACAAAGATGCGAGAATGTTCCCTGCAGCAGTGTAATAGTCCCTCCTCTCCACTTTCCCCAACAAAGGGAAACAAACTAACAGCCTGTATGTAGGCGATTGGTTAAAAAACAAACAAACAATGGATATGATTCTCCTTATATGAGGTATCTCCAGTAGCCACATTCATAGAGATAGAAAGTAGAACAGTGGTTGCCAGGGGCTGGGGACAGAAGGGAATGGGGAAATCTATTTCTTAAGTACAAAGTTTCCCTTTGAGCAGATGAGCAAGTTCTGGAGATGGATGGTGGTGTTGGCTGTACAACAGTTTCAGTGTACTTAATGCCAATGAACTGTGCACTAAAAAATGGTTAAGAGGAAGCAGGTGTGGTGGCTCATGGCTATAATCCCAACACTTTAGGAGGCTGAGGCTGGAGGATCGATACTTTGAGTCTAGGAGTTGGAGACCAGCCTGAGCAACATGGTGAGACCCCCCACCACCCCGTCTCTACAAACATTAAAAAAAAAAGATAGGCATGATGAGGCACACACACCTGTGGTCCCAGCTACCCAGGAGGCTGAGGTGAGAGGATCACCTGAGCCTGGGAGGTCAAGGCTGCAGTGAGCCGTGATCATGCCTCCACTATACTCCAGCATGGGTGACAGAGAGACCCTGTCTCAAAAAAAAAGGAAAAAAAGGTTAAGACCAGAAATTTTATGTATGTGTATTTCATGAGAACTTATTAACGTTTTTTAAATGGTAAAAATGATAAATTTTATGTTCTTTCTCTATATATATGTTATATATATACATATATAAAACATATGTATATATTCTTTTTGACACAGAGTCTCACTCTGTTGCCCAGGCTGGAGTGCAGTGGTGCAGTCTCTGCTCACTGCAACTTCCACCTCCTGAGTTCAAGTGATTCTTGTGCCTCAGCCTCCCAAGTACCTGGGACTACAGGTGTGTACCACCACACCAGCTAATTTTTGTATTTTTTTTTTGTAGGGATGGGGTTTTACCATGTTGGCCAGGCTGGTCTCGAACTCCTGACCTCAGGTGATCCACCCTCTTTAGCCTGCCAAAGTGCTGGGATTACGGTCGTGAGCCACCACACATGGCCTACGTACCACAGATTTTATCACAGCTAGACAACAACAAAAACTATGGAACAGTCTTACAATGATGGGATACTATGCAGTCATTTGAAAATGAGTAGGCAGATATATACTACCGTAGAAAGATGCCCATGTATTACTAAGGACAAAAAGAATATTGTTGAATAGCAGGTATAGAATGTCTCTATTTTCACAAATATAATGATTAATAACAACAAGTTAGACCAGGCACAGTGGCTCATGCCTGTAATCCCAGCACTTTGGGAGGCTGAGGCAGGAGGATCATGAGGTCAGGAGTTTGAGACCAGCCTGGCCAACATAGTGAAACCCTGTCTCTACTAAAATTACAAAAATTAGCCCGGCATGGTGGTGTGCGCCTGTAGTCCCAGCTACTCAGGAGGCCGATGCAGGAGAATCGCTTGAACCCGGGAGGCAGAGGTTGTGGTGACCCAAGATTGCACCACTGCACTCCAACCTGGGCAACACAGCGAGACTCTGTCTCAAAACAAAACAAAACAAAATAAAAAATAAATAAAGGGTTAGGGCCAGGCACAGTGGCTCACACCTGTAATCCCAACACTTTGGGAGGCTGAGGCAGGAGGATCACGAGGTCAGGAAATCCAGACCATCCTGGCTAACACACGTGAAACCCCGTCTCTACTAAAACTACAGAAAAGTATCTAGGCATGGTGGCACGTGCCTGTAGTCCCAGCTACTCGGGAGGCTGAGGCAGGAGAATGGCGTGAACCCGGGAGCTTGCAGTGAGCCGAGACCACACCACTGCACTCCAGCCTGGGCGATGAAGCAAGCCTCTGTCTCAATAAATAAATAAATAAAGGGTTAGAAGCTGATGGAATATGCACCAAACTGTTAGCAGTACTGGGGTGAGAGAAGTGTTATGAGTCGTGTTCATTGTACACTACAAATTTTTGTGATGTTTGAAGTCAAAATCAGAAAGGATTTTTTCTAAAAAAAAATTCACGCAGCCGGGCGCGGTGGCTCACGCCTGTAATCCCAGCACTTTGGGAGGCCGAGACGAGCGGATCACGAGGTCAGGAGATCGAGACCATCCTGGCTAACACGGTGAAACCCCATCTCTACTAAAAAAATACAAAAAAGCTAGCTGGGTGAGGTGGCGGGCGCCTGTAGTCCAGCTATTCGGGAGGCTGAGGCAGGAGAATGGCATAAACCTGGGAGGCGGAACTTGCAGTGAGCTGAGATCCGGCCACTGCACTCCAGCCTGGGCGACAGAGCGAGACTCCGTCTCAAAAAAAAAAAACAAAACAAAACACTAACATTCATGCCAGGCACAGTGGATCATGCCTGTAATCCTAGCACTTTGGGAGGCCAAGGCGGGTGGATTGCTTGAGCTCAGGAGTTTGAAACCAGCCTGGGCAACATGGTGAAACTCTGTCTCTACTAAAATACAAAAAAAAAAAAAAATTTAGCCAGCATGGTGCCAGCCGCCTGTAGTCCCACCTACTAAGGAGGCTGAGACAGGAGAATAGTTTGAACCTGGGAGGCGGAGATTGCAGTGAGCTGAGATCACACCACTGAACTCCAGCCTGGGTGACAGAGCGATACTCTGTCTCAAAAAACAAAAACAAAAACACCTTCAATGGTTACTCTTTGCTGTTAGGGTAAAGTTTCAATTGCAGGGTTTCGTACATGCTTACCTACCTTATTTCTCTGAACTTCCGTCCCTGCAGCCAAGTGGAATTATTTCTATTCTTCTGGTGCCATGCTTTCTCTGTTGTTGGGAGAGTGACACATATACTGCTTCTGTCTGAAACACCACTGCAGTCCTTTCTTTACCCACAAATTCCTGATCACCCTTCAGGTCTCAACTAACATATTCCTTTTTCTATAAAGCCCTGCCTCCAGAGCCCTCTGAGCCCTAGTTACACACTCCTCCTGTGCCCTACCTGGCAAATACCCTGTACTTATTTTATTATTTATTTATTTTAAATTAATTTTATTTAGTTTTTGATTTTTTAATTAATTAATTAATTTTTTGAGATGGAGTCTCACTCTGTTGCCCAGGCTGGAGCGCAGTGGTGCAATTTCAGCTCACTGCAACCTCTGACTCCTGGGTTCAAGCAATTCTTCTGCCTCAGCCTCCGAAGTAGCTGGGACTTCAGGCATCTGCCACGCCCAGCTAATTTTTTTGTATTTTTAGTAGAGATGGGGTTTTACCGTGTTAGCCATGACGGTCTCGATCTCCTGACCTCGTGATCTGCCCCCCATCAGTCTCCCAAAGTGCTGGGATGTGAGCCACTGTGCCCAGCCTTTTTTATTCTTATTTTTTGAGACAGAGTCTCGCTCTGTCACTGAGGCTGGAGTGCAGTGGTGCAATCTCGGCTCACTACAGCCTCTGCCTACCGGATTCAAGCAATTCTCCTGCCTCAGCCCCCCAAGTAGCTAGGATTACAGGGGCCTGCCACCATGCCCAGCTAATTTTTGTATTTTTAGTAGAGATGGAGTTTCACCATGTTGGCCAGTCTAGTTTTGAACTCCTGACCTCAGGTGATCCTCCCGCCTCAGCCTCCCAGAGTGCTGGGATTACAAGCATGAGCCACTGTGCCTGGCCTTCTTTTATTATTATAGTTATTATTTTATTTGTTTATTTATTTATTTATTTTGAGGCGGAGTCTCCCTCTGTTGTCCAGGCTGGAGTGCAGTGGCGCTATCTCGGCTCACTGCAAGCTCCGCCTCCCGGGTTCACGCCATTCTCCTGCCTCAGCCTCCCGAGTAACTGAGACTACAGGCGCCCACCACCATGCCCAGCTAATTTTTTGTATTTTTAGTAGAGATGGGGTTTCACCGTGTTAGTCAGGATGGTCTCGATCTCCTGACCTTGTGATCAGCCCACCTCGGCCTCCCAAAGTGCTGGGATTACAGGCGTGAGCCACCGTGCCCGACCTATTACTATAATTTTAATAGAGACAGCTCTCAGTATGTTGTCCAGGCTGGTCTTGAACTCCTGACCTCAAGCGATCCTCCTGCCTCAGACTCCCAAAGTGCTAGGATTATATGTGTGAGCCACCATTCCCAGCCTATCCTGTACTTTTGAATCACCTACATTGCACATCATATTATAGTTGCCTGGGTCCTTGTCAGCCTTTCCTGCACAGCAGGGAAGGTGACCATGTCGTCCATCTCTCTCTCCCAGCTCCTAATTTAAGATCTGATGAAGAGGGACTCAACCCAAACTTATTGATCAGATGAATATTGATTTGTGAATCTGGTCGGAGTTAGCGGATCCTCACCTGCCCCAACCTCATCTATGCTGCTACAGCAACAAGGGCTTTCTGGCCCTGAAAAGGACATGATCTAGCTTACTTGTCCATCAGGGTGCCAGTCAACCTCTCTCTCTTCTGGAATCTCAGATAGCTTGATTGGATTCTTTATAATTACACCAGAAAAGAGGAAGTGTTTACTCTGGGCAGTGAGCTCTAAAGGAAATGAAATGTCCTTCATGAGACCCCAAACTGAAGCAAAAGGAAGGTTGGAATGGAGGTCTTCCAACATGATATCCAGGACTCTTTCTACAGAACCCTTACTACTTTCTTTGGGTAGGAGGCAGGTCTTATGCTTCTTCAAGACCCCAGCACCTAGGACAGGAACTGGGACAGAATTCATAGCCATTGAGTGTTTATTGAATGAATAAAGAAAGAGGGAAATTCTATACATAAACATGCTCACAAACACACACTCACATGCACACAATATCTTTTCCACAAAATTTAAAAACAGATTGGTAAACTCACAAAAACAGCCACAGAACTTGTGACTTTCCATATCATTAGGCATGACTGTGCCACCATCAGGAATGAAATGCACCAACGGAACAAAAGGTAACCAAGGATCTTGCACTCTTTTAAAAAGAAATTATTTTTATAGAGACAGGATCTCGCTCTGTTGCCCAGACTAGAGTGCAGTGGTGCAATCATGGCTCACTGCAGCCTCCAATTCCTGGGCTGAAGTGATCCTTCCCACTCAGCATCACTGCAGGCGTGCAGTGCCATGCCCAGCTAATTTTGGTGTTTTGTTTTTTTTTTCCAGACAGTATTTCATTCTGTGGCCCAGACTGGAGTGCAGTGACACGATGTTGGTTCATTGCAACCTCCAAGTCCCGGGCTCAGCTGATCCTCCCACCTCAGCCTCCCGAGTAGCTGGGATTACAGGTCTGAATCACCATGCCGGCTTATTTTTCTTTTCTTTTTTTTTTTTTTTTTTTTGAGACGGAGTCTCGCTCTGCCGCCCAGGCTGGAGTGCAGTGGCCGGATCTCAGCTCACTGCAAGCTCCGCCTCCCAGGTTCACGCCATTCTCCTGCCTCAGCCTCCCGAGTAGCTGGGACTACAGGCGCCCGCCACCTCGCCCGGCTAGTTTTTTGTATTTTTAAAGTAGAAACGGGGTTTCACGGTGTCAGCCAGGATGGTCTCGATCTCCTGACCTCGTGATCCGCCCGTCTCGGCCTCCCAAAGTGCTGGGATTACAGGCATGAGCCACCGCGCCCGGCCTATTTTTCTATTTTTAATAGAGACTTTAAACAAGAGGGAGAGTAAGTCTTTGTACTCATTAATCAAGGACATTTCACTTGCTTTAGAGCTCCATGTTGCCCAGGCTGGTCTTGAGCTCCTGGGCTCAAGCGATCTGCCCACCTCAGCCTCCCAAAGTGCCGGGGTTACAGGCAGGAGCCACTGCACCCAGCCAAATTTTTGTATTTTTTGTAGTGACGGGGTCTCGCTGTGTTACCCAGGCTGGTCTCAAACTTCTGGCCTCAAGCCATCCTCCTGCCTCAGCCTCTCAAAGTGCTGGAATTACAGGCCATGAGCCCCCATGCCTGGCCAGAACTTGCACTCTTTATACCCCAACCCAACCCTTATGAAGCCTCTTCTCTGTGCCCAGCACTGTGCTGGGTACTAGGAATTCAAAGATGGGGTACACACTGTTCCTGCCTGGTGGCACACCATCTACTTGGAGAGAAGCTCATAGAGATAAATAGTTACTGGCCAGAGTGGTGGGGCTCCTGCAAGGCAAACATGGATGGATAATGCATGAGCATAAGCACCTGTCACACTGGCGCCTGAATGCTGCTCACCATGGGTATAGCATCATGTGCCCAGGCAGGAGAGGACACTGAAAAGGTGGGCCCCGCCAGACCACAAAGGGCCATGGGTACCACGCTGGGAAGTTTGGGCTGACACCTAGGTCCTGCTTTTCGTTTGGAATATGTGGTCTTTTTTTTTTTTTTTTTTTTTTTTTTTTAGACAGAGTCTCACTTTGTCACCCAGACTGGAGTGCAGTGGCGCGATCTCAGTTCACTGCTACCTCTGCCTGCAGGGTTCAAGTGATTCTCCTGCCTCAGCCTCCTGAGCAGCTAGGACTACAGGCGTGCACCACCATGCCCTGCTAATTTTTTGTATCTTTAGTAGAGACAGGGTTTCGCCACGTTGGCCAGGCTGGTCTTGAACTCCTGACCTCAGGTGATCCACCCGCCTTGGCCTCCCAAAGTGCTGGGATTACAAGTGCGAGCCACCATGCCCAGCCGTAGAATATGTGGTCATCTTATCTATCAATGAGCACATCTGTACAATAATTCAGTGGAATATTAAAATATGTTAACAGTATTGGAAACAAAAGCCCGATTGACTTCACAACTAGAAAAAATACCTAAATTTTTGTCATATATATATATATATATATTTTTTTTTTTTTGAGACATGGTTTCACTCTTGTTGCCCAGGCTGGAGTGCAATGACGTGATCTTGGCTCACCACAACCTCTGCCTCCCGGGTTCAAGCGATTCTCCTGCCTCAGCCTCCTGAGTAGCTGGGATTACAGGCATGTGCCACGACGCCCAGCTAATTTTTTTGTATTTTTGGTAGAGACGGGGTTTCTCCATGTTGGTCAGGCTGGTCTCAAACTCCCGACCTCAGGTGATCTGCCTGCCTCTGCCTCCCAAAATGCGGGGATTACAGGCATGAGCCACCGCGCCCGGCCTGGTCCTTTATATTCTAAAAGGATTCTCCAAATGATGGCAAAAGAAACTGATATGCAAATAAGATTTTTTTGATGCCTTGTACCCCCTAAGCTGATGCCATGTGTGGTAACTATAGCCACAATGTGTGGACCTATCAGACTGTGACTTTACCTAAAGGATCTCAAAATAGCTCTGCTCTGCTCTCTGCAGCAAGCAAGCGTCTGCTGTATTCGGCAGTAGCTCTTTCTTTACTATTGTTGCTATGTGACAAACTATTGGCTCTCAGTGTTAATCCAAGCCTGCCAGAGAAGGAGGGTGGGCAGGCGGCTTTGGGAGAAGCATCTTTTCTAGAATGTAACAAACAGGTCCTGAGCATTTCTTAGGTAACTGGCCCTGAAGATACAAATATCTGATTCAGTTAAATGAATATGAATCAACTCCTATGTGGCAAGCACTGTGTCAGGCAGCAGGGATACAAGAATAAATGGGCTGGGCACGGTGGCTCACGCCTGTAATCCCAGCATTTGGAAGGTTGAGGCAGGTGGATCACGTGGTCAGGAGATCGAGACCATCCTGGCTAACATGGTGAAACCCCGTCTCTACTAAAAATACAAAAAATTAACCAGGCAGGCCGCGCGTGGTGGCTTACGCCTGTAATTCCAGCACTTTGGGAGGCCGAGGCGGGCGGATCACGAGGTCAGGAGATCGAGACCATCCTGGCTAACACGGTGAAACCCACTCTCTATAAAAATACAAAAAAATTTAGCCAGGTGTGGTGGCGGGCGCCTGTAGTCCCAGCTACTCGGGAGGCTGAGGCAGGAGAATGGCATGAACCTGGGAGGCGGAGCTTGCAGTGAGCCGAGATCGCGCCACTGCGCTCCAGCCTGGGCAACAGAGTGAGACTCCGTCTCAAAACCAGGCACTTGTAGTCCCAGCTACTTGGGAGGCTGAGGCAGGAGAATGGCATGAACCCGGGAGGCGGAGCTTGCAGTGAGCCAGGATAGCGCCACTGCACTCCAGCCTGGGCGACAGAGCAAGACTCCATCTCAAAAAAAAAAAAAAAGAATAAATGAAACTCACCTGGTTTCTGTCTTCAGTTGCTCACTACCTAGTAGGAGAGACAGACTCATAAATAGGAAACAGCAAGCTCATGTGGGAGATGCAATGATAGAGGCTTGGGTGCTGTATAGACATTCAGAGAGTGCTTCAGATGAGTTCAACAGTGGGCATGGTGATGTGCCCGTGGGATGCCCACATGGAGATCATGCATGGACAACTGGACAAACAAGTCCACAGGAAAACCAGACTCAGTCCATGTTCTTGAGGGTCTTACTATCTAGTGAAACAGAAATGTAAACACAATGACACAATAGATCTATGACAGTATTTTTTTTTTTCAGACGGAGTATTGCTCTGTCACCAGGCTGGAGTGCAGTGGCACAATCTGGCTCACTGCAACCTCTGCCTCCAGGGTTCAAGTGATTCTCCTGCCTCAGCCTCCCAAGTAGCTGGGATTACAGGCATGCGCCACCACACCCAGATAATTTTTGTGTTTTTAGTAGAGATGAGGTTTCACCATGTTGGCCAGGATGGTTTTGATCTCCTAACCTCGTGATCCGCCTGCCTTGGCCTCCCAAAGTGCTGGGATTACAGGCATGAGCCACCGTACCTGGCCCAATGACAGAACTTTGTAGTGGAAGTTAACACAGAGGTTCACACAAAGGTGATGATATAACTACCACAGCCTGGAAATGTTGACGTTCATCTAGGAGACAACCTAGGAGCTGATTTTTTTTTGTTTGTTTGTTTTGTTTTTGAGACAGAGTCTTGCTTTGTTGCCCAGGCTAGAGTGCAGCGGCTTGACCTTGGCTCACTGCAACCTCTGCCTCCCAGGTTCAAGCGATTCTCCTGCCTCAGCATCCTGAGTAACTGGGATTATAGGTAACTGCCACCATGCCCAGCTAATTTTTGTACTTTTAAATAGAGATGGGGTTTCACCAGGTTGGCCAGGCTGGTCTTGAACTCCTGATCTCAAATGATCTGCCTACCTCGGCCTCCCCAAGTGCTGGGATTACAAGCATGAGCCACCGCAGCTGGCAGGAGTTGAGCCTTTTTTTTTTTTTTTTGAGACAGAGTTTTACTCTGTCACCCAGGCTGGAGTGTGGTGGCTGGATCTCGGCTCACTGCCAGTTCCGCCTCCCAGGTTCACGCCATTCTCCTGCCTCAGCCTCCCGAGTAGCTGGGACTACAGGCGCCCACCACCATTCCCAGCTAATTTTTTGTAGTTTTAGTAGAGACGGGGTTTCACCATGTTAGCCAGGATGGTCTCGATCTCCTGACCTCGTGATCCGCCCACCTCGGCCTCCCAAAGTGCTGGGATTACAGGCGTGAGCCACCATACCCCGCCAGGAGTTGAGTTTTGAATGATTCCGAATGGTTTTCCTGGGCAAAAGGAAGAAGCCTGTGTGAAATAATTGGACAACTGCTTGGCTCTGCAGTCCAGGCACAAATAAGGTGGACATGGCCAGGGCCGGCACAGCAAATCTGTAAAGCCCAGCACCCGAACGATGGGCATGGTGATGTGGCTTTTACTAGAGAGGGGAATATATGGCACTGCCTGGTGATGGAAGACGTATGGGGGTATCCAGGTTGCTAGAGGCATACAAGACAGCACGCCTTGGCCAAGCATGGTGGCACCTGCCTGTAGTCCCAGCACTTTGGGAGGCCAAGGTAGGAGGATCATTTGAACCAGTGGTTTGAGACCAGCCTGGGCAACACAGCAGGACTTCATCTCTACAAAATAATAGAAAATTAGCCAGGCTTGGTGGCGCATGCACACCTGTAGTCCCAGCTACTCGGGAGACTAAGGAGGGAGGATCACTAGAGCCCAGGAGTTCAAGGCTGCAGTGAGCTGTGATTGTGCCACTGCACTATAGCCTAGATGACATGGTGAGACCTCTGTCTCATAAAAAGAAAAAGAAAAAAAAAAAAAAGACAGCAAGGCTTCACCATTCCATGCTCCTCCAACCTGACAAACATCATATTCCATATGGACTGCCAAGACCGCAGGGCTTCAGGTGCATCTCCGTGAGACACAAGAGGAATGCCTGCCTGGTCTTCCTCCTTGCAGTCTCACTGCAGGTTGATCTTTTGTACTACTTTGATTCATCTTTGCATAAATAAAAATAAATGCAATTTCAAATCAAATCCAAATTAGTACCTCGGTTTAAATTCTTGAACTTCAGTTAAATTCTGTGCTTTGACCTAGCTCAGCTTTCTGGGTAAGATAAACAGACTCTTGGCCGGGCGCGGTGGCTCAAGCCTGTAATCCCAGCACTTTGGGAGGCCGAGTCGGGCGGATCACGAGGTCAGGAGATCGAGACCATCTGGCTAACCCGGTGAAACCCCGTCTCTACTAAAAAAATACAAAAAACTAGCCGGGCGTGGTGGCGGGCGCCTGTAGTCCCAGCTACTTGGGAGGCTGAGGCAGGAGAATGGCGTAAACCCGGGAGGCGGAGCTTGCAGTGAGCTGAGATCCGGCCACTGCATTCCAGCCTGGGTGACAGAGTGAGACTCCGTCTCAAAAAAAAAAAAAAAAAAAAAAAGAGAAACAGACTGTTGATAGGGCTGATGAAATCACTCTTGCTGCTGCCAAACGTGTAGAAAAACCAGTAGGGAGATTCATTAAGTGATTTATTTATTTATCAGAAATGTATTGAGGCCAGGCACGGTGGCTCACACCTGTAAAGCCAGCACTTCGGGAGGCTGAGGCAGGAGGATTGCGTGAGCCCCGGAGTTTGACCAGCCTGGGCAACATAGTGAGACCCTATCTCCACTAAAAATAAAAATAATTAGCCAAGCGTGGTTGTGCTTGTAGTCCCAGCTACTCAGGAGGCTGAGGGGGGAGGGTTACTTGAGCCCTGGAGACTGAGATTGCAGTGAGCCATGATTGCACCACTGCACTCCAGACTGGACAACAGAGTGAGACTTTGTCTCAAAAACAAACAAAAAAATTATTGAAGTGGCACCTTATGTGGCAAACAAAGGGTGAGTTTATTTAATCTATAGAGGTCTTGTAAATGGATGAGAAAAAGAAAAGGGGGGAAAAATAGGCAACACCTCCCAAAACAATAAGCAGTTGTAGCTGACTAACCCTCAGGAGAGTGCTAATAATTCCCACCTCCTAGTGTCCACATCCTTGTGTGATCCCCTCACTTTGCTTGTGGGCAGAACCTATGACCCACTTCTAATGAATATGGCAAAGGTGGTGGGCTGTCACTTCCAGATTATATCATGTTATATAAGACTCTATGTTAGCAGATTGAATCAGTAGATTTCCTTGCTGGCTTGATGAAATAACCCACATGTTACGGAAGCCCACTTGGCAAGGGACTCTGGGTGGCCTCTAGAATCTGCCAGAGGCCTCCTGCCAACAATAAAAAGCCAGGGCCCTCAGCCACATAGCCACAAGGAAATGAATTCTGCCAACAATCTGCACGAGCTTGCAAGCAGATTCTTCCCCACTGGAGCCTCCAGATGACAATGTAGCCCAGTCCATACCTTGATTGCAGCCCTGGAAGACCCTGGGCAGAGGACCTGGCTAAGTTATGCCTGGACTGCTGACCCACAGAAATTGTGAGACAAGGCCCGAGCACAGTGGCTTACGCCTGCAATCCCAGCCCTTTGGGACGCTTGAGCCCAGGAGTTCGAGAGCAGCCTGGGCAACAAAGTAGAACTCCCCACCCACCCCACCTCTTTTTTTTTTTCTTTTTTTTGAGACAGGATCTCACTCTGTCACCCAGGCTTGAGTGTAGTGGCATGGTTATAGCTCACTACAACCTCTGCCTCCTGGGTTCAAGCAATTCTTCAACCTCAGCCTCCCATGTAACTGTGTCTACAGGCTCGAGCCACAAACACCTAACTAATTTTTGTATTTTTTGGAGAAATGAGGTTTTGCCATGTTGGCCAGGCTTGTCTTAACTCCTGAGCTCAAAGCTATCTGCCTGCCTCAGCCTCCCAAAGTGCTTGGATTTGCCGTGTTGGCCAGGCTTGTCTTGAACTCCTGAGCTAAAAGAAATCCACCTGCCTCAGCCTCCGAAAGTGCTGGGATTACAGGCGTGAACCACCATAGCTGGCTAGGCATGGCATGTATGTGTAGTCCCAGGGAGCTCGAGGATCACTTAAACCCAGGAGGTAGAGGCTGCAGGGAGCCATGTTCGTGCCCCTGCACTCCAGTGTGGGCAACAGAGTAAAACTCTGTCTCAAAAAAAAAAAAAAAAAAAAAAAAAAGAAGGAGACTGCGTCCGCCCCGCAAGCACAAAGCCTCTCCGTCACCACTCCGTTGCTTGTCCACACCCGCAGCCAGCTCACCATGGATGATGATATCGCTGAGCTTGTTGTTGACAACGGCTCTGGCATGTGCAAGGCCAGCTTCACAGGCGAGGATGTCCCCTGGGCCGTCTTCGCCTCCATCGTGGAGTGCACCAGGCACCAGGGCATGATGGTGGGCATGGGTCAGAAGGACTCCTATGTGGGCAACGAGGCCCAGAGCAAGAGAGGCATCCTCACCCTGAAGTACCCCATCGAGCACGGCATCGTCACCAACTGGGATGACATGGAGAAGATCTGGCACTACACCTTCTACAACGAGCTACGTGTGGCTCCCGAGGAGCACCCTGTGCTGCTGACCGAGGCCCTCCTGAACCTCAAGGCCAACCGTGAGAAGATGACCCAGATCATGTTTGAGACCTTCAGCACCCCAGCCACGTACGTGGCCATCCAGGCCGTGCCGTCCCTGCACGCCTCTGTCCGTACCACTGGCATTGTGATGGACTCTGGCGGGGTCACCCACACTGTGCCCATGTACAAGGGGTATGCCCTCCCACATGCCATCCTGCCTCTGGACCTGGCTGGCCGGGACCTGACTGACTACCTCGTGAAGATCCTCACTGAGCACAGCTACGGCTTCACACCACAGCTGAGCGGGAAATCGTGCGTGACATCAAGAGGAAGCTGTGCTACGTTGCCCTGGATTTCAAGCAGGAGATGGCCATGGCGGCCTCCAGTTCCTCCCTGGAGAAGAGCTACGAGCTGCCCGATGGCCAGGTCATCGCCATTGGCAACAAGCGGTTCCACTGCCCCAAAGCGCTCTTCCAGCCTTCCTTCCTGGGCATAGAATCCTGTGGCATCCACGAAACTACCTTCAACTCCATCAAGAAGTGTGACGTGGACATCCGCAAAGATCTGTACACCAACACAGTGCTGTCTGGCAGCACCACCATGTACCCTGGCATCACCAACAGGATACAGAAGAAGATCACCGCCCTAGCGCTCAGCACAGTGAAGATCAAGATCATTGCTCCTCCCGAGTGCAAGTACTCCGTGTGGCTCAGCAGCTCCATCCTGGCCTCGCTATCTACCTTCCAGCAGACGTGGATCAGCAAGCAGGAGTACGACGAGTCCGGCCCCTCCATCGTCCACCACGAATGCTTCTAGGTGGACTGTGACTTAGTCGCATTACACCCTTTCTTGACAAAACCTAACACGCAGAAAACAAAATAAGATTGGCATGGTTTTATTTTTGTTGTTGTTTTGTTTTGGGCTTTTTTCTGGGCTTGACTCAGGATTTAAAAACTGGAACGCTGAAGGTGACAGCAGTCGTTTGGTGCAAGCATCCCCCAAAGCTCTACCATGTGGCTAAGGACTTTGATTGTAGGTTGTTCTTTTTTTTAATAGTCATTCCAAATATCGTGAGATGCATTGTTACAGGAAGCCCCTTGTCCTCCTAAAAGCCACCCCACTTCTCTCTAAGGAGAATGGCCCAGTCCTTTCCTGAGTCCACACAGGGGAGGTGATAGCATTGTTTTCATGTAAATTATGTAATGCAAAATTTTTTAAATCTTCGCCTTAGTATTTTTTATTTTGTTTTATTTTGAATGATCAGCCTTCATGCCCTACCTTTTTTGTCCCCTAACTTGAGATGTATGAAGGCTTTTGGTCTCCCTGGGAGTGGGTGGAGGCAGCCAGGGCTTACCTGTACACTGACTTGAGACCAAGTTGAATAAAACTGCACACCTCAAACAAAAAAAAAAAGGCAGAGGCTCTGCCCTCATGACCTAATCAACCTGACCACCTCTCAGAGTCCCACCTCCTAATATCATCACCTTGGTGACTAGATTTCAACATGATTTTTGGAGGAACATATATATACATTCAAAGCTGGCAATCATACACACAAGGCATACGTGAAATATAATAAGTACAATTTAAAGATAAAGCCAACATTTGTGTAATCATTATCCAGGCCATGAAATAAAATATAGCGAGTCTTAGCAGACCAGTTCCCAACTGTGTGACCTTCCCATATAGCCTTTGCTTCTCTGAAGTTGTCACCACTACACTGACTCCATCACTGTTATTCCCTTTCCTTCTGGCAATCCAGCCACATTAATGTGTAAAGCTGTGATTTGTTCGTTTTATTGCTGTGTGATTTCCACTGTATTAATAAACCACAATTTAGTTTTCCACTTTACTATGAACAAACATTTGAGGTCCCCCCCTACTTTCTTTTTTTTTTTTTTTTTTTTTTTTGAGACGGAGTCTCACTCTGTCCCCCTTGCTGGAGTGCAGTGGCCGGATCTCAGCACACTGCAAGCTCCGCCTCCCAGGTTCAGGCCATTCTTCTGCCTCAGCCTCCCGAGTAGCTGGGACTACAGGCGCCCGCCACCTCGCCCGGCTAGTTTTTTTGTATTTTTTAGTAGAGACGGGGTTTCACTGTGTTAGCCAGGATGGTCTCGATCTCCTGACCTCGTGATCCGCCCGTCTCGGCCTCCCAAAGTGCTGGGATTACAGGCTTGAGCCACCGCGCCCGGCCCTACTTTCTTATTTTTAGAGACAGGGTCTCACTGTGTTTGTTGCTCAGGCTGGAATGCAGTGGTTAAATCACAGCTCACTGTAGCCTCAAACTCCTGGGCTCAAGTGGTCCTCCCACCTTAGCTTCCTGAGTAGCTGGGACCACAGGTGCATGCCACCAAGCCCAGCTAGATTTTCCATTTTTGTTCTATTAGAAACACTTCTGCTCCGAACAATAATCTGTAAGACTCCTGGAATGCACCCTTCCCTTGATGAAGGGAAGGCTTCATCAAGGAGTGTGTATACTAGGAGTGGAATTGCTGGGATAAAGGGTATGTATATCTTCAGTTTTTCTAGATAATGCTAAACCATTTGTCTATACAGTTTACCAATTTCTACTCCTGCCCCAGTGTGTGAGAGTTCCCACTTTTCCACTTCACTGGCAATATTTGGTTTTCACGGACTTCTTAATTTTAACCACTCAGATGAGCGTGCAATGGTGCTTTATTGTGATTTGAGGGTTTTTTTTTTTTTTTTTTTTTTGAGACATATCTCACTCTCTTGCCCAGGCTGGAGTGTAATGGCACAATATCGGCTCACTGCAACATCTGCCTCCCGGGTTCAAGTGATTCTGGTGCCTCAGCCTCCCGAGTAGCTGGGATTACAGGCGTATGCCACAATACTGGCTGATTGTATTTTTACTAGAGACAGGATTTTGCCACTTTGGCCAGGCTGGTCTTGAACTCCCAACCTCAGATGATCCGCCCACCTCGGACTCCCAAAGTGCTGGGATTACAGGCGTGAGCCACCATGCCTGGCTGACTCTAATTTTTAATTGGTAGTTCCTTTATTGCCCATTTGGATTTCTTCTTTTGTGACATTCCAGTTCAATTTTTTGTTCAATTTCTTGTTTATCTTCGTCTCATTGATGTGATTTGTAATCTCCCACTTTGTTATTTGCCCTTTAAGTTTGCAAATGGATCTTAAGTATATGATAAGATGTTCAACTTCAGCTATAAAAAGAGATATGACAAAACCACAATGATATTCTTTTTGACACTATCAGATAGGCCAAAAACCAAAGGGTTAAATAATACCATGTTGACAGTCATGTGAAGAATGTATGGATCACAGTGTAAATTGGTGAACTTCAGTGGAAAGCAGTCTGGCATATCTAACACAATATTAAAATTGTGTGAGGCTGGGCCTGTAATCCCAGCACTTTGGGAGGCCAAGGCGGGCAGATCACAAGGTCAGGAGTTCAAGACCAATCTGGCCAATATGGTGAAACCCCATCTCTACTGAAAATACAAAAATTAGCCGGGCATGGTGGCGTGCGCCTGTAGTCCCAGGTACTCAGGAGGCTAAGACAGAAGAGTCGCTTGAACGCAGGAGGCAGAAGTTGCACTGAGTCGAGATTGCGCCACTGCACTCTAGCCTGGGTGATAGAACAAGACTCTGTCTCAAAAAAAAAAAAAAGTGTGTGGGCCGGGCCTATAATCTCAGCACTTTGGGAGGCTGAGGCAGGTGGATCACTTGAGGCCAGGAGTTCAAGACCAGCTTGGCCAACATGGTGAAACCCTGTCTCTATTAAAAATACAAAAATTAGGCCAGGTGCAGTGGCTCACGTCTGTAATCCCAGCACTTTGGGAGGCCGAGGCGGGCGGATCACCTGAGGTAGGGAGTTCGAGACCAGCCTGACTAACATGGAGAAACCCTGTCTCTACTAAAAATACAAACATTAGCCGGGTATAGTGGTGGGCACCTATAGTCCCAGCTACTAAGGAGGCTGAGGAAGGAGAATTGCTTGAACCCGGGAGGCGGAGGTTGCGGTGAGCCAAGATTGCACCATTGCACTCCAGCCTGGGCAACAAAAGCGAAACTCAAAAAAAAAAAAAAAAAAATTAGCCAGGCATAGTGGCACTTGCCTGTAATCCCAGCTACTTGTGAGACTGAGGCATGAGAACCACTTGAACCTGGGAGACGGAGGTTGCAGTGAGCCAAGATTGTGCCACTGCCCTCCAGCCTGGGCAACAGAGCCAAGAGAGCGAGACTGTCTCAAAACAAAAAAAAAGTGTGTGTCCAGTTTCCCTCAACTATTTCACTTTTCAGAATTTGTCCTATGGATATACTCACTTATGTGTGAAATGACAGGTTCAAGGATATTCAGGGTAACATTGCTTATAATAGCAAAATATTGAAAAGAACTTGACCAGGCGAGGTGGCTCAGACCTGTGATCCCAACGCTTTGGGAGTCCAAGGTGGGTGGATCCCTTGGGCTCATGAGTTGGAGACCAGCCTAGGCAACGTTAGCCAGACATTGTGGCATGTGCCCGTAGTTCCAGCTACTCGGAGGCTGAGGCAGGAAGATCAATTGAGCCCAGAAGATTGAGGCTGCGTGAGTCCTCATCATGACATTGCATTCCAGCCTGGGCGACAGAAGGATACCCTGTCTCAAAAAACAAACAAGCAAACAAACAAACACAAAATACTAAAAAACCCAGCCTGGACAACATGACGAAACCTTGTCTCTACCAAAAAAAAAAATTAGCCAGGCGTGATGGCATGCATCTGTAGTCCAGCTTCTCAGGAGGCTGAGGAGGGAGGATTGCTTGAGCCCAGTAGGTTGAAGCTACAGTGAGCTGTGACTGCATCACTGAACTCCAGTCTGGGTGACAGAGTGAGACCCCACTTCAAACAAAACAAAAAGAACTTAATTTAATTTATTATTTATTTGAACTTAAATAAAGAACTTAAATGCCCAGTGATGAAGGCTGATTAAAAAATTTATGATATGGCCGGGCGCGGTGGCTCAAGCCTGTAATCCCAGCACTTTGGGAGGCCGAGACAGGCGGATCACGAGGTCAGGAGATCGAGACCATCCTGGCTAACATGGTGAAACCCCATCTCTACTAAGAAAATACAAAAAAAACTAGCCGGGCGAGGTGGCGGGCGCCTGTAGTCCCAGCTACTCGGGAGGCTGAGGCAGGAGAATGGCGTGAACCCGGGAGGCGGAGCTTGCAGTGAGCCGAGATCCGGTCACTGCGCTTCAGCCTCGGCGACAGAGTGAGACTCCGTCGCAAAAAAAAAAAAAAAAAAAAAAAAAAAAAAATTTATGATACATCTTTACAAAGGTACAGTATACTGAGTTTTAAAAATCCATTTTATATACACTGAAAAGGCATATTTTCCAAGATACAATATTAAGTAAGAAAGTAATCAGGTGTAGAATATGTGTAAAATATACTCTAATCTCCAGATTGTATATGCATATATGCTTGTTTTAACATAGAATATCTTAGAGAAGGCCAGGCACGGTGGCTCACGCCTGTAATCTCAGGACTTTGGGAGGCCAAGGTGGGCAGATCACCTGAGGTCAGGAGTTCGAGACCAACCTGGCCAACTGATGAAACCCATCTCTACTAAAAATACAAAAAAAAATTAGCTGGGCGTGGTGGCAGGTGCCTGTAATCCCAGCTACTTCGGAGGCTGAGGCAGAAAAATCACTGGAACCCACGAGGTGGAGTTTGCAGAGAGCCAAGATCGCTCCATTGCATTTCAGCCTGGGCAACAAGAGAGAAACGCCGTCTCACAAAAAAAGAAAAGGTATAGAGGTATAGTCAGTGGGTGATTGGGGAATCAGGGTGAAAAGAGATCTTTTTGTTTTTACTGTACATCACTTTGCACCTTTCAGATTTTCTATGATATGCATGTATTCCCTATGAAAAGTAAGTCAAATGGCCAGGCACAGTGGCACACGCCTGTGATCCTAGCACTTTGGGAGACCAAGGTGGGTGGATCACCTAAGATTAGGAGTTCGAGACCAGCCTGGCCAACATGAGGAAACCCTGTCTCTGGGTGACAGCGTGAGACTCCGTCTCAAAATAAAATAAAATAAAATAAAAAATAGTAAGTCGAGTGATTTCAACATGTCAGCCTGTACTAAATTCTAGAGGTACAGTGGTGAACAAAACAGAAACCTTGCCTTAGGGAGCTGCCAGTCTGGTGCCGGGAGACACTCCCTGAACCCAGCGCTGCAGGGATGTGTGATGAGCGCTGTGACGGGGCACACCAACACCAAGGCACTTCGGAGGAGAGGGATGCACAGCAGGGATACCCAGCAGTCTTGGAGGTGGGCAGGCAGCCTGAAATTTACATGGGGGGCAGAAAGAAGAGGGAGCCAGTCCATGGAGGTGGCTTAAGGGACAGGAGGCCCCAGCAGAGAAAACAACATTTGTGGAGGAGGGCAAAGCTCTGTCAGTTTGAGGAACTGAAAGAAGTTCAGCTCAACCGGAAGCTGACATGAGTCAAATTGGTTTTCAGAAAAAGCCATGCTAGAAATGTGGAGAAAGGATTGAAAAGGGTAAGAGTGGAGTCAAGAAGATGGGTTAGGCCAGGTGCGGTGGCTCATGCCTGTAATCCCAACACTTTGGGAGGCCAAGGTGGGCGGATCACCTGAGGTCAGGAGTTCGAGACCAGTCTGGCCAACAAGGCGAAACCCCATCGCTACTAAAAATACAAAAAAATTAGCCGGGCGTGGTGGCGTGTGCCTGTAATCTCAGCTACTTGGGAGGCTGAGGCAGGAGAATCACTTGAACCCGAGAAGCGGAGGCTGCAGTGAGCCAAGATTGAGCCACTGCACCCCAGCCTGGGCGACAGAGCAAGACTCCATCTCAAAAAAAAAAGAAAAGAAAAAAAGAAGAAAAGAAAAGAAGATGGGTTAGGAAGCTTCCGTAGTCATTGGACAAGAGAAGACAGGAGGCTGGATTAAGGAGGCTAAAGCAGGCAGATCTCTTGAGGTCAGGAGTTCAAGACCAGCCTGTCTAACCTGGTGAAACCCCATCAACACTAAAAATACCAAAAAAATTAGCCGGGCATGGTGTCGGGCACCTGTAATCCCAGCTACTCGGGAGGCTGAGGTTCAAGAATCACTTGAACCCAGGAGGCAGAGGTTGCAGTGAACCGAGATCACTCTACGGCACTCCAGCCTAGGTAACAGAGAGAGACTCTGTCTCAAAAGAAAAAAAGGAAAAAAAAAAAAAAAAGAATTTCCTATATGGGCAGCACCTGTCCAGCACTTGGTGTGATTCCGTCACTCAGTCTTCTCAGCAACCAGGGAAGTAGGTACTGCCGTAACGAGAATTTATAGATTAAAAGTTGAAGAAGGTTAAGAAACTTCATTGAGGCCAGGCGTGGTGGCTCGTCCCTGTAATCCCAGCACTTTGGGAGGCCAAGGTGGGTGGATTGCTTGAGCTCATGTGTTTGAGACCAGCCTGGGCAACACCACAAAACCCCATCTATACCAAAAATACAAAAATTAGCTGGTCATGGTGGTGTGCACCTGTGGTCCCAGCTACTTGAGAGACTGAGGTGGGAGGATCTCTTGAGCCCAGGAGGCAAGGCTGCAATAAGAGACCACCAAGTCCAGGGAACACAGAGACAAACCCAACCCTGTTTGTGTCCTCATGGAACTTCAGGGCCAGGAATGGTGATGTTAGTGACCTTTATGCTAAGAGAAGGGTAGCAGGGCACCGGGAGCTGTGGGAGCATAGGGCAGGGAGAGGAGATCTAACCCAACTTGGGGAGAAGGTTCCTTAATACAAGATGTGGCTGGAGGTAAATCTTATTTAAAAAAAATTTTTTTTTGAGACGGAGTCTGGCTCTGTCACCCAGGCTAGAGTGCAGTGGCACGATCTCTGCTCACTGCAACCTCCACCTGCCAGGTTCAAGCGATTCTCCTGCCTCAGCTTCCCAAGTAGTTGGGATTACAGGCATGCACCACCATGCCTGTCTAATTTTTATTTATTTATTTATTTATTTTTGAGACCGAGTCTCTCTCCATCATGCAGGCTGGAGTGCAGTGGCGCAATCTCGGCTCACAGCAATCTCCACCTCCCGGGTTCAAGCGATTCTTCTGCCTCAACCTCCCGAGTAGGAGGGATTACAGGCATGCGCCACTGTGCCCGGCTAATTTTTTTTTTTTTTTGTATTTTTAGTAGAAAGGGGGTTTTGCCATATTGGCCAGGCTGGTCTGGAACTTCTGAACTCAGGTGATCCACTTGCCTCGGCCTCCCAAAGTGCTGGGATTACAGGCATGAGCCACCGTGCCCGGCCAATTTTTTTTTTATTTGTATTTTTTTTAGTAGAGACAAGGTTTCACCATGTTGACCAGGCTGGTCTCGAACTCCTGACCTCAGGTGATCCTGAGGCCTGCCTCAGCCTCCCAAAGTGCTGGGATTACAGGCGTGAACCACTGTGCCTGGCCTGGGTAAATCTTGAAGGACAAGTAGTGACAGACAAGTAAAGGAGAGAGCCTCAGGCGGACAGAGTGGTGTGGATGAAGGTGCCTGCCATTAAGTGAAGGTGTCTCATTACACTGTACCCTATCAGCACACATCTTCTTATTCCTTCTTATTCTGGAAACCATGCTGAACAATAGCCACTATCTGGGGCACATTGCTTTCACAGAGGAGGACTAACCAAAAGTACCCCAGCCAAGCTACACAATTGCATTTCAAGCTCTGCTCAAATGTGACAAAGTTCAGGCCGGGCGCAGTGGTTCACATCTGTAATCCCAGCACTTTGGGAGACCGAGGTGGGAGGATCACTTGAGCCCAGGAGATCCAGACCAGCCTGGGCAACATGGTGACACCGCTTCTTTAAAAAAAAAAAAGGCCGGGCATGGTGGCTCACGCCTGTAATCCAGCACTTTGGGAGGCAGAGGCAGACGATTCATCTGAGGTCAGGAGTTCAAGACCAGCCTGGCCAACATGGAGAAACTCCATTTCTACTAAAATACAAAGATTAGCTAGGCATGGTGGTGCACGCCTGTAATCCCAGCTACTCCGGAGGCTGAGGCACAAGAATTGCTTGAATCCAGGAGGTGGAGGTTGCAGTGAGCCAAGATAGAGCCACTGCATTCCAGCCTGCGTGACAGAGTGAGACTCTGTCTAAAAAAAAAAAAGGACAAGGCCGGGCATGGTGGCTCACGCCTGTAATCCCAGCACTTTGGGAGGCCGAGGTGGGCGGATCACGAAGTCAGGAGATCGAAACCATCCTGGCTAACACAGTGAAACCCCGTCTCTACTAAAAATACAAAAAATTAACTGGGCGTGGTGGTGGGCGCCTGTAGTCCCCACTACTTGGGAGGCTGAGGCAGAAGAATGGTGTGAACCCGGGAGGCAGAGCTTGCGGTGAGCCGAGATTGCACCACTGCACTCCAACCTGGGTGACAGAGACTCTGTCTCAAAAAAAAAAAAAAAGGGATAAAATTCATGTCCACTCATGTCCCTTTGTTCAAAACATGTCATAATGTCATATGGCCAATTCTTTTTTTTTTTTTTTTTGAGACAGAGTCTTGCTCTGTCGCCCAGGCTGGAGCGCAGTGGCGCGATCTCCGCTCACTGCAAGCTTCGCCTCCTGGGTTCACGCCATTCTCTTGCCTCAGCCACCTGAGTAGCTGGGACTATAGGCGCCCGCCACCACGCCCGGCTAATTTTTTTTTTTTGTATTTTAGTAGAGGCGGGGTTTCACCGTGTTAGCCAGGATAGTCTCGATTTCCTGACCTCCTGACCTCCTGACAGTGATCCGCCCGTCTCGGCCTCCCAAAGTGCTGGGATTACAGGCATGATCCACTGCGCCCAGTCTCTATATGGCCAATGCTAAAGTCAGTAGGGCAGGCAAACATGTTAAGGGTTGGAGGGTCATTGTGAACTTGTAAGATAGTGTGTGGCAACCTGTCATTGGGGACAGAGAGGAGAAATAGGTTAGAATCTTGAGATTTGGTGGCTGATTTGATGTAGGGGATCTGACATGGATTGCCTCAGGTGATTAAGTAGAAGTTACTACTATTAAACAAGAAAAGGGGCCGGGCGCGGTGGCTCAAGCCTGTAATCCCAGCACTTTGGGAGGCCGAGACGGGTGGATCACGAGGTCAGGAGATCGAGACCATCCTGGCTAACACGGTGAAACCCCGTCTCTACTAAGAAATACAAAAAACTAGCCGGGCGAGGTGGCGGGCGCCTGTAGTCCCAGCTACTCGGGAGGCTGAGGCAGGAGAATGGCGCAGACCCGGGAGGCGGAGCTTGCAGTGAGCTGAGATCCGGCCACCGCACTCCAGCCTGGGCTACAGAGCAAGACTCTGTCTCAAAAAAAAAAAAAAAAAAAAAAAAGAAAAGGGGTGCAGGAAAAGGAGCCTTGTCATAGATGTTTGTTGATGTCCAACATCGAATCTGGCTTCTTGACTAGTCCAATGGTAGTGTGTTGTCAGAGCTTGTTAACATTAGTGTCACTACATTTGGTATACAACCTCCCACTGCTCAATTTGGCTATAAAAAAAATTGTCATAACAGTACCTTGTTTTGTTTTGTTTTGTTTTGAGACAGGGCCTTGCTTTGTCACTCAGGTTTTTGTTCAGTGGCACAAACACGGCTCACTGCAGTCTCAACCTCTTGGGCTTAAGCGATCCTCCCGCCTCAGCCTCCTGAGTATGTGGTGCTACAGGTGGCTACCACCACGCTTGGCTAATTTTTAAATTTTTTGTAGGGACAGGGTCTTACTTGGTTGCCCAGGCTGATTTCAAACTCCTGGGCTCAAGTGATCCTTCCGCCTCAGCCCCTCAAAATGCTAGGATTACAAGCATGAGCCACTGAGCCCGGCCAATGTTTTGATATATGCATGCATTGTGGAATGGCTAAATCAAGCGAATTAACATATCCATTAACTCACACACATCTTTTTTTTTGTGATAAGAACATTTAAACCTACTCTTCACAATTTTCAAGTACACAATATATTGACATTAACTATAGTTACATGTTTGACAATAGATGTCCTGTACTGTGTGCTCCTGTCTAACTGAAATTTTGTATCCTTTAACCAAAATCTTTATAATCCTATTATTCACTGAGCAGGTAGAAATACTGATATGAAACATGATAAATTGGTTGCAAACGGAGATTAGCCTTTGAAAGTATCATCATATAATTAAGACTTGATGCTAAGGGGTGAATGAGCTTTCTCAGGGAGACCTGATAAAGCTAAAATTTTGGGTCTTGGACCTTGGAAAACCGCATCATCTAAGGAGCTGGCCGTGGTATGTGGAACAGCACAGTGTCAAGACTCAGAAGGCAGGTCATGGAGGAAGGAGAGGGGAAGCGCTGCAGAGGCCAAGGGATTCAGGAGTCTCCAAAAGTAGGAAATCTTTCTTTTTTCTTTCTTTTCTTTTCTTTTTTTTTTTTTTTTTTGAGTCAAGAGTCTCACTCAGTCACCCAGGCTGGAGTGCAGTGGCACAATCTCGGCTCACTGCAACCTCCGGCCCCGGGGTTCAAGTGATTCTCCCACCACCACGCCAGGCTTTTTGTTTTTTGAGATGGAGTCTTGCTCTGTCACCCAGGCTGGAGTGCAGTGGTGCGATCTCGGCTCACTGCAACCTCCGCTTCGGATTCAAGCGATTCTCCTGCCTCAGCCTCCCGAGTAGCTGAGACTGTAGGTGCATGCCACCATGCCCGGCTAATGTATTGTATTTTTAGTAGAGATGGGGTTTCACTGCAAGCTCTGCCTCCCGGGTTCACACCATTCTCCTGCCTCAGCCTCTGGAGAAGCTGAGACTACAGGGGTTTCACCGTGTTAGCTAGGATGGTCTCGATCTGCTGACCTCGTGATCCACCCCCCTTGGCCTCCCAAAGTGCTGGGATTACAGGTGTGAGCCACTGCGCCTAGGGCCAATTTTTGTATTTTCAGTAGAGATGGGGTTTCTCCATGCTGGCCAGGCTGGTCTCTAGCTCCTGAACTCAAGTGATCTGCCTGCTTTGGCCTCCCAAAAAGCTGGGATTACAGATGTGAGCCACCGCGTCCGGCCTACATTTAATCTTTTTCATGTAATCTTTCTTTTTTTGACTTGTTGCCCAGGCTGGAGTGCAGTGTCTTGATTTTGGCTCACTGCAACCTTGGCCTTCTGGGTTCAAGTGATTCTCCTGCCTCGGCCTCCCAAGTAGCTGGGATTACAGGCACCCACCACCATGCGTGGCTAATTTTTTGTATTTTTAGTAGAGACGGGGTTTTTATCATGTTGGCCACGCTGGTCTTGAACTCCAGACCTCAGGTGATCCACCTGCCTTGGCCTCCCAAAGTGCTGGGATTACAGGCACGAGGCACTGCACCCGGCCGTCATTTAATCATTTTTATGAAAAAATGCTTAGGGGAAAAGCAAATGAATTGTTGGAACAAAAAGGCCAGGGAATCTTTATCATTTCTAAGTGAACAAAGGAAAATCCTATCAATAGGAAGAAATTATATTTTTCATGTGACTACCCGGTGTGAGGTTGGGAGAAAATGAATTCTATGGCGATGAGGTAACTTTGCCCTTTGGTAACTGAGGAGCAAAACACCTCCAGCCACTGCTGATAGAGACTGAACCGAAGAGGAAATGCCAAAGATTTTACAGCTCCCTAGGAGGTCCAGAGCTCCCTCTCTGCCCCATCTTCTGTGGAGACCAAGTAGACCTCCAAGTGGAGGAAGGCTCCACTGGAATGCGACATCAGAAGCGAATCAGCTGGGACTGCTGTCACACCAGAGGGATGGGAGAGAGGGGAACAAGGGAGTATTCACGTGCTGGCAATGGGGAGGCTTCACTGCTCTTCAATCTCATTTTCTGGGCTCTCCGCCCCTGCTTTTAAAATGCCGAGCTTGGCCTGGCCTGGTGGCTCATGTCTGTAATCCCAGCACTTTGGGAATCCAAGGCAGTCGAATTACTTAAGCCCAGGAGCTCGAGACCAGCCTGGGCAACATGGCAAAATTCCGTTTCTAAAAAATACAAAACTTAGCTGGGTGTGGTGGTACTTGCCTGTAGTCCTTGCTACTTGGGAAACTGAGGTGGGAGGATTGCTTGAGCCCAGCAAGTTGAGGCTGCAGTGAGCCTTGATTGAGCCACTGCATTCCAGCCTGAGCGACAAAGTGAGATCCTATTTCAAAACGAAACAAAACCAATAAAATGCAGCACTAAGGGCCAGGCTCGGTGGCTCACGCCTGTAATCCCAGCATTTTGAGAGGCCAAGGCAGGAGGATCACTTGAGCTCAGGAGTTCAAGACCAACCTGGGCAACATAGCAAGACCCTGTCTCTGAAAAATAAAATAAAAAATAAAATAAAATAGGCCAGGCGTGGTGGCTCATGCCTGTAATCTCCAGCACTTTGGGAGGCCAAGGTGAGTGGATCACCTGAGTTCAGGAGTTCGAGACCAGCCTGGCCAACATGGCAAAACCCCATCTCTAGTAAAAGTGCAAAAATTATCCGGCCATGGTGATGGGCGCCTATAATCCCAGGTACACGGGAGGCTGAGGCAGGAGAATCACTTGAACCCTAGGGGCGGAGGTTGCAATGAGCTGAGATCGTACCATTGCACTCCAGCCTGAGCGACAGGAGTGACCTTTTGTCTCAAAAATAAATAAATAAAATAAAATAAGAGAAAATAAAATAAATACTGAGCTCAGCCTGGGCACATTGGTTCACATCTGTAATCCCAATACTTTGGGAGGCTGAGATAGGAGGATGGCTTGAGCCCAGGAGTTGGAGACCAGCCTGGGCAACACAGGAAGACCCCACCTCTACCCCTCCAACCCCCCCAAAAAAAAGAAAGAAAGAAAGAAAGAAAGAGAAGCTGAGTTCCCTAGGACACTATTCTTAGCCCTTTATGACCACAGCCTATCCCTGGACAGCCTCATCCACAAACACGGTATTAAGTGCCATTTCTACATGTTTAGTAAATGTGTATTGAATGACTCAGTGAATAAAGGAAGGCAAAAGTTTCTGGGAAAGACGATGTATGGGACTGAATCATGCTCCCCTGCAGATTCGTATGTTGAAGTCCAAACCCCTAGTACCTCAGAATGTAATGATATTTGGAGAAAAAGGGCCTTCAAGAGCTGATTAAATTAAAATGAGATCATTAGAGAGGGGTCCTAATCTGGTATGACTAGTGTTATAACTAGTGTTCTTTTTTTTAATTAAAAAAAAAAAAAAAGAAATAGACATGGGGTCTCACTATGTTGTTCAGGCTGGTCTTCAACTCCTGGGCTCAAGTGATCCTCCTGCCTCGGCCTCCCAAAGTCCTGGGATGACAGGTGTGAGCCACTGAGCTCAGCCTATAACTGGTATTCTAACAAGAAGAGGAAGGGACACCAGGGATGTGCACATACAGAAGAAAGGCCACATGAGCACACAGTGGGAAGGTAGCCATCTGAAGCCAAGGAGAGAGGCACCAGGAGAAACCAAGACCTTGATCTTGGCCTTCTAACCTCCAGAACTGTGAGAGAATAGAGTTGTGTTGTTTAAGCCACTTATCTGTAGTATTACGTTCTAGCAGTCCTAGCAAATTACAGATGATGAAGCCATCAAGACAGATGGGCCTGGGAAAGGACCACGCACTAGGGCAGCAGGCAGCTGGATACCTGTGTATCAGCCTCACGGTGGGGTCTAAGCTGGATAAAAAAATTCTGCAGGGCCGGGCGGGGTGGCTCATGCCTGTAATCTCAGCATTTTGGGAGGTGGAGGCAGGCAAATCACCTGAGGTCAGGAGTTTGAGACCCGCCTGACCAACATGGTGAAACTCTATCTCTACTAAAAATATAAAAATTAGCTGGGTGTGGTGGCATGCACCTGTAATCCCAGCTACTTGGGAGGCTGAGGCAGGACAATTGCTTGAACCTGGGAGGCAGAAGTTGCAGTGAGCCAAGACTGTGCCACTGTACTTCAGCCTGGGAGACAGAGCGAGATTCCATCTCAAAAAAAAAAAAAAAAAAAAGAAAGAAAGAAAGAAGGAAGGAAGGGAGGGAGGGAGGAACGAAAGAAAGAAAGAAGGAAGGAATGAAGGAAGGAAGGAAGGAAGGAGAGAAAGAAGGAAAGAAAGAAAGAAAGAAAGAGAAAGAAACAACGAAAGAAACAAAGAAAGAAGGTTTAGTGGTTCTTCAAAAAGTTAAACACAGAATTACCCTATAATCCAGCAATTCCACAGTATATATCCAAAAGAACTGAGAGTAGATGTAGGCTGGGCGTGGTGGCTCACACCTGTAATTGCAGCACTTTGGGAGGCGGAAAGCGGGAGGATCACTTGAGCTCAGGAGTTCAAGGCTAACCTGGGCAACATGGCGAAACCCTGTCTCTACAAAAACTACAAAAATTAGCTGGGCATGGTGACTTGCACCTGTAGTCTCAGCTACTTGGGACTCTGAGGTGTGGGGATTGCTTTGGCCCAGGAGTTTGAAGCTGTAGTGAACTATGACTGCACCCCTGCACTCCAGCCTGGGCAACAGAGTGAGAAGAGGCACCAGGAGACCCTGTCTCAAAAGAAAAAAAAAAAAAAAAATTGCTGGGCATGGTGGCTTATGCCTGTAATCCCAGCACTTTGGGAGGCTGAGGCAGGCAGATCACCTGAGGTAAGGAGCTTGAGACCAGCCCGGCCAACGTGGTAAAACCCCGTTTCTACTAAAAATACAAAAATTAGCCAGGCATGGTGGCGGGCACCTGTAATCCCAGCTACTTGGGAGGCTGAGGGAGGAGAATTGCTTGAACCTGGGAGGCAGAGGTTGCAGTGAGTGGAGATTGCACCAGTGCACCCCAGCTTGGGCAACAGAACAAGATTCCATCTCAAAAACAAACAAACAAACAAAAAACACACAAAAACAAAAAAGAAACAACAACAAAAAAAAATTAGCTGGGCATGGTGGTGCATGCCTGTGTTCCCAGCTACTGGGGAGGCTGAAGTGGAAGGATCGCTTGAGCCAGGGAGGTGGAGGTTGCAGTGAGCCTAGATCTTGCCACTGCACTTCAGAATGGGCGACAGAGCCCGATCCTGTCTCAAAATAAATAAATAGATAAAAATAACAATACAGATGTTTTAAAGTGTCATAGGTTGAATGATAAATTATATCATCTATATATATATACACATCTATATCAATATATAGAGATGTATATATATATTTTATATATATGTGGAAAGATATATATCTTTTCACATGTAAAGCACTCACCTGCTCCTGAATAGAGAAAACAGGGTTGGAAAGGCAACATCTTTACTCCCAGTGTGTTCAGATCACAGTCCATAACTATTCATTAGGTCTGGATACAGCTACCACCTGTAAACTGAAAGACAAACTATCTTTCAATATACAATTATGGAATAGGAAAAAAATAATCACAATAAAAATGACCACTGGCCTGGGTGTGGTGGCTTGTGCCTGTAACCCCTGCACTTTGTGAAGCTGGGGCAGGAGAATCGTTTGAGCCCAGGAGTTTGAGAGCAGCCTGGGCAACATAGCAAGACCCCATCTCTAAAAAAAAAAAAAAAAAAAGAATTAAAATAAAAAGGCCAGGTGCGGTGGCTCAAGCCTGTAATCGCAGCACTTTGGGAGGCCGAGGCGAGCGGATCACGAGGTCAGGAGATCGAGACCATCCTGGCTAACACGGTGAAACCCCATCTCTACTAAAAAATACAAAAAATTAGCCGGGTGAGGTGGCGGGCACCTGTAGTCCCAGCTACTTGGGAGGCTGAGGCAGGAGAATGGCATAAACCCGGGAGGCGGAGCTTGCAGTGAGCTGAGATCTGGCCACTGCACTCCAGCCTGGGTGGCAGAGCGAGACTCCGTCTCAAAAAAAAAAAAAACAGAATTAAAATAAAAAAATTAGCCTGGTGTAGTGGCACATGAACACCCGTAATCCCAGCTCCTTGGAGGTGGAGGTGGGAGGATCCCTTGAGCTCAGGAGGTTGAGGCTGCAGTGAGCCCTGATTGTACTACTGCACTCTTGCCGAGGCAACAAGAGCTAGACCCCGTCTCAGGAAAGAAAAAAAAAAAAAGGGCACTCTGAAAGTGAGTGGATATGAAATGAGCTGCAGATGCTGGTCCCTTGCAGTCGTAAGGGTATCTGGGCAGGAACAGGTTAGATTCTCTTATATGGCAGTAGAATTCGTTCTTGGGTGCAACTGTCTGATAGCCCCTAGCTCTGCCTTCTGGGAGGTTCTTCCTTTGGCATTATCCCCCGTGGACTCGGGAGAGGTAGGCATTGGAGAGATGTGGCCTGTTGTAAGCTGCCCAGTTTTCAGAGCCTGCATCCTGCTAGTGCAGGTTTTGGAGCCTGGAATAGCTTCAGGGGTTGAGTAGCTACAATTTTTGTGGGCCAGCTAGTGGTTTCTTTGGTAATATAATTCCTTCAAACATTTAGCAGGTTTCTGACTATTGGCTGAACTGTGCTAATGACTACAGCCAAAGATCTCATCTAGACACACCTTTTTTTGTTTTTGAGTTCTTTTTTTTTTTTTTTGGAGAGAGAGTCTTGCTTCTATCCCCCAGGCTGGAGTGCAGTGGCGCGATCTCGGCTCACTGCAACCTTTGCCTCTCAGGTTCAAGCAATTCTCATGCCTCAGCCTCCCAAGTAGCTCAAATTACAGGCACCTGACACCACAGCGGCTAATTTTTGTATTTTTAGTAGAGACATGGTTTCACCATGTTGGCCAGGCTGGTCTTGAACTCCTGACCTCAGGTGAGCCACCTGCCTCGGCCTCCCAAAGTGCTGGGAGTGAGCCACCACGCCCGGCCTAAACACAACTTTTAAGCCTCAATACTGTTCTTTGGTCTTCTACAAATGAGCCTCTGTGCTGAGCTTGAAGGTGGTAGCCACCTTCAGTCCTTCTGAAACAGGGTTGGGAAGCCAACATCTTTACTCCCAGTTTTGCCTTTCAGCTCATAGCCCCTGGGGGAAGTTAAGTCTTATCTCTTGCTAAGGCTACTGCTCCCAAGCCACTCCTTATAAGTACTTAGATCTGAAATACCAAAGCAGATGGCTTTTTTTTTTCAGCCCTGAAAATCTCTGCATTATAGAACTCTTGGGCAATTGTAACTGGGGATTACCAGCAGAGTACATTACTTTTCTTTTTTTTTTTTTGAGAGGGAGCGCTGTCGCCCAGGCTGGAGCGCTGTGGCCGGATCTCAGCTCACTGCAAGCTCCGCCTCCCGGGTTCACGCCATTCTCCTGCCTCAGCCTCCCGAGTAGCTGGGACTATAGGCGCCCGCCACCTCGCCCGGCTAGTTTTTTGTATTTTTTAGTAGAGACGGGGTTTCACTGTGTTAGCCAGGATGGTCTCGATCTCCTCACCTTGTGATCCGCCCGTCTCGGCCTCCCAAAGTGCTGGGATTACAGGCTTGAGCCACCGCGCCCGGCCTGAGTACATTACTTTTATATAGGTAAATACAAAAGACAAGTATAAATACGTTTTGTTTCTCTTTTTTCTCCTGTGTGATTTAAAAAACAACTGCATAAAGCAAGAATTACAAATCTGTTGATGAGCACACAGGGTATAAAAATGTGATTTGTTTCAAGGACATGTTATCTAAGAAAAAAATGTAATTTGTGACAATAACAGCACAAGGGAGGAGGAAAACAGCCCGAGAAGTAAAGTTGTAGTTTATTAATTGGACTTAAATTGTTATTAATCCCAGCCAGAGTGTTATACTACACTAGATCCCCCCGACTTATCAGCAATTTTGATTTCTCTGGTTACCTGCCGTTAACCGCCCTCTGAAAATATTAAATGGAAAATTCCAGAAATAAGCAATTCATGTTTTAAATTTCGAGCAGTTCTGAGTAATATGATGAAATCTCACACCATCTCACTCCATCCTGCCCAGGATGAGAATGATCCCTTTGTCCAGCGTGTCCAGGCCCTAGATGCTACCAGCCGTCACTTAGTAGCTTTCTCGGTTATCAGACTGTCTTGGGATTGCAGTGCCTGTGTTACAGTTATCCTTATTTGGTTTAATAATGGTCCCAAAGCACAAGAGTGGTATATTGTTATAATTGTTCTATTTTATTGTTATTTTTGTTAATCTCTTGCTGTGCCTGATTTATACATTTATAAATTAAACTTTATCATAGGTATGTATGTATACGAAAAAACATAATATATATAGGGTTCAGTACTATCTGAGGATTCAGGCATCCATTGGGCCTTTTAGAATATACCCACGTTGGTGGTGAAACCCCATCTCTGCTAAAAATACAAAAAATTAGCCAGGCGTGGTAGCGGGCGCCTGTAATCCATGCTACTCAGAAAGCTGAGGCAGGAGAATTGCTTGAAACTGGGAGGCAGAGGTTGCAGTGAGCTGAGATCGTGCCACTGCACTCCAGCCTGGGCGACAGTGCGAGACTCGCTCTCAAAAAAAAAAATAAATAAATAAAATAATAATCATAATAATAACATATCCCTGTTGGATAAGGGGTAGGGACTGCTGCAGTGTGTTGTGAAGACAAGTGAGTCATAACCAACATTTTTTGGAATAGGGTAGAATAGAATAGGAAATATCAGATGTATGCAGGCCAGTAAAGCTGTGCTTTACTCAATTCTCTGCTCAGGCTCCTTCCAAATCCCTGATCCACCCTCCATTGCTAATGGGTAGCCTTTGTCCTCAAGCTCCGAGGCAGTATCTGCAGTCCAGGCAGAAGTTTGGGGAAAGAGATGAAGAAGCTGCAGGCAAAGGGAACACCAGCAGTCTTTTATTTTCTATTCCTTGAAGCGTCAATAAAGCCCCCCCCCAGCTAGAGCTTAGACATATGGCTACATCAAGAGCAAGAGAAGGTGGGAAATATTATTCCTATTCTTGGTAACTGTGTGCCCATCTAAAAGTTATATTAGAATGGATAAAATGGGCCAGGCGCTGTGGCTCACGCCTGTAATCCCAGCACTTTGGGAGGCCGAGGCGGGCGGATCATGCGGTCAGGAGTTCAAGACCAGCCTCGCCAACACAGTGAAACCCTGTCTCTACTAAAAATACAAGAAGTTAGCCAGGTGTGGTGGTGGGCACCTGTAATCCCAGCTACTAGGGAGGCTGAGGCAGGAGAATCGCTTGAACCTGGGAGGCAGAGGTTGCAGTGAGCTGAGATCAAGCCACTGCACTCCAGCCTGGGCAAGAGCACAAGACTCCGTCTTAAAAAAAAAAAAAAAGAATGGATAAAATGGAAAAAGGATGTTAATTTTAAGACAACCAACAGGACTGTGTGAGTGTGTGTGTGTCTCTGTGTGTGTGATTTTTGTTGCTGTTGTTTAGTTTTGGTTTGTTTGTTGTGAGACAGGGTCTCACAGTGTTGCCTGGGCTGCAGCGCAGTGGCATGATCATGGCTCACTGCAGCCTCGACCTCCCCAGGCTCAGGTAATTCTCCCACCTCAGACTTCTGAGGAGCTGGGACCACAGGTGTGCACCATCACACTTGGATATATACGTATATATTTTTTGTAGACATGGGGTCTCACTTTGTTGCCAGGCTGGTCTTGAACTCCTGGGCTCAAGGGATCCACCAGCCTTGGGCTCCCAAAGCACTGGAATTACAACATGAGCCACTGTGCTCAACCTAGATTTTTTTTTTGAGACAGAGTTTCACTCTTGTTACCCAGGCTGCAGTGCAATGGTACCATCTCGGCTCAACGCAACCACCACCTCCCAGGTTCAAGTGATTCTCCTGCCTCAGCCTCCTGTGTAGCTGGGATTACAGGCATGCACCACCACACCCTGCTAATTTTATATTTTTAGTAGAGACGAGATTTCTCCATGTTGGTCAGGCTGGTCTTGAACTCCCGACTTCAGGTGATCTGCCCGCCATGGCCTTCCAAAGTACTGGGATTACAGGTGTGAGCCACTGCGCCCGACTTATCTTTTAATAACATTTTTTTTCCAATTAAAAAGTAACATGTTTCCAATTAAAAAGGCACGGTGGTGCACGCCTATAATCCCAGCACTTTTAGGAGGCTGAGGCAGGCAGATTGCTTGAGCCCAGAAGTTCAAGACCAGCCTGAACAATAAGGCGAGACCCCGACTCTACAAAAAAATACAAAAATTAGCTGGGCATGGTGGCAAATCTGTAGTCCCAGCTATTCAAGAGGCTGAAGTAGGAGGATCACTTGAGCCCAGGAAGTCGAGGGCTCAGGGAGCCATGACTGCACCACTGCACTCCAGCCTGGGTGACAGAGAGAGACCTTGTCTCAAAAAAATAAAATAAAATCAAAAGTAACACAACCTAACAATTTCACCTCTAGGAATCTATCCTAAACAAAGGATTCCCATGAACACAAAAAGATTCACCTGATGGCATTGTGTGTAATAGTATCAAATTAGAGGCTGGGCGTGGTGGCTCAACCTGTAATCCCAGCACTTTGGGAGGCCAAGGTGGGCAGATCACTTGAGGTCACGGGTACGAGACCAGCCAGGCCAACATGGTAAAACCCCATCTCTACTAAAAATAAAAAAATAAAAAGAAAAATTAGCTGGGTGTGATGGTGGGCACCTGTAATCTCAGCTACTCAGGTGGCTGAGGCAGGAGAATTGGTTGAACCCAGGAGGTGGAGGCTGCAGTGAGCCAAGATTGCGCCACTGCACTCTAGCCTGGGAGACAGAGCAGGATTCAATCTCCAAAAAAAAAAAAAAAAAAAAAAAAAAATTGAAAAAAAAAAAGGAAAGAAACAACCATCAATAAGAGAACATTTCAAAATTATGGAACAGCCAGAGTCTAGAATCCTATGAGCCGTTTAAAAGACAGACTTTGACTTGCCCTTATACCACTCTCCCCAAGTCCCTGTCTCTGCCCACACTAGCCTCCTGAGGAGTGTCAAACACACCACTCCTGTTCTACCGCGGGACGTCTGCATGGGGCCTGCCCTCACCTTGGTGTGTTCCATTTCTGACAGATTGCAGCTAAGATATTGCCTGCCTTGTTCCCATCCCCCAATCTAAAAGAGCCCCCACTGGTCAATCTTTAGCACACCATCATATTTTATTTTATTTATTTATTTTGAGATGGAGTCTTGCTGGTCGCACAGGCTGGAGTGCAGCAGTGCAATCTCGGCTCACTGCAACCTGCAACCTCTGCCTCCCAGGTTCAAGAGAGTCTCCTGTCTCAGGCTCCCAAGTAGCTGGGACTACAGGCGCCCGCCACCATGCCTAGCTAATTTTTGTAGTTTTAGTAGAGATGGGGTTTCACCATATTGGTCAGGCTGGTCTCAAACTCCTGACCTCAGGTGATCCACCTGTCTCAGCCTCCCAAAGTGCAGGGATTATAGACGTGAGCCGCCGCACCCAGCCAAGGCAGAAATGTATGACTGCAAATGCCTATATTTAAAAAAAAAAAAAAAAAAAGAATACTCTCAAATCAATAACCTAAATTTTCACTTTAAGAAACTTGGAAAAAAGAAAAAAAGAGCAAACTAAACCCAAAGCAAGAAGAAGGAAGGAAATAATGAAGATAGAGGAGAAATAAAGGAACTAGAGAATAAAAATAGAGAAATAAGCAAAACCAAAATGTGGCACGTTGAAAACATTGACAAAAGCAATTCAACTTTTAGTTGGACTCTTGTTTCCTGTTAGGACTCGGAAAAAAAGAAAGAAAGAAAGAAAAACTTTTAGTTACTGACCAAAAACAAAGGAAGAAAGCCAGGTGCAGTGGCTCAGGCCTGTAATTTCAGCACTTTGGGAGGCTGAGGCAGGAGGATTGCTTAAGCCCAGGAGTTCGAGACTGGCTGGGCAAAATAACGAAATTAGCCGGGTGTGGTGGCACGTGCCTGCAGTCCCAGCTACTCCGGAGAGGGAGGAGGATGGCTTGGGTCCAGGATGTCGAGGCTGTAGTGAGCTGAGATGGCACTGCACTCCAGCCTGGGCAACAGAGTAAGACCCTGTATCAAAAAATAAATAAATAAATAAAGATTACACTGGGTGCGGTCACTCATGCCTGTAATCCCAGCACTTTAGGAGGCCAAAGTGGGTGGATCACGAGGTCAGGAGTTTGAGACCAGCCTGACCAACATGGTGAAACCCTGTCTCTACTAAAAATACAAAAATTAGCCAGGCATGGTGGCATGCACCTATAATCCCAGCTACTCAGGAGGCTGAGGCAGGAGAACCACTTGAACCTAGAAGGTGGAGGTTGCAGTGAGCCGAGATCACACCACTTCACAAGAGCCTGGCGACTCTGTTTCAAAAAAAAAAAAAAAAAAGATTAAAAGGGAATACTATAAACAGCTGTAGTCCAACAAATTAGATAACTTAGATGAAATGGACAAATTCTAGGAAAAAAATTACCAGAACTGACTCAAAAAGATACCAAAAATCTGAGTAGGCCTATAACAAGTAAAGACATCAAATTAATAATAAAAACTTGCCAGGTGCAGTGGCTCATTCCTGTAATCCCAGCAGTTTGGAAGGCTGAAGTGGGTGAATTGCTTGAGCTCAGGAGTTTGAGACCAGCCTGGGCAACATGGCAGAAACCCGTCTCTACGAAAAATACAAAATTTAGCTGGACATGGTGGTGCACACCTGTAGTCCCAGCTACTTGGGAGGCTGAAGTGGGAGGATGGCAAGAGTCCAAGAGTTTGAGACCAGCCTGGACAACATGGTGAAACCCTGTCTCTACTAAAAATACAAAAATTAGCCGGCATGGCGGTGCCCATGTGTAGTCCCAGCTACTTGGGAGGCTGAGGCAGGAGAATCGCTTGAACCCGGGAGGCAGAGGTTGCAGTGAGCTGAGATCGCGCCACTGTACTCCAACCCGGGAGACAGAGTGAGACTCTGTCTCAAAAAAAAAAAAAAAGTGTTTAAAAAAAATATAAAATTAGCCAGGCGTGGTGGCACATGCCTGTAATCTCAGCTACTTAGGAGGCGGAGGCAGGAGAATTGCTTGAACCCGGGAGGCGGAGGTCGTGGTGAGCGTGATTGCACCATTGCACTCCAGCCTGGGCAACAAGAGCAAAACTCCATCTCAAAAACAAAAAAACAAAACAAAACAAAAATTGAAAAATAAATAAATAAAAGGAGTGAAGTTCTGATACATGCTACAATATGGATGAACCTTGAAAATACCATGCTAAGTGAAAGAAGCTAGCCATCAAAAGTCCGTGTTGTATGATCCCATTTCTACGAAATGTCCAGAATAGGCAAATCCATATAGACAGAAAGCAGATTAGTACTTGCTAAGGCCTGTGGAAGTCAGAGGGAAATAGACAGTGACTGTTAATGGATTTGGGGTTTGTTTCTGGGGTAATGAAAATGTCCTAGCCAGGCATGGTGGCTCATGCCCGTAATTACAACACTTGGGGAGGCTGAGGTGGAAGAAGAGCTTGAGGCCAGGAGTTTGAGACTACCCTGGGTAACTTAGTGAGACCTCGTCTTTACAAAAAAATTTAAAAAATTAGCTGGGTGTGGTGGCATGTGCCTGTGGTCCCAGCTACTTAGGAGGTTGAGGTGGGAGGATTGCTTGAGTCTAGGAGGTCGAGGCTGCAGCGAGCCGTGATGATAACACTGCACTCCAGCCTGGGTGACAGAGCAAGACTCCATCTCAAAGAAAGAAAGAAAGAAAGAAAATGTGCTAGGTCGGTCACAGTGGCTCATGCCTGTAATCTCAGCACTTTGGGAAGCCAAGGTGGGCAGGTCACGAGTTTGAGACAACCCTGGCCAACATGGTGAAACCCCATCTTTACTAAAAATACAAAAATTAGTTGGGTTGTAGTGCCTGTGGTACCAGCTACTCAGGGGGCTGAGGCAGGAGATTCCATCTAAAACAAACAAACAAACCAAACAAACAAAAAAAAACCCAGCTGGGCGCGGTGGCTCACACCTGTAATCCCAGCACTTTGGGAGGCTAAGGCGGGCAGATCACCTGAGGTCCAGAGTTCGAGAACAGCCTGGCCAACATGGTGAAACTCCATCTCTACAAAAACACAAAAATTATCCAGGCACAATGGCAGGTGCCAGTAATCCCAGCTACTTGGGAGGCAGGGATGGGAGAATCACTTGAACCTGGGAGGCAGAGGTTGCAGTGAGCTGAGATCGTGCCATTGCACTCCAGCATGGGTGACAGAGCAAGTCGAGACTCCATCTCAGAAAAAAGAAAGAGGCCGGGCGCGGTGGCTCAAGCCTGTAATCCCAGCACTTTGGGAGGCCGAGACGGGCGGATCATGAGGTCAGGAGATCGAGACCATCCTGGCTGACACGGTGAAACCCCGTCTCTACTAAAAAATACAAAAAACTAGCCGGGCGAGGTGGCGGGCGCCTGTAGTCCCAGATACTCGGGAGGCTGAGGCAGGAGAATGGCGTGAACCCGGGATGTGGAGCTTGCAGTGAGCCGAGATCTGGCCACTGCACTCCAGCCTGGGTGGCAGAGCGAGACTCCGTCTCAAAAAAAAAAAAAAAAAAAAAAAAAAAAAAAAAAAAAGAAAGAAAGAAAGAAAGAAAATGGTCTAAAACTGACTGTGGTAATTGGTTTCACAGCTTTGTGTATATACTAAAAACCACTGAATGGTGCACTCTAAGGGGATAAATTGTATGTGATTACATCTCAATAAAGTTGTCTAAAAAAATGTCCAGTGGAGCAGACAGTTGGGTGTGTCACCCTAACAACTGAGGATGGAGGAGAAATAAGTTGGGAATGACTTGGCCACAGGTGGGGCTGAGTGAGGTCTCACTGGAGAGGCATAGGGAGGTAGGTGGGTGCAGGCAGGATCAAGTCTTGAGGCCTTTCCACGTTGGAGGGCGAGAAAGGAGGGGGAATTCAGGAAGGAAGACTCAGTAGAAGCAGCTAACGGGATAAGAGAAACCCACGAAAATGTGGATTGGCCGAGGCCAAGAGAGGAGCATGTTTGAGGAAGGCTGAGGACTCAAGTGTGTCAAAAGCAAGTGAGTGGACAGGAGGGTACAGGTAGAAAGCAGTGCCCACCCCAAGCTGTCCTGGCCCACTGGCAAAAAGTGAATGGCCAGCCGGGGGTGGTGGCTCACGCCTATAATCCCAGCACTTTGGGAGGCCGAGGCGGGCAGATCATGAGGTCAGGAGATCAAGACCATCCTGGCTAACACAGTGAAACCCCATGTCTACTAAAAATACAAAAAAATTAGCTGGGCGTGGTGGCGGGCTCCTGTAATCCCAGCTATTTGGGAGGCTGAGGCAGGAGAATGCCGTGAGCCTGGGAGGCGGAGCTTGCAGTGAGCCGAGATCACGCCCCTGCACTCCAGCCTGGGCAACAGAGCAAGACTCTGTCTCAAAAAAAAGAAAAAAAAAAAAAAAAGGCTGGGTGCGGTGGCTCATGCCTGTAATCCCAGCACTTTGGGAGGCTGAGGCAGGTGGATCACGAGGTCAGGAGTTCAAGACCAGCCTGGCTAAGATGGTGAAACCCTGTGTCTACTAAAAAAAAAAACAAAAATTAGCCGGGCTTAGTGGCAGGTGCCTGTAATCCCAGCTACTCGGGAGGCTGAGGCAGGGAATTGCTTGAACGTGGGAGGTGTAGGTTGCAGTGAGCCGAGATTGCACCACTGCACTCCAGCCTGGGCAACAGAGCGAGACTCCGTCCCAAGGAAAAAAAAAAAAAAGTTCTGGCCCCAGAGACAGGCACTAGCCTAGCTGTGTGACCTTGGTCAGTTTCCTCACACTCTCTGAACTCCCATTTTCAGGAGGTTTAGGGAAATATTAGTAACCCTACAACACTGACTTGTTGCAAGGGTTAGATGTGCAAACCCAAGGGAAGCATTTGGACAGGGCCTGGTCCACGGTGAGGGTTCCATAAAGAGCTGGTTGTTCCCTTCCTCTCTCAGCCCTTACTCCAAGGCACGTTCCTTCTTAGGTGACAATCAGGTGATGCCATGGGACAACAGGACAGCAGCTCTGACAACCCACATGTTCCAGCAGGGCTACACAAGGCCTCCTGAACAACCTCTCAGTTCAGCCTGGCATCAACGGCCACGCAGCGGATTCAGACCCAGAGCAGAGCTTTGGGCCTTAGCTGGAGGGGGCAAGTGCATGTGTGTTGCAGGGGGACCGACAGCCCCTCCTTAGCTTGCGTTGGCTCCCAGACTGGCAATATGATCGCCCCCTTGACCCCGGGAGGGAACAACTGCACTGGGGCCATCCTGTGACTTGCATCCCTCACACAGGGCCTGCTTAACCTTGAGCAGCTGCTGTGTCCACGGCCAACAGCTGGGCCCCACTGGGCCATAAATCACTGGTGACACTAAACAGGTCAGCATGGTCAGCGGCTGCTCCTCGCCACGGGAGGTGGGCTGGGGGAGCAGGCAGGGGCTCAGAACTCACTCCCCTATAAACTCCACCCATGGTACTCAAGCCAGTGGTGGCTTTGTGTCTGGCTTTGAATCCTCGCTGTACAAATGCTTCCCTCAATAACCAGAGGTCTGTAGACTCCACAGCAGAAGCAGTGTGGACTTGCAGGGGATGGACACTTGGATAAGCCAAGTTGGAAACCAGCAGAGAAAGTCTGAAATAAGCCACTGTGCCCACACTACAGGACCGCGGGGAGAAGCCTGTGCCTCCCGCATCCATCTTGCCTCTGCCCTCACTGTGAAACCGGCGTGAGCAGGAAGCACTAATCTGACAGATTCCACTAATGCTCAAAACACATGCTCTGTGCCCGGGCCCGCCCCCTGGCCAGCCACAGCCCGCAGCCCTCTGGCCACCAGGCAGAGCCCGGGAAAGCAGCGCCAAGAGGAATCGGAAACACAGCCGCAGGGAAAGGGAGCTTCGGTGCAGCAAGAGGCAGCTAGATTCTTCTCTTATCTGATGAAAGTGGATTCCAGGCAGTTCATCCACGTGTTTACTGCTCCAGTGCGATTTGCCTAGAAATGTCTGTAATGGCATTTTCCCTTTAATATCATAATAGGCACCAGAAAGGAGAATAGCATTAATGATTATGTTGTCATTAGGTACATAAAGGTAAAAAAATTGATGGGGGTGTGTGTGTGTGTGTGTGAAAACAAAAGTGCATGTCAACTAGTTCCAACTGTCAGCACCTGTTTACATCTTTTTTTTTTTTTTGAAATGGAGTCTCACTCTGTTGCCCAGGCTGGAGTGCAGTGGCGCAATCTCGGCTCGATGCAGCCTCCGCCTCCCAGGTTCAAGCAATTATCTTGCCTCAGCCTCCCGAGTAGCTGGGATTATAGGAGTGCGCCACCACACCTGGCTCATTTTTTACTTTTAGTAGAGACGGGGTTTCACCATGTTGGCCAGGATGATCTCGAACTCCTGAGCTCAAGCGATCCGCCTGCCTCAGCCTCGCAAAGTGCTAGACTTACAGGCGTGAGCCACTGCGCGCGCCTATATTTACATCTTGAAAAGACTGGAAAGAAAAGTGCCAATGTGAATGTAGTTGTTTTAGGATGCTGGAACGATTTGTTTTTAATTGTCCTTGGCAAATCTAATCTATGGGGTCAGGATAATGGCGGCCCTGGGGGTGGTAGTGACTGGAAGGGTTTTTGGAGAGTCAGATGGATCCACATGTGAGTTATAGGAGTCTGTTCACTTGATTCGCCAAGTTGAACACTTGTGAATTCTGTGCTTTTCTGTGTTACGCTGTGATAAAACGTTTACTTTAACAGATGTTTGTGAGTTGTATCTTTTTTGTAAACAACTTAAAATATTTCCAAAGAAACTCAAAAAGTGAAAGGAACTTTAGGATTACCTAATCCAATTCCATTGCTGTACTGAAAAAGAAACGAAGGGTCAAAGATAAACCAGTTACTACATTGTGTATTTCAAAATTGCTAAAAGAGGACAGGCGTGGTGGCTCACGCCTGCAATCCCAGCACTTTGGGAGGCTGAGGCGGGCGGATCACCTGAGTCGGGAGTTCAAGACCAGCCTGGCCAACATGGTGAAATCCCGTCTCTACTAAAAATACAAAAATTGGCCATGCATGGTGGCAGGCGCCTGTAATCCCAGCTACTCAGAAGGCTGAGGCAGGAGAATGGCATGAACTGGGAGGCAGAGGTTGCAGTGAGCCGAGATCGCGCCACTGCACTCCAGCCTAGGTGACAAGAGTGAGACTCCATCTCAAAAAAATAAAAATAAAAATAAAAATTCAAAAAATTGCCAAGAGTATATTTCAAATGTTCTTACCACAAAAAAATAAGTATTTGAGGTGATCGATATGTTAATCAGCTTGATTCAGTCATTTGACATTGCATACATATAACATCATGTAGTACTGCATAAATATATAAAATATAACTTGTCAATTTATGAAAGAAAGGAAGAAAGTAGGGAAGAAAGAAAAAGAAGGGCAGGAAGTGAGGAAAGGAAGAAGAAAAGGCAGAAGGCAGTCACTATTGCCCACTGATTCAGAGGCAGAACCAGGACTGAGATTTCAAACTCTCCCTGCTGCCATCCCATTGAACCAGGTGATTTCTGCAAGAAATTAAGAAACCTTTTAAAGGACCATGATTTTATTAATTTTAAAAATAATAGTGACCGGGTGCAATGGCTCATGCCTGTAATCCTAACACTTTGGGAGGCCCAGGCAGGCGGATCACCTGAGGTCAGGAGTTCGAGACCAGACTGACCGAAATGGAGAAACCCCATCTCTACTAAAAATACAAAATTAGTGAGTGTGGTGGCGCATGCCTGTAATCCCAGCTACTCAGGAGGCTGAGGCAGGAGAACCGCTTGAAACTGGGAGGCGAAGGCTACGGTGAGCCGAGATTGCGCCATTGCACTCCAGCCTGGGCAACAAGAGTGAAACTCCATCTCAAAAATAAATAAATAAATAAAACAAAATAATAGTGATTATCTTTTTGCATCTTTTTAAATTAAAAAAGATATTATTTTATTCAGTTAGTTTTTTAATTAGTAACATGCAAAAGCTACAAAATTCGAAAGTTACAAAGAAGGTATATAAGGCTGGGTGAAGTGGCTCATGCCTGTAATCCCAGCAGTTTGGGAGGCCAAGGCCGGTGGATCACTGGAGGCCAGGAGTTTCTAGCCAACATGGAGAAACCTGTCTCTACTAAACCTGTGTCTCCAACATGGAGAAACCTGTCTCTACTAAATACACAAAAAAATTAGCTGGGCATAGTGGCATGCGCCTGCAGTCCCAGCTACCTGGGAGGCTGAAGCAGGAGAATCGCTTGAACCTGGGAGGCAGAGGTTGCAGTGAGCCGAGATCCCACCACTGCACTCCAGCCTGGGTGACAGAGCAAGACTCTCTCTCTCAAAAAACAAAAAGGTATATAAAAAGAAGCCCTGAGGCGGGCTTCCTGGCGTATACCTGTAGTCCCAGGAGGCTGAGGCAGGAGGATCACTTGAACCCAGGAGTTTGAGGTTACAGTGAGTTATAATTGTGCCACTGCACTCCAGTAGTAGTGACAGAGCAAGATCCTGTCTCAAAAAAAAAAAAAAAAAAAAAAAAAAAAAGCCGCCTTACCATTTTTCTTTTGTGACTCTGCCCCAAGAACCACCAGAGACTTCTGTGCAACCTGCCAGGGATAGTAAACGTGCTTTTTTTTTTTTTTTTTTTTTTGAAGGGGAGTTTTGCTCTTGTTGCTCAGGCTGGAGTGCAATGGCGCAATCTCAGCTCACTGCAACCTCCGCTTCCCAGGTTCAAGCGATTCTCTCATCTCAGCCTCCCGAGTAGATGGGATGACAGGCATGTGCCACCATGCCCAACTAATTTTGTATTTTTAGTAGAGGTGGGGTTTCTCCATGTTGGTCAGGCTGGTCTCGAACTCCCAACCTCATGTGATCTGCCTGTCTCAGTAAACATGCTTTTTTTTTTTTTTTTTTTTTGCCAGTCAAATTTAGCAGTGGGAAGTTGTATACCAACTTTAGCAACACTGATATTAGTAAATTCTGATAATCCACTATCCTTAAACCAGCCTTTTTTGTTTGTTTCTTATTCACGCAAAGGGAAACACACTTTACACACCTTGCTCCTAATCACTTAAGACTACCACGCTGAAGAGTCTTCATTTCAATGCGCTTAGCTCCTGTCCCCATCCTTTTTAGAGGCTATGGAATGCTCCTTTGTGTGAACTATTGAAACAAACCCATATTAGGGGACATTTATAATAGGTCATTTCCAATCATTCAGTATTACATCAATGCTGCCATAGATAAACCTTTTTTATGTTATTTTGTATACATTTCAGTAGATCGTACAGTAACTTCTCAGAAGTGGAATTAGAGGGACAGAGACAGATCTATTTTAAATTTAGTAAATATTGACAAATTGCTAGCCACAAATAGTACCATTTTACAGACTCATAAGCAAGGTATGACAGCACATGTTTACCTATACTATTGTAACATAGTGTTATCAAATGCTTTGGACCCTGCCAATCTGATAGATTTAAAATGACATGTCAGGGTCAGGTGCGGTGGCTCACTTCTGTAATCCCAGCACTTTGGGAGGCTGAGGAAGGTGGATCACTTGAGGTCAGGAGTTCGAGACCAGCCTGGCCAACATGGAGAACCCCGTCTCTACTAAAAAAAAATACAGGCCGGGCGCGGTGGCTCACGCCTGTAACCCCAGGACTTTGGGAGGCTGAGGCGGGTGGATCATGAGGTCAGGAGATCGAGACCATCCTGGCTAACATGGTGAAACCCCGTCTCTACTAAAAATACAAAAAATTAGCCGGGCGTGGTGGTGGGCGCCTGTAGTCCCAGCTACTCGGGAGGCTGAAGCAGGAGAATGGCGTAAACCTGGGAGGCGGAGCTTGCAGTGAGCCAAGATCGCGCCACTGCACTCCAGCTTGGGCGACAGAGTGAGACTCCATCTAAAAAAAAAAAAGCATACAAAAATTAGCTGGGTATGGTGATGTGCACCTGTAATCCCAGCTACTAGGGAGGCTGAGGCAGGAGAATCACTTGAACCTGGGAGGCAGAGGTTGCAGTGAGCTGAGATTGTGCCACTGTACTCCAGCCTGGGCAACAGAGAGAGACGCCATCTCGAAAATAAATAAATAAACAAACAAATAAAATGACATGTCAGGCTAATTATAACTTGCCTTTCTCCTATTATGAGGGAGGCTGAATGCTTCTTCATGTGTTTGACTCATTTGTATTTCCACTGAGAGCTCCTTTGTTCATTTTTTAATTCCATTTTTGTATTGGGCTGTTGATTTTGCATCATTATTAAATTTTAAAATAAAATCCCAAATATTATTATTATTTGAGATAGGGTCTCACTCTGTCACTCAGGCTGGGGGTGCAGTGGCATGATCAAAGCTCACTGCAGCCTTGACTTCCTGGGCTCAAGTGATCCTCCTACCTTAGTCGCCTGAGTAGCTGGGACTACAGGCATGCACCACCATGCCCAGCTAATTTTTTTTTTTTTGGTATTTTTCTTAGGGTTTTGGTGTGTTGCCTAGGATGGTCTCGAAGTCCTGGGCTCAGGTAGTCTCCCTACCTCAGTATCCCGAAGTGCTGGGATTACAGGGGTGAGGCACCCTGCCCAGTTAAAAATATAATTTTAAACATTTATTAAAAATAGGCCAGGTGTGGTGGCTCATGTCTGTAATCGTAGCACTTTGGGAGGCCAAGGCAGGCGGATTGCCTGAGCTCAGGAGTTACATATGTATATATAATTAATTTATAAAGTGTTTGCACAACTAATTAATAATAGTATAATACTATCTATTATTTGTTGAATACTTCCTGGGTCCTAGGCTCTGGGCTAAATAATCTTAGGGCATACGAAATTTCTAGTTCTGCTTTTGCATGTAGCAGGAGTGGTTTTTCATGTTGCGACAGTTTCTTTATGATTCTCATTTGCAATGGCTGCTCAGCAGTCTGTTGAGATACTGCATATCGTATCATGTAATTAGCTGTTTGCTAACTGTTAGCTTTCAGTTGCTCCTATTGCCTTATAATTTCTGATTAGTAACCTCTTCAAATCATTTTTTTTTAAACTAAATTCTTACATTGCATTGTAAGTTTTTTGTTTATTTGTTTTTTGTGGTTTTTTTGAGACAGAGTCTCACTCTGTCGCCCAGGCTGGAGTGCAATGGCACCATCTTGGCTCACTGCAACCTCTGCCTCCTCGGTTCAAGCGATTCTCCTGCCTCAGCCTCCCAAGTAGCTGGGACTACAGGCACCTGCCACCATGCCCGGCTAATTTTTGTATTTTTAGTACAGACGGAGATTCGTCATGTTGGCCAGTCTGGTCTCAAACTCCGGACCTCAAATGATCTGCCCACCTCAGCCTCTCAATGTGCTGGGATTATAGGCATGAACCACTGTGCCCGGCCTGCATCTTACTTTAAGGTCAAATAAATATCCTTTAAATACTTTAAATATTTATAAATATTCAATCATTGTAATTAAAATGTTTGTCTTACAAAACAGGGGAGAATAAAATGGCAAAGTAGACTGGGTGTGGTGGGTCACGTCTGTAATCCAGCACTTAGGGAGGCTGAGGCGGGAGGATCACCTGAGGTCAGGAGTTCCAAACCACCCTGGCCAACATGGCAAAACCCCATCTCTACTAAAAATACAAAAAATGGCCGGGCGCGGTGGCTCAAGCCTGTAATCCCAGCACTTTGCAAGGCCGAGACGGGCGGATCATGAGGTCAGGAGATCGAGACCATCCTGGCTAACACGGTGAAACCCCGTCTCTACTAAAAAATACAAAAAAAAAAAAAAAAACTAGCCGGGCAAGGTGGCGGGCGCCTGTAGTCCCAGCTACTCGGGAGGCTGAGGCAGGAGAATGGCGTGAACCCGGGAGGCAGAGCTTGCAGTGAGCCGAGAACTGGCCACTGCACTCCAGCCTGGGTGACAGAGCAAGACTCCGTCTAAAAAAAAAAAATACAAAAAATTAGTTGGGCATGGTGGCAGGTACCTGTAATCCCAGCTATTTGGGAGGCTGAGGCAGGAGAATTGCTTGAACCTGGGAGGCAGAGGTTGTAGTGAGCCAAGATTTCGCCATTGCACTCCAGCCTCGGAGACAGAGCAAGACTCTATCTCAAAGAAAAAAAAAAAGCAAAGTAAATAGTGATTATAATGGGTATATATACACCCACACATATATACACACATATACACACATGCACACACATATATACACACATATAAACATGCATATACACACATATAAACATGCATATACACACATATGCACACATACATATATACACACACATATGCACACACATACATATATATACACACACCTATTAAATATGCATTATCTACCAACTCTTCCTTTCCATTCGGTGCTTTGTAAATTGTGTACTGTTGAATTCCCTTCCCCCACAAAAAGTACATAGAAATGGTCATTCAGTGGCTGTGGAGAGTCACACTTCTTCCTTCTAGGTCTATTCTCTCTCTTTAAATCTTTCCCACATGATTTAAAATTGTGGACAGAAAATTATATCTGGGATCTAAATGATAAGAACCTATGAATACAAAGAAGGAAACAACAGACGCTGGGGTCTACTCGATGGGGGAAGTTGGGAGCGGGGAGAAGAGCAGGAAAGATAACTATTGGGTACTGGCGTAAGCTGGGTGATGAAATTTGTACAACAAAGCCCCACGACATGTGTTTACCTATGTAAAAAATCTTCATATGTACCCTCAAACCTAAAATAAAAATTAAAAAAAGAAAGTTGTATCAACCTATTTGCTGCAAAAGGGTTTTATTTAACACACACTCTTTGTAAACTCTTTAAAAAATTAAATCAAGGCTGAGAGTGGTGGCTTATGCCTGTAATCCCAGCATTTTGGGAGGCTGAGGCGGGCGGATCATGAGGTCAAGTGATGGAAACCATACTGGCCAACATGCTAAAACCCCGTCTCTACTAAAAATACAAAAATTAGCCGGGTGTGGTGGCAGGCACCTGTAATCCCAGCTACTTGGGAGGTTGAGGCAGGAGAATCACTTGAATCTGAGAAGCGGATGTTGTAGTGAGCCGAGATTGCGCCACTGCACTCCAGCCTGGGCAACCTGGGCATCAAGATACACTTCTTGGTGTAACGTTGTCTTCAACATCAATATAAAAAGCAAGTGCAATTTCCTTTCACATAGTATAAAACAGTAATGAAAGAATTATTTCTGCCCTATACTACCTTTAAAAGTGTAGTAAAGTCAGGCATAGTGTCATGCACCTGTGGTTCCAACGAGTTGGGAAGTTGAGGCAGGTGGATTGCACAAGCCCAGGAGTTTGAGGTTGTAGAGTTCTATGATTAGCCACTGCACTACAGCCTCGGCAACGTAGTAAGACCCCATTTCTTTTTTTTTTTTTGAGACGGAGTCTCGCTCTGTCAC